>NC_052149.1:176835855-177435855 GCF_902713615.1 Scyliorhinus canicula | reverse complement strand
TAGAGGTCAGGAGCACAGATTTGACTTCGCAGGAGGGTGCCAGTGTTCAGGTAGGTGGTTTGAAGTGTGTCTACTTCAATGCCAGGAGTATACGAAATAAGGTAGGGGAACTGGCAGCATGGGTGGGTACCTGGGACTTCGACGTTGTGGCCATTTCAGAGACATGGATAGAGCAGGGACAGGAATGGTTGTTGCAGGTTCCGGGGTTTAGGTGTTTTAGTAAGCTCAGAGAAGGGGGCAAAAGAGGGGGAGGTGTGGCGCTGCTAGTCAAGGACAGTATTACGGTGGCGGAAAGGATGCTAGATGGGGACTCTTCTTCTGAGGTAGTATGGGCTGAGGTTAGAAACAAGAAAGGAGAGGTCACCCTGTTGGGAGTTTTCTATAGGCCACCTAATAGTTCTAGGGATGTAGAGGAAAGGATGGCGAAGATGATTCTGGAAAAGAGCGAAAGTAACAGGGAAGTTGTTATGGGAGATTTTAACTTTCCAAATATTGACTGGAAAAGATATAGTTCGAGTACATTAGATGGGTCGTTCTTTGTACAATGTGTGCAGGAGGGTTTCCTGACACAATACGTTGACAGGCCAACAAGAGGCGAGGCCACATTGGATTTGGTTTTGGGTAATGAACCAGGCCAGGTGTTAGATCTGGAGGTAGGTGAGCACTTTGGAAACAGTGACCACAATTCGGTGACCTTTACGTTAGTGATGGAAAGGGATAAGTATACCCCGCAGGGCAAGAGTTATAGCTGGGGGAAGGGCAATTATGATGCCATTAGACATGACTTAGGATGTGTTGGTTGGAGAAGTAGGCTGCAAGGGTTGGGCACACTAGATATGTGGAGCTTGTTCAAGGAACAGCTATTGCATGTTCTTGATAAGTACGTACCAGTCAGGCAGGGAGGAAGGGGTCGAGCGAGGGAACCGTGGTTTACCAAAGAAGTGGAATCTCTTGTTAAGAGGAAGAAGGAGGCCTATGTGAAGATGAGGCGTGAAGTTTCAGTTGGGGCGCTTGATAGTTACAAGGAAGCGAGGAAGGATCTAAAGAGAGAGCTGAGACGAGCAAGGAGGGGACATGAGAAGTCTTTGGCAGGTAGGATCAAGGAAAACCCAAAAGCTTTCTATAGGTATGTCAGGAATAAAAGAATGACTAGGGTAAGAGTAGGGCCAGTCAAGGACAGTGGTGGGAAGTTGTGTGTGGAGGCTGAGGAGATAAGCGAGATACTAAATGAATACTTTTCGTCAGTATTCACTCAAGAAAAAGATAATATTGCGGAGGAGAATGCTGAGACCCAGGCTATTAGAATAGATGGCATTGAGGTGCGTAGGGAAGAAGTGTTGGCAATTCTGGACAAGGTGAAAATAGATAAGTCCCCGGGGCCGGATGGGATTTATCCTAGGATTCTCTGGGAAGCCAGGGAAGAGATTGCTGAGCCTTTGGCTTTGATTTTTAGGTCATCATTGGCTACAGGAATAGTGCCAGAGGACTGGAGGATAGCAAATGTGGTCCCTTTGTTCAAGAAGGGGAGTAGAGATAACCCCGGTAACTATAGGCCGGTGAGCCTAACGTCTGTGGTGGGTAAGGTTTTGGAGAGGATTATAAAAGATACGATTTATAATCATCTAGACAGGAATAATATGATTAGGGATAGTCAGCATGGTTTTGTGAAGGGTAGGTCATGCCTCACAAACCTTATCGAGTTCTTTGAGAAGGTGACTGAACAGGTAGACGAGGGTAGAGCAGTTGATGTGGTGTATATGGATTTCAGTAAAGCGTTTGATAAGGTTCCCCATGGTCGGCTATTGCAGAAAATACGGAGGCTGGGGATTGAGGGTGATTTAGAGATGTGGATCAGAAATTGGCTAGTTGAAAGAAGACAGAGAGTGGTAGTTGATGGGAAATGTTCAGAATGGAGTTCAGTTACGAGTGGCGTACCACAAGGATCTGTTCTGGGGCCGTTGCTGTTTGTCATTTTTATAAATGACCTAGAGGAGGGCGCAGAAGGATGGGTGAGTAAATTTGCAGACGACACTAAAGTCAGTGGAGTTGTAGACAGTGCGGAAGGATGTTGCAGGTTACAGAGGGACATAGATAAGCTGCAGAGCTGGGCTGAGAGGTGGCAAATGGAGTTTAATGTGGAGAAGTGTGAGGTGATTCACTTTGGAAAGAATAACAGGAATGCGGAATATTTGGCTAATGGTAAAATTCTTGGTAGTGTGGATGAGCAGAGGGATCTCGGTGTCCATGTACATAGATCCCTGAAAGTTGCCACCCAGGTTGATAGGGTTGCGAAGAAGGCCTATGGTGTGTTGGCCTTTATTGGTAGAGGGATTGAGTTTCGGAGCCATGAGGTCATGTTGCAGTTGTACAAAACTCTAGTACGGCCGCATTTGGAGTATTGCGTACAGTTCTGGTCGCCTCATTATAGGAAGGACGTGGAAGCTTTGGAACGGGTGCAGAGGAGATTTACCAGGATGTTGCCTGGTATGGAGGGAAAATCTTATGAGGAAAGGCTGATGGACTTGAGGTTGTTTTCGTTAGAGAGAAGAAGGTTAAGAGGTGACTTGATAGAGGCATACAAAATGATCAGAGGGTTAGATAGGGTGGACAGCGAGAGCCTTCTCCCGCGGATGGGGGTGGCTAGCACGAGGGGACATAGCCTTAAATTGAGGGGTAATAGATATAGGACAGAGGTCAGAGGTGGGTTTTTTACGCAAAGAGTGGTGAGGCCGTGGAATGCCCTACCTGCAACAGTAGTGAACTCGCCAACATTGAGGGCATTTAAAAGTTTATTGGATAAGGATATGGATGATAAGGGCATAGTGTAGGTTAGATGGCCTTTAGTTTTTTTTTCCATGTCGGTGCAACATCGAGGGCCGAAGGGCCTGTACTGCGCTGTATCGTTTTATGTTCTATGTTCTATGGTGTGCTGTGTGTCTGTCCCCTTTGTAGTGGTGTGCTGTGAGTCTGTCCCCTTTGTAGTGGTGTGCTGTGTGTCCGTCCCCAATGTGTTGGTCCCCTGTGTTTTGCTGTGCTGTGTCCGTCCCCTGTATGTTGGTCCCCTGTGTTGTGGTGTACTGTGTGTCTGTCCCCTGTGTGTCTTCCCCCCCCTGGGTCGTGGTGTCCTGTGTGTCTGTCCCCTAGGTCATGGTGTCCTGTGCGGCTGTCCCTTGTGTGTCTGTCCCTTGGGTTGTGGTGTCCTGTGTGTCTGTCCCCTGTGTGTTTGTCCCTGTGTATCTGTCCTCTGTGCGTCTGTCCCCTGGTTTGTTGTCCCCTGTGTGGCTGTCCCTTGTGTGTCTGTCCCTTGGGTCGTGGTCTCCTGGCTCATCTCGGGCAGAGGGCTGCTCTCCCCGTTGGTGCTTGGGTTCCTGGGGGGTGTCATGATATGCAGTCATGCACATAATGAGATACAGACAGGCAGCCAATCAACACAGAGAACAGGCCATAACCAATCAGCAGGCAGAACACCAGGAGGTGGTTTCCTATTATAAAAGGCACAAGACACTCACATTCGGCCTCCTTCCACTGGTGAGATGTACAGTGACAGTCAGGGTGAACATATCACACAACACCTCCACCATGTGGCGAAGAGCTAGTCTGGCTCAGTCAGACGGTGATTACACTAGGGTTAGCAGAGAGTCGCACTCACAGAGAACTGTGCTAACTGTTTAACAGGTTCAATAAATCGGATTGAACTAACTTCAAGGTTTGGAGTATCTTTCAGTTCAAGCTGCATCCAGTTGCAGCCCGTGTTATCTCAGTGTGCTTAACACGACAGGGGACTGGCATTGGCTGGGGGCGGGGGGCACTGGATGGGCCTCGACCATCGCCGGTTGGTCCTGCAAGACGCAAGACAGCATGTATGGTTAGAAAGAGTGACGGGGGAGGCGTGGTGTGAGGTGGGTGGTGCGGTGAGGGGGTGGGGTGGGGGTTGGGCTGAGAGGGTGGGGTGAGGGGGTGGGCTGGGGGGTTGGGGTGAGAGGGGTGTGGTGGGGGGGTGAGGTAAGGGAGTGGGCACACATGTGCCATGTGGAGCTGCATACAGGATAATGGCGCCTGCCGACCTGCGTCCCGGCACGGGGTACAGTATCAGCCTCCTCCAACCCACGGCGCACAGGAAGGTCTCCAACTTGCTGTCCCTAAATCACGGAGCTGCTCTTCTAGCAGCCATCTTGCCTGTGACGCTGTCTGCGTGTGTGTGGGGGGGGGGGGAGAATGGTTATGAACAGCCGCGGTGGCGTGTCAATGACGGGCCCGGTGAATCGGTGGCTGCTCCCTTGGGCGTTTTACGTTCCTCCCATGCTAGCCCCTTGTGGGCCGTTGAATAGCTCCAGCTGGGGGCCCGATGACGCCGTTGAGAAACTCCACGGTTTTCACAATGGCGTCAACACTTAGCCTCATTTTCGGAGAATCCAACCCCCTATCTCTGAGAATCATTTCCAACAATTTCACTATCACTGACGTCAAGCTCACTGGCCTATAGTTACCTGGATTATCCTTGCAGTCCTTTTTAAATAATGGTACAACAGTGGCTATCTTCCACTCCTCTGGGATCTCACCTGTGGCCAATGAGGACACAAAGATTTCTGTTAAATCTCTGTTAAATTTCTGTTTCATCCCTTGTCTCCCTCAGTAATCTGGGATAGATGCCGCCTGGCCCTGGGGATTTGTCTACCTTAATGCTTTTTAACACACCTAATACTTCCTCCCTCGTAATAACGACCTGTTCTAAAGTGTTTACACATCCCTCTGAGACACCACCAATCAACATGTCCCTCTCCTTTGTGAATACCGATGCAAAATACTCATTAAGGACCTCACCTACTTCCTCTAGTACTGCGCATAATTTCCCTCCTTTGTCCTTGAATGGGCCAACTCTTTCTCTAATATCTATGCTTATTGATAGACTGACATATGCAGAGAGCAATCATTAACAGTATAGATGGAACAGTATGATGAGTTAACAAAATGTGAGGAAAGAAATACCATAGAAGAGGGCACTGTGTCCTCGGGAGCCCTCAATTCATGAAGAAAGTGTCAGGAGATAAGATAACAATTAACACACAGGGGAAATAGATAGCCCTGAATTTAGGTTAAGTGGGAGACCTGTAACTCATAATGCATAAACGCACTATTTCTTGCCTGAAAGATCATTGCTGCATCTTACTTCCAAGGTTCTGCTAATGTCATTCGTGATTGGCAGCTGGAGTTTGTCTAAGAATTGGGCAGCACCTTCCTATCACTATCCTGCACTATCCTTGTGGATAGCACAATTGCTTCACAGCTCTAGGGTCCCAGGTTCGATTCCGGCTTGGGTCACTGTCTGTGTGGAGTCTGCACATCCTCCCCGTGTGTGCGTGGGTTTCCTCCGGGTGCTCCGGTTTCCTCCCACAGTCCAAAAATGTGCAGGTTAGGTGGATTGGCCATGATAAATTGCCCTTAGTGTCCAAAATTGCCCTTAGTGTTGGGTGGGGTTACTGGGTTATGGGGATAAGGTGGAGGTGTTGACCTCGGGTAGGGTGCTCTTTCCAAGAGCCGGTGCAGACTCGATGGGCCGAATGGCCTCCTTCTGCACTGTAAATTCTATGATTCTTAATATATTAGAATGAATTACCCGATAATTTTTGATTTGCTCCAGTGGAGAAAATTCTCACCTCCATTCCATCTTCTCTTCGTACGGCGCCTTTTATGAGATGGCCTTACTTAGATCAGGTTCTCATCATGTGGTGAACACAAGTACATAAACCTTAGTGTTACTTATCCATAATACAGCATGCTGGGACCCAAATATGTTTCTCAAAGAGTCTGTAATGTTGCTGTTCTGCTTCTTTAACAGTAACGTGAGCACTAATCTGTTTGGGTTAATTTTCACTCCCCGCTCCTACTTCCTTGGAGGTTTTGACTCTTACTCAGACATAGTTTCATGGCACCGGTTGTCCACAGGTGCCTCATCCAATGCTGTTGAACCTAAACAGAATGACTACAGGGGAATTTCACTGCTGAGCTTAATCTTGAAACCATCCAAAACAAAGTACATAAACTATCCAGTAGCAATCACTGCACAGGAATCAATAAAATAGCCAAGTGGGAGCCCTGGTGGATATGTTCTCTCCTGAGCCTGAACGTGTTGAGGAAAATTGCAATCCTCCTTCAGCCATTGTAGCTAAGATTAGCTAACTTATCAAGGACAAAATCTCTGCTCTGTATGATTCATATATGCTGCCCTGTCAGCTGCGCTATTGAGTGATTTATATTTATAATTACAGTTTGGTACAATTCAGTTTGTTCAACCAACTGCTGCTAATTACTGCTTCATCTCGGGTGGGCACTAATTTGTCTTATTTCTTCAATGATCTGCTCATCTGCTCTTCTATATGGAACAAAGCAGCAGTCTTCCTGTGGATGAATGCACAAAATAGACACCAGTGCCTCAAAATTCCTATCAGGGCCAGGCTGAAATAGAGCATATGTCTGAGTTGAGCATGAAAAATGGCATGGATCCTGGCGTTGCTGTGGCACTGACTTGGTTTTCTTTTGATGAATCTTGCTCCCTCGCCTTTCACGGCAGGCTGCAGAATCTTTAATCTTTGGGAACTTACCCAGCAGCCCAAATTGAACAATGAATGCACCCTCCGCCCACAAATTGTTCCATCCAGCTAAAATCAATGTCACATGACTGTTCCTGACATAATGCGGGGGTGGGACCCCTATTTGAAAGATTGTAAGAGGGGGAGAAAGCACTCATGGCTAAACACGGAATTTAACGATAACATTGTAAGCACCCTTCCTGATGATTCCCTCACTCCCCCTTCCTTTATTTTTGCCATTATCATTTTTGATCCATGGATGCTTAATGGACATGTATCTATAAGTCAATCAGCAGAGAGAATGAGGAATTCAAGAAGTTGCAACATAGTAGATGGTGCTGCAGTTTTGGACAATGAGACCCTGACCTCCCAGCTCTCAAGGGATGGGGTGGGATTCAGTTTGATCGATTGGCTGGTGGCAAATAAATTGGCCAAAAGGCTGTATTCTGCCCGGTAACAGATGGTGATTGAATTCTGCCTGAGTGGATGATTCCCAGAGACCTAAGGAAAGCAGAATTGAGACCTGGACACATTGAAAAAAGGACCTGCTCTCTCTCCCTCGCGTTTTCTCCCAAAATGCTGTGAGTTGCTGTATTTCTGAAACTGCAGAGACCTGAATGAACTGACAGCGAAACCATTACAGGCTGAAAACAGAGACCAAAATCTGAAAGCCTAATTTGAAGGAAGGTCTGCTTAAAGACAACCATTTGAAACAAATAATCTTTTTCCTTTTACTTATTATTTTCACCCATCTCCTCCTCTCTGTGTTTGTCTGTCTTGTGTGTGTATTTAGAGGGTGGGGGCAAGTTAAAGTGGGGGGTTAGAAATTAGATAATAGTTAACCAATTGTATTTGACACAGATTTCATTATATTATATTTTTATTTATCAAAAAATAAAAAGTAATTGTGTTTAAATTTAGGAACCTAGTGACTGTAATTATTGGACATTGAAGTGCTTTAGATAATTTTCTAAGAATGATTGGTTAATTCAATTGTGTTGTGACTCTGGGTCAAGTGGGGCTGGAATTGGCCGTGCACTAGTCCAGGGTGTCATAAAGACAAAAAGAAGGTACACCATATTTCAAAGCCCAGTGGCAGGCTGGAAGATTGGGGTTTTTTAAAAGATAAACACATGCTTTCTAAAACAGTAATAAAAAGAGCTAAGGTAAATCATGAAAGAAAACTGTTGCAAAATGTAAAAAAGGATAGCAAAAGTTTCTACAAGTAAATGAAAGGGAAGAGAGTAGCTAAAGTGAATGTTGGTCCCTTGGCAGATGAGACTGGAGTTAAGAGTGTGGTCCACAGAAATGGCAGAGATGCTAAATCGTATTTTGCCTCAGTTTTTACAGTGGAGGACACTAGTACAATTTCAATAGTAACAGGCAACGCAGAGGTAATAGAAAGGGAGGAACTAACAGCAATCATCATCAATAGGGAAAAAATATGAAACAAACTATTAGGATTGGAGGCAGACAAGTTCCCAGAGCCTGATGGCCTACATCCTCGGGTCTTAAAGGAAGTTGAAGAAGAGATAGTGGATCCATTGGTTATAATATTCCAAAATTCCCTGGATGGGAGAAAGGTTCCAATGGATTAGAAAAATGCTAATTATTCAAAAAGGGAAGGAGGCAGAAAGTAGGAAACTATAGAACAGTTAGTTTAACATCTGTCATTGGAAAATTGTTAGAATCCATTGTTAAGGACACTTAGAAAGTCAAAACACAATCTATCAGAGTTGTTGTGGCTTTATAAGGGTAAATTGTGGTTGACTAATTTGCTAGGGCTCTTGGAAGATGTAACAATGTAACAAGATGGATAATGGGCATCCTGTAGATGTAGTATATCTGGACTTCCAGAAGGTATTTGATAAGCTGCAGCACAAAAGTTTAATGCACAATGTAAGATCACGGGATAAGGGGTAATTTATTAGCTTGGATGGAAGACTGGCTAACCGACAAATGACAGAGATTTGGGATAAATGGGTCTTTTTCTGGTTGGTAAGATGTAACTAGTGCGGCGCCACAGGGTTCGATCCTCGGGTTCCAACTATTTACAATCTATATTCATAACTTGGATGTAGGGATATAATGTACAACAGCTACATTTGCAGATGACACTAATATAAGTGGGATAGTAAGTTGCAAAAGGAAATAAGAAATTTAGAAATGGATACAGATAGGATAGGTGAGTGGGCAAAATGTTGCAGTTGGAGTTTGATGTGGATAAGTTTGAGGTTATCCATTTTGATTAGAAAAATGGAAAGGCAACTTATTATCAAAATGGAGAGAAACTTCAGAGTGCTTCAGTGCAGAGGATTTTGGGTGCTCTTGTATATGAATCGCAGGTCTGACAGCATCTATGGAGAGAGAATGGAGCCAGCGTTTCAAGTCTGGATGACTCTTTGTCAAAGCTGGAGAGAACTGGAAATAGAGTCCGATTTTTACTGTTGTCAGATTTATATTGTTCTTAGGTTGACCATGATGTTGAGGTCTCAATCCAAAAGGGAAAATCTCGCCTTTATTTCAGTTTTGAGTTCTGTTGAGAGGTGACAGCTAAAAATGTGAATTGTTTTACTTTTTGAAGACATTGACAGATCTGTGTGTATTGCCAGGATCGTTGGTTCTGATTTCTTTCATTAACATTGCTGTTTCTTAAATGCCAATAAATTCAAAATGTTGGATCACAAATAATTCAGGCTTGGGGTGATTAATAGAAAAGAGTTTTACCACTCTGCATCCTCACTGTATATCATTTTTCTTCCTTTTGTTACAGGAATTGTTTACTCTGGGTATGCATTAATTAAGCTTTAGAATTATTGATGACGATATGTCATACTAATTTTACCTTAACAATATTTGGGTTGAGGTTTAAAGTGAAGGGGCTGGAATATAAGAGCATATTAATTATGGCTGGAATTCTCCGGGTATTACGATTCACTTTTCCCACAGGCAGCACACGCCTACCCACAGGTTTTCCAACATCATGGGATGGTTATAATAGAAAATTCCATTGACAAGGGGTGGGAAGACAGAATCCCGCTGCAAGCGAACAGTGCACCGTCAAGAAGCATATGGCTGGGGGACTGGAGAATCCAGCCCTATTTATTTGTACAAGGTAAAGGTTAAACCAGGGGCTGGTTTAGTTCACTCAGCTAAATCGCTGGCTTTTAAAGCAGGCCAGCAGCACGGTTCGAAACCCGTACCAGCTGCGCCAGAATGTGGTGACTAGGGGCTTTTCCCAATAACTTCATTGAAGCCTACTCGTGACAATAAGCAATTTTAATTTTTCATTTTCATTTCATTTCACAATGTACAGCTTTGTGTGCCCAATATCAAAAGAACATCAAACCACAGTGATTAAATAACAGATTTACCAGCACGGTAGCATTGTGGATAGCACAAATGCTTAACAGCTCCAGGGTCCCAGGTTCAATTCCGGCTTGGGTCACTGTCTGTGCGGAGTCTGCACATCCTCCCCGTGTGTGCGTGGGTTTCCTCCGGGTGCTCTGGTTTCCTCCCACAGTCCAAAGATGTGCAGGTGAGGTGGATTGACCATGATAAATTGCCCTTAGTGTCCAAAATTGCCCTTAGTGTTGGGTGGGGTTACTGGGTTATGGGGATAGGGTGGAGGTGTTGACCTCGGGTCGGGTGCTCTTTCCAAGAGCCGGTGCAGACTCGATGGGCCCAGTGGCCTATTCTGCACTGTAAATTCTATGAAAAAAAAAAATTCTATGGAAGTCAATAGGGATGTGAGACTATAAATGCGAGATCTGGGACTGTTTCCTCAGAGAAAGCTAAGACTAGATTTAATAGAGGTTTGTAAATTTATGGATTTAATTTTAAATTGTCACTAAATAGCGAAGAAGGTGGTATAAGTAACATTTATCTACTCACTGAGTTGAGTGGCTGCTGCTTGTACTGCTATGGAAGCTGAGAATGGATATCAGATTCTGCATCATAGTGAGCTCCACAAGTGTACTCATGGAGTTGTTCATCTTTCTGCAGGAAAGGATGGGTTCCAGAGCCTGTGCAAAGTACTGCACCAAGTTGGTGCTGGAATCTTTCATTCTCTTTCTCATTGAATGCAGACTTTCTGCAGGCTTCGCAATACACCAAGCATGTTGTTGCGTTCTTTTGTAGTCTGCCCCATCAACGTCCTCTTCTGATTCCTCTATAGTAGAACTTGAATACAACCTCATCCTCCAGTGACCCTATCCTCCCATGAGCCTTCTCCTTCCCTCATGCCCTGGTCGCTGTGAACTGTTTCGCATCATGCACAGATTGCCTTTTCGCTATCCTGTAATATAAGCACAATGCCAATACGTGAGCTGCTGACTTCAAATGTGAAATTCAATGTGGGTGAAGTGGCTCTATCATTGCTGCCTTCCTGTTGTTCCACCACTGCCTGGCAAAGTTTCACTTGCTGGGTATCTTGAAGGAGAAAGATAGAAGGGTGTATTTGTGGTGCAGGAAATGTGGGAAAGCAAGTGGCACATGCCATCTTCAGCCAGGGCCGGCTCAAGGCACCGGCAACTCGGGCAGTCGCCCGGGGCGCCATGTGCTAGGGGGCGCCAGAGACTCGGGTCCCGCGCATGCGCAGTTGGGCCGGTGCCAACAAGCGCATGCGCGGTGGCCGCCCTCCCCCAGGGCGGCCCCCCCGCTCGGTCCCCCCCGCCCCCCCCCCTCGGGTCCGCCCCCCCGCCCCGCCCTCGGTCCGCCCCGCCCTCGGGTCCGCCCCCCCGCCCCCCCTCGGGTCCGCCCCCCCACCCCCCGCCCCCCCTCGGGTCCACCCCCCCGGCCCCCCCTCGGGTCCGCCCCCCCCGCCCCCCCTCGGGTCCGCCCCCCCGCCCCCCCCCTCGGGTCCGCCCCCCCCGCCCCCCCCTCGGGTCCGCCCCCCCCGCCCCCACCCTCGGGTCCGCCCCCCCGCCCCCCACCTCGGGTCCGCCCCCCCCGGGTCGCCCCCCCCGGGTCCGCCCCCCCCGCATCCGCCCCCCCTCGTCCGCCCCCCCCTCGGGTCCGCCCCCCCTCGGGTCCGACCCCCCCGCGGGTCCGCCACCCCCCCCTCGGGTCCACCCCCCCCTCGGGTCCGCCCCCCCCTCGGGTCCGCCCCCCCGCGGGTCCGCCCCCCCGCGGCCCCGCCCCCCGTGCCCCCCCCCCCACGGCCTCGCCCCCCGCCTCCCCCCTCGGCCCCGCCCCCCCCCTCGGCCCAGCCCCCCCTCCACCCCCTCGGCCCCGCCCCCCTCCTCCCCCTCAGCCCCGCCCCCCTCCTCCCTCTCGGCCCCGCCCCCTCCTCCCCCTTGGCCCCGCCCCCCCAAGGGCGCAGAGGTTCAGCTTGCCCGGGGCGCCAGCAACCCTAGGGCCGGCGCTGTCTTCAGCTTGTGAATACAAAGAGGTTGTGAGATGCAGGGAGTGAGATGGAGGTTAGGTAAAAGGATATGGCTTACTTCAATGATTTCATCCTTGATGTTGGCCATGGTCTCACCAAAGGCCATGTCAATATAAGCCTGCACTGTCTCCTCCATGGGGCTTAGGATGTTCAAGTGCACTTGTCCTCCTCTGCTGCCTTCAGTTACATACTGCCTTCTCCTGCAAGAGAGCGGGAAGTGTGTCAGTGAGCATTGTGCAATCTGTTTAAATGATATGGGAATTGTGGTTAAGCAACTTGGCACCCAGTCTATATCCCTCTGTATACTCTGTGTCATCCTCATCACTTGCCTTCTCACCTATTTTTGTGTAATCTGCAAACTTGGCAGGAGCACATCCACTTCCCTTGTCCAAGCTGTTAATATGTATTGTGAATAATTGTGGCCCGAGCACTGATCCCTGTGGCATTCCACTAGTTACAGGTTGCCATTCTGAAAATGCTCCTCCTATCCCAACTCTGTATTTTATCAGTTAGCCAAGCCTCTATCAATGCTAATATGCTACCCCCAACAACATGGGCTCTTATCTTATTAAGTAAACTTTTCTGTGGTACCTGCTTGAATGCTTTTTTGGAAATCCAAGTATGTTGTATCTCCTGGTTCCACTTCACCCACCCTGTTCAATACCATGTCAAAGAATTCCAATAATTTGTCAGGCATGATTTCTCCTTCATGGAGCCGTGCTGACTCTGCTTGATTATATTATGCATTTCTAAATGCTCTGCTATTACATCCTTTATAATGGACTCTAACATTTCCCCAATGACAGAAGTTAAGCTAACTGGCCAATAGTTACATTTTTTTTGTCTCCCCCTTTTTTGAATAAAGGTGTTACATTGGCTGTTTTCCAATCCTCTGGGACTTGACCAGAATGTAAGGATTATTGGAAGATTACTACCAGTGCATCCACTATCTCTGCAGACACCCACTTTAATATTCTGGGATGCAACCCATTGGGTCCAGGGGACTTATCAGCCTTTAGCCCCACTAGTTTTCTGGTACTTTTTCCCCTCGTGATTGTTGTTGTATTTATTTCCTCCCCTCCTTCTGCCCCTTGATCATTTAGTATTTTTAGAATTTTATTTGTGTCTTCCACTATGAAGACTGATGTAAATTATTTATTTGCCTCCAGGTTCCCCATTATTATTTCCCCAGTCTCATTCTTGAAGAGGCCTATATTCACTTTGGCCTCGCTCTTCTTTTTTATACAGATAAATAAATTCTACCTGTCCATTTTTATATTACTTGCTTGTTTGCTCATAGTTTATCTGCTCCCTCTAAATTTGTTTAGGTCATTTTTTGATGGATTTAAAACTTTCCCAAATCCTCTGCCTTACCACTAACCTTTGCCACATTGAGGGCTAGATTCTCCATTGCCCGAGGCCATAATGAGGATTCTCAATTGGGCAGAGAATGGAAGCATCCCTGAAAAATGGGTTTGGCGCCACCGTTGTGATGCTTTGATCCTCCGCTAGTGGTCTTAGCACGCTACGGGTTCTGTGCCAGCAGGAGGATATAAATAAGTGATTTTCATACATTTCAATTTGATTAATGGGCTGGAAGCCCAAATCACCACCCTTAAGTGATGCATCGACACCCATGGCAGGCTTTGGTACAAGTTTTCCCAGGGCTTGACCATGACGCGGTGGACCCCGAAGTGATTCAAGGGGTCACTGTATAACTGAGGTGCCCCCCCCCAAGTCCATTGGAAGGACCCTCTCCCCCACAATGCAAATCCTGACCCCCCCCTACTTACAAGTAGGGCAGCTTCCTCCCATCACAGGAATATTGGGACAACCCCCACAGCACGAAGGAGGGTCTCTGATGGGGGCGTGTCTCTGATAGGGGGGGTCTCTGATGGAGGAGTCTGCTGTGAATAAGATGGAGTGAAACACTTATCTTCTTTTGATATGGTGAGAAGCTATCAATCATTGCAAGAGTGTTTATAAACATTGTGGTTGGCATCAAAGCAGGGTAAATGAGACTCCAGAGGTGAGGTGAGAGTGACTGCCCTTAGAATCAAGGCAGCATTTGATCGAATATGGCATCAAGAAGCCCGAGCAAAACTGGAATCAATGGCAAACAGGGGACAACGCTCCACAGGTTGGAGTCATACCTGGCAGAAAGGAAGATAGTTGTGATTGTTGGAGGTCAGTCATCTCAGTCCTGGGATATCACTGATCACTGCAAGAGTTCCTCAGGGTAATGTCCTGGGCCCAATCATCTTGATGACCTTTCTCCCAACACAACGTTATATATGGGGATATTTGCTGATGATTGCACTATGTTCAGCGCCATTCGTGACTGTTCAGACACTGAAGCAGTCCAGGTGTAAATGCAGCAAGACCTGGATAATATCCAGGCTTAGGCTGACAAATGGAAAGGAACATTCATGCCACAGAAATGTCAGGCAATGACATCTCCAATAAGAGAGAATCAAACCCTATTGCCCCATGACATCCACTGGCATTATCATCACTGAATCCCTCACTATCACCATCCTGGGGGTTACCATTGACCACAAACTAATCTGGGCTAGCCATATAAATACTGTGGCTACAAGAGCAGGTCATAGGCTAGGAATCCTGTGGCGAGTAAATCACCTTCTGACTCCCCAAAGCCTGTCCACCACTTGCAAGGCACAAGTTAGGAAGGAGTGTGATGCAATAATCCCCACTTGCCTGGATAAGTGCAGCTCCAACAGCACTCAAGGAGCTCATCACCATCCAGGACAAAGCAGACGGTTTGATTGGCACCACTTTCACAACATTCACTCCCTCCAGCACTGACGCACAATAGCAGCGGTATGCACATCTACAAGATGCACTGCAGAAACTCACCAAGGATCCTCAGGCAGCACCTTCCAAACCCATAACCGCTATCATCTGGAAGGACAAGGGCAATAGATACATGGGAACACCATTTCTTGGAATTCCCCTTCAAGTCACTCATCAACCTGACTTGGAAATATATCGACGTTCCTTCGCTGTCACTGGGTCAAGATCCTGGAATTCCCTCACCAATAGCACAGTGGGCGTACCTACACCATATGGACTGTAGTGGTTGAAGAAGGCAGCTCAACACCACCTCTTCTTGTTTTTTAAGAGTACATAATTCATTTTTTTTCCAATTAAGGGGCAATTTAGATTGTCCAATCCACCTACCCTGCACATCTTTGGGTTGTGGGGGGCGAAATCCACGCAAGGCCAGAGAGAATGTGCAAACTCCACACGGGCAGTGACCAAAGACGGGATCGAATCTGGGACCTCAGTGCCATGAGTTAGTAATGACCACCACCTTTTCAAGGGCAATTAGGGATGGGCAACATTTACTGGCCTAGCCAGTGAAGCCCACATTCTGTAAAAAAATAAATAAATAATAATTCAAGCGTGAAGGGATAGATAAAAAACAATCCACTGAACAACTGTGTCTGTACCATTGACCTGTCAATCACTGGCAAGTGCAATGTATTGCTGTGTGAAACTAAATGGAGGTTTTGCATTTCAAAGGCTGTCAGGGGATTTTAAGCCTTGTCAACTGTACTTGGCTTTCGAGGAAGGATCTGACATTTGGAACATTTGTTGCTTCAAAGGCTTTTCTCCGCGGCAGCAGATGTTAGGAAAGGGAAAGTGTTTCTGGAGTGATTTTTCACTGTATTGCCTGGACTACATGGACAGCTCATCAGCTTTCAGGCAGGGCTGTCAGATTGGAGTCTGATGGGGTGGTCTGATGGGGGTGAGGGTGGGGAGGTCAATAGGGGGAGTAGAGTCACCCTCATGTGTGTGTATGGCTGGGGGGGGGGGCGGGGTGTGACCTGTATTACCATGGTGCTAAGAGGATGCCCCTCCTTGATGGGATGGGGGGCGTAGTTGGAGGATTAGCATTGTGGGGGTGAGAGGGCCTTCCACCGGACAACGGGCTCAGGCCACCCGCTCAAAATGGCGGTTCGATACTGCGATTCTGATGGATTCCGGCGAGCTCCCCACCACATATATAGTTGCATGGTTAAGGAGTGAGACTCACACCTGGCCTCTACTCCTAGTGCTAGTGGAGATCAGTCCTGGTTCTTTGTTGGCGGCAGCACCTGGTCACCAGATCGGAGAATTCTGGCGAGGAGCTGTCTCCTCTTGTACACTTCCTGTAGCAAGGCCTCTGGCTCAGCATTGGAAAATCTTGGAATCTGCTCTGCCAGATTGTTCTTCACTATTTCTTGAGGCAAATTCACTTCCTGCTTGGGTCTTAGGGCATGTTCAAAGCACAATGCATCTGCCCTTTTAAGGGGTGCAGGTTAGATTATGGTGTGCTGGTAAAATTGCTGAGTTTTGCCGACCTGTTAATATGTGCAGTCGCTGAACTGCGTGGTTAGCAGTGACTGAATGCAGAAATCAACCTACTGACCATGCAGCATGATGATGGCATGCTGTCTGCTTTCAAACAGCGGCTGTGGTTAATCGTGTGTCACACTTCTCGTGCATGTTTTTGAGTGCTATCAACCTTAGCCCCTGTAATAGTTTCCACAGAAATCAGTTGAGGCAGAGATCATTGCTTATCTTCAGGGAAAATGGATAACTATTTGAAGATTGCAGTGGGGTCTAGTTGTCAGAAGTCTGGGATTTCGGGACTAGGAGCTTAATTTTTAAAAATTTATGCAATGATTGAGGATTGCTTTTTCCTGAGGCAGCCAGAGCCAAGGACGTGAAGCAGAAAACTGATCTCTCTTTTGCATATGATAATGCGAGTAAAGGATGACTCTTGCTTGTCATTACCTAATATGGCAAGTGATACACTTTCTGCCAGAAATGCGCACATGCTTCCTGTTTGCCATTTTAGGATGTGAGGAGGGCAGTTTAACTCTCAATGGGCCAAATAACCTCCTTCAAGTCTGTAATGTCTACAGCTCCGTGTAATGTTTTAATTTCTTCTGCACTTGTTAGCTTCAGAAACTTGTTATTGTTGGGAAGAATGAACTGGGTCAAATTTCAAGGGAAAAGATGTGGAATAGTGTACCCTGGACGTGTACATTGCTAACATTCACATTTGTCAGGACATTCTTAAAGAAAAGATATTTGCATTTAAGTAGAGCAGAGAGCGTTACAGAAATGGATGTAGTGTGAAAGGAAGTTTTCCTGTCAAGGTCAGAAACAAAATCAGGGATTGGGCTCTTATGCATCACTGGAGCTCCTGTAGAATTCAATGAATCATTTCATGTCATTTCCATAAATATGCATCTGATCATTTTCTGGGATTTTTAGTACATCAGCCAAGTGCAAATCACTTCATCAAAAACAATACAGATGTGGCCTCTAGTCCCATTTGTTACTAAGCACATGCTTTCACACAGCTTTGTTATGATTTTGGCTCTCTCCCTCAATGGGCTTATTCATTGGGTAATTTGCTTTTGACTAGCTTCTACATCTCTTATTTCAGAGACATGTGTTAGGAACCAGAATGCAAACACTATTTGTTTCAGGCCTAATTTCATTATTGATAACCTGCTGGGATACATTGGGGGCGGGGGGGGGGGGGGGGGGGGGGGGTGATTCTCTACTCCCGCTGTTAAGATGGAAATCCTGATCGGGCGGAGAATACTGTGACTGGGCAAAATTGGCGACAAACCGGTCGCGGGTTTCTTGTCTCCTCCCCGCCTGCCAGAGTGGGTTCCCCGACGTCCCAGTCAGGCTTCCTGACCCGACTTGGCGGGAGCATGTGAATACATCATTGGAGCTATTTTATATTTCAATGCCGTGTGAGACACACCATTCACAAGCCAGGTGGGATGCTCCAGTGCCCCAGCCGAGAGTCCCACTGGCATGAATTGGTGCAAGTATTGAGGAATGTAGACCCAGAGGGCGAAATTCTCCCAAAACGGGAGAAATCGTCAAACTGCCGTAAAACCCGGGCGGGTTTTACGGCATCGCGCCCCTTCCCGACGGGGGACCGATTCTGGTCCCCCGTCGGGGCTAGCAGCCCGACGTCGGAGGCTCCGACAAGTCGGGCTTAACGAAAATCGTTAAGCCCGCTTGTCGGACTTAGCGCCGGCTGACGCGTCATATGACGTCAGCCGCGCATGCGCAGGTGGGAAGACTCCACCCGCGCATGCGCGGGTGACGTCATCGCGTTTTTGCGCGAAACCCGCGCATGCGCGGTCCGGGTTGCCCCTCAGCCGCCCCGCGTATTGATACTGCGGGGCGGCGGAACGACAAATAGTGCGCGGGCATCGGGCCCGCTGCCCGCGATCGGTGGGCACCGATCGCGGGCCCATGGCACCCTTGGCACGGCCGTGGTACTGCCGTGCCAATCGGTGCCATGGTTATTTTTTTCCAGGTGGTCACGACGTTTTTACGAACGGCAGGACCAGGTGTGTTTGCCGTTCGTAAAAAAGTCGTAAAGGGCTGCGACTTCGGCCCTTCTAACAGCTGTGAATCGCTGCCGGCCGTAAAAAAACGGCGGCAGCGATTCGTGTCGGGATTTCGGCGGGGGGGGGGGGGAGAATAGCGGGAGGGCGTCAAAAAAGTCGGGAAGGCCCTCCCGCTATTCTCCCACCCGTCGTGGGGGGGGGAGAATTTCGCCCAGAGGCTTTCAGTCCGAGGGTGGACAAGTGGCTGGACCCTCCCAATAATAGATGCAAGAGTGCCGAGGGGGTGTCCTTCCTGGGAGGTGGGGGTCAGGGGCTGGAGCGGCACAGGTAAGGGGGCTTTCCTGGGATGAGGTTCCTTTGCTTGCTCGCCTCAGTAAGCTGGGAGGCTTCTTGTGACTCACTTTCCAGGAGGTTGGTTCTCAGGTGATCATGAAGCGGCACGATAGCACAGTGGTTAGCATTGTTGCTTCACAGCACCAGGGACCTGGGTTTGATTCCCGGCTTGGGCCACTGTCTGTGCGGAGTCGGCACGTTCTTCCCGTGCCTGGGTGGGTTTCCTCCGGGTGCTCCGGTTTCCTCCCACAAGTCCTGAAAGACGTGCTTGTTAGGTGAATTGGACATTCTGAATTCTCCCTCCATGTTCCCGAACGGGTGTCGGAGTGTGGTGACTAGGGGATTTTCACAGTAACTTTATTGCAGTGTTAATGTAAGCCTACTCGTGACAATAATAAAAATTATTATTATTATTAGCTGGAACACATTGGGGAGAGTCTTTCACCCACTGTCAAGGTATTGCTGTTTGTTACCTTGGCAGCTTAGTTTATTGAAGGTCTTTTTATACCTTTCGGATGGTATCTCTGCCTCCAGCGCCGGCCCTAGGGTTGCTGGCGCCCCGGGCAAGCTGAACTTCGGCGCCCTTGGGGGGGGGCGGGGCCGGGGGGGAGTGGGGGGCAGGTGGGGGGGTGGGGGGGCGGGGCCGGGGGGTTGGGGCGAGGCGGGGGGGCGGACCCGAGGGGGGGCGGACCCGAGGGGGGGGCGGACCCGAGGGGGGGCGGACCCGAGGGGGGGGCGGACCCGAGGGGGGGCGGGGGGCGGACCCGAGGGGGGGCGGACCCGAGGGGGGGGCGGGGGGGGCGGACCCGAGGGGGGGCGGACCCGAGGGGGGGGCGGACCCGAAGGGGGGCGGACCCGAGGGGGGCCGCCCTGGGGGAGGGCGGTCACTGCGCATGCGCTGGTTGGCACCGGCCCAACTGCGCATGCGCGGGACCCGAGTCTCTGGCACCCCCTAGCACATGGCGCCCCGGGCGACTGCCCGAGTTGCCGGTGCCTTGAGCCGGCCCTGTCTGCCTCTGCAGAGCCAATTCTAGCTGTTTTAAAAGCAGGCAGTAAATATAATTGTCGCACTGATGTGGCTTGCTACATCTCCAAAGTCCTTTTCCAAATAAGGCGGGTAGTCAGGTCGATAAATGCCACCTGACACTTGGAAATTTGCTCAGTCTGGGGTTGGATGAGAAATCTTCATAAAACAATGGAGGATCGATAGGGATCCCTGTACATTCATCAAACATGCATTGAGTTTTGATGTGTCTTTTGTCCATGTTGAACCAGGAAGACAAGTCGACTGGAATGCTATAATCTTTTGTTGACATCCCATCCTTAAACAAAGCAATGGGTGTATTTCCTAGATGGTTGCTAATGTCCACATGTAATTAGGTCTTTGCCTGAGTCTCAGGACTGTCTGGAGCTGATACGGCCAAAGGAAAAGGTAGGCCTTTCTGTGGTTGCAAACAAGACTCCAGGATGTATGTTGCCTCCCTGGTGCGAGGGTCAAGGATGTCTCGGAGCAGTTACAGGACATTCTAGATGGAGACTGTGAACAGCCAGTGGTTGTGGTATACATTGATACCAATGATATAGGTAAAAAAAAAAGGGATGAGATCCTGAAAGCAAAATATAGGAAGTTAGGAAGGAAGTTGAGAAGACAGACCTCAAAGATAGTGATCTCAGGATTACTACCAGTGCCACGTACTAGTCAGAGTGGAATTAGTAGGATATATCGATGGCATGAGGGGGAGGGTTTCAGATTCCTGGGCATTGGGACTGGTACTGAGACAGGTGAGACCTGTACAAACTGGACAGGTTACACCTGGGCAGGACCGGGACTGATGTCCTTGGTGGGGGTGGGGGATGTACTTGCTAGAGCGGTTGTGGAGGGTTTAAACTAATATGCCGGGGGGGGGGGGGGGGGGGGGGGGGACCTATGTAAGGATTTAGAGCAGGGAAATCAAGAACAAGAGAAAAAGACAACAAGGAGAATAAGAAAAGTGATAGGCAGAGAAATCAAAGGCCTGTGTCAGATAATGACACTGTAAAATCAGTAGGGACGGGACAAGGAATGTTAAAAGGACTAGTCTTAAGGTTTTGTACCTGAATGTGCGGAGCATTCAAAACAAAATGGATGAATAGATGTAAAATGATGTGATATAGGTGGGATTTCGGAGACATGGCACCAAGGTGACCAAGGATAGGAACTAAATATTAAAGGCTATTCAGTATTAAGAAAGGACAGACAGAAAGGAAAAGGTGATGGAGTTGCATTGTTGATTAAAGAAGTTATTGATACAATATTGAGGAAAGATGTCAGCACAGATGATGTAGAATCTGTCTGGATTGAGTTAAGAAACATCAAGGGGCAAAGAACATGTGTCGGGTTGGCATATAGACCACAAATCTGCTGTGATAATGCTGGGAATAGCATTAGACAAGAAATTAGAGATGCACGTGATAAAGGAACATCTGTGATTATGGGTGACTTTAATCTGCATATCGATTGGGTGAGTCAAATTAGTTACAGTGCAATAGAGGAGGAATTTCTGGAGTGTATACGGGATGGTTTTCTGGACCAATACATTGAGGAACCAACAAGCAAACAGACCATCTTTGATTGGGTGATGTGCAATGAGAAAGAATTAGTTGGCAATCTAGTTGTGAGAGAACCCTTGGGGATGAGTGACCATAAATATGGTAGAATTCTTTATCAATATGGATAGTGAGTTAGTTGATTCTGATTCTGAGACCAGGGTCCTGAACCACAATAAAGTTGACTATGGTGGTATGAGGCATGAACTGGCTATGACAGACTGGGAAACATTACTGAAAGAAATGACAGTAGACAGGCATTCAAGGAATTAATAGGCGAACTGCAACTGTTGTTTATTCCTATTTGGCGCAAGAGTAGAAAGCGAACTGTAGCCAAACCATGGCTTACAAGGGAAATTAGAGATAATATTAGATTCAAAGAAGAGGCATATAAATTAGCAAGAAAAAGCAATGGACCTGAGGATTGCGAACAGTTTAAAATTCAGCAAAGTGGACCAAGGGATTGATTAAGAAGGAGAAAATACAATTTGAAAGTAATCTAGCAGGGAACATAAAAACTGACTGTAAAAGTTTCTATAGGTATGTAAAGAGAAAAAGATTGAAAAAAATCTAATGTCGGCCCTTTACAGTCAGAAACGGGGATTCATAAGAGGCAGTGACTAGTGGGGTACCGCAGGGATCTGTGCTAAGATGCCAACTGTTCACATTATATATTAATGATTTGGACAAGGCAAATAAATGTACTGGGCGGGATTCTCTGGTCGCCAACGCCTAAATTCCCATTCACGACCAAATTGGCTGTGACGCCGCTTTCGCATTGCTCCGCCCCCTCCGCGTGCCGTGCCGACGGCCTCAGGACATTGCCTGAAGCAGTTTTGGTGTCCTTATCTGAGTAAGGATGTTCTTGCTATGGAAAGAGTACATAGAAGGTTTACCAGGCTGATTCCTGGCATGGCGGGACTGTCATATGAGGATAGACTAAGTTGGTTAGGATGACATTCATTGAAGTTTAGAAGCATGAGGGGGGTCTCATAGAAACTTTAAAAATTCTAATAGGATTAGGTAGGGTAGATTCAGAAATAATGCTCTCAAAGGTGGGGAGTCGAGATCTAGGGGTCATAGTTTGAGGATAAGGTGTTAACCTCTTAGGACTGAGGTGAGGGGAAATTTCTTTAGCCAGAATGTATCTGTGGAATTCCACCAACCGGAAGTAGTTGAGGGCAAAACGTTGTGTAATTTCAAGAAGGAATTAGACATATATCTTGGGGATAAAGGGATCAAGGGATATAGGGGAAAGGCAGGATCAGGGTATTGAACTTGATGATCCACCATGATCATAATGAATGGCGGAGCAGGCTTGAAGGGCCGAACGGCCTCCTCCTGTTTTTATTTTCTATCTATCTATGTAAAGGTCGCATGGTTTGCAGTGGCCATTTTAACAGTCAGGAATTGAACCCATGCTGTTGGCCTTGTTCTGCATCTCAAGCCTGCTGTCCAGCCAATGGAGCTAAAACTCAAGATGAAAAACAACCTCAAATTTTTAACTAAAATATAGTTAGTCTTTTGACATCTCTCTAATTTATGCTGCCTGTCAGTGAAAAAAACAATGCCTACATTTGGCATGATATTTGAACATTAATCATAGAGATTTAAGTCAAAGAGAAAAATGTATCAATAACCGTCACCTTCCAGCAAATTAGTGAAGAATAATTTCAGATGCACAAAAGTTAAAACATAATTGAAATCTATCTTGAGGCCCATTGCCATAACAAAGTTATCATCTGCAATGACTTTCCATGATGAATGGTGTTTCAGCCTTGAATATGTATAGAGAGTTGACCTGCAGTTGAAGACCCAAAATCATTTCTCAGCAGACTGTTATTGTTTCTACCACAGATTTTATGTTGTAAGATTTATCTTCCACATTTCCTTTCTAATCTTGATTATTACCATTATTTATTAATTTTTAGCATGCATAGAGGGAGTTGAAATATTATCTTTCACTGTGTTCATGCCAGGGTGGTGCCATAATGTGTGTTCTGATTTAGATTGGCAATCAGCGTGAGCATGACTAATAAGTCGTCTGATCAGCTATGCCTGACTGATGTAAATAGTGATCTGCTTGCATAAGGTTATTCAGTCCACATAGGATGTAGTTTATTGGGATACATTATGAACATTAACACCAAGAACAGCAAAAAATATTATTCAGTCCAAATATAGCAGTAATGTCAAGTCAAATTCATGCCTTTGTCCAAGAAATAGGAGGTGCCTCATACGTTTGTGGATGAGGAGAAGGACTGCAGGGTGGATGTACAAAGTGACCATAGCACCGTGGTACAGGATGCTCTTTGAGTGAGGGGACTGAAAAGGAATTGGTAGTGATAGGAGACAGCACAGCCAGGGGGTCAGATATCATTATCTGCATCCACAGCCAGGAGTTCCAAAGGTTGACCCTGCTCAGTGCCAGGGTTAAGGACATCCTCTTGCGGCTGGAGTGGAACTTGGAGTGGGAGAGGAAGAACCCCTCGTTTTGGACCATCTGGGAACCAAGGTCATAGGTGGAATGATGTTCTGCTAAGAGATCTGGAGGAGTTAGGGTCCACATTCTAATACACAGATCAGCAAAGATAATCATCTCTGCATCGTTACCTGACCAATATACCATGGTAGCAAGATTAGAGAATTAAGTACCTGGCTCAAAGAATGATGGGAGAAGAAAGAGTTTTGATTAAAGGGCACTGACATCAATACTCAGGGAAGAGGGAGCTATTCCGTTGGGATGAGCTCCACTTAAACCAGGCCGTGCCCAGTGTCCTGGCCAATCGTATAACTAGGGCTGTAGCACGGCTTTAAATTAATGCAAGGGTTTGGTGGGGAGGGGTGGTGTGGGAGTTGGGAGGGCGGTGGGGTTGGTGGAAGGTAAGAGAGTACGAGGAAAGGGAGGTATAGAAATCCAAAGAAAAAGGTTACGCAATTGATTTTTAGCGTATCTTCACAGCCATACTGTTTCCCACTTTGTGAAACAGTGAGGAAGTGATGAAAGGATTCCCAAGCTGATTATTAGCCCGCTGAATTGTGTTATAAATGCTGCTTCTATGACTAACAAGTCCTGGTGCTGAAACAGAACAGTGTAAAGATGTGGGTAAAGGCAAGCAGAGTGGGACAGGAAGGGACAGAGAGTTTAACATTAATTATCCACCATCAAATATAGTAAATGCCAGAAAAACTAGGAAAAAAATGCAATTAAAAGTTATTTATTTGAATGCAGAAAACATCTACAATAAAATAGAAGAACAGATACACAAATAGAGGTAAATGGTTCAGATTTAATTACCATTAGAGATACATAGTTGTGAGGTGATCAAGGTTGAGAAATAAATATTCCAGGATACACAATATTTCCGAAAGAAAAACAGAATGACAAAGAAGGAGGGGTAGTCGTGAGAGTGAAGGATAACATAAGGACATGAGCGAGCAATAATCTGGCCTCAGGGTTAGCACTGCTGCCTCACGGCGCCGAGCTCCCCAGGTTCGGTCCCAGGTCTGGGTCACTGTCCATGTGGAGTTTGCACATTTTCCCCATGTCTGTGTGTGTCTCACCTCCACAACCTAAACAGATGTGCAGGGTAGGTGAATTGGCCATGCTAAATTGACCCTTAATTGACCCGTAATATTTTCATGACAGTTTCCTGAACAAATATGTTGTGGAACTGACTAGAGACAAAGCTATCTTCAATGGTGCAACAAGGCAGGGATCATTTGTAATTTCATAGTGTGGTGAATGTAATATGATAATTCACACTTTGTCTTTGTAAGCGCAGTAGCGTTATCCGACCACTAGAGGGAGTAGCTCTGGGAATGCCCAGGAGCTTGTACAGGGCTCCACCCTTGGCTCGGCCCACGACTCCTCCCCTTAGTGCTGCTGTATACATACCCTTGTCCAGAGTCAGCATGCAGTTCACTGAGAGTTCATCAACTGTAGTAAGTCGATTAAAGCCTAGATTCATATCGGAAACACGTGTCTGGTGAATTGATGGTTCCATCACATAGTAAAAGATTCACTGAGAAATAGTGAGCATAATATCATTGAATTCCATATTAAGTTTGAAAGTGACATGCTCCAATCATAAACAGGAATCTTAAACTTAAAACAAAATCAATTGCATAGGTATGAGGGGAGTACTGGATACGGATGATAGGATAAATAGACTAACGGTGTGGTGGTAAATAAATAGTGGGAAACATTGAAAGAATCAATTCAAAATGTTCACCAAAAATACATTTCATCGAGAAACAAAAAACCATTAACAAGGGCCTATCTGTGACTCACTTCAGAAGTTGAGGACAGCATTAGATTTTAAAAAAAAGATGTTTATGATATTGCAAAGAACTGTAGCAAGTCACAAGATTGGGAGTGTTTTAGAAACCAGCAAAGGGCCACCAAAAACTTGATTAAAATGGAAAAGAAATATGAAGGAAAAAAAGTCAGGAATGTAAAAACAAATTGCAACATCTTTTACAAGTATATAGAAAGGCAGAGAGCAGCTAATATAAACACTGATCCCTGAGAAGTAGAGACAGAGATAATTACCATAGGGAATGAGGAAATGGCATTGAACAGACATTATTTGTCTGCCCACACAATAGAAGGCACAAGTTACAGACCATTAATAAAGGGTAACCTGGGGGATATTAAGAGTAATAAAATAAAATTAATTTATATCAGCAAAGACAGAGACTGGGATTTCCCCGATATTGGCAAAGGCCGATTTTGGGAGCGAAATGCAACGCTTCAGCAGCCACCGAAAATGGCGGCTTTCTCCTCCGAATAGTGCAGCACTTAAGTAAAAAACTTGAAGTCATGGAGTTACACGATGTATCACTAGCCTCTGACTCACCCGCCCCGCAAGCAATTTAGCCGAGAATCGGGGTGCCAGTGACAGTTCAATTCAGTTCACCCTGCACCCCCCCCGGAACTGACTAGGCATTGCCCCCTGACACTGCCTTGGAATTGCCCTCTGGCACTACCGGGCATTTCCCCCAGCACTGCCCTGGCACTGTTCCCAG
The DNA here is from genome assembly GCF_902713615.1 of Scyliorhinus canicula. Classification (NCBI taxonomy): domain Eukaryota; kingdom Metazoa; phylum Chordata; class Chondrichthyes; order Carcharhiniformes; family Scyliorhinidae; genus Scyliorhinus; species Scyliorhinus canicula. The sequence continues at coordinate 177,409,537 of NC_052149.1, read as the reverse complement.
CATGACCCGAGCAGTGCCATGGGACAGTGCCTGGGCAGTGCCAGGGGCCAGTGCCAGGGAGTAGTATAATGGGATGGCTGAATGCCATCTCTTTAATGCAGGAAAACCAAAAAATATTAGAGTTAGCTTTGCGCGCAATATCAGAGAGAATAGAATTCAAGATCTGGCTACGTTTTCAATTCTTGCACGTAGGAAATTAAAAAAAATGTCTTCTAATTTTCAGAAATGAATCTAGAGTGGCATAAAGCATTACATTTTGCAATTATTTTGATGCAGCTACAAATTATTGACCCTTCTTTTTTCGAAAGTAGAATCTCCTTGGAGATTAGAAGAGTAACAGTATTCATTTCTTCTTCAAAGTCCTGCGAAGGACAAATGATGCTGTTTAATTTATTAAATGTCAGTCACTATCATCATCTTTTTTTCTTCTGTGTTAAAGATGGTAATTTATTCTTGCATCTATTCATTTTTCAATTTGCTTTGTGCCATCTGTTTTCTGAAGAACTGAAATGATTGTTTTTTCCTATTTGGCTTAAATCAGCTAAAGACTTCTTGAAATGGCAGGATAAAAGCAGAAATGAACTCAACTCGGGAAATGTGTTTTGATTCTCAAGAAAGGTGAGATTTAAGATGGTTTGTTTTACTTTTCTTTGAAATTGAGTACAAAGTTAATTTACATTTTGAATGGTTGAATTCATTATAAACCTGGCTACTTCAAAACATTAGGGCTCCACTTAACAGCAAGGAAAGATCGGTATTAAGTTGCAGCTATGCCCTTTCCTGGGATTTTCCTTGACTGTGTCGGATGCTTTGGTCATGTTGTAAAGAAAATAAAAGTTTCTTGATGTTTAGGTCACCAAAATCAAGATTGCTTATAGCGGTAATATTGGTAAATATTCCAGTCCTGCGCGCTGTGGGAATCGTCATGGGGAGGACGGAAAACTTGGCGGATCATTTATAGGTCTGTTGACCTCGGGTGGGTCCAAGACCGGAAAATATTATGAATACATAAAAATAATATTGAACATGGCCCATTGCGAAGATTTAATTTTACTCTAATTTCTATGTTGCAGTAGGTAAGAGAAACATAGGTTATCAAACAAAGGGAATCTTGAGGCACCGCTGGATTACATGTCCGATTTTTACCTTTTTGAATCATGGCCACACCGATAAAGTTAAGTCAGATAGAATTACAGTTCCAACAATACTCCATGCATTAATGCACAGAGAACAGTATACAGCAGACAACAGATCTTGAACTATGTTTAGGATAATTATCCGAAAAGATTTTTTGAATATATTTTAAAGCACTACTGAATAGTAATGAATATGTGCTTGATATTGATTATACTTCAGCTAAATCTTGAAGAAGAATACTGATAGTTCTGATTCTTTTCATAGGATTAAAAAAATTAAAAATTTAGAGTATCCAATTCATTTTTTCCAATTAAGGGGCAAATTAGCATAGCCAATCCACCTACCCTGCACATCTTTGGGTTGTGGGGGCAAAAAGCACGCACATGAGGAGAATGTGCAACCTCTGTTTTCGGACAGTAACCCAGAGCCGGGATCTCGGCGCCATGAGGCAGCAGTGATAACCACTGTGCCACTGTGTTGCCCTTCATAGGTTATTTTAGTGATACCCTAAGAGGATGTGCTTTTTGAAGAGACTGGGTGGAATTCTCCCAATCAGCCCATGGCGGGTTTGGTGGCAGATGGGCGTTGTGAATTTGACAGGAGCCAAAAAGCCAGAAACTCACCAGCAAAAAGTCCCATTGCAATTCCCCAAATGGCGGGTTAATGGCAGGTCATTCTTTCCGCTGGCAGTTGGAGCAAATGTGATTTGCATTAATTTGCGTCTCATGAATGGTCATTAAAACAGCTGCCCGCCGGCATCCCATCAGGCCTTTCAATCCTGTGTCCCACCAGCGGAAAACAACATTGAGGTCAAACACAATTGCTAATCAGTGGCATGCACAAGGTGGTCCTCAGTTCACCAGGGACTTTGAATTAGTGCAACAAGGTTCTGTTATAGTGTTGTACTGCTTCTGATGTGATCCCCAACACTGGAGCCGATCTCATTCTGCCTCCATCTCCATGCCGAGCTAGGCTTCATGGACCCGTACTGCTGGAACTATGGACTCTCCTATGCCACATGGTCAGATCAGCACTGTGCTTGGGGTCGAGATGTTCAGGGGTGATGAGACCATCAATTCACAAGACACGTGATTGGCAGTGAACAGTGGTTTTAATAGTCTTACAACAGAGCCTGCCTGTGATGAGATGAACTGGCAGCAGGCTCACGACTGCAGAGCTTTATACTTCCGGGTAGTGGGAGAAGCCATGGTTAGAGCCATGGGCAGAGCCAAGGGTGGAGCCCAGTACAAACTCCTCATCTCCCCTTATGGGCAGAGCCGTGCAACGGCTCGTATACAGAGCCCACAAGGACACAATACATATAATACAACACAGTGTGAATTACTAGGTTTATAATTCACCACAAGGGATATCCTTGTCCTATTGTCACACACCAGTGTCTATCTGTCAGGACTGTTCTGTGGGACTCATGCTGCCACTGCAACCAGGGTTTGACGTTCGACTGGTGGTGGAGTGAGAGGTCAGGCCAGGGGGAGTGGGGGGTTGTGGCCTAATGGAGATAATGGGGGAAATGTAGAAGGAGGGTTTCTCAAGGACTGGGGGAAAGGGAAAGGGCTCACAAAGGAACGCAAAGGAACAAGAAAGTGGATGAAGAAAATGAAGAATGGAAAGCAGAGGGAAGACCGAGGGGTGGGATACTGGACCCCAACAAGGTTGCATGAAAATCTCACAAACAAGGGGGTCAAAGGGATACTCCATTGTTTACTGGAAGAGATGCATGAAGACTTCAGATGCAGTAGATATCTAAATGAGGCACGTGTCCCATTGTAGTTGGCCGGACAGGCACCACTGGAGTCGTCCACCACCGCACATATTCACAAAATGGGAGAATTCTGCCCGCAATTTCTAATTTTTCTTTCTTTGACTAGATTTCTTAAAAACTGAAACCCTCTCCACAGACAGTAGCAAAACTACGCAGGCTGCTGCAATGTATGTTAGCTCATATTCCACCAAATGAAATGAAAACAGATACAAAACATTTCAGGAGCATATAAGACCCCAGCCAGCCAAAGCTGATTCATAACAAAGGAGAAAATGCTGGAAAATTTCAGCAGGTCTGGCAGCATCTGTAGGGAGAGAAAAGAGCTAACGTTTTGAGTCTAATGATTCTTTGTCAAAGCTAACAGTCAGAGAATGTGGGGAATATTTATACTGTGGAGGGAGAATGAAAGGTGAGTCATAGCCACAGAAACCCAGGGAAACCGGGTGCTAATAGCCACAGAAACCAAGGGGAATGTGTGCTAATGGCAGTCCCCAGAGAGAACAAAAGCTGTGCGAGGCAAAACAGCAGAGAAACTAACATCAGAGTGTGAACTGTGACAGATAGAGATGTGGGGGGAGGGGAAGGGGAAAGCAAAGGGGAGAAGGGGTAAGGAAAAGTGGATAAGATTGGGACATACTCCTTAATGACCCTCTTCTGGACTGAACTGGGGTTGGATTCTCCGATTTGGAGAATATTCAGGAGTCTGGTAAGAGTGGGGAAGAAGTTGTTTTTGAATCTGTTAGTGTTTGTTCTCAGACTTTTGTATCTCATGCCCGATGGAAGAAGTTTGAAGAGACTATAACCCGGGTGGGAGGGGTCTTTGATTATGCTGCCCGCTTCCCAAGGCAGCGGGAGGTGTAGACAGAGTCAATGGATGGCAGGTGGGTTCACACAAAGAACTGGACAGTGTTCACAACTCTGTAGTTTCTTACAGTCTTGGGCCAAACAGTTGCCATCCCAGACTGTAATGCAGTCAGATAGGATACTTTCTATGGTGCATCAGTCAAAATTGGTAAGAGTTAATTCAATGTGCACAAGCTGATTTCCTTTAGTTTCCTGAGGAAATATAGGCTATTGCACTTTCCTGGTTGTAACATTGACGTGGATGGACCAGAACAGATGGGTCCAGTTTCACGTGCACCCTTTAGAAATTACCCTAAAAATCTCCTTCCAGTGATCCTCTAGCTTTGGACAGGACCAAAAGATATGAACGTGATCAGCACCCCCCCCCTCCCCCCTCCCCCCCCTCCCCCCTCCCCCCCCCCCCCCCCCCCCCCCCCCGCAACGTTCACACACATCTTCTACTCCTTCAAAGAATCAGCTCATCCTCGCCCTCGTGAGGTGAGCTCTATATGCCACCTTCAGCTGTATCAGCCCCAACCTCACGTACGAGGTGGAGGCATTCACTCTCCGGTGCACCTCACTCCATATCCTCTCCCAACTGTTCCACCCCCTTGTGCATACCAAGGAATTTTAAGCTGTCAACCATCTCCACCTCGGCACCATTGACAAAGAATATGTGAGTCATTTCACACCTCCTCATGTAGTCATACCAATATGATTTCAAAGCACTTGGTATTTAATAAGCTTGCCTCTTCGGGGACCAGTAAGCTTTTAAAAAAAATAAATTTGGACTACTCAATTCTATTTTTTCCAATTAAGGGACAATTTAGCGTGGTCAATTCATCTACCCTGCATATCTTTGGGTTGCGGTGGTCAGACCCACACACACATGGGGAGAATGTCCAAACTTCACATGGACAGTGAGCCGGGGCCAGGATCGAACCCGAGTCTTCGGCATCGTGAGACAGCAGTGTTAAGCACTGCGCCACCGTGCTGCCATCAGGGACCAGTAAGCTCGGACAGGTGTATAACTATATTCAAAATTGTTTAATATTCTTCCATGAATCAAAGAATCAGCTCATCCTCGTCCTCGTGAGGTGTGCTCTATATACCACCTTCAGCTGTATCAGCCCCAACCTCGCCTACGAGGTGGAGGCATTCACTATCCGGAACACCTAACTCCATATCTTCTCCCAACTGTTCCTCCCACTTTGCTTTGATCCCTTTCAGTGGTGCCTTCTCCTCTTCCAAAATAGCTCCGTAAACCGCTGACACTACCCCCTTCTCCAGTCCCCCAGTCGTCAGACCTCCTCCCGCAATGTGGAGGCTGGCTCACCGGGAAGCTCTGTATCTCCTTTCTGGCAAAATCTCGAACCTGCATTTGTCTAAACATTTCCCCCTGCTCCAGCCCATACTACGTTTCCAGCTCCTTCAATTCTGCAAACTGACCCCGAAGAAACAAATCTTTTAGTGTCTTAATCCCCTTCTCCTCCCATTTCCAAAAATTTCCATCCCACCTCCCTGGCTCAGAGTCATAAGTGAATTAACCAATAATTCTTAGAAAAATCCCCAAAGTCTTTGGCCCTTGGCTGCACAATAATTACTGTCACCAGGTTTATAAGTTTAAACACAATTACTGTTTAATGTTTATAACAGTTTATAACTGTTTATAACAGTCCAAAGATGTGCGGGTTAGGTGGATTGGCCATGCTAAATTGCCCGTAGTGTCCTAAAAAGTAAGGTTAAGGGGGGGGTTATTGGGTTACGGGTATAGGGTGGATACGTGGGTTTGAGTAGGGTGATCATGGCTCGGCACAACATCGAGGGCCGAAGGGCCTGTTCTGTGCTGTACTGTTCTATGTTCTATAACAAGAACTACAATAAACTATGCAGCAAATACAACAGCTAAACTATTATCTAATTCCCCACTTTAACTTGCCCCCACCCTCTACACATACACACACAAGACAGACAAACACAGAGGGGAGGAAAGGGGTAAAAATAATATGTAAAAGGGAAAAAGAGTCTTTGTATCAGATGGTGGTTTTTAGCACCTTACTCCTCTTCAAACTTTGAGTTCAGTTTGAGGCTTTTACTGCAGATTAATTCAGGTCTCTGAAATTTATGAAATACAGCACTCATAGCCTTTCTGGAGAGAACACAGAGGAGAGAGAGTAGGTCCTTGTCTTTGTTTGCAGCCTAATGGTTTCCCTGTAGAATGATTTGTGGGCCACCAGCTAATCAAACAAACCGAGTCCCATCCCATCTCTTTCTCTGCTGCTGAGAAGTCTGAGGTCTCTTGTTCAAACTAGCAGAAGCAAGCAGAGTGTTGTTCTCTCTTGTAACTTCTCAATTCCTCACTCCTCTCTGCTGCTTGGCTCAAATACTTTTTTTTTAATAAACCTTTTATTGAGGTATTTTTGGTATTACAAGAACAACAAAATAAACAAATTGCATGAATCTATCAACATAGTGCAAAATACGTCTCCCTCCGTTACAGGTCCCACCTTTATTAACCCCCAACTCTAAACTAAGCTAACCCCCCCTCCCCCTTCTGCTGACGATTAATTTCCCGTAAAGAAGTCGACAAACGGTTGCCACCTCCAGGAGAACCCTAACAGTGATCCTCTCAAGGCGAACTTAATTTTCTCCAGACAGAGAAAGCTAGTCATGTCTGATAGCCAGGTCTCCAACTTTGGGGGCTTTGAGTCCCTCCAAGCTAATAGTATCCATCTCCGGGCTACCAGGGAAGCAAAGGCCAGAACGTCTGCCTCTTTCTCCTCCTGGATTCCTGGATCGTCTGGCGCCCCGAAAATTGCCACCTCTGGACTCGATGCCACCCTTGTTTTTAACACTGTGGACATGACATCTGCAAACCCCTGCCAAAATCCCCTAAGCATCGGACATGTCCAGAACATGTGGGCATGGTTCGCTGGTCCTCCTGCATACTTTGCACACTTGTCTTCCACCCCAAAGAACCTGCTAATCCGGGCCACTGTCATGTGAGTCCGATGAACGACCTTGAATTGTATTAGGCTGAGCCTGGCACATGTTGTGGACGCGTTGACTCTACTCAACGCGTCCGCCCAGAGACCATCCTCTATCTCTCCTCCTAACTCCTCTTCCCGCTTGCTCTTCAACTCCTCGGTCTGCATCTCCTCTGACCCCATAAGTTCCTTATAAATGTCAGAAACGCTCCCCTCTCCCACCCACCCTCTGAAAACTACCCTGTCCTGAATCCCCCTTGGTGGAAGGGGTGGGAATGTTGACACCTGTCTACGTAGGAAGTCCCCCACCTGCAGGTACCTGAATTTGTTTCCCCTCGCCAACCCAAACTTCTCCTCCAGCGCCCTCATACTCGGAAAGCTCCCCTCTATAAACATATCCCCATCCTCTCAATCCCTGCTCTCTGCCATATCCGGAATCCCCGATCCATACTTCCCGGGGCAAACTGGTGATTATTACAGATTGGGGACCAGACCGATGCTTCATCTGCTCCCTCCTGTCCCCTCCATTGCCCCCAGGCTCTCAGGGCCGCCACTACCACGGGGCTGGTGGAGTACCCTGCCGGCGGGAACGGCAGAGGCGCAGTTACCAACGCCCCCAGACTGGTGCCCTTACATGAAGCCGCCTCCATACGCTCTCATGCCAACCCTCCCCCCCACCATCCATTCCCTGATCATGGCTATATTCGCCGCCCAGTATTCGCGCCAGCCCGCCCTCTCCCTGACTCCGCTCAAGCATTACCTTCCTTACTCCAATATAAGAAGGCTATTAAATGTGATCATGATGGGTGGGTTCGTGCCCACCCAAATAAAGCCAGTGATCATTTTGTTGACCCATTTAAAAAAGGACCCCGGAACAAAAATGGTGGGACACTGAAATATAAACAAAAATCTCGGGAGGACCGTTATCTTCACCGTCTGCACCCTCCCAGCTCGTGACAACGGGAGCACGTCCCACCTCCGAAAATCGTCCTTCATTTGGTCTACTAGCCGGGCCAGATTTAATTTATGCAGCCGGTCCCATTCCCGTGCCACTTGGATGACTAGATACCTAAAGCTTCCCCCTACTAACCTAAATGGTAGCTCCCGCAATCGCTTCTCCTGTCCCCTCACCTGGACTGCAAACGTCTCACTTTTCCCCATATTTAGCTTATACCATGAAAATCGGCCAAATTCCCCAGGTTCCTCAGGATTTCTTCCATCCCCTCTATTGGGTTCGATACATACAGAAGCAGGTCATCTACATAGAGCCAGACTCTGTGCTCCACCCCCAACCCCCGGACCAGCCCCTTCCAGCCCCATGAGGCTGAGAAATTGCCAGCGGCTCTATAGATAGCGCGAACAACAGTTGGGAGAGGGGGCAACCCTGTTTTGTCCCCCGGTGTCGTCTAAAGTAGTCCGATGTTGTCCTATTCGTCGGTAGGCTTGCCACAGGAGCCTGATACAGCAACCTGACCCAGTCAATAAAGGCCCGCCCAAATCCGAACCGTCCCAGTACCTCCCACAGATAGTCCCATTCTACCCGATCAAAAGCCTTTTCTGTGTCCATTGTGACCACTACCTCCACCTCCCTACCTTCCGGGGGCATCATGATCACATTTAATAGCCTTCTTATATTGGCCACCAACTGTCTACCCTAAACAAACCATGTCTGGTCCTCACCAATGACGTCCGCAACACAATCCTCAATCCTGGAGGACAAAATTGTGGCCAGGAGTTTGGCGTCCACATTCAACAGGGATATATATCGGCCTGTGGGACCCACACAGTTCCGGGTTCTTGTCCCGCTTCAGGATCAGCAAAATCATGGCCTGTGACATCTTCGGGGGCAGCACCCCTCTCTCCCATGCCTCACTGAACATCCTCATCAACAACGGTCCCAATATCCCAGAGAAATTTTTATAGAACTCCACTGGGTACCCGTCTGGCCCCGGGGCTTTATCAGACTGCATGGCCTTCAGACCCCACTATCTCTTCCGACTCGATTGGGGGCCCCAGCCCTTCCAGCTCCTGTCCACCTTTGGAAAATTCAGACCCCGAGAAAGTGCCTCATCGCCTCCGGCCCCGTTGGGGGTTCCGACCTATACAGCCTACTGTAAAAACCCCTAAATACCTTATTCACCCCTTCTGAATCTCCAACCAGGTTCCCATCTCCGTCATTTACTTACCCTATCTCCCTAGCTGCCTCCCTCTTTCTAAACTGCTGTGTAAACATTCTGCTAGCCTTCTCTCCATTCTCATAGATCGCCCCCCTTGCCTTTCTCAGCTGCTCCACTGCCCTCCCTGTGGTTAAAAAGCCGAATTCCACCTGTAGCCTCCGCTGTTCCCTTAAAAGCCCTGCCTCTGAGGTCACCGCATACCTCCTGTCGATCTGTTGTATCTCCTTAACCAGTCGGTCAGTCTCTTTCCTGTCTACCTTCTCCCTGTGGGCCCGTATCAAGATCAGCTCCCCTCTAACCACCACCTTCAGTGCTTCCAGGACCACCTCTACTGAAATTTCCCCCGTGTCATTGACCTGCAGGTAGTTCTGAATACATTTCCTCAGCCGCTCGCACACCCCTTCATAAAAGTCCCACATCCAACCTCCAGTGCGGGCGCTGGTTACTGTCTTCACTAACCTGCAGGTCAACCCAGTGCGGAGCATGGTCTGAAATTGTGATCGCCGTGTACCTCGTGGCCACCACCCCTGTCAGTAAAGCCCTGCTTAGAATAAAGAAATCGATCCGGGAGTACACTTTATGCACGTGTGAGTAGAAGGAGAACTCCTTCACCCTCGGCTGCCCAAATCTCCATGGATCCACCACCCCCATCTGCTCCATGAACCCTTTTAATTCTTTTGCCTTTGCTGGCATCCTGCCCGTTTTTGAGCTTGACTGGTCTAAGCCAGGGTCAATGAGTATATTGAAGTTCCCTCCCATGACCAACTTGTGCGAGTCCAGGTCCGGTATCGTCCACAGCATCTTCTTGAAAACTCCACATCGTCCCAATTTGGCACATACACATTTACTAATACCACCTGCATCCCCTCCAGTTTCCCACTGACCATAATTTACCGATCTCCCACATCCGAGACTATTCTACCCACCTCAAACACAACCCGCTTATTGATCAGGATCGTGACCCCTCTGGTATTTGAATCCAGTCCCGAGTGAAAGACCTGACTGACCCAGCCTTTCCTCAATCTAATCTGGTCAGTTACTCTAAGGTGCGTCTCTTGCAATATTACCACATCTGCCTTCAGTGCCCTCTGATGCACGAACACGGGTACCCTCCTGATCGGCCCATTTAGCCCTCGAACATTCCAGGTGATCAGCCTAGTTGGGGGGCTCATTGCCCCCCCCCCCCACTTTGCCGATCAGCCATCCCCTTTTTTGGGCCAGCCTCCAGCCCATGCTCCGCACCCAGGCAGCCTCCACCCCCAACCTCCTCTCTGTCCCTGAGCACAAGACCCTCCCCTGTCAGCAGAACATTTTCCCCCCTCACCCCACTAGTAACAACACCCTGTAACCCAACCCCTTTAATAAACCTAACATATGCACACCTCCCACTGCGCTTCCGTGAGCTAGTCCGCCCAGCTAGCTTGGTGGCCACCATCCCTGGCGCCAAAAGGTCTCCAACCTATTGTTCCCTCCCCACCCCTCCCCCTGCTCATACATACATACTCCAATAACAAACAATTCCAACTCAATTGCCTGACAGAAAAACAGGAAAAGAAAAAAAAAGCTAACAAAGATCAAGTAAGAGATCCAAAATCTAAACAAGCACCCCTCCATCCCCCAATAGTGCAAATGTAAACCTTAACTTAATCAGGTCTGCTACTGGTCCCAAATCAATACAGAAGGCATTACAGACAGCTTCCACAAACCAAAAAACGAGAAACTTTTTAAAATCCCCATGAATGTTGCAACAAAGTTCAAAAGTTCTCAGTCCCCCACCAGTCCTTTCCTTTTCACGAAGTCCAGCGCGTCCTCAGGCGACTCAGAATAAAAGTGCTGTTCCTCGTACGTGACCCAGAGACGGGCTGGATACAACAGTCCGAACTTCACCTTTTTCTTAAAAAGGATCGATCTAATTTGGTTGAAGCCTGTTCTTCTCCTGGCCACCTCCGCACTCAGGCCTTGGTAGATCCGCAGGATACTGTTCTCCCATTTACAGCTCCGTGTCCGCTTGGCCCACTGTAAACTATGCTCCTTATCCAAGTACCTGTGGAATCTCACCACCATTGCCCTCGGGGGGTCTCCCATTCGCGGCTTCCTAGCAAGTGCTCTGTGAGCCCTGCCCACCTTCAAAGGTCAGGAGAATGCCCCATCTCCCAGCAGCTTCTCAAACATGTCCGCGATGTACGCCCCAGCACCGCTCCTTCGGACCCCTCCGGGAGCCCAACGATTCTCAAGTTCTGCCGGCGGGACCTATTCTCTAGGTCCTCCACCTTTTCCAGGAGCTTCTTCTGCTTACATACCCATTACTTAACCATGGATCAAAAATGATAATGACAATATAAAAGATAGAGGAAATAAGGAAATAAACAGGAAGGATCCTTACAACAGTTAAGAGTCAACTACATTGCTGTGGGTCTGGAGTCACATGTAGGCCAGAAGGTAAGCACGGCAGATTTCCTTCCCTAAAGGACATTAGGGTGTTTACAACAATCAGCAAAAGTTTCATGGTCACCATTTCTGAGACTACTTTTCAGCTCCAGATTTTATTTAATTAAATTTAAATTCCTTCTGCTGCTATGTTAAGATTTGAACACATGTCCCTGAACAATAGCCTGGGCCTCTAGATTACTAGTCCAGTCACATTACCCCTTTAATGTACCCTCCTAATCATGAGCTCATGTTCCCAACTCTGCACTTGAATCATTGGATAAAGATGAACTGCTTCGAAACAAAACGGTAATTATTTGGATTCAGGGCATTTCTATTTGAAGCAGCCATGTAATAATGAATCATCTGCTTTAAAGACTCAGGCATTAAGACTCTAAAAATTTGTCTAATGGAAGGAAACAGCCTGTTAAGTCCTTAGGGCTCAATATGTAGAGCTGGAGAGATGAGCATATGGTGGAATCCCAACTCAGCACAGAATGACTCCAGTTTGCTGTACATTCCTCCCCTCATGTTGTGCACACTTTCCTTTGAACCATTTGAATGGACCTTAAGATATATTGCAAAAACATTGAGCCAATTGGAAAATCTGAATCAGGTAAATGAATTTGAATTCATAGATAGCCATACTGGAAGCAGTGCTGTGTTTCAAGGGGCCCATAGAAAAACTCCTGGGTCTCAATTTTACACTCCAGCCATACCCAAAGTCGGCGCAAACCCGCTCTCGACCTAGATCGCGTTGTTAACGCGTTATTATGCTGGGTGGCCAGTTAAGGCCAGTCAAGTGTGCAATAAATTGTACTTGGTCTCGCGAGCACAGGAATGTGTCGGACACCAGGTCCAATGAGGATCTGGTGAGGGTGTTTAAAACCAGAGGATGCAGCTCCCTGAAGGCTGCCAGGAGTTTTGGGGGAGGCTGAGGGTGTTGTGTGACTTAGGAACAATAACTTTACTGCTGTTCAGCAATGTCAGTAGTGCCAGGAGGCCATGGAAGGTGGGAGGTCAAGTCTGGTGGGTTAAGTGTCCTATTTCACAGATGAATGCCATGCTGTGCTACTGCAGGAGGTCATTGTCAGGTGCAACATCCTTATGCCCAGTTATGTGAAGAGAAGGCTGCCCAAATGACTATGGAGGCCTGGACTAAGGTAGCTGCCAGGTCAGCGTGCACAACGCTGTGCGCCACACCTGGCTGTAGTGTCGCAAAAGGTTCAATGATCTTCTGCAGTCGGCAAGGGTAAGTGCAACGATGGCATGCGGAGAGATGTAGTCAGGTGCCCGTTCCCCTGTGTGTTCACGGTCTGAGTTTGTATACCAACTGACACTGAAGCCTGCTCTGCCAAAACTGGACAGTCAGTACATTAGACCGCTGAGCATTGGAAATGGGGAGGTGTGCTACAGTGATATGGTCCATTAAATGCCCGTGTTGGGGAAGGAGGTGTCTGGAATGGGCCACAAGGAAGATGTAACCCTAATGTATCTTTCTATTGTTCGCTGTCAGAAGAAGACAAGTCACAATAATGCAGAGTGCTGCCAAACTGGCGGAGGAGTCCCCAATCTGCTGGTCCTGACTATGAGCGGCTGTAATGCTCTGGAGGTGGATTTGCCAATAGCCAGCTCACTCCACTGGTCCTGGTATGACGGGGTCAGGGATGAAGGTAAGTAGGTAGGTCCCAAATGTGTGTGCTACAGTTACGGGAAAGTTCACGGGTCTATAAAGCCATAAGACGTAGGGAACAATTCAGCGACCCCATTGCACCTGGCGAGAGTAACCCAACTCACGCTACCTGCGCAATCTGGATCTCACCCTCACCTTATGCCTCATTTAAATACCCGGGCGCCGGATTTACCCACCACCCGGACTGACCGGCTGTGCCTGGGAGTTATCGGCAAATTATTGGGATTTCAGATTTCTACTTCTTCAAAAACAAGTTACTAGTCTCAACTGAGATCATAACAGCATGAGCATCTCAAATGCTGTTGACTGAACTGCAGAACCTATTGAAGTTATTGGGTGATGGCCCAAAAGTTTATTGGAGCTGGTCTGAGTCTATTGTAACTTCACTAGAAATCCGATGTACACTTGCCAATGTCTGGTAAAGTTAACAGTGGCAAAATAGGGACAGTTTAAAAAAACTCCCAGGTCAATTACTGTTTAAAACATTCACCCGATTTCCAGTAGGAATATAACTCCTGTGTTGGTGAGAAAGAAATCTAAACTTTTAGTTTGTGATGTCATAATATACATACAGGTATATGATGGTGCACAGACAGGCAGTGATTGACACACAGGATGATCAGTGAACACACAGAACACAGCAGCCAATCACCAGACAGGACAAGGCCACTATAAAGCCAGAGGGCACTAATTTTCCCGCTCTCTTGGGATGCAGCCTCTGAGACAGTCAGAGCCCATGAGCAACAACTAGAATATACACCATGTGGTAGTAAGATAGTCTGGTCAGGTTAGCCCCAGGTCTCCAGTCAAGTCAGCATTGTGTCAACCCACAGTTAAAGTATGTTTAATAGTTAAGAGTTCAATAAAATCGAGTTGCATTTCTTCAAGTGTTGGAAGCCTGTCTCTCTCACTGCTGCAGTAAACGCAGTCCTCGCAGACCCAGCTTACCCAACACATCATGTGATATTCTAGAGGAAGCAGTAATGAAAGAATTAATTTACTAAACATGGCGATAAGTCAACAATGCAAACATTGATTTGGAAAGAAACTTTAAGTAATTTCTGCTAAATTATTGCTGGCATATTTACTCCAATATCAAGGTATTTCCAACATGTTGGGGTGAATACTTTAAAAAAATATATATTTTTATTCTTCTTTTTCACATTTTCTCCCGAATTTACACCCACCAACAATAAACAATAATCAGCAACAGATATGTCAATCCCCATAACAATAACAACGATCCCATCCTCCCACCAACCTTGACCATGCCGAGTTTTAGGTGTGTGGGTCCCCTTGTCTGAAATGGTTGCTCATGATATTCGCAGATTTAGGACTAAACATTCATCTGCACGTGTTTTCAGACAGGATGTCCACTCCTGCTCCTGTTGACAACAGGCAGCATGCACATTTCATGCTCCCTCCCCAATACCATGATTTCTGTGTGTAGCCAAGTGCAGCCTGCACTGTTGGCTGGCTGCATTTCCACAGGAAGCCGAGCAGCGTGCAAGGCTGGCACATGTTGCAGCTGGCTTCCAGTCACTCCAACTTAAAGGAAAACTGCACAGATCAAAGGAGGTAGGTGCTGACTGACAGTCCTGCATTTGGAGACTAGTCAAATGAAACAACAGGGCAGAGAGAGGGCTCTCTGATTCTTGGATGAGGCACTGAAGGCATTAGTCATGGAGGTTGACAGGAGTACGGATGCCATATTTCTTCATGGGGCCAAGAGGCCCTCAAACTTCTAAAGAACCTCTAAAGGAATAGGAGCACGTGACCAGGGATGTCAGTGCGAGGATCTGGTAGAATTGTTGGAAGAATTTAAATAAATTCACATGGGTTGCCAAAGTCAGTGAATATGCATCTTTATATGACACTTCATACCCAGCACACCACCAACCTCTCACACTGCTTGGTGCACCACACCCCAATCACTCACTCCTGGAAGTCAGGATTCAGGCCTTACATTCAGATATTCCAACTCGTCTCCCATACTTACCAATGCCACCTGCCTCATGTACACCGTTTTCTTCCTCCACGTACCCACCTCTTCAGGTACGGCAGGTACATCACCCAAATACAGTGCAAAACACAATGACGGACATTCTTCCCTCTCTCTTGCAGGACAAGGTGACACAAAATTCAAGGAAGCAGCAGAGAGCTGACGGGGGCCAGGCATTCCTTGATCCTCTGGGCCTGAGAGAGAAGACGGTTCCCTAGATCATGAGACTGTCTGGGACAGCATTTGCATCACCGAAAAACATGCAGGATGCTGATCTATGTTCCTGCCTTATGAATGTCTTCAACTTCCAGATCCTCATCATCTAGCAATGATGTGAAAGCTGTGGGTGGTGTGATCATTAGTCCTTAAACCCAGCGCAGTCCCCACCCCCCACCTTTATTCCAACCCTTCCTTTTTGATTTTGTTTTCAGGTACTCAGAAACCAGCCAATGCAGCCTCAAAAGAAAGAGAAAGCAATACCATGGCACTGATGAAGAGGCCTGACACTCTGACACTCATAAGCACTAGTTCAAACACTTTAAAGGATAGTATAGAGATGAGATCTGCACAAGGTCAATCATCAAGCATGAGTGGGCGACATCCAGGCCAAATCCTGTAACCGGTGAGGGGATAGCAGCCGCGCCGAGTAAAGTCCCAGCTCCCACGATATAACGGCCAGAGAATGGGCGAGACCGTGGCGGCGAATGCTCACCGCGATGACCTGCAGCGGTCACACCGCAAAACATGGTGGCGGCCCTGCGTGGACCCGACCTGCCAAATAGTGCCCTCCTGGCCACCCCCACCATCCCCCCAACCCTCGTGGAAGCCCCTCCTGGCCGACAGCACGGCTCCTGCTCAACTGTGGCGGCGCTGGACACAGTCCGCAGCAACCATGCCAGGTACCCAATCATTGAGACCACATGTTAACCGCGTGGTCGGGAACTCGGCCCATCAGGAGCGGAGCATCGGGGGAGGGTCTTCAGGTGACCCACCAACAGCGTGCGGTGCGCGACACGTGACGCCATTTCAGAGGGGGTGGAGGATATAAACCTGCCTCAAAATGGCACCGCCCCTGATTTGGGCATCAGAAGGGATTCCCCATCCGAACGCCAATTATCAAATTGGAGTCGGGGAACGATGAATCCCGCCCAACTTCCCTGCTGAAAAAAGGAAGAAATGAATTAAGTGCGTAAGAGTAGACAAGCAGTTTAAAATTGGCTGTAGACAAGCTGACAAAGGCCATTATATAGATTTAAATCAATATTCACTTAAAAAGACATGAAGTAATTAAGCAGAACCAGCAAGGATTTGTAAAACACAAGTTCTATCTGACAACTTAATAGTTATTTGAGGAAATAATGGACTGCATTGATAAAGGAAATGTATAGTGTGATATGCATATGGATTTTTGGAACAGTCTGACATAAGGGGCGGGATTCTCCGACCCCCCCGCCGGGTCGGAGAATCGGCGGTGGCCGGCGCCAATCCCGTCCCCCGCCGTGTCCTGAATTCTCTGCCACCCGAGATTCGGCGGGGATCGCGCCGCGCCGGTCGGTGGGCCCCCTGTGGCGATTCTCCGGCCCACCGCTGACAAGACTCTCCCGCCGTCGTGGTTTAAACCACCTACCTGACCGGCGAGATTGGCGGTGCGGGCGGGCGCCGGGGTCCTGGGGGGGGGGGGGCGGGGGTGATTTGACCCTGGGGGGTTCCCCCACGGTGGCATGGCCCGCGATCAGGGCCCACCAATCGGTGGGCGGGCCTGTGCCGTGGGGGCACTCTTTTTCTTCCGCCTTCGCCATGGTCTTCACCATGGCGGAGGTGGAAGAGACCCCCTTCCCTGCGCATGTGCTGGTATGACGTCTGCAGCCATGTAAAACCCCCGGCTTTACCTACGGATACTGGAGAATTGCCGAGTCCGTGGCCGCGCATGCGCACAGCGGCGAGCTGCAGCAGTCGCCCGTAGAACATGGAGCCTGCTGTGCGCGGATCCGACCTGCCAGAGAGTGCCCCCCTGTAACACCCTCACCACCCCCCGGACCACCCTTTACCAGTCCCTCCAGCCCCCTCTGAAGCCACTCCGACCAGCGGAATGGCTCGCCCTCTCCAGCACTGGACACAGTCCGCAAACACCACACAAAGTTGACGAAACCTTAGACCACAAGTGATCCACACCGTCAGGGAGTCGGCCCATGGGGGGGGGAGCTTTGTGGGAAAGCCTTCACATGACGCCCTGAGGTCGTCCCAATGATCAGTGGTGTCCTCAATGATGATGCCATTTTGGAGGGGGCGGAGCATCCGAAAACAGGCGTCGCCCCCGATTTCGGCATCAAAACGGATTCTCCGGCCAATCGGAGAATCCAGCCCTAAGTGTTGACAGTGCCGTAGAATTCGTGGAGTTCCACGACAGTAAAACTGGTGCTGCACATGGACTGATTCCGCTACTGTTGAGGAGCTAGGACTGGCGCTACGTGGAGCACGATCGATACCAATGAGAAACGGTGCCAGATTCTCCGGTTTTGCAATTGACATTCAGGAGGCTGACAAGCTACAGCCGCATATACACACTTCACTCCCCACACACAATATCCCAGCCAACAAGGTGGCAGCAAGATGCGTGGCCCCACACTTCAAGGATGCCGAGCTGGAGGTCCTCCTGGATGTGGTGGAGGAGAGGTGGGTGACCTTGTATCCAAACCCGGGAAGGAGGCTGCCAGCCGCCGCCATTCGTCGTGCCTGGGCGCACGTGGCAGAGGCGGTCAGTGCCACATGGAACACCATCCGACCAGACAGCAGTGCCAAAAAAAGGCCTCCTTAGGGTGGCCAGGGTGAGTAGGTAACACTTCCCCTGACACTAACCCCTGTCCCACACACCTGTAACCCCACTCTCCCCACTGTGCAACACATGGCAGCACCCATAATGGCTGCCATGGTCAGGTGCCCTGGCCACTGAGGCCACCAGCTACCCATCCCCTGGGCTGCCTGCGTCGGAGTGTCTAACATTGTGTTTACGCACCCCCGCCGTCCCCCGGGAGAAAGCTGCCCATAACCGCCGCGAGCGGGAGAAGACTGCAGTAGGACTACCAAACTTGGGGCCCCTCACCATGACAGTGCAGAGGGCCCTGGACATGGTTGGCAGCCCGGAGAAAAGGGAGGTTGCCGGGGTGGAGTTTGACCTCGGGCGCGGAAATAAGACCTTGCTGAGTTGCAGTTCCCTGTGACACATTTGTCCATCCTCCACACCACCCTCACCCTCACCTCCACCCTCACCCCCACACACCCTCCAGCCGCAGACCGCACTCACCCCCACCTATACCCCACACCACTCTCACACCCATACCACCCTCACCCCCACCCAACCCTCACCCTCACCCCCACACACCCCCAGCCGCACAGCACCCTCACCACCACCACCCATACTCCCCGCCCCCCCACCCTCCCCCCCCGGCCCACGGTCTAGTCATCCATGTTGTCTTGTCTTGCATTACATGACCTGCTGGAGATGGGGCGGGTCCATCTGACTTCCCCCGCACCCAGGCAGTGCCACATCCAGAGACCCCCCACTCAAGTGAGCCGTGCACCATTGCTGAGAGCAGCTCAGAAGGCAGCCTTCCACCCGAGACGGAGGACACTCCAAAGCTAGAGTCCGAGGATGGCAGATTTCCCATCACAGCTGTCTCCCACGCCCTCTACCAACCCAGAGACATTCATCTCAGTAGGGCACTTCAGTGCAGAGTTCCTGGGACACTCTCTGGTGTGCACTACACAGCTGACCCGGCACATCAGGTGGAGGTAGGAACTCCTGAGGGCGCGGGTGGCGGGGGGGGGGGGGGGGGGGGGGGGGGGGGCTGACTCCAGGGACTAGCTGCCGTCCAGATGGGTGTCAGGCTTCTGGGACAGACAGTCCCA
This sequence comes from Scyliorhinus canicula, assembly GCF_902713615.1. Taxonomy (NCBI): domain Eukaryota; kingdom Metazoa; phylum Chordata; class Chondrichthyes; order Carcharhiniformes; family Scyliorhinidae; genus Scyliorhinus; species Scyliorhinus canicula. The sequence continues at coordinate 177,390,582 of NC_052149.1, read as the reverse complement.
TTGATTGTGGAGATGCAGTCGCAGAGCCAGTGACTGCATGAGGGATTGTCGACGAGCATCCGGCACCTGCAGGTGCAGTTGGAGGAGTCCAACCACGTGCAGGGATAGGAGGTGGGGCCGACAATACATGCCGCCCAGGCCAACACCACACGGGTGGCATTCATGGTGGAGACATTGGGGACAACGATTTTGGCAATGTTTGAGAATGTCCAAGGTCTGTGCAGGTGCTGGCTGAGGCCCAAGACAGGGTTGTCGCCTCACAGGCAACCATGTGCAGAACCACCCGGAAATTGCAGCAGCGCTCCTGAGCATGGCCCAGTCACAGCAGCCCATAGCTGGGAACGTCGGCAGCATTGCCCAGGCACTGGTCGATGTGGTGCAGACACAGAGGGGATGGCGATGGCGCAGTCACTGGCTGTTGTGACGTAGACTCAGAAGGTGATGGCACAGCCGCAGTGTGATGTGACGCAATCCAGACAAAGATGGTGTGGCAAACACCATTAGTAACACATTGCATGTATTATGGTACTGCCCATGAATTACAGGTACCATGGTAAATCCCAGCCTGCTGGCTCCTCCCAGCAGGCGGCATATAAAAGGGTGTGCTCTCCATTCTGGTTCCAGCTACATGAGGCACAACATCTTGTGCAATAAAGCCTCGATTGTTTCACCGTTCTCGTCTCGTGGTAATTGACGGTACATCAATATATTGCACAAGATTTTAAAAGATGGACTTCCTAATCAAGCCTGAGCACCTGCAGCTGAGCCCTCAAGCAGCCAACACCACTTTCACCTTCGACCACTGGCTAGCCTGCTTCGAAGGTTACCTCAGAGCAGCCACTGAAGACCTCTCGGACCCACAGAAGCTCCAAGTCCTCTACTCACAGGTGAGCCCAGAAATTTTTATCCTCATCCGGGATGCGCCCACCTACCCAGAAGCGATGACGCTACTAAAGGGACATTACAATAAGTTGGTGAATCAAGTGTACGGCAGGCACCTCCTGGCCATGAGACGGCAACTCCCGGGGGAAACTCTGGACGATTTCTTGCGGGCCCTACAGATTCTCGGTAGGACCTGTGGCTTCCAGGCAGTTTCAGCAGTCCAACACACCGAACTATTAATCAGAGACGCTTATGAAAAGGGCCTGGTGTCTACGTACGTTCGCCAGCAACTATTGGAAGAGGGTACGCTCGATCTTGCAGAGATTAGGCAGCTTGCTAATTCACTATAAGTGGCCTCTCGTAATCTGGAGTCCTACACCCTGACCGCGCGGCACCCTCGTGGGCGCTCTGGGCCCCACCAGCTGCCGACTCGACCTCACCGCAAGCCTGCGCCGTGCGGCAGCCAGCCAACTCCGGAGGGCCCAAATGTTATTTTTGCGGCCAGAGCAAACATCCCAGGCAGCACTGCCTGGCGCAGAGCGCGACCTGCAATAGGTGTGGGAAGAAGGGCCACTTTGTTTCCGTTTGCCAGGCCCGGTCGGTCGCCGCTGTTTCCATGCCCGGCATTGCTACATCCCCCCACGTATGATCCAGGGCCACCGCCATCTTCTCCACCACAAGCCATGTGTGGCCCGTGGGCGTTGCCATCTTTGATGCTGCCCGCCATGTGCACCCCATGGGTGCCGCCATCTTGGACAGTGCTTCTGGACTCCTGCTCGTCGGGCTGTTCATTGCCCGCTGATACCTCCGCCACTGCTGATCAGCCCGGGACCTCACAACATCTTCCGCAGCTCACCTCCATCACCCTGGATCAGTCTCGTCCCCACAACCTCGCGACTGCTACGACAACGGTAAAGATCAACGGGCACGAGACGACCTGCCTCTTTGACTCCGGGAGCACAGAGAGTTTCATCCACCCTGCTACGGTAAGGCGCTGCTCCCTCCCGGTACTCCCCGTTACCCAGAAAATCTCCCTGGCCATCGGATTTCATTCCGTGGAAGTCCGGGGGTGCTGCATGGCGACCCTCTCCATTCAGAGCGTAGACTTCAGCAACTTCAGGCTCTACGTCCTCCCCCATCTCTGCGCTGCCCTGTTACTAGGTCTTGATTTTCAATGCCACCTCCAAAGCCTTACCTTGAAATTCGGCGGCCCCTGCGACCCCCCCCCCCCCCCCCCCCCCCCCCCACCCCCCTCACCATCTGTGGCCTCACGACCCTTAACGTCGATCCACCTTCACTGTTTGCAAACCTCACCCCGGACTGCAAGCCCGTCGCCACTAGGAGCAGACAGTACATTGCGCAGGACAGGGCGTTTATCAAGTTGAACGTCCAATGGCTTCTGTGGGAGGGGATCATTGAGGCCAGCAACAGCCCCTGGAGAGCTCAAGTAGTGGTAGTGAAGATTGGGGAGAAGCACAGGATGGCCATTGACTACAGTCAGACAATCAACCGATACACACAGCTCGATGCGTACCCCCTCCCACACATATCTGACATAGTCAATCAGATTGTGCAGAATCGAGTCTTTTCCACAGTGGATTTGAAGTCCGCCGACCATCAGCTCCCCATCCGCCCGGAGAACAGCCAATGCACTGTCATAATATACATCCATGTATATAATGGAGTGCAGACAGGCAGTGATTGACACACAGGATGACCAGTAAACACACAGAACACAGCAGCCAATTACCAGACAGGACACGACCACTATAAAGCCAGAGGGCACCAGTTTTCCCGCTCTCTCGGGATCCAGCCTCTGAGACAGTCAGAGCTCGTGAGCATTAGCGACTGCAAACACCATGTGGTAGTCAGTTAGTCTGGTCAGGCTAGCCTCAGGTCTCCAGTCAAGTCAGCATAGTGTCAACCCACAGTTGAACATGTAAAATAGTTAGATGTTAAATAAAATCGTGTTGCATCTCACACTGCACTCCAATAGGTCACTTAAAGTGACGCTGCGATTTGAGATCGTAGGACGTGACAGAGAATCCCTGCTCGGTGCTCGGGCCTGCAAACTCCTGAACCTGGTTCAGAGAGTCCGCACCATGTCATCCTCACAGGCGACGGCCTCACCTGATGAAAACTTCCAGGCTTAAAGTGATAGCATCATCACGCAGTACCATAGCATGTTCGAAGGTATGGGCACACTCCCATACCGATACAAAATCCTGCTGAAACCAAACGCCACCCCTGTGGTTCACGCACCACGTCAGGTGCCAGCACCCCTCAAGGACCACCTCAAGCAGCAGTTGCAAGACCTCCAGGACCAGGCCGTCATATCAAAGGTTAGGGAACCCACGGACTGGGTTAGCTCCATGGTTTGCATCAAGAAGCCGTCATGGGAGCTTCGAACCTGTATCAACCCCAAGGATTTGAACCGCAACATCATCAGGGAACATTACCCGATACCAAAACGAGAAGAGTTAACCAGCGAGATGGCTCATGCCAAATTCTTTACGAAGCTGGACGCCTCCAAGGGATTCTGGCAAATACAGCTGGAAGCATCCAGTCGCAAGCTGTGCACATTCAATACCCCGTTCGGTCGCTACCGCTACAACCGAATGCCTTTTGGCATCATCTCTGCCTCAGAGGTATTTCACCGCTGTGGTGAATGTAACTCTATAATTCACACTGTATTGTATATACATGAGACCATGCATTGATAAGCGCACTTGCGTTGCCCGACCACTAGGGGGAGTAGCGCTGGGAATGCTTAGGAGTTTGTACAGGGCTCCACCCTTGGCTACGCCCATGACTCCTCCCCCTGGACTGCTGTATAAATACCAATGCTCAGAGCCAGTCGTTCAGTTCATTGAGAGTTCAACACGGAACAGGCTGGCTCTGTTGTAAGTAGATTAAAACCACTGTTCATATCTTAAAACACGTGTCTAGTGAATTGATGGTTCCATCAATTTAATCTACTTAAGAAACAGTCAGGATCAAACATGGAATCAGCCCTCAAGCCTGAGCGACTGGAACTCGACCTGGCAGAAGCAAGCACAGCCGAAACAACAGAGGAGCAGAAACTGAGCCTACTGCACACGAGAGTGAGCCACAGAATCTCTACTCAACTAAACTGCGCCGGTTCGTATACTGAAGCCCTAGCGCTACTCGACAAAATGCATGTAAGGCCTGTAAATGAGGTCTATGCGCGACACGTGTTTACTACTCGCCGCCAGCGGCCTACGGAATCGCTCGCAGAATTCCGGAGAGATTAAAACTTTATCTAGTGACTGTAATTACCAGGCGGTTACCGCGGCAGCACATAGAGAACTTGCTGTACGCGATGCCTTTGTTGCGGGCCTTAGGTCAAATTACGTGCGCCAGCGACTGCCCTAAATCATGAAGTGACTGTTGAACTTGCTACCACTATGGAGGTCTCCTTCCGCAGCCTCGCCTCGTTCCCCGTGGACCCCGCGACCCCGTCATGGGCCCCCGACCAGTGGCTCCCCCTGGCCTGCGCCACGCAGCCGCCCAGCCACAATGCTGCCCCAGCCTGCCACTTTTGCGGCCAGAATCAGCACTCGCGGCAGCACTGCCCGGCCCGCAACGCGACCTGCAGCAGCTGCGGGCGAAACGGACACTATGCCAGAGTGTGTCTGGCGAAGAAAGCCCCAGCCTCTAACCCTCCCACGGCTCAAAGCACTCGTTCCCTGAATTCACAGGCCCACAGGCCCCGAAATGCTGCAGCCTGTATGCCAACTCCGCCCCCACCCAACATGTGCGACTCATGGGGGTGGCCATCTTGGCAATCCTCCTCCATGCGGCCGGCCATGTGCGACTCATGGGGGCAGCCATCTTGGCAATCCTCCTCCATGCGGCCGGCCAAGTGCGACTCATGGTGGCGGCCATCTTGGGATCCATCCCCTTCAAACTCTGAAACTCACCTCGACGATTACGAACTCAGAGGGCAGTCATCACGGGGCCACTCCAGCACAGCTGATCGAGCCGCCGACGACCCGCAACTCAGCGCAGTCACTCTGGACCAATCGCGCCCGAAGTATCTGCGAAACTCGATGGCGACGGTCCAAATTAACGGGTACAGCACGCCGTGCCTTTTCGACTCCGGGAGCACTGAGAGCTTCATACACCCAGATCTGGTAAGACGCTGTTCGCTCCCCGTTTTCCCCGCGCGGCAAACTATCTCCCTCGCTTCGGGCTCCCACTCTGTCCAGATCCAAGGGCGCACCGCCGCGACGCTCACAATCCAAGGCGTTAGCTATGCCAAATTCCAGCTCTACGCCCTGCCAGAACTCTGCGCCCCACTCTTATTAGGCCTTGATTTCCAGTGTAATCTCAAGAGTCTCACCCTCAGTTTCGGCGGACCCCTACCTCCACTCACTATCTGCAGCCTAGCCACGCTGCGAATCTCCCCCCCTCCTCTCTTTGCCAATCTCACCCCGGACTGTAAACCTGTAGCCACTCGCAGCAGGCGGTAGAGCCTGCAGGATAGGGTGTTTATCAGATCGGAGGTCCGAAGGCTTCTCAGTGAGGGGATCATAGAGGCCAGCAACAGCCCCTGGAGAGCACAGGTGGTGGTCGTCAAGACCGGGGAAAAATGGTTGTCGACTATCGTCAGACCATAAATAGATTTACGCTCCTTGACGCGTATCCCCTCCCCAGGATTGCAGACATGGTAAACCAGATCGCCCAGTATTGGGTCTTTTCCACGGTGGATCTGAAGTCTGCATACCACCAGTTCCCAATCCGCCAGGAGGACCGCCACTACACGGCATTCGAGGCCGATGGCTGCCTCTTCCATTTCCTCCGGGTCCCCTTCGGCGTCATTAACGGGGTTTCGATGTTCCAACGAGCAATGGACCGAATGGTGGACCAGTACGGGCTGCGGGCCACGTTTCCGTACTTGGACAATATCCCGCGGGACATGCGCCAGCGCGCAGATCGACCGCCTGAAAGTCATCCACAACGACCTCTGCCACCCGGGGGTCACCCGGCTCGCCCACTACATCAAAGCCCGAAATCTGCCTTTCTCCACTGAGGAGGTAAAAGCCGTCACCAGAGACTGCCCGGTCTGTGCGGAGTGCAAACCGCACTTCTATAGACCAGACAGGGCCCACCTGGTCAAGGCTTCTAGGCCCTTTGAACGCCTCATGATCGATTTCAAAGGGCCACTCCCCTCAACTAACAGGAACGTTTACTTCTTAAATGTCATAGATGAGTTCTCCCACTTCCCATTTGCTATCCCGTGCCCCGATATGACCTCCCACACAGTCATTAGGGCCCTGCATAGTATCTTCACCCTGTTTGGTTTCCCCAGCTACGTGCACAGCGACCGGGGTTTGTCCTACATGAGCGATGAGCTGCGTCAGTACCTGCTCGACAAGGGCATCGCCTTGAGCAGGACTACCAGCTACAACCCCAGGGGGAACGGGCAGGTGGAGAGACCGCTTAGCCATCCTTGGCTACGTAGTGGAAAATAGAGTCGTTGGGCCCGACCCCGACTACATGCGCCCCCTCCTGGAACTCCCTCTCACCCACTGCCACAAGGCCCTGAAATGATGCCTGGGATTTTTCTCGTACTACGCCCAGTGGGTCCCTAATTATGCGGACAAGACCTGCCCACTCATCACGTCCACAGTTTTTCCCCTGATGGCTGAGGCCCACCAGGCCTTCAACCACATCAAGGTGGACATCGCCAAGGCCACGATGAACACTGTCGATGAGACCCTCCCCTTTCAGGTAGAGTGCGATGCATCAGACGTAGCTCTGGCCGCCACCCTCAACCAGGCAGGCAGACCCGTGGCTTTCATTTTCCGCACCCTCCATGCCTCCGAAATTCGGCGCTCCTCTGTCGAAAAGGAGGCCCAAGCCATCATGGAAGCTGTACGACATTGGAGGCATTACCTGGCCAGCAGGAGATTCACTCTCCTCATTGACCAACGGCCGGTTGCCTTCATGTTTAACAATACGCAGCGGGACAAGATCAAAAATGACAAGATCTTGAGGTGGAGGGTCGAGCTCTCCACCTGTAACTATGAGATCTTGTATCGCCTGGGGAAGCTCAATGAGCTCCCTGATGCCCTATCCCGCGGTACATGTGCCAGCGCACAAGTGGACCGACTCCGGGCTCTCCAATATGACCTCTGCCACCCGGGGGTCACCTGGTTCTTCCATTTTGTGAAGGCCCACAACCTGCCCTACTCCATTGAGGAGGTCAGGACCGTAACCAGAGACTGCCAAGTCTGCGCAGAGTGCAAGCCGCACTTCTACTGGCCAGATAGAGCACACCTGGTGAAGGCCTCCCGCCCATTTGAGTGCCTCAGCATGGACTTCAAAGGGCCCCTCCTCTCCACCGACTGCAACGTGTACTTCCTCAATGTAATTGATGAGTACTCCCGGTTCCCTTTCACCATCGCCTGCCCCGACATGACTTCTGCCACGGTCATCAAAGCCTTGCACAGCATTTTCACTCTATTCGGTTTCCCCACCTACATCCACAGCAATCGGGGATCCTCCTTCATGAGTGATGAGCTGCATCAGTTCCCGCTCAGCAAGGGCATCGTCTCGAGCAGGACAAACCAGCTAGAACCCCCGGGGAAACGGGCGGGTGGAGAGCGGGTGGATAGTCTGGAAGGCTGTCCTGATGGCCCTTCGGTCTAGAAATCTCCCTGTCTCCCACTGGTAGGAAGTCCTCCCCGACGAGCTCCACTCCATCCGGTCGCTCCTGTGCACCGCGACTAATGAGAACCCTTACGAACATGTGTTTGCCTTCCCCAGGAAGTCCACCTCCGGGGTCTCGCTCCCAACATGGCTGACAGTTCCTGGACCCGTCTTCCTGCGGAAGCATGTGCGGAGCCATTACGGACTCCCTGTGCCCCATGCCTACCAGCATCCAGACCCTGTTGAGACCAGAGCGGGCCTCCAGGAGTGGCAGCACCTGCTGGTGGGGGAGCCTCAGGACATAGCTTCCCTTGCACCCCCGTCCCATGGAGTCACCCGGGGGCCATCGGGCACCCCGAGGGAGGAGGAAGTGATGGGGCCTGTGCCGGTAACTCCCGGGGAGGTGCCATAACACCACGCCGCACCTCGGACACTTCCCCCTCCTGTTCCTGGTGTATCTGGTGGTTGCAGGCAGAACAGTGCGGCACCATGCCACCCGGGCCACCTGAGTAGCAGTTGGAACAATCTAGGTCCAGTCGCCCCAGAAGACGCCCACCAACGGCCACCTAGGTCGCAGGGCATGAATCACAGCAGGCCGCCTCCACTCCTGACGTGAAATCTGGGGATCCAAGTAAGGCCAGAAAGGTGAACGCCTGTTAGGTTGGCACAGGTGCATGGCACAGTTTAGTAATAGGGCTTGGGCATGCATCTACATGCGTGTATGTATGTTTCCACTTTAAATACCTGTGCACAATGTTACAACCTGCCTCGGCACTCTGTGAAGGGTGGGCTGGCCTGGGCTGGCTGCAGAGCGGGCATTGGTGGGTGGGTGGGTGGGGGAGGGGGCACAATTGGTTGACGTTGTGGGTGGGATTGGCTCAGGGACCGCAGTTCAGCTAGCGCTTACCGCTACAATGTTCTACCCCAGGGATTCGATAGGACCATGTGATGGAATGCCCAGCTTGCATGCAGGGATCACTCAGGTGGACAGTGGAAAGTACTGCCATGGGCAGGGGTCAGGCATTGTCAAACGATGCGGAGCATCAGAGTTCATCGCAGGACGGGTTGTCATCATCCTCCCTCCCATGGACCAAAGCTGCTTTTACTGGCAACCCAGGGTCTACACCCCGTAGTGCGGCAGGTATGTATCAAGGAGGGGGTTGCAGGCGAGGAGTGGACAGGGAGGGTAGGGAGGTGTGGGTAGTGGGGGGGGGGGGTGTCTGTGCCCCTGGCCAGTTCCCCCTCCTAGTTGGTGAACCTGGAGGCGATCAGAGCATCCCATGCACCTTGTGTGGCCTCCCATGCCTGCCCGGGCCGAATGGCTTGCCGATCCCGCCCTCCTCTGCGTCTTCCTCATCGGAGGAGGTCAGGCATTCATCCTCCTCCTCTGACAATTCTACCTTCTGCTTTGCGTAGTTGTGGAGGACGCAGCAGGCCGCCGCAATGCGGGCAACCCTCTCAGTATCATACTGGAGGGCCTCTCCAGAGTGATCCAGACACCTGAACTGCATCTTCAGGAGGTCAAAGCACAGCTCGATCATGATCCTGGTCGCAGCATGGGCATCATTGTGGTGGATCATCACGGTGGTCTGGGCCTCCGGATAGGCGTCATCAGCCACGATCGCAATGGATAACACCTGTCACCCAGGAGCCAACCCCCAAGCCGAGGTGTGCTTCGAAGAGGCTGGGAATCGTCGAGTGAGCCAAGTTGAAGGCGTTGTGCACATTGCCTAGGTATCAGGCACAGATGATGTGTGTGATGGTCACTCACCAGTTTCATGTTCATCGAGTGGAACCCATTTCAGTTTTTGTAGAGCAGCCTATCAACTGCAGGTGCTTGTAGGGCAACATGCATCCCATCGATCACCTCCTGGACCCGGGGCCTCTTGTCGATGGTGGTGAACCCCGCTGCCCAGGCATCCAGGTGGGTTCAGTCCACATTGAAATAAATGTATTGCGCTGACTGGGCAGATAGGGCCTCTGTGACAGCACAGATACACATGTGCACTGAGCTCTGTGAGATCCCAGACAGGTTCCCACTCAGCACCTGGATGACCCTGTGGCATAGACGTTCAGGGCGACCGTCACCTTGACGGCCACCGGGAACGGTTGTCCTCCCCCATTCCCCCACGGTGCCAGGTGCACCATGTTCTGACAGATATGCCATACGGTCCCCTTGCTCAGCCGGAGCCCGGTTCGGCAGGTCCTCGAATGACAGGCACTGCCGGTACATGCAAGGCCTCATGCGGCGCCTGCTTTGCACCTCATCCTCCTCGGTCTGTTGGGTGGCCAGCTGTCCATCCTCAGTGGCTGACTCTTGTTTCTATGGGGCAAGCTCTGCTGCTGAATCTTCCTCTTCTTTGAGCAACTCCAGCTTGTACAGCTGCATTGCATCCTCCACGGATGCGGTGACTAGGAGGAAGGCCACCATTGCTGATTGTATTCCAATATCCAATGTCTGCAATGGGTGAAAGGCCGATATGTTAGCATGGTGCATACCCTTGTGCCCAACCAGGTCCAACGGACTACATGGTGCCCTGAGTTGGCACAGCTGACTCTGCCCCACATGTCCCCCCCTTCCCAAATCCCTGCACCCATGGCCCAGTTGGTATCCGGCATTGTGAGAGCCTCTGGCCCTGCCGCCTGTACTTGCTGCCAGCCGTACCATTGGCTGGCGCTGTCCGTGCCAGCCGTTTTCTCCCCCGTCCCGTCACAGCATGAACTTATTGGGCGCGATTCTCCGACCCCCTGCCCCTGCCGGCAGCCGAATTCTCCGGTGCCGGAGATTTGGCGGGGGCAGAAATCGCGCCGCGCCGGTCGGCGGCCGCTGGCAGCGCCCCCCCTAGCGATGGGCTGCAATAGGCCAAGTGGCCGCCCGTTTTTTGCCGGTCCCGCCAGCGTAAATTAGAGTAGGTCCTTACTGGCGGGACCTGGCGGCGCGGGCAGCTTCTGGGGTTCTCAGGAGGGTGCGGGGGGATCTGGCCCCAGGGGTTGCCCCCACGGGGGCCTCGCCCATGATCGGGGCCCACCGATCAGCGGGTGGCCCTGTGCCGTGGGGGACACTCTATTCCTCCGCATCAGCCGCCATTCCTCCGCGATGGCCGACACGGAGATGATCCCTCCACCCCTGCACATGCCCTTGGATGACGCCAGCACACGCTGGCGCTCCCACGCATGCTCCAACTCGCGCCGGCCAGAGGAGGCCCTTCGCCGCTGGTTGGCGTGGCGCCAAGCCCCTTTCCCGCCGGCCAGCGCGGCGCAAACCACTCCGGGGCCAGCCTAGCCCCTAGAGGTGCAGAGGTTTCCGCACCTTTGGGGCGGCCTAACGCCAGAGTGGTTCACGCCACTCCTCGGCGCCGGGACCACCCGCCCCGCTGGGTAGGAGGGAATCCTACGCATTATTTTTTACAATAATCTTTGATGTGGCACCTCATCAAATGCGTTCTGTAAATCCAAGTACAGTAGTATTTCTACAGGCTACCGTTATCCAAAACACATGGGGCGAAATTCTCCGCACCCGCGGAAAGTCGGCAAACAGTCGTAAAAATCGGGACCGTTTTACGACGGTCGCGAAGGCTTCATTTCCCGACGGATTCACTTCCTGGAAATGGGCTAGTAGCGCGGCCGCGTCAATTACGTGCGTGATGACGACGGAACGCGACGACGACACGAACCCGCCCATGTGACGCCGCCCGACGCCGTAAAAAGGCGCGGGCGACCACAGAATCTGTCGGGCAGGATGTCGGAGCCGAGGAGAGCTGCTCCTCGCTTTGTAGATGCTGACGTCGAGGCGCTGCTCGATGCCGTGGAGCAGAGGAGGGGCATCATCCGCCCGCGGAGAGGGCATCGCCAACCTGCCAGCACGGTACGCCAGGCCTGGCGTGACGTGGCTGCTGCCGTCAGTGCTGTGGGGCAGACCCCTCGCTCAGCAGAGCAATGTCGGAAGAAGCTACATGACCTCACCAGGTCTGCCAGGGTAAGTGCCATGAGGGTGCCCCCTAGTCACAACCATCCCTCCCCCTTAACTGCCGGGGGGGGGGGGGGGGCGGGGGGGAGAGGGATTGGGGCAGAGTTATTTGAGGGTGGTTCACAAAGTTGTCACAGACCCAGCGCTCTGGCCCCGAGGAGAGATGCAATCGTCTGATGACAACTTGCCCCCCCCAAACTGTGCCAGTATCTGAACGGACTGCTGATACCTACCGTTTTGTAATGATCTACCTATGTTCCCTCCCCCAACAGGCCAAGGCCGGTCATAACCACCGTGAGCGGCACAAGACTGGAGGGGGTTCGCCCAACATGCACCCCCTCAGCACCTTTGAACAGAGGGCACTGGACCTTGTTGGGGGGTCTGCCACCCGCGATATCGCGCAATGCGAGGTTGGCGGAACTGCAGCAAGTGAGACAACCCTCCCTGACAAACACCCCCCCCCCTCCCCCATCCTCTGTCCCTTCACAAACCCTGCCCACTGGGACACCTCCCCCATCCTCTGTCCCTTCACACACCCTGCCCACTGGGACACCTCCCCATCCTCTGTCCCTTCACACACCCTGCCCACTGGGACACCTCCCCCATCCTCTGTCCCTTCACACACCCTGCCCACTGGGACCGTCCAGCGGCCTGCCGAGCAAATCGAAATAACCCGTCTCATTCTCTTCCCTAGGACGTGATGTCGAACGACCAGGGCCGTCTGGCTGCAGACGGAGACAGGAATCTGCCGCCACCTCACCCGGGGCCTCACAACAGAGGGTGCCCGATCAGCGGGCAGCCCTATCCGCCCCAACCCAATCTGCGGACCAGGACGCACAGAGGGTTCGAAGTCCACCACCACCACCAGAAATGGCCAGGGACAACCCTCCTGTCGCTGAGCAGCCCCACACCATGGACGAGGCCCTAAGCATTGAGAGCGTCGGGCTTGCGGCACTGCTTTCTCCCACCACATCCATCATCCCAGAGACACACACCCCGGCGGGCCTATTTAGTGATGAGTCTCCTGGGGCACAGTCTGGTTGGCACATCACAGCTGAGCAGGTACAGCAGGTGGAGGTCGGAGCAACAGAGGGCCCGGACTCGCGGAGGCCAGACCAGGCCCAGGATGCAGCTGGCTCCCAGACGTTTTCTGAGTTTCTGGAGTTTATCAACCCACTCGCACAGCCGATGCCTCAGGAAACGCAGGGATGAGGGCTTCCTTCCAGACTCTGCAGACGCTGTTAGAGGAGTCGAACCGCGTCCAAGAGCAGGGAGTGGTGCCGCTCAAGGCAGAGACCCAGTCCGACACCGCACGGGTGGCATCCGCGGTGGAGGCAATGGGTCAGGTTATGCAAGACGTTGGGGTTAATGTGCACGCGTCATCCTCGGCCCTGGACAGGGTGGCCCTCTCACAGGCAGCAATGTGCCAGAGCCAAAACGACATTGCCGGCGCCCTGCGGGCCATGGCCGAGTCTCAGCAGGTCATTGGCCAGTCGCAGCACGCCATGGCACAGTCCCAGCAGTCGATAGCACAGTCCCAGCAGTCGGTCGCGGAGACCATCAACCGCCTGACACATGTGCTGGATGGCGTCGTGCACACACAGGTTGAGATCGCACAGTCCCTGGCGGGAATGTCTAACTCCCTGGACTCCGTCTCTGCAAACCTTCGGATCCTGGTGGATACCGTTGCAGGCCTCCAGGACTGGCAGCGCCAGGTGTCGGTGGTGCGACGGGGCACCTCCCCGCTCGCACCTCTGTCCCAAAGTGAGGCCCGGGGGCCACCGGGCTCCCCGAGGGAGGAGGAGGTTTCGGGGCCCGTCCCATTAACTCCATCACGGGACGTCCCGGAATTCTCGGCCTCCCCCCGTCCCATCCCTGGTGCATCGGGTGGGCAGCAGGCAGAGCAGGGTGGCACAATGTCACCCGAGACGCCCGCAGAGCAGCCTGGCCCATCCAGGCCGGGTCGCCCCAGGAAACGCATAGCCAAGGAGAAACGAGTCGAGGGGGGCGATTCGCAGCAATCCTCCTCCACTCCTGCTGTATCATCTGGGGATTCACTTAGACGTAGTGGAAGGGCCCGTAAGGCAACTAAGATAGACACTGAGTAAGTTGGCACGGGTGAAGGGCACAGTTTAGTTGTAGGGGCTAGGGCACCTGTAAATAATTGTTAATATTAAACGCACTGTTCCACCTTACTTGTAATACCGTGTGATTGTTCCACAGGCACAGGAATCGTGATGGTGACCGAGTGTCGCTGGGGGTGACGGGTGGTGAAACCTCGGTGCCGGGTGTGCAGTCCCTGCCCCTACCCCCCTCCCACAGCTAGCCCACGCGGGCACGTGATGGAGTGTCAGTGACGAACTCAGCGGCCACCAAGGTGGATGGTTCAGCTATTGCCATGGGTCAGACTCTCTCTAACGATTCTGAGCTCACAGCTCTTCGCAGAGCGGGCTGTCATCATTCCACATGGCACTGATCACACCCGCTGACACAGCCATCAATGTTGTGCCATTCCGTCTGTACCCAGTGATAAGCGTCATGTCGAAGTGGAGCAGTGTACACTGAGGGGGGGGGGGGGGGGGGGGGTTGTGGTGGTGGCAGTTGTGTGGTGACCCTCTGCATGACTAGCGATGCAGGTGGTGGTTTGGTGTTCATCGGGGACGTCACATGCGATGCGTGAACCGTGCTGCCACCAGGGCGTCGTGTGCCCGCCGTCCTTGCCGGGTCCGTCGTGCCGCCTCCTGGACATCACCAGCACCTGGGTCGTGTCTGCGTGCTGCGCCCGCCACTCCGCCAGCGTCCTCCTCCTCCTCCTCCTCCTCCTCCTCCTCCTCCTCCTCCTCTGTGCTGGCACCACTGCCACTAGCTTCTCCCTCCGCCTCCTGCAACAGGTCATCTCCCCTCTGCATCGCGATGTTGTGCAGCGCACAGCAGACCACTACAATGCGAGCGACCCTGTCGGCCTGGTACTGCAGGGCCCCTCCGGAGCGGTCCAGGCACCTGAATCTCATCTTCAGGAGGCCAAGGTAGCGCTCCACCACACCCCTGGTTGCTGCATGGGCCTCGTTGTATCGTGTTTCCGCATTGGTCTGAGGCCTCCGTATAGGCGTGATCAGCCAAGACCTCAGCGGATAACCCCTGTCACCTAGCAACCAGCCCCTCAGCCGGGGGGGACGTCCCTCAAACATCGCAGGGATGAACGACTGCGCTAGTATGTAGGAGTCATGCACACTCCCTGGGAACCTTGCACAGACGTTCATGAACCTCATGTGGGGGTCGCATACCACCTGGACATTAATGGAGTATGTCCCCCTCCTGTTTGTGAACACTTCCTTGTCCACAGCAGGCGGGCGCATGGGGACGTGAACACAGTCGATTGACCCCTGAACCCTCGGTATCCCGGCCACACTGGCAAATCCACGGGCTCGTGAGTCTTGACTTGCTTGGTCCTCGGGAAAGGTGATGTAGCGATCGGCGATGGCATAGAGGGCGTCGGTCACATCCCGGATGCACCTGTGCACCGATGACTGGGAGATCCCAGAGACGTCCCCGCTCGGAGACTGGAAGGAGCCGGTAGCATAGAAGTTCAGAGCGACCGTCACCTTGATGGCTACCGGGATCGCGTGTCCTCCCCCCGTTCCACGTGGGGCGAGGTGCGACAGGAGTTCGCAGATATGTATCACCGTCTGCCTACTCAGCCGGAGTCTTCTCCTGCAGGTGATGTCCGGCATTGTTAGGAAAGAGACCCGGACACGGTACACCCTCGGCTTTGGTCGTCGCCTCTGACGCCGTGGCTGCACCCTCACTCTCTCCTCTTCCTCTTCCTCTTCCTCCTCCTCCTCCTCCTCCTCCTCCTCCCCCCCCCCCCCCCCATGCTGCTCGACGACTGGCAACTCCTCGGCCCTTCCCTCTGCTGCTGCAGCTGGCCCTGCAGCCACTGCGGGTTGTGGGTGTGGATGCTGCTGCATCTCCAAATCCAGTAGAGCGGCCCCAACCACTGCGCAGAACATAGGCGTTCTGTTCACAGACATTGTGCTAACCTACAGAAGGGTGGTGGGAGGCAGAGAAACGGAACATGTTAGACGGACGTTAGTCGACACCTCGGCAGCCGCCAGCCATGGGATACCAGTGTGTCCCGGTGGCCTGGTCGCGCTGCTGACACGCGGTCAGCCTAACCCCTGGTCACTTTCTGCATCCAACGGCCAGTAAACTATGGCCTCCTCACGGGTGCGTCAGTGGCCTGTGGCCGGAAGCCACAGGGAAACCAGCGGCCGTGTCCTCGTCACCTGCACACCATGGCATGCTGGCAGACATTTTGTTACGGGGTTGGACGGCTCACTCTCTACCTAACCCCCCCCCCTCCGTCGCCCCCCACTGCCCCCTCCGTCTCCCCCACTGCCCCCTCCGTCTCCCCCACTGCCCCCTCCGTCTCCCCCACTGCCCCCTCCGTCTCCCCCACTGCCCCCTCCGTCCCCCCCACTGCCCCCGTTCTGGACCCCCTCCCGTTCCCAGGGATGCCTTCCCCGTTGTGGCCAGACTCGAGCGGTGCGCTGAGCGGTGCGCTGAGCGGTGCGCTGAGTGGTGCCCTGACCTCCTCCAAGCAGTCGTCAGCCAGGCCGACTGGTTGACGAATTTAAAAAGCAGGTGTGTTTCACGACGTCCAAACAGGGCGCCATGACGTCGGGACTTCGGCCCATCCGGGCCGGTGAATAGCGGGGGGGCTCTCAGTGGCGATTCTGGTCGTGTCAGGGGCGGGAAGGAGGCGTTTGTCGGGAAACGCGACTCCGACAATTTGCGGGGTTCGGAGAATAGCGGGAGGGCGTCGGAACAGCGTCGCCGTAAAAATTTCCGACGCCCGCTATTCTCCGAACCGTCGTGAGTCCGGAGAATCTCGCCCATGGTATTTCTTCAAAGAACTCTAGTAACTTAGTTAAACATAATTTCCTTTTCATAAAAGCATGCTCATTCTTCCCAATTACCTTGAACTTGTCTGGAACTTATTTAATAATTGTTTCTCACATCATCCCTTGACAAATGTCAGGCCAACTGGACAAAGTTTCCTCTTTTCTGCCTCTCTCTCCCCATTCTTGAATAGAGGGGTTATACAGTATTTGCTACTTTCCAGATGGTGGAACCTTTCCAGAATCTAACAGGATTTGGAAAATTAACACCAATGCATCTATTTTCTCATTAGCCACCTTTTTTAAGACTCTAAGATGAAGGCCATCAGGACCCAGAGACTTGTCAGCCCACAGCTCCATCATTTTGCTCAGCATTGCTTCCCTAATGATTGTCACTTCACCAAGTTCTTCTCTCCCTTCCACCTCCCAATTTACAGCTGTTACTGGAATGTTTCTTGTACCCTCCATCGTGAAGACAGAAGCAAAATATCGGCTCATTCCATCTGCCATTTCCTTATTATCCATTATTAACTCCCCATTCTCATTCTCCAGAAGATCAACACTCACTCACTCTTTTCCTGTTCAAAAGCCTGTAATAACTCTTGCTATCCATTTTTACATTTCTAGCTAGCTTCCCCATCTACTCTAATTCCTTTCTCCTGAGTAACAAAACAAAGAAAAGTACAGCACAGGAACAGGCCCTTTGGCCCTCCAAGCCTGCACCTCTCAATAACTTTCTGCTCTTCTTTATATTTAACCGAACATCTGACCATTAACCCAACATCTGACTAGTCATTGATCTTTGCACAGTTCGATGTTTTGTCCTGAAGTTTGATGCTTTCCTTAACTTCTTGAGTTAACGACAGCTGGTGGCTCCCCCTTTAGAATTTTTCTTTACAGCAGGAAGATACTTATTCTGAGTATTTTGAAATATCCCCTTAAATATCTGCTACTGCTTCTCTATTGATCGATCCGCTAGCCTGGTATCCCAGTTCACTTTAGCTAGCTCAGCTTTCATGCCCACATAGCTGCCCTTATTTAAGTTTGAAACATTCAGGACGGAATGGTGGTGCAATGGTTAGCACTGCTGCCTCATGGCGCCGAAGATTTGGGTTCAATCCTGGCCCCGGGTCACTGTCCATGTGGAGTTTGCGCATTCTCCCCGTATCTGCGTGGGTCTCACCCCCACAACCCAAAGATGTGCAGGGTAGGTGGATTGGCCACACTAAATTGTCCCTTAATTGGAGAAAAAAAAGAATTGGGTACTCTTAAAAAAAAATTTAAGTTTAGAACACTAGTCTTCGACCCACTCTTCTTCCTTTCAGACTGGATATAAAATTCAACCATATTGTGATTGCTGCAAGTTAGGGGTGTCTTTTCTCTGACATAATTAATGAATGCTGTGACATTACACAATATTAAGTCTAAAATAATTTGCACTCTGTTTGGTTCCAGGACTACCTCCAAGTCTTGCATCATCCTCAAATTTTGAAATTGTACCCTGTGCACCCAGGTATGTATTATAAATATAAATCCAGAGAGTCAGTGACACCTCCATATAGCATCCCCCAGTCAGAAGTTAAGTTTTCTGTAATACATGATACATTGATGAACTTGTGAACTTAGTGGGGCAATATTTTAACCCAACCCCGTCCACGATAGTCCAGCGTTACCGGTTTAATACCACTGAGAGGACCCCACGAGAATCCCTTGCCGAGTTCCTATCCAGGCTACGCAGGATTGCAGAGTACTGTGACTATGTTGAGACCTTGTCAGAAACGTTACGCGACTGTTTGGTTTGCGGTATTAACAATGCAGCCACCAGAGAAAGTTGTTAGCTGAGCCAACATTGACTTTTCAACAGGCTATTCAAATAGTATTGTCCGGAGAGAGCACAGAACCGGGAGTGAAGGAACTTCAGGAAATGGAGGTGCATGCCTTGGTGCGCAACCCCTTCCGTCCAAAAGCATCCCCTCGCACCCCTGCGGTACTTTGGATGAGGCGACGTCTGAATCGACGCCAGTGGCCATCGGACATTTCTCCCCGAAGGGAGCCTTCTCTGGAACCAATGGATGAGGAGCCATGTCCGTGTCAGATTTGTGGGCGCGACCCTGTCGCGGATGCCGGTCCTGGGGATGCCAGAGGTGCTGTCATTCCGACAGAAACTGGGGCCAGCCCAGGGTCCGTACCTTCCATTTGGATGAACCTGCGGTGACTACTCCCGAGGACGTGGAGACGGAGGACGACTGCCTGCAGCTGCATTGTGTGGCAGCTCCCCATGTAGCCCCCATTAAGCTGACCGTACGGGTCAATGGTCACCCTCTTGAGATGGGGTTGGACACTGGAGCAGCGGTCTCCGTGATTGCCCAGAAGACATTCGACTGCATCAAGCAGGGTATACAGACCCTTACACTAACCGACACACAGGTCAGGTTGACCACTTACATGGGAGAACCATTGGATATTGCAGGAACTGCGATGACCACGGTTGTTTATGTACAGCAGAAGGGGCGTTTCCCACTTAACGTGGTGCGCAGCCACGGGCCCGACCTCTTGGGTCGGGACTGGTTGCTCCATTTGACACTGCAGTGGCAGCACATCCTCCAAACAGTTTCTGGAAGGTAGGACGGTACCCAGATGTATTCCAGTCCGGTTTGGGTAAAATAAAAGGGGCCGTAGCCCATATTTAAGTCGAACCAGGAGCCACGCCGTGCTATTTCCGGGCGCGCCCGGTGCCTTACGCCTTGCTCGAGACAGTAGAAGGGGAGCTCACTCGTTTGGAGACTTTGGGTATTATCAAGCTTGTCCGTTTCGTTGACTGGGCAGCACCAATTGTACCTGTAATGAAGCCAGATGCCTCAGTTCGCTTGTGCGGCGACTATAAACTTACAGTGAATACGGCTTCCCGGCTCGACCGATATCCAATGCCTCGCATAGAGGATCTCTACGTGAAGCTTGCAGGTGGACTCTCATTCACGATATTAGATATGAGTCACGCCTACCTACATTTGGAGCTGGACCCTGCCTCCCAGCCATATGTAACGATTAATACACACCGGGGCCTGTATGAATATACACGGTTGCCCTTTGCTGTATCCTCTGCCTGCGCTATTTTTCAACGTGTCATGGAGGGCATTTTGAGAGGTTTACCGCTTGTGGCTGTCTACTTGGATGACATTTTGATTACAGGGACGTCAGAGCAGGAACATTTGGAAAATTTGGAGGCTGTCCTTAGATGCTTTTCGGAGGCTGGAGTCCATTTACGTCACACAAAGTGCATCTTTCAGGCGAAGGAAGTAGTCTACCTGGGTTATGGGTGGACCACGAACTAAGCTGGCCCCGTTGCACCTTCTGCTAAAGAAGAATTACATCTGGGTTTGGGGTCAGTCGCAAGAAACCACTTTCAGGCGGGTAATGCAACAATTGTCATTGTCTGGTTTACTAACCCACTATGATCCTGGAAAGCCTTTGCTCATCACATGTGATGCATCCCTGTATGGTATTGGGGCTGTCCTGTCCCACAAGATGGAGAACGGGGCCGAGCGGCCGATAGTTTCGCCTCCCGCGCATTGACTGCAGCGGAAAAGAAGTACGCGCAGATCAAAAAGGAGGGCCTGGCGGTGGTCTTTGCGGTACGTGTATAGCCGTCACTTCACTAGCGTGACTGATCATAAGCCTCTGCTGGGACTTTTCCGAGAATATAAACCAATACTGCCCATTGCTTCCGCACGGACCCAGCGCTGGGCTTTGTTGCTCGCTGCCTACGAGTATTCTCTGGAGCACAAACCAGGAACCCAGATAGCGAATGCCGACGCACTCAGCCGATTGCCTTTATTGACCGGCCCATGTCGACCCCCGCGACCGGTGAGCTGGTTGCAACCCTGCATTTTATGGATACCTTGCCTGTCACGGCATCACAGATCCATGAGTGGACCCAGACGGAGCCAGTCCTGTCAAACGTTCGGCACATAGTCCTGTATGGTGGGCAGCATTGACAGCTCCCAGGTGAGTTGCGGGCATTTTCCTCCAAGCTGTCAGAATTTAGCGTGGAAGACGGTATCCTCTTGTGGGGGACACATGTGATTGTCCCGGAAAAAGGACAGGAGCTGATACTGAGAGACTTGCATAATGGGCATCCAGGTGTGACCAAAATGAAAGTGTTGGCCCGGAGTTTTGGCTGGTGGCTAGGCCTCGACACCGACATTGAGAAGGTGGCCCAAAACTGCTCCATTTGCCAGGAGCATCAGAAGCTTCCGCCGGCCGCGCCCCTACATCACTAGGAATGGCCAGGGCAGCCTTAAGTGTGCTTGCATGCAGATTTCGCCGGCCCTTTTCAAGGATCCATGTTCCTTCTACTAATCAATACCAGTCTAAATGGTTAGAGGTGCATAAAATGGTAGGCACAACATCTTGCGCAACAATCGAGAAGATGTGTTTGTCTTTCAGTATGCATGGCCTCCCTGAGGTGCTGGTCACGGACAACGGCACTCCGTTCACGAGTGAGGAGTTTGCGAGGTTCATGAAGCTGAACGGCATACGCCATATCCGCACCGTCCCATACCATCCGGCTTCAAATGGGTTGGTGGAGCGCACAGTGCAGACATTCAAACGAGGCCTAAAGAAGCAGTCTTCCGGGTCGATAGACACGAGACTGGCTCGTTTTCTTTTTCATATAGGACCACACCCCATGCGGTGACTGGGGTAGCTCCCGCAGAACTCCTAATGGGCCGGAGACTTCACACCTGCCTTAGCATGGTTTTCCCGGACATTGGCGCAAAGGTACGCCGCGCGCAAAAACGGCAGGGACATGGTTTTTCTTGGCATCGGCCGATTCGGCAGTTTGCGCCCGGTGACCCAGTGTTCGTTCGGAATTTTGCTGGTGGTGCTCAGTGGGTCCCTGGTGTAATCTTTCGCCAAACAGGCCCTATCTCTTACCAGGTGCAAGCCCAGGGTCGTCTCCAGCGCAAGTATGTAGACCATGTTCGGTCCAGAAGACCATCCCTTCCAAAGATTCCCTGCCCCAGGAGCTCATTTCTACAGCCACAAGACCAGACACAGTGGAAAGTATTCCTCACAATCTTCCTCTGGTGCCGCACTCAAAGCCTGCGCAGGTCGTTGCAGAACCGCGTGGAGATAGAGACGCCGCGATGACGGAGGCAGCAGACTCCGACTCCGAGATGGAGACATAGGCCGCCTCAGAGGGGGAATCCTCGGGCCCACGGGCCGTGGATGTACAACCATTACGCCGTTCATCACGGAAGCGCCGTTCTCCATCTGGTTACACGCCGCCCGATTCAGCGCCTCGTACAAATGGTGTCCGGCCTGCGGCCAAACGAGTCTGACGCTCTCCTTCACCAGGGTCTTCAGTGGATTCCTTGGACTTTGTGGGGGAGGGATGTTATAACCTGCCTGCTTACCACTGGCTGGGGACTAATGGCAATCCCAAAATCCTTTGGGAGTATGAGCTTCCCCAATGAGGGGGCGGAGAAATCATTATCAGATTCCCTGCATAAATAAAGCTGGCCAGTTTGGAACCGGTTCGAGGAGAATGAGCAGCAAAGGAGTTGTTGCTGCTGCTGCTGTTGTGTGTGTGTGTGTGTGTGTGTGTATATACATATGTTATTGTCAATAAATGTTATTCCTTTCTATCCTTCAACTCGTGCTACATTCTTCGTGGCCCTCACAAAAATATACTTTGTGAAACTTGCTAAAAATTAAAAGGGAGATTTTCATTTCAAAATGCTAGATTTTCCACTTTAGATTCCAGTAATCTTGCGCTTCGAGGTGAGGGAGGAGGAAAGAATGTAAGGCGATAAAGTGTGTAAGCCGCAGGTAGCAATCAGCTCTCAGGTAATCACAGCACAGGGCCTGCAAACAAGGATATCCTATTTCCTTTAAAGTAGGAACATGCAGTTCTACAACATCTGCAATTACATCAGGATGTCTCAATGAAAATCGCTTATTGTCACAAATAGGCTTCAATCAGGGCTGGCCCAAGGTACCGGCAACTCGGGCAGTCGCCCGGGGCGCCATGTGCTAGGGGGCGCCAGAGACTCGGGTCCCGCGCATGCGCAGTTGGGCCGGTGCCAACCAGCGCATGCGCGGTGGCCGCCCTCCCCCAGGGCGGCCCCCCCGCCCCCCCCCCCCGCCTCGGCCTCGCCTCGGCCCCGGCTGCCCCCGACTCGCCCCCCCCCCCCGCCTCGCCCCCCCCCGCCTCGCCCCCCCCCCCCCGCCTCGCCCCCCCCACCTCGGCCCCGCCCCGCCCGCCTCGGCCCCGCCTCGGCCCCCCCTTGGCCCCGCCCCCTTGGCCCCGCCCCCGCCCCCGAAGGGCGCTGAAGTTCAGCTTGCCCGGGGAGCCAGCATCCCTAGGGCCGGCGCTGGCTTCAATGAAGTTACTGTGAAAAGCCCCTAGCTGTCACATTACAGCGCCTGTCTGGGGAGGCTGGTACGGGAATCAAACCGTGCTGCTGGCCTGCCTGGTCTGCTTTAAAAGCCAGCGATTTAGCTGAGTGAGCTAAGGAGAGCTTTTCGGAATATTGTCATTGTTGTGATGTTTTGAAATGCTGCGGCCAATTTTCATATAACATAGTCACAAATAGTGATGAGATTAATGACCAGAAAGTTTTATTTGAAGTGATGTTGGTTGGGGATAAATATTAGCCAGAATGCTGAGAGAACTCCCAATTAAGTGTTCTTTGAACAGTACAGTGGGATCTACTGCATGTCTATGCCCAAACCCATAAAATTATGGGCATAGGGAAGCAGAAAACCAGTGGATATTCAGGGCCCAATGTTTAAAGTTCTAACACTTTCTAGTGATTAACTTATAAATTTCACATCATGGTAATATATGTAAAATCAATGAACTAATAATCTATGTATGTTTCGGCTAATTTGAAGGTCTGAGGTGAAACAATTAGTATACCTCACATGAGAATAAAGTTCATTTACTCCATGGATAGGAAGAATAATTTTATGGTGTAGTGTTACATCAGTTGCATATAATGAACTGAAAAATGATCATTTACTTCAGTGCATCCTCACACAGTGGGCCAATTTTGGAGCATACTTTAAAGAGCGAACATTATTTTCTGAGGCAGTGAGTTTGTTTCTTCGATAGCAATTGGATTCCTTTTTGCAACGCTTTTAAGAAAAATGCTCCTTAATGCATATATGTTTTATCATGTTATTGCTTGTGTAAGCTTCTAGAAGAGTGATATGTTTCCTCATGTTTCAACATTAGCAAGTATCTGTTCCAGTCGCCTTTACTGACATCGCAAACTGTTCCTTGCCTCATGTCAAAGCTTAAAGTTTTATAAGTGTAAGATTGGAAGGTATGGGGAATAGTGCTGAAAGAAGACAAGATAAAATTAAAGAGAAAAAGATGTTTGACTAAAGTAATAGAGTGGCTTAATTTTGAGCGGCACAGTGACACAGTGGTTAGCACTGATGCCTCACAGCACCAAGGGCCCGGGTTTGATTCTGACCTTGGGTGACTGTGTTGAGTTGGCACTTGACTGCATGGGTTTTCTACGGGTGCTTCCGTTTCCTCCCACAATCCAAAAATATGCAGGTTAGGTGTCTTGGCCATGCTAATATTGCCCAAAGTGTAGGTGGGGTTATGGGGATGGGGCCAAGGTATGGTGCTCTATCGGAGCAGTCTGCCGGTGCAGACTTGATGGGCCAAATGGCCTCTTTCTGCACTGTAAGGGTTTTGTGCATAAACTTGTCACTAAATTACATGAAGAGAGATTATTTTGCTTGAAACATCTGTTATGGATAGTGTACAACATTCTCCGTTTGGGAGACTATGGGATGGATTCTCCGATTTTTGAGGCTGGTGTCTAGTATTACGACCAGAATGTCCAGTGGGGAGCGAGCAGCCGCACCACGTACCCCCCCCCCCTACCCCCGCCCCCCGCTTTCCCTGCAGATATGAATGGAAAATTGCCAGGTCTGTGGCTGCGCATGCGCACGGCAGCAGCCTGCGGTGGCCGCACCGTACAACATGGCGTCAGCCGCGCACGGACCCGGCCTGCCATATAGTGTCCCCGTGACACCTCTAGCCACCCCCGGACCACCCCCACCAGCCCCCCCCAGCCCCCACCAAAGACCCCCAGCCAGCAGAACGACTCTCTACCCCCCCCAACTGTGGCAGCCCTGGACACAGTCCACAGTCACCATGCGAGGTTGATGAGAGCTCAGAGCACAAGTGATCCACGCCATCGGGAAGTTGGCCCATTGGGGTGGGGGGCATTGGGGGAAGGCCTTCAGGTGATGTCCTGAGGCCGTCCCAATGGCATGTGGCGTACTCATCGATGGTGCCGTTTTGGAGGGGTGGAGCATCCGAAAACAGGCGTCGACCCCGATT
The DNA here is from genome assembly GCF_902713615.1 of Scyliorhinus canicula. NCBI lineage: Eukaryota > Metazoa > Chordata > Chondrichthyes > Carcharhiniformes > Scyliorhinidae > Scyliorhinus > Scyliorhinus canicula. The sequence continues at coordinate 177,365,783 of NC_052149.1, read as the reverse complement.
TCGGGGTCGAAACGGATTCTCCGGCCAATCACCGAATGTGACTTTGGCATAGACATTGACCACATCAAAGAGAGGTAAGTGCAGTGAAATCACATGCTTGAGTGATTGGAATGCACTTCGTGCTTGGAATATACTTACCTCTCTTTGATGTGGTTAATGTTTACAAATAATGGCTTGGATGATCTCTAGCGTGCCCCTGGCATGGTGAACCTTGCAGTTGGCCCACCGTTGGTAGAGACCACAAGTGATCCACCCCCACATGACTCTGGCCGCGGAGTCCGGAGGCTCATGGGAGGCCAAAGCATAGGTTGCTGAACCCGCTAAATAGATGCAAATGAATCATTAAGTACCATTTGCATTTATTTACTTCCCCTCACCAGCACGCACCATGGACCTCGTTCACGGCACCAGCAGAGGGTTGGAGCATCACTTTCGAATTGGTGCTTGCTGCCAATCCCAATTTTTCCCCAATGCCTGATTCTCTGTTCCCATCGGGGAACGCATTCTGAGCGTCCCAGAATGGAAAATCCCGCTCTATGTATGCCCACCGGAGGAGAATTGCTACCCGATTTATGTTCCCCCTGGGAACACAAATTGGGAAGTATTTCAGTACCCCTTGCCATGCAAATATATGCAAGACGTGGAGTATGAGGGAATCCTGTTATCGGTCCGCCATGTTGGACGGATGGCCCAATAACGAAATGCCGCGACTGGCCAACCTCCTCCCCCACACACTACAAATCAGCCCCCCCACCCTCCTCCCCCTCGTAAAGCTTCCCCCTACCCTCCGATTGCCCCGCCTTCTCCAAGCATGGGGACAATCTGACCTACCCACACCTCCAGGGACTCCCAAATTAGTGCGACCCTACCCTAAGGACTCGTTTAAAAGGGAGACCCCCCTCACAACTCCTTAAGAGGGAGACTCCCCTGGGGCCCCTGAACTGAAGAGATCCCTAACTAAGGGAACCTCCCACAGGGACCCTCTAACTAAGGGACCCCCCCCCCAACCAGCCCCCCACTGAACCTCCCTAACTAAACATCCACTAAGTCAGGCTCATGTTTGGTGTGCACTGCAGTAATCCCGGCCCAAGGGACTGCAGAACCATGGAGGGCTGGGAACAGTGTGCCGGGCCTACTAAATGGTTGCCAGTCGGTCTTTAAGACCTATTTGCATTCATTTACATCCCCCCATTTACACGCAGGCATGAACCTTGATTCTGCCACCAGCGAGGGGGTCAGGGCATCACATCTGGATCGGTGCCTGCCGACACCTGGCGGCAATCCTGCTTATTTGATTCTCCACGCCATCGGGGACCCCGCGTTGGTTGAGAATCCAGGTCAATGTGTGATAGTTACCTTGGCAGGATTCTCTGTTGGCCGACATCGTAATCGGCGATTGGGCGGAGAATCCATTCTGATGACCAAATTGGGGGCGGCGGCGGTTTGACCCCGATTTTCGAGTCTCCCCCCCCTCCAAAATGGTGTCAGCGCGTTGCGCGCCATTTGGCGGGTCATCAGCAGGCACTCCATGAATGCTCCGTCTGATGGTCCAAGGTCACGACTGCACAGTTGACATGTGGTGTGACCGGTCGGGAACCTGGCGTGGCACTACGAACTCTGTCCTGGGCAGCCACACTCGGCCGGGATCTGTGATGCTGATTGGGAGGGCTTCTGTGAGGGCTGGGGGGACTGGTGGGGGGTGGCCAGGGGGGTGGCCTGTGGGGTCACGGATGGGGGCTCGGGTACAAGCACGGCCGGCATCATGTTATACGTCTCGATCGCTGCAGTTCGTTGTCGTGCGCATGCGCGGCCATGGAGCCAGCCATTCTCTGGCCGTTCTCGGTGCGGGAACCAGGGGCGGGATTCTCCCGTACCCGGCGGGGTTGGGGGTCCTGGCGGGACAGAGTGGCTTGAGCCACTCTGGCATCGGCCCGCCCCAAAGGTGAAGAATCCTCCGCACCTTCAGGGGCTAGGCCGGCGCCGGAGTGGTTTGCGCCCCACCGGCCGGGGCCGAAGGGACTCCGCCGGCTGGCGCAAGTCCATGCATGCGCGGGAGCGTCAGCAGCTGCTGGCGTCATTCCCACGCATGCGCAGAGGGGGCTGACACGGCCGACGCGTAGGAAAAGAGTGCCCCCACGTCACAGGCCCGCCTGCGGAATCGTGGGCCCCGATCATGGGCTAGGCCACCGTGGGGGCACCCCCTGTGGCCAGATCGCCCGGCCCCCCCCCCCAGCACCCCGGAGCCCGCCCGCGCCACCAGGTCCCGCCGGTAAGGGACCTAGTCAAGTCTACGTCGGCAGAACTGGCAAAGATCAGCGGGATGCCGGCCCATTGCGGGCCGGAGAATCGCTGGGGGGAGCCGCTGCGAGTGGCTGCTGACTGATGCGGCGCGATTCCTGCCCCCGCCGCATCTCTGGTGCCGGAGTATTCGGCCGCGGCGGGGGCGGGATTCACGCCGCCCCCCCGGCAATTCTCCAACCCGGCGGGGGGTCGGAGATTCCCCCCCCCCCGGGAGTCTCACCCAGCTCTGCTGCTAACCCCTCACCGGCCCCGGAATTTTGTCATCATAAAACGCCCGCAAATTCTCCGTTTCAGCTGGCACTTAGCTGCTGAAACGGAGAATCCAGCCTCTGATGTTCATTTACAAATTATGGTACGCTGTGTGGATGTCGGTGTCTGTGTGAGGATTGGGAAAGATTCGGCGCATTGTAATGGTGAAAATGTCAAATTCTAGGATGAATTCCTCACCCTGAATATCTGAATTTGACCATCGTAGCTGAGAGTAGCAGGAACCTGTGACTAGCATCTTAATGACCTAGCTTTTTTATTCAGCCAGACTCCAGTTTGTAAATGCAGAGAGAGAGGGTCTTTGATATCTTTACTAAAGCACTCTCTAATGACTGTGAAACTAAATGGTGTAAATGAATCTTTTATCAAACGAAGGATTAAAAATTGTGATGGTCAGCTTGCTGTAGAAATTGTGTAGTTTGAATTTTTAAGGAAGAAATTATGCAGAAGGAAACCATGTAGTTGTGGTCTGGATTATGCTATAAGGAACCAAAGGCAATTGTGTGCATGAACGACATGAGTTTGGGTATTTTCTGTTACATAGGGGAATGAGGCAGGAGTGTCCCATGTACCCCCTTTGGTTTGCATTGGCGATAGAGCCCTTTGCCATTGCGCTGAGGTGCTCGCATAAATGGAAGGGGATTGTTCAGGGGAGAAAGGTGTTGGTGGCTGATAGAGTGTCACTGTATGCTGATGATGAGTTGTTGTATATCTCCAACTTGGGTTCTTCGGTGGGGGATATAATGGGACTGCTTTGGATTTTTGGGGCGTTTTCAGGGTACAATCTGGAAATGAGTGTGTGTTTGGCAGTGCCTTCTCTGGGGGTTGCCATTTCGGCAGGCACTTTTGGTATTTGGGAGTGCAGGTGGGTCGGGACTGGGACCCGTTCCGTAAGTTGAATTTCACCAGGGTCAAGGCGGTCCTATTGAAATGGCAGGCTGGGTGCAGGTGATCAGGATGAATATTTTGCCCCGGTTTTTATTTCAATTTCAGTGCCTGCCGGTATTTTCGCCAATACACATTTTTACGGTGGTGGAACGGTTGATCTCGTCATTTGTGTGGCAGGCAAGGTGGCAAGGATTAGGAGGGTGGTGCTTCAGAGAGGGCGGCAGTCAGGTGGCCCTTCCAAACCTGATGTATTATTATTGGGCAGTGAACACGAAGAATGTGCAGGGATGGAGCAGGGAGCCTGAGGCTTTATGGGTAAAGATGGAGACAGGCTCTTGTGAGGGATAAGGGTTGGGGGTGCTGGCTCCACCCCCGTTTTCCCCAGGGAAATACTCAGGAAGTCCAGTGGTGGTGGCCATGTTGAGAATATGGAGGCATTTTCGGCAGCACTTTACGTTAGGGGCAGGGTCAACATGGATACCGAGGGAATCATGGGTTTGAGCCAGATAGATTCGATGCCAGGTTTCATGGATGGGAGGAGTGAGAGGTGATGGAAGTGAAGGACTTATTTCTAGATGGGCGGTTTGCGAGTTTGGAGGAGTTGGGGAAGAAGTTTGGGATCCCGCAAGGGAAAGTTTTTAGGTATATGCTGGTGTGGGATTTCGCGAAGAAGGTTTTCCCGACTATTCTGGTGGCACCACTCTCCTCGCTGTTGGAGGGGGTGTTGTCAGTGATGGGGCTGGAGGGGTCAGTGATGGGGCTGTGGAATATATTGCCACAGGAAGTAGTTGATGCTAAAACATTGAATATATTCAAGAGGCACCTAGATATAACACTTGGGGTGAATGGGATCTATGGGGAGAAAGAAGGATTAGGCTTGTTGAGTTGATGATCAGCCATCATCGTGATAATTGGCGAAGCAGGCTCGAAAATGCCTCCTCCTGCTCCTATCTTCTATGTATGTGTCTGAGTCCAAGACAATCCAGAGAGACTGGCATAGCTGGGAAAAGCCAACATAATTCAGCACAGGTGCAGAGAGCTGAGGGAGAGACGAATGTCCTGCGGGAGGCGATTGAGCCTTTCAGAACTAAAGACACTAAAGTAAAGCCAACAGAATTGGAAGGGGTCAGGTTCCGGCAGAACGCGGCCGGTAAACCACGTCCCTAGTCTGGTGATTCTACTCCTAAGACACCTCATGGGCAACCAGCTCCCAGTCCACACCAATGCACCCTGTTGACAGCTTCTGCAAAGCCTGAGGTATTGCTCAGGATGGACTGTCCTCCTCCTCCTCTATTGGAATGCACCACAGGTCACTGAAAGGGGCAACACAGGTGGAGAAGGTAGTCAAGAAGGTAGACGGCATGCTTGCCTTCATTGGTTGGAGCATTGAGTATAAAAATTGGCAAGTCATGTTGCAGCTGTATAGAACCTTAGTTAGGTCACACTTGGAATACAGTGTTCAATTCTGGTCGTCATACTACCAGAAGGATGTGGAGGCTTTAGAGAGGGTGCAGAAGAGATTTACCAGGATATTGCCTGGTTTGGAGGGCATTAGCTGTGAGGAGAGGTTGAATAAACTTGGTTTGTTCTCACTCGAATGACGGAGGTTGATGGGCGACCTGATAGAGGTCTACAAAATTATGGGGGGCATAGACAGGGTGGATAGTCAGAGACTTTTTCCTATGTGTGGTGATCTCTACCACTGTATATATGTGTGTGCTTGCATTAGGGGATGTATGACAGTACCTGTATTACAGGTTTTCCGGTAAGCCCCTGCCGGCTAGCTCCGCCCACAGGGAGCAGTATAAATATTCATAAGTTTCCCTGACATACCATTCTACAGCTGCAGCCGGAGGAATAGCATTTCGCTGTAATAAAGCCTCTCTTGTACCGTATCGAGTCTTTTGTGTGCAATTGTTAGCGCCACACTAGGTTAGAGGGGTCAATTACTAGGGGGCATAGATTTAAGTTGTGAGGGGAAAGGTTTAGAGGAGATATATGAGGCAAGTTTTTTACACAGAGGGTAAAGGGTGCCTGGAACTCGCTGCCGGAGGAGGTGATGGAAGCAGGGACGAAAGTGACGTTTAAGGAGCATCTTGACAAATATATGAATAGGATGGGAGTAGAGGAATATGGACCTCGGAAGATTTTAGTTTCGACGGGCAGCATGGTCGGCACAGGCTTGGAGGGCTGAAGGGCCTGTTCCTGTGCTGTATTTTTCTTTGTTCTTTGTTAACTTGTTAATTTAAAGTGACAATTTGATGTAATTTAATGAGTAAGATATCCTAAGATAGCCATGCAAAAACATGAAAACAGGCTGACATGTTCCAGTCCTTCCTGGAAGGGATCTTCCAGTCTTGCTATTTTCGCTGCCCCCCTCCCCGGCAGCATGTTGCTCGGCTGCGGAGGGTGCAGGACCTGCAAAATCTCACAGGCATGAATGGGACTAGAAGGTCCAGCCAATGGTGGCCTGCCTCTGGCACCCGAATAAACAGCCGTGGGGTGGGGGTGCTGGTGGTAGCTGCTGTGGCGGTAAATCCTGCCCGCCAGAGAGTACGTTGAGTGGAACATACATGATTCACGGGGGCTCGATACTTCTGACATCAAAAGGTTCTCTGAAATATAAAAATTGCGTCAGAAAGTTTATCATCATCATGTACAATGAAATTAGCAATAATGTGACTTGGTGGAAGAATTCTGTTGAGGCTTCTTTGTCATGTGAATGTCCCTTTAAGAAAAGTGTGTTTCATCAAATGGCTGCAGTGATGTCATTGTCTGGGTGGAGCTGGAATGTGATTCAGCTTTTTACTTTTTTTTGGCTCTGTGTTTTAGTTTTGCTTTCAGTTGGAGAGCTGCACTCAAACCAAGATAGAATGGAAAGTTCTCCCGCTGATAATCAAGCAGGCAAATTATCACATTTAAGGACCAATTGAATACAAATTTACGTGCTTCGTCTACTTTTACTGTTGGCAGGCGAGCTCATGGCCAGGCGACCTTTATGATTTTGCAACAATCTTGATCAAAGACGGGATGAAATGTCAGGGTGGAAATAAAATGTAAAAAGGTGTTTGGGGACTGAGGTTGTGTTTGAATGTGCTGCCTAGATATTATTTGCAGTGTTTCTCCATTGCAATTTATCCTTTGCAGCTCCCTGAGACAGTTCCGTAGTCCCTGAGGAAGCACTGTATCCCAGTCAATTGGTCAGCCTGCGTGAAATTGCGTTCTGGGCCTTTTGCGACCAGAAATGTGATTCGTGTCCACTTCCGGCCCTACGGCATGCATGCACCCCATGGGCAATAAACTCTGGCCTATATGTCATAGAAGTACTGTAAACTACCCCAACTATAGAATGGGGGGTGGGATAGTGGGGTGGGGGAACGGAAAGTAATCAGTCACAGTTCCTGCTCCCAATCACTATGAAATGACCCCTCCTCAAAGGTACAAGGTGTTCCCACATAAGGGCTCACCCAGCAACTGTCCAGAAGTGCTATCTTCCTCTGAACAATTGCATTAGACCAGGGACCATCCAACAGAAGTGATTTAAATCGCTAACTTCAGATGGTTTTGCCTGTATTACCCTGATAGTTACCCTGAAAGAGATTAGAGGAAAAGAAAATCACTTCTAACTCCAGCATAACAATTAAAATAAGCCCAGACCCATCCTTGCACAGGTCACCCCCCAAACACACACGACTCCGCAGGGGACCCACAACACCATCCTCAGTCTCAACACTCCCGGCCTGAGCCAACTAACCCCTTCAGGTGCAGCCCAGTACTGCCAGCCCAATCGCGCGCATGCAAAAAATGCCAGCTCAACACCCTAGCAGTCGCAGCCTGGCCCTGGAGGTGCCACCTGGGTGCCAGCCTTGCACTGCCAAGGTATCTGGGTGGCACTGCAGCTGGCAGGGGCACTTTAAGGGTGCCAGGTTGGCACTGCCAAGATGCCAAGCTGGCATTTTGTGCTTGTGCGCGATCAGGCTGGGGTTGCCGGCATGGGTGTATGGGGAGGGTGCGCGGTGGGGGGGGGGGGGGGGGGGGGGGGGGGGGTGTTATGCCCTCCTACCCTGTGTTCGGTCTGGGAGGTGGAAGGGGATTGTTTTATGGGCCTTGGAGGTTGGTAAGCCACTTAAAATTGGCGTCCCGAACTGTTGTTGCAGTGGGGAGTTCCGGTGAGCGGAGCTCCCCACTGTACAAAATGGGGCTAAGTGCGGCGTCGGCTGTACGTTCCCTATTCAGGCCCTTTATTGAACATGAGTTGCTTGCTGGAGAACCTTGTTCCCTTTTGGGAGCACCTGAGGGATATGTCTTATGAAGAGAGATTGGGCAGTTAAGGTCTATACTCTCTAGAGTTTAGAAGAATAGGAGGAGATCAATTTGAGGTATTTAAGATTATAAAAGGTAGATGTGAATGCTTCCTCTTGTGGGACATTCTAGAATGAGAGGTCATAGTCTCAGGATAAGAGATAGCAAATTTAAAACAGAGATGAGGAGAAACTACTTCTCCCAAAGGGTTGTGAATCTGTTGAATTGACTACCCCGAATGTGGTTGATGCTGGGACAGTGAGTAAACTTAAGGAGGAGTTAGACAGATATTTGATTAGTAATGGGTTGAAGGGTTATGGAGAACGGGCAGGATGGTGGAGTTGAAGCCAGGATGAGATCAGCCATGATAGTATTGAACGGTGCAGCAAGCTCGAGAGGCCAAATTGCCTACTCGTGCTCTTGGTTCTTATGTTCTAAAAAAGAACTATTCTGCCTAATTCCACCTTCCAGCTCTTGGTCTGTAGCCCTGTCGGTAACTGCACCTCAAGCACAAATCAGTTGTTCATGATTAATCAGGGGGTTTCTTGATTAATAAGGGGATCAAGGGTTATTGGGAGAAGGCAGGAGAATGGGGACGAGGAACATATCAGCAATGAGCCAAGGGCCGGTTTAGCTCAGTGGGCTAGACAGCTGTTTTGTAATGCAGAACAAGGCCAGGAGCGCGGGTTCAATTCCCCGAGCAGGTGCCAAAATGTGGCGACGAGGGGCTTTTCACAGTAACATCATACTTGTGACAATAAAAGATTATTTTTATTATTAGATCGAATGGCGGAGCAGACTTGATGGGCCGAGATCATCCGGGGCAGAGAATGCTAGAGATTCACCACCCTCTACAAGAAGAAATTTCTACGCACCTCAGTTTTAAATGACCGCCCCTTTTATCTTGATCGAGACTCTCTCACCGAAAATATCTCACTGTCAAGCCTTCTCAGGATCTTGTATGTTGGAATAGGATCACCCCTCACCCTTCTCAACTCCAAGGTATATAGATCCAGACTATTTAGTCTGTCTTGATGCCAGGAATTAACCTCCTTTGGACTGCCTCCAATGTTACTATATCTTTTTTTTAGGTAAGAGGAGCAAAAATGTGTGCAGTATTCCAGGTGAGGCCTCACCAACACCCAGCACAATTACAAAAAAATCTCCCTGTTTTTAAATTCCAATCCCTTTGCAATAAGTTGTTTGCCTTCTTGGACCTGCCTGCTAGTTTTTTTGTGATTCATGCGCTAGAACACCTAGAACCCTCGCCTTCAATCTCTCCCCATTAGATAATAATCTCCCTTTTGATTCCTCCTACCGAAGTGCATGACGACACACTTGCCCACATTAAACTCCATTTGCCAGGTTTTCGTCCAGTCACCCAATCTATCTAAATCCTGTTGCAGAATCACAATATCCGCATTACACCATGCCCTTCCACCTATTTTCATATCATCAGCGAATTTGGAAAACATACATTCTCTTCCTTCCTATGTTTTCTATGTTTCTGTTTCTCTGTCTATGTTTGTACATCCAGATTAGTTCTGTGCTTCGACGGTTTTTACTCATCTTATGTCAGCAGCATTATTGTGTCTGAATTAGAGAAGGGAAAATGACCCAAGGTTACTATTTCAGGTTGCTGTTCAAAGGAGAAACTTTCTTGAACAAAAGGGGTGGGATTTATTGAGCAACCCGCCACGTGTTTTTCAGCAGTGGACTCGACCTGTCAGCAAGACTTTCTGGTCCCGCTGTTGTCGACGGGATTTCCCATTGACCCTTGTCGCCGGGAAACCTGAGGCGGGAGTGCACCATCGGTGGAATCGGAATAGTCTGTCGGTGTGAACAGTCAGTAAATGCCGCCCAAGGTGTCAATATGCAATTCAATTCGAAATGTTTGATTCTTCTTGCTTTGTACAATGCTTTTGGTGGGTCATACAACGGTGTAGTAAAGCAGTTTTGAAATACAGTTGGATAAAATCACATGTAGGAGAAAAAACGTAGATAAGAATTAACTGTTTAAGCAATGCACATTTGTGTTCAAAAAGGTAAGTGTGAGTAGAATGATCCCAGCGAATAGGACCCCAGGCTTGCTGTATTGGTAACCATAGTATTACAACCAGATCTTGTCAAATCTAGTGAGTTCAATTCATTTAAGTGTGATTACTCTGCAACTTTGCCGCATGAGTAGAGAGTTCTCCTGAAATGAACACGTTTTCCAAAATGGCTGATGTTGTTTTGACCCCTTGAATGACTACTCTGTCAGGCTAGTTTATATGCAATCTCTGCATTAGTCAACAGTCAGTACCTTCCCTTCGATGAGGCCATGTTGGTTCAGTTCAAATTACTTGCATGTCACGTTGTCAGAATAACATACGATGTGGAAAATAGGATGGGCATTGGAAAACGCCCAATGTTACACCCAAAAGCTGAAATCATATGCTTCGCCTGGTGTTAAAGAAGACAGTGCCGCACAACAACAGAGATACCTGTGGTAGTGACAGGCTTGGCAATCTGCATCATGAAGAGTTGGCACTTCAAATTGTCAGTATGGAGGCCACAGGAGATGTTGGCACAGGCTAGCTTCTTGGCCTCATGCCATCCTAACAAGGTCAATGTTTCCTTCAACAATTCTTTGCACCTTTCAAACTTGCTCAGAAGCAGCATGGCACTCTGGGTACACAGCCATATCCTGCCTGCTATATTCATTTTCAGTTTGTGTCGGAAGATTGCGAGATGTGTATGTGACAGCAGCGATGAGCAAAATGCTTTCCCATCAAATAAGCATTGGTCAAGAAGTATCTACACTCTGGAAATCCAAAAGAACTAGGACTATCTCACATCTGATGAAGCAGCCAGTGCCACTGTTGAGGAAGAGGTGGATGTGACAGCAGATGAGTAGCTATAAGGGGACAGTAGGCCCAGGTGCCCTTCTGTCGCTCCCATGAACGCATGCCTTACAATGACTACATATAGGACAGAACTTACCCATGAGCAGTACACTTTCTACTACCTCTTGACAACATTCTTGTTATGCGGTTGACAAAAATCGATCCTCTCACAGATTCCTGTTTCTCCAGTTTTGTGTGGCTCTGATAAATGAGCAACCATACATTACACTTTCAGACATTTACGATTCACCATAGAGACGGTGAAAATTCTGTGGCCATCTGCAAAGGAGCTCCTAAGAATAGATGTCTGTTGCTCATATGCAGCTTGCTTGGCAATGCTGAGACTACAACTATTGTCAACTCTGGGTGCTTTACCTTCTAGACTTGAGGGTTGAGGGAATCCGTTTGAAAGAACATTGATCTTGGATTTTACATTCCTAAGCAGGTGCCAGAGGCCCATTTTCACACAAATCCCTGGTCATCTATCAGCTGTGGCTGGCAGGACAAGACGTGGAATAGGACAATGTCACATCCATTGAACCTAGCCCCTGAGGTCTCATAAAATGGTTGGTAGTGGATAGCACAAACCATCCAGCACTATTCATGTTTAACTCTTAGGTTGTCTTTTCAAGCCCAAGAAACAATGACAACTTCTAGACCTGTGATGGTAAGTATTATTTTTAATCATTATTTTCACTGTGGACAGGGGGTGTAGAGATTTCACTAGGTGGCAGGGATTCCTTGACTGTGGATGCCAAGTCGCTGAATATATTTAAGAAGGAAATAGATTTCTAAACTCTAAAGTATCAAGAGGTATGGGGAGAGTATGGGACTATGGTGTTGAGATCAGTGGATCAACCATGATATTGAATGATATCATCAGGCTATGATAGCAGCAGGCTCAAAGGGCCAAATGATCTACTCCTGCTATTTTCTATGTTTCTAAATACAGAGCGATGTTGATGGCACCTATGTGCTAATCCAGACTCTTCATACCAAGTTCATGACTTATGTGATCAGAATGTGTTTGCACTCAGTTACTGTTTAGATGCTATCTGATCACATAAATATTGTTATGCATGTCAGTGACCATTATCCTCTCAACAACTGTGAATCTATTCTATGGTAATGTTCAGTGCCACATTGTTTGAAGAAACACTGGGTGGATAACACTTAGGAGAACAGGAATCTGCATTGATGGCAGCTGACTTCACTGAGAAATCATCAACAATGATCCTAACTGTTTAACAATGAGGAGCAGAGATAAGATAGATAGTCAACAACTTTTCCCAAAGGCAAAGGAGTCTTGAACTAGAAGGCACAGGTTTAAGGTGAGAGGGGAGAGATACAAAAGAGACCAGAGGGGAAATTCCTTCACACAGAGGGTGGTGAGCATCTGGAACAGGCTGCCAGAGCAGTGTTAGAGGTTGGTACAATTTTGTCTTTTAAAAAGCAGTTAGTTACATGAGCAGGCTGGGTGTAGAGGGATATGGGCCAAATGCGGGCAGGTGGGACTAACTTAGTGATAGAAACTGGGCAGCATGGACAAGCTGGGCCGAAGGGCCTGTTTACATGCTGTAAACATCTATGACTCTGACATCTTGCAATCAGTTTGCTGTTCGCACTTCCACGTCCAGGAAAAGCATATTTTAGACACACGAATGTGCAAAGGCACAGTGGCCGAAATTATTTCCTTGACATGGTAACTTTCAGAGGATACGGAAGCTACCAACTTCGGTTTCTGTCATGGTAGATGTATCCCAGAGAAACAGCAGTAATTATCTTTCACACTTATTCTGACACCAGCTAACAAACATCATCCGCTTTTGATACCAAGTGCAACGGCCTTCTCTGCATGCAGCTCAGACCTGTGATTCTACTGGTCTTCTTCCCAAAATAGATGAAAGTCCTGCACCACGACCTTCAATCCTACAGCCTGAAAATAGAACTGCTTCCCAGATGTCTCCACTCTATTACTGTGAGTGATTAATTCACCTATGTATCACAATGAACTTCACTGTTAATGTTAAGTTTCATCTATTAAGAGTTTGTATGTCTCTGGTTTCCTTGTTCCCTTGCCAAACTTTCCAGTGCTCACTTCTCTGGACAACCTCTTGGTGGGCTAGTAAGCAAATACAAATTGAAGGAAGGGATTAGAGCAATCCAGTGCAGTGGGCCAATTCAACTGTTATCTTCTATTATTGCAGAACTAGTGCTGAACATTATTTAGAATCTAAAGGAACCGTAATGCATTAACACAACATAATAATTAAAAAAAAAAATTTAGAGTACCCAATTATTTTTTTTCCAATTAAGGGGCAATATAGCCTGGTCAATCCACCTAACCTGCACATCTTTGAGCTGTGGGGTGAAACCCATGCAGTCATGGGAAGAATATGCAAACTCCACACGGACAGTGACCCAGGGCTGAGATTCAAACCTGGGTCCTCAGTGCCGCAGTCCCAGTGCTATCCACTGCGCCACATGCCGCCCCTTCACAACATAGCAATTTGACAAGCTGAAAATTGGCCACTATTCTTATAATAATAATTTGTACAGAGGGTGACGCAGAAGATAATTTTCATTGATGAAATGAAATGAAAATGAAAATCGCTTATTGTCACAAGTAGGCTCCAAATGAAGTTACTGTGAAAAGCCCCTAGTTGCCACATTCCGGCGCCTGTTCGGGGAGGTTGATACAGGAATCGAACCGTGTTGCTGGCCTGCCTTAGTCTGCTTTCAAAGCCAGCGATTTAGCCCTGTGCTTAACAGCCCCTGCGTATAGATGCATATAACTTCATATCTTGGGATAGTCAAAATAATCAAATTAAATTCCACAATAGATGAATACTTTAATAAAATAAAATTCTAGATCATAAAAATTAAATTGATTTTAATCACCACAGGTGAAATACACATGTTGTATATTATTCGGCTTCCAGGTGTGGCTAGTGGCATTATAAATCCTGTGCTGCTGAGGATATCTTGGATATGGGGTACGTAATGAACTTTAACAGCATTCATCAAAATGGGACAGGTCCAATTTTCTGTATTTTGCTTTGGAACAAATTCCATCCATTTGTGTGTGCAAACAACATTTACAATCTGGGCAAGCTGATGGCTTTACGCCTCTTCTATCACTTTTGCAGCCCCCCCATAGAGCACAGATGCTAAAGAGCCAGGAATTGCACGGAGGGGAATGGCTCTATGGATTAAAAATTCTGTTTAAAAATGAATCATTGGTACCCGAGTATTTCATGCAGTTAAGCACCTGAAATAACAGCTGTGCAGGACATAGGGAAATTGGGTTTGAACTGCCAGAGCTATTGGTTAATTCTCCAGCAGGTTTTAATGCCAACAGCAAACAGGCTATAAATATCCTTGAATTAGACGTGACCTTTTGCCATTCTGTCCAGCATGCTCATTCTTCATCAGATAGGTAAGGACTCAGGCACTGGATTTAACTTACTGAACCAGAACTAAAAATAAATAATTAATACCAACAAAAGTAAAATGTTAACCATTTTAGCAGTTGATCACAAGTGACAATTGGTATATTTGAAAGCGTAAAAATCTAACTTGGAGAGAGATTGCATTGACCGTGGACAGAGACATTTTGCTGAATTTATTTTAAAGGGGAACGCTATCCAGAAAATATCCAATTGCAAATGATTTCAAAGGTGTTTGAATAAGACCGAATTCACATGTCAGTTTGGCTCAGTTGGTAGCACATGTCCCCTCTGGGGAACATTTTGAATCCAAGTTGCTGTCCAAGATTTAAGGATGTGATGCAAGGTTAACATACGAGTCAGTCCCGAGAGAGTGTTGCAATATCAGAAGTGTAGTCCTTCATATTATATGACATTGCTCAAAAAGGGCAGGCAGTTCTCCTGATGTTCTGATCAATTTTCCTATCTCATCAAGAACAATTTAATTATTCATGGCCCTACAATCCTTGGTTTTCTTTCCGTTAATGTCACATTTGTGGGGAGGCGGTGGCGTAGTGGTACTGTCACTGGATTAGTAAATCAAGAGACCTAGAGTAATGCTCGAGGGATGCAGGTTCACAATCCCTCCAGGGCAGATGGTAGAAATCTGAATTCAATAAAAATCTGGAATTAAAGTCTGATGATGACCATGAAACCATTGTCGATTGTCATAAAAATCCATCTGGTTCACTGATGTCCTTTAGGGAATAAAATCTGCTGTCCTTACCTGGTCTGGCTTACATGTGACTCCAGACCCACAGCAATGTGGTTGACTCTAAGCTGCCCCCTCAAGGGCAATCCGGGATGGGTAGTAAGTGCTGGCACAGCTTGCGACACCCATGTCCCATTAACAAATTTTAAAAAAGTATTTAATGGAGGAAAAGAGAATGCGGCCTATCAGCTGGAGAGCCAGTGGAGAGCCCTGTCTCTTTTAGGGGAGGCCTGTGAAGTAAAGTAAAGTAACATGGGAAGCACATGGTGTCGATGATGTAGCACTTCATGATTGACTGGTCTCACCCCCACAACCCAAAGATGTGCAGCTCTATTGAACAGCAGCGCCCCTAGGGGGCTATCTTTGAACGAGGGATACTGCAAGCAGACATTGTCTGTTTATCACACTCCCACGTGCTGGCAGGTTATTATTAGTTGCAGCGGGACGAAGCCCTTAAATGGTTACTGGGACGATAATTAGAACCGTCCACTTATCGTGCCCCCGCGGTGGAGGTGGTTAGGTGGTAGGGTGCTCACCAGCTACCCTCCTGCCTGATTAAATGCCCTACCATCACCAAACTCACCATGGGGAAGGGCAATTAATTCTGCCTGTGGTTTCTTGACCAGTGATCCTGGCAAATAGTGACCTTACTATTGGGCAATGACAAGTTAACTCTTTATGTCAAATCCTTTATACGGTGCAACATTCTAAACAACTGCAGAGCACAGGAGATGAACATGTTAAATATGTGTCAGAAACTTACAGATTTTCTTTCTTAATTTGAATTAAACCAAGGATGGTGGGCCCTTATTAATAGATCAAAAGGAATCATTTCCTTGAGTTCAGTGTCCAAAGGGATCTTTGATCTTAAATGAAGATTGGTTTGCTGATTTGAATTGCTAACAGGCCCATTGATGTGAATATCAAAGCTTTTCAAATCTGAATAAACTCATTGTTTAAATATTGTATTGTTAATAGTAGATTTAACACTGACGACACCCAGTTTCCTCATCATCTGTCTTGACCCCTCCATTTTATCTGTGTTGTCAGACGTGCCGTCTTGGATGAGTTGCAGTTTCCTCCCACTGTGCTCTGGAGAAGTCATCGAAGTAAATTAATGTCTTCATCACGAGGGCAGGTAATCTGCCAGAACAGATTGCCCACCAGTTATAAAATCAGTCCGACTTTCATTTCATTGATTTGAATGGATTAAATGTCAGACAAGTTCTATAAAAGGCAAACACTCTGCGCTACCGGGTTACTGCTCAGGCACAAAGATGAAAGGTTGCCCTGTATATTGTACCCTTGCCACAAACTCTATATCCTTGTAACCAATTCCACCCATTTCCCATTTCCCACCAGCTCACATTGAATGAGACAATTTGCAATCTTTGGGTTTTCCCTCATCTGACCAATCCCATATCCTCTCCATTGTAAAGATGGCCTCCTTCCACACCTGTAACATTGTCCACCTCAGCCTCTTCTTCATTCTATCTGTTGCTGAAACTCTCTTCTATGTTTTTGCCAACTTTGGACTCAACTATCCATACGTTTCCAGCTGTCTTCCATTCCCCCCGCCACCCGTTAACATCAGGCCCTCTAAAACATTGTGAAACCATCAATCTATTATTCCTGACTTGCATGAAGTCTCAGCCGATTTGGATTTGTTGGATTTGGATTTTTTTACTGTCACGTGTACCGAAGTACAGTGAAAAGTATTGTGCGTACAGTCCAGACAGATCATTCCATACGTGAAAAAAAAAACATAGGACAAACATAAATACACAATGTAAATACCTAGACACAGGCATCAGGTGAAGCATACGGGAGTGTAGTATTACTCAGTAGAAAAGATGTGTGAAGAGGTCCGATCAATCCAAAAGAGAGTTATTTAGGAGTCTGGTAACAGCGGGGAAGAAGCTGTTTTTGAATCTGTTAGTGCGTGTTCTCAGACTTCTGCATCTCCTGCCCAGTGGAAGAAGTTAGAAGAGTGAATAAGCCAGGTGGGAGGGGTCTTTGATTGTACTGCCCGATTTCCCCAGGCAGCGGGAAGTGTAGACAGAGACAATGGATGGGAGGCAGGTTCGCGTGATAGACTGGGCTGTGTTCACAACTCTGTAGCTTCTTACAGTCTTGGGCTGAGCAGTTGCCATAACAGGCTGTGATGCAGCTGGATAGGACACTTTCTGTGGTGCATCTGTAAACGTTGGCAAGAGTCAATGTGGACATGCCGAAATTTCTTAGTTTGCTGAGAAAGTAGGCACTGTTCTGGGACGCGATTCTCCGACCCCCACGCCGGGTGGGAGAATCGCAGGAGTGCCGGGTGATTCACACCACGCTGTCCTGGCACCCGCACGCGATTCTCCCATCCCCCCCCCCCCCCCCCCCCCCAAAATGGCGTGTCGTGTTTTGCGACAGGCCGCTCGGAGTATCGCCACTCCGGTCGAGCGGGGATTCTCCGGCCCGGCTGGGCCGAGCGGCCTGCCTAATCCGACTGGTTCACGCCGGCGCCAACCACACCTGGTCGCTGCCGGCATGAACAGCGCGCGACCGCTGCGTGTGGGGCCTGTGGGGGGTGGAGTGAGGATTGAGCACCAGGGGGGTGCTCAGGAGGGGTCTGACCCACGGTCGGTGCCCACCGATCGTCGTGCCGGCGTCTCTGAAAGACACACTCTTTTCCCTCCGCCGCCCTGCAAGATCAATCCTTCATGTCTTGCGGGGCGGCGGAGGGGAAGACGCATGCACGAGTTGGCGCCGGCCAACCTCGCATGCGCGGGTGACGTCATTTAGGCCCCGCCAGCCGCGTCAGTCAGGCGGCGCCGCTTTGACGCAAGCATCAAGGCCCGGCGCGCGAGATTGACGCGCCGCCACTCCTAGCCTCCTGGGGTTGGGAGAATAGGGGGCGAGGAGCGGCCTCCGACGCCGGCGTCGGCACTTTGTCTCCCTATGGGAGAATCACGTCCCTGCTTTCTTGGTCATAGCGCCGACATGCATGGACTAGGACAGATTGTTGATGATGTGCACACCTAGAAATTTGAAACTGTCAACCATCTCCACCTTGGTACCATTGATGTAGACAGGGGTGTGTACGATACTTTGCTTGGAGAAGTCAATGACCAGCTCTTTAGTTTTGCTGACATGGAGGGAGAGATTGTTGTTGTCGTTACACCACTTCATTAGGTTCTCTATCTACCTCCTGTACTCTAGTCATCGTTGTTCGAGATCCAACCCACTACGGTCATGTCATTAGCTAACTTGTAGATGGAGTTGGAGCCAAATTTTGCCACTTCTCATTTAAAACTATCATCCTCATGTTAAAATCCCTTCATAAATATCATGTAGGTTTCAGGCTAAATCACAATCCCTGTCATCATGTGCTTACCACCTACGTAAGGAAACATTTCGAGACCAAGCAACAAACAGACACAATATCCTTAGAACATAAGACTACATGAGCTATAATCCAGCCCAAGGCTGACTATACAAATTTTCATTGATCCTACTGTAATGCGTTGTCATGGGCGTCAGTTCTAAGTTTCACTGGAACAAGAAAAAGCAGCTCCTGGAGGTCCTAAACTGATATTCTACTTCAATGCCAGATATTTCCAGCACTTTTCAAGCTGTTTATAAATGTGCTATCCAACACCCAGAACAACCATTTTATTTGTACAATATAGCTGTCTGTCAGTACAGGAACAGGATTTCAGTTACCTAAGAGAAATGCTGTATGAAGAATTAAGAGATCTTCCACTATTGCAAAAGATGGGGATTTAAACCCAGTGCCAAAATGGCAGTTGGCAACTGCTTACATCTAAACCAGACAAAGGATATTATTACTTTGTGAGAAGGTCAGAATCATTGCAGGAAGTGATATAGCATAAGGCAAGTTTGTTCATGTCTGCATTCTGGCTTTGCAGATTGAATCGGCAATCTAAACAAGAAAAAGGAAAAGGACAATACACTGCTCAATATCTTTGTAGTGATCTGTATACACAAGGGGTCAATGCAGATGCAATACAACTGAGCAAGCACGAGAGGGAGCACGGGAGAGGTATAAATAGAGACAGACAGGAAGTTAAAGGGCACTTCACAGGAACAGCAGCTGGGAGCAGGACACAGACAGGCAGCACAGATGTAACATAGTTTAAGGCCTGGAGAGAGAACAAACTCAAAATAAAACATCGACTTCAACAGTAAGACTACAAGCTTTATTCAGACACAAGGAACAACACATGGTAACAGGAGAATTCAGAACACTTACTATAACATTACACGAGCTGCAGACACAGAAAGACCAAAATGGCAAGGAAAACTCCCACTGGACATTCGACAGGGGAAGACTTTGCTAATTCGATGATATTTGTTAGAACCCCACCACAGCTGAACACAACCAGTAATTTAAATAACGACTGGAAAAGATTTAAACAAATGTTTGACATGTATATCACAGCTAATGATTTAGAAGCAGCCTCAGAAGAAATTAAAATAGCACTGCTCATCGCAGGACATGAAGCTAGAGAAATATACAATTCTTTTAAATACTTGAAAGGTGAAGACAGCACCAAATTAGAAGTAATACCGAAAAAAATTTGAAGAGCACTGTATGGAACAGAAATGATTATAGGATGTGCCAGTATCTCACTAATATCCCAGTATTAGAGTGGACTCGACCTTGACTTGAGGAACACCGTATCAAGAGTTTACTAGAAATAATTATAGGGTACAGCTTGATTAGAAAACCTGCCTATGCAATTTGCGAAGCCAGAATGCAGAGATAAACAAACTCAGGGCTTGCCTTGTGCTATATCACTTACAGCTATGATTTCAACCTTCTCACAAACTAATAATAGACTCAAATGAATGAAAGTATGAATATAATTAGAGGAACTATGAAACCAGTTAACCTTAACTTGGTGCTGATACTGTCCGACATGGGCCTCCAAATATCAGGCAATAGGTCACCTTGCTGAATCTGCCCCTTGGGGTGCAAGACATACAATGGGTGGGATTCTCCATTTGGGAGACTATCGGCTGGATTCTCCAATCACTGACTACAAAATCGCGTTCGGCGATCGGCTGCAAAATCCATTTTCACAGCTGAATCAGGGCGGCACCATTTTTATGATGTCCCGCCCCCTCAAAAACAACGTACCGGTACGCGACACGCATTGGGAGAGTCTTAGGACGTAACCTCAGGCACTCCCCGATGCTCCACCCCTGATGGGCCGAGTCCCCAAAGGTGTGGGGCGCGTGTCCTCTCACTTTTCGGGAACCTTGCATGGCGGCTGTGGACTGGGTCGGGGGCTGGGGGGACTGGTGGGGGTTGGTTCGGGAGTGGTGAAGTGGGTTACAGGGGGGCAGTTTTTGGCAGGCCTGGTCCGCGCTTGGCCAGCGCCATGTTGTACGGAGCGGCTGCCACAGGCCACGGACGCGGCCATTCTGCATCTGTATCGGCAGGTAAAGCTGGGGGCATTATGTGACGTGGCTGCTAGCCCCCCACTGGGCGGAGCACGGGTGCGGGGGCGGCGCCAACATTTTGGTCGTAAGACCAGACGGACCCTGCGGACATAGCCGTAGGTTCAGATAATCCAGTCCCATGTTGTTCCGCTGGAGGTGAATTGTAAATGATTTGCGCTGTCAACTGGGAAGTGATTCACAATTCTTTGCCAATTCCAAGGTATCCCGTCAGTGTGTCCCTATTTTGAGCCTGCGGTCCAATAGCGAGGTCCGGTGGCTGGTCACTCCCCTGCCCCGCATCGCAAAGGTGTCCCCCACCCCTGAATTTTCTGGGTCACTTCCTTTCCCCAAGTATGGAGGTGATTCGACCCCCACCCATGCACCCCTTGAATAGGGATACCCCACACAGAGACCCCCTAAGTAAGGAGATCCTCCCCCCCCCAGAAAAGTGACTCCTGTCTGGAAGCTAGAGAGCAGTCGAACAGAAGCACTGAAAACAATTGCTGTTGTAACACTCAGCTGGGCATGTACATGCTCAAACAGAGGAAGCACCATGTGTCAATTCCTGGAAAGAGAAACCAGTGACCTGTGTTTAACCCCTTATATCATTGAGCTGCAAGCCGCTGATTAATTTCCCTTACTAGGCTGTGATTGGCAGCTTCCACACACACACACATGCACAGATGTCAGCCTTTCTTCATTCATCATTCTTCATGATTGAACAACTCTGAAGTGGGGCCCTGTGGCAGGGGGTGGGTGGGGGTCACCCTATTCAGCGGGTGGGGGATCACCCTATTCAGCGTGTCTCTGGGAGGGTCTCTTTATTTAGGGTGACTCTGGGAGGGCCTCTTTATTTAGAGGGTCCTTGCAGTTTTCTCATTATTTAGGAGGTTGCTGGAGGATCTCTTAATTTAAGGGACCTCTGGAGGTTTCTTTATTTTGGGAGTCTCGGGGAGGTGATGGGGGGATCTGGTAAGGGTCGGGTGGGCAGGACTTGGATTGTGGGAGGGGAGGGTGGCCCCCAGATGGGTTTTCGGGCCAACTCCCTTCAGGAGATATCCTCTTGGCCCGCTGCATGGTCCACCACGTCAGGGTCACCCTGGGAAATACCTATAGTAAATCCTGCCCCAGAGAACCGGAGAATCACGAGAGCATGGAGAATATGGTACCCGGCCCGCATCCTCCCACTGCCGCGCAGGCGTGCATCTCGGTCCCGCTGCCAGCGGGGGGCTGGAGCATTGGAAACAGATTGGCACCCCGCCCGCGAACCCATTTCCTTCATGATGCCCGATTGTCCGCTACATCGGGAACCCTGGTACCGGCGGCAGAGAACTTTGCCCATTATTTCTCTGTTTAAAGATGTGTTTATTCCCTGTGAATACTGTTTGTCTCATGCATCCTACAATTCCCAATTTTATCTTACTACAACCTGTTACTGAGCTTAGTCTTCTGTCTGAACGCAGGTCCAACTCATAGCCTGAGGAGTCCTAGTTGCTGTGGTAATATGCATGTTGTAGTCCAGAGCTCTGGTTGGGAATGGTCAAGGCTCCAATATATTTTCCATCACTTGGCTGACCAGGAATCTTTCTCATTTGTATCCCATACCATGGGAATTACAGGTTGGTACTCCACCTATTTGTCTCCATATGTACACATCAGCTTTGGCCCTCAGAGCATGAACTCAGAGCTTCTGACTCAGAGGCAGGGGCAACACCACTATTCCACAAGACCTCCACTTAGGGAACACCAGATCTGCGTTTTTCTTTCTCACTTTTATATGCCTACAATTGCCAGATTTCGTCAGAGCACATTATACCAAGAGATCAATACTATTGGAAAGATGTTGTGTATCACGCAAAGCACTCATGTTAGAAAGTAAAAATGTTTTGTCAATACAGCTGTTCAAAGAAATATCATTTAATTTAAACAAATAATACTTGTAAGAAGTCTTACAACACCAGGTTAAAGTCCAACAGGTTTGTTTTAAACACGAGCTTTCGGAGCACTGCTCCTTCCTCAGGTGAATGAAAAGTTATGTTCCAGAAACATACATATAGACAAATTCAAAGATGCAAGACAATGCTTAGAATGTGAGCATTGCAGGTAATTAAGTCTTTACAGGTCCAGAGATTGGGGTAATCCCAGTTTAAAGAGGTATGAATTGTCTCCAGCCAGGACAGCTGGTAGAATTTCGCAAACCCAGGCCAGATGGTGGGGTTGAATATAATGCGACATGAATCCCAGGTCCCGGTTGAGGCCGCACTCATGTGTGCGGAACCTGGCTATAGGTTTCTGCTCGGCGATTCTGCGTTGTCGCGCGTCCTGAAGGCCGCCTTGGAGAACGCTTACCCAGAGATCAAAGGCTGAATGCCCTTGACTGCTGAAGTGTTCCCCGACTAGAAGGGAACATTACTGCCTGGTGATTATTGCGCGATGTCCATTCATTCGTTGTCGCAGCGTCTGCATGGTCTCGCTAATGTACCACGATTCGGGACATCCTTTCCTGCAGCGTATGAGGTAGACAACGTTGGCCGAGTCGCACGAGTATGTACCGCGTACCAGGTGGGTTTTGTTCTCACATGTAATGGTGGTATCCATGTCGATGATCTGGCACGTCTTGCAGAGATTGCCATGGCAGGGTTGTATGGTGTTGTGGTCGCTGTTCTGAAGGCTGGGTAGTTTGCTGCAGCAGTAATATTTTTAGCATCTTGGTATGATGAAAGAGATTAGATTTATCTTGTTTCCTGTCCCAATTATTTCCAAGGATGACTGACTGGACCCAAACTTCTGGTATCTGTCTTAGTAGGCTTGAACAATTCGTCAAATCCCTGACTCTGAAATCGTCCTAATAATTTGGTTCTACTCTTTAATTTTGGGTGCAAACCCTTGCAACACCTTTCATGTTACTCTTATTGAATGTTATATATAATGCCTGAAATCCAATTAAATCCAAGTTGCCTCAGAAAGCTCAGTTCAGATGCAGAATGGATTTCTATGCTTATCCGCAATCTTACAAAAAGATAGATTTTTCACCTTGGCTTTGCTATACACGCTGTTGACATATTAGACACGATTAGAGACCAAGATCTCCTCTGGGGGCTAAATTTGATAGTCTTTGATAACTGGTGTGGGGATTATGATGAACTTTTGCATGTTGATTGAAATGCAGGCAGCATGCAAACTTCCTGCTGCCTGCTCATTATAATGATTGCTACATGCAGCTGGTACTGACTGTGTTGTTCGTTGGCTGTACTCATCAGCAAGTAGGGCAAAAACATAGCTTTTCCTAACACTTTTAAACCTGGTGTTGTAAGACTTCTTGCTGTGCTCACCCCAGTCCAACGCCGGCATCTCCACATCACTTTTAAACCAAGCCTGTATTGCTTTGAGCTAGTCAGTTCCTCTTAAAGGGGAGTTGCATTGTGACTGGAACATGTGCTGGCATTTGCGCAGGAAGTCAGCCTGACCTATCAAACATTCAAAAATTGCACAACATGGGCAGCATTCTCCCCTACCCGGCGTGACGGAGGGTGCCGGCGTAGGGGAATAGCGCCAACCATTCAGGGGTTGGGCCTCCCCAAAGGTGGGGAATTCCCCCCACCTTTGGGGGCTAGCCCCGCGCCAGAGCGGTTAGCACCAGAAGACTGGCGCACAAAACCGGCGCCCCCGGCAGCAGGGCTGGCCGAAAGGCTTTCGCCGGTCGGCGCATGCGCCAGCAGTGACGTCAGCGGCAGCTGGCCGCTGACGTCACTGCCGGCGCATGCACGATGTGGGGTTCTCTTCCACTTCCGCCATGGCGGAGGCTGTGGCGGCCGCGGAGGAGAAATAGTGCACCCAGGGCACTGGCCCGGAGTCTGAGCGGGGGGCCCCGATCGCGGGCCAGGCCACCGTGGGGGCACCCCCTGGGGTTCGATCGCCCCCCCCCCCACCCCAGGACCCCGGGGCCCGCTCGCGCCGCTGATCCCGCCGTTCCAGAGGTGGTTCAAACCTCGGCAGCGGGAGAGGCCTCTCAGCAGCGGGACTTCGGCCCATCCAGGCCGCAGAATCACCGCAGGGGCCTCTCCGATCGGAGTGGTGAGATTCCCGCCACCGCCACTTCCCGGGTGGGGGAGAATCTCTGCCACGGCGGGGGCAGGATTTTCCGCGGCCCCAGGCGATTCTCCGACCCTGCTGGGGGTCGGAGAATTTCGCCCCATGTAAGAGTTCCAGTCTTTCTTGCCAAGGAGGTATTAGACAACCATCCACAAGTGAGTCTGGACAAACTGCTAACTTTGAGTGAGCTGACAAAGGACCGTTAGGTCCTTTGAGATAAGTAAAATCCTTCAGGGTTGGTAGTTTACCAATGGAGTTGTAATCGTCTCTGTGGTACTAGATTGGCCCGGTGTATGAAAGGATAGTTTTGGTTTGCAACGTATCAGAATCCTTGAGGAACGGCATCATCTTGCTCATCTACAAGTTGAAGGGGAGAGATAGGAAATCATAACTTTCTGGCCTTTTTCACTGCTTAATTTGGATTACAAAATTCTGTCCAAGGTCATCATCAATGGGGTCAAATGTGCTCTTGGGTTGACGGTCCACCCTGATCAGACCTGCTCTTTACGTGACAGGAACATTGGGGGGCGGGGGGGGGGGCATGGTTGCACAGTGGTTAGTACTGCTGCCTCACAGCACAATTCTAGCCTCAGGTCACTGTCTCTGTGGAGTTTGTACGTTCTCCCCGTGACTGCATGGGTTTCCATTTGGGTGCTCCAGTTTCCTCTCACAGTCTAATGGTGTGCAGATTAGGTGGTTTGGCCATGCTAAATTGCCCCTTGGTATCCAAAAATATGCATGTTAGGTGGGGTTATGGGGATAGGGTTGCAGAATGAGCCTCGGTCAGGTGCTCTTTCAGAGGGTCGGTGCAGACTTGACGATGCTGGCAAACTGGAGGCAATATAAAAGATAGGCATTAAGGGATGCAAAAGGGTGATTAGCTTACACTTGTAGGTAATACTGCATGACTTGATTGACGAATATTGTTTGGTATATTTATTTTGTGTTGTCTTTTATTGTGTACAAGCAAATGTGTGATGGTCAGTATTGGAAGGAAGATGAGGAGTGAGAAACTGTACATGAGTGACGAATCACGGGCGGAATTCTCCGACCCCCCGCAGGGTCGGGGAATCGCCCGGGGCCTTCTTAAATCCTGCCCCCGCCATGGCCAGAATTCTGCGCCACCCGGGAATTGGCGGGGGCGGGAGTCACGCCGCGCCGGTCGGCGGGCCCCTCGCGGCGATTCTCTGGCCCGCGATGGGCCGAAGTCCCGCCGCTGTCAGGCCTCTCCCGCCGACATGGTTTAAACCACCTCTGGTGGCGGCGGGAGTGGGCCCCGGGGTCCTGGGGGGGCGCGGGGCGATTGGACCCCGGGGGGTGCCCCACGGTGGCCTGGCCCGCGATCGGGGCCCACCGATCGGCGGACGGGCCTGTGCCGTGGGGGCACTCTTTATCTTCTGCTGCCGCCACAACCTCCACCATGGCGGAGGCGGAAGAGACCCCCCTACCGCACATGCACCGGGATGACGTCAGCGGCCGCTGATGCTCCAGCGCATGTGCGGCCGCACTCCAGCCGGCGAAGGCCTTTCGGCCAGCCTTCGCGCCGGCTGGCAGGGCGGAAAGGCCTTTCGCGGTGACTGGCGGGGAGCCAAAGGCCGCTCGCGCCGGTGGGGCGCCAACCCCTCCGGCGTGGGCCTAGCCCCTAAAGGTGCAGAGAATTCCGCACCTTTGGGGAGGCCCGACGCCGGAATGGTTGGTGCCACTCCAGTACGCCGGGACCCCCCGCCCTCTGGGTAGGGGAGAATACCGCCCCACGTTTCCCATTGTGGTATTGCACTCAAAGTAGTTCTTCACGTATATCCTGGCCAGTAAAGAGCTGTCAAGATTTTTGCCTCCCTTCCTCTTCCTCCTCCTCCTCCTTCTTTGAATAGAATGTTCTGCTCTGCATGACCTCTGCTGACCATCTTCCATTCCGAGGAGAATGCCCACTCATGCACCATGTGTGACAGCAACTGATTTGTGCAGAAGTCTTTAAGTCAGATAAAAAGTGTTCAGCATTTGCCGCACCAATCCCTGTTGATTTTTGCAACTTGAAGCAATTATGGAAAATACCAAAACTTGCAGAATCATATCAGCAGCTACAATAAATCAACCAGCAACTATCCTGTGAATAGTAGATTATCCCTTTAAACAGCACTGGTGGAGTGTCCTTCCTGCTAATTAACTTATCTCCGGCCATGCAAGGTTAAGAGAGAGTGTCAGCTGGAGTATTATGCTCCAAAAATTACATGTTGATTGCCATCATCATCTGCCTGCTTTGCATACTTCCAGCAGATGTTAGCTGCGTGCATGCTAATGCCTTCACCAATGTGAGATCTAATACGATGCATGGTGCATATGATTATGTACCAAACACCATTTTGGTCCCAAATGAACATCACCAGCACTCAAATAATGGATGCTACCCAGTCCAAATTTGCGTTGAATGCATCTTAACATACAGTACTGTGTTACTGCTTTATAACCTTAGTGGCCACAGAGGAGTCCAAAACAAGAGGCGTAAAGAAACTTATTTTATTACAAAGTAAACTATATACTTATAAACAATATAAAAGTATAAACTATATAAAAGTACACTTCAGGTCCCATTTGGGACTACTCATACTCGGCTCCCGTCTGGTCCGGCCTTTAGGCTGGTGTCCATTTACTTTTCTTATTTTTAAATTTAGAGTACCCAATTATTATTTTTTTTCCAATTAAGGGCCAATTTCGCGTGGCCATTCCACCTACCCTGCACATCTTTGGGTTGTGGGGGTGAAACCCACGCAGACATGGGGAGAATGTACAAACTCTACACGGACAGTGACCCAGGGCCGGGATCGAACCCAGGTCCTCAGCGCCACAGTACTGTATGCTAACCACTGTGCCGCATGCCGCCCTTTGGAGTCCATTTACTTCGCTGATGGCCCCCGCCACTCATCGGGGAAGCTCGTATTCTACGAGGTTCACAGGGAGGCTAATTGGTCCATCCCCGTAGATCATGTGGGTTTATAACAATAACCACATTTGAAGAGGAATTTGCTCACCATCAATTTCAAAATGACACACTACTGCCGAGATCACAAATGATTGTTTTAAAGCCATTTTATATATTGTTTAAAGTAGCACTGGCTTGCAGAACCAGACCAACCTGTCACCACATGTGTATTTCTTTGCTTCTATTGCTGTTTCAATGTCTGTTTGCAGAGTTAGTAAGGAATTAGAACCTGATTCCGTGATCCCAGAAAAACATGTTGATGATGTGTGCACCATGCTGATAGTATTGGGAGCTTTCTGGCACAGGAAAATCTTGCCTGAAGGTTATACCTGGTTGGATGCTTGACCAAGGAGCACAACATATGCCATGGTTACTGTTCTCCACACCAGGGAAAAATGTTAAAACACTGTTAAAACAGTGAATGAATTGGTCACAATGGCGTTGTAGATGTGGGCAACACTGTTCTATTTGATGCTGAAGATTTGCAAGTCTTCCAAGTGGCAAGTGGCTTCATTTGGAACTGAAGGCCACCCTCCAGTAGAAGCAGAAATGCCAGCTTCATGAAGGTGAGTTGCACACCAAATCAATGTTCCTTTGTACAAATGTGGAAGGTGCCCGCTGGTGATATCATTGGCAAGCTTACCCATTTTTAGGTAACGAGTGAGAAAGGAAGACTGAGGTTTGTGTACATGTATCTCAATGTACACACTGACCGGGCCATCGCCTCATCCGCAACCCTGACCCCATAGACATCATCCACTTAGCGGCCTTCGACCCATCTATGCCGGAGCGTGGTCTGGACATCCACCGATCTGTGAAGCCAAACCACAGCCCAACAGCGAAACGGAACACTCGACAGCGCAGACCCATCTACCGACGCAGGAACCGCAAGCAAGGCAACAAATCCTCCATCCACACACCGACCAGAGTGAATAACCTCATTGGACACAACAATTCCCTTAACACTGCATATTCTCACCGTCTCCCAGGCTCGAAAAGAAGCAGTCACTCCAGAAAGCATGGAAAACGTGCAGGCCTGCAGGTGAGAGTGACACATGGCCCCAAAGCCCCTCTGCCTAGCTTACTCCCAGTTAATGTCCAATCTCTAGAAAACAAGTTAGACGAACCTAAAGCCAGACTCACTTTTCAAAGAGAACTGAGGGACTGCTGAGTGCTCTGTTTCACAGAGACATGACTCACTCCTGCTTCACATGACTGTGGCTGACAACCAGAGGGCTTTTCAATCCACCGAATGGACCGTACGACGGCCTCGGGCAAGGCTAGGGGAGGTGGGGGCCTGCCTACTAATCAACACCTCCTGGTGCCTAGATGTAGGAACACTGGCGAGTTATTGCTCCCCGGACCTAGAATACCTGACGCTAAAATGCCGCCCCTACTACCTTCCGCGGGGGTTCAGCTCCGTTATCCTGACGGCAGTTTACATCCCACCCCATGCGACCGTGAAAATCGCACTGGACAAAATATTCATCACTGCTAATAGCCTTGAAACTAAAGATCCCGAGGCCTTGTTCATTGTAGCTGGGGACTTCAACCAGGCCAAGCTCAAGAGCGTACTACCAAGTTACCACCTGTTCCACCAGAGGCCCAAACATCCTGGACCCCTGCTACACAAATATCAAACATGCCTACCACTCTATCGTCGCCCACACTTTGGCAAATCTGACCACAAGGCTGTTCTCCTGCTCCTGGTCTATGAGCAAAAACTGAAGCAGGAGAATCCTTCAAAGAAAGTTGTGCATTGTTGGTCTGAAGAATCGGATGATCTCCTACGGGACTGCTTAGAGTCAGTGGACTGGTCAGTATTTAAAAACTCTGCGACCAGCCTGAACGAGTACGCCACTACAAGAACTGACTTCATTAGTAAGTGTGTAGAAGACTGTGTGCCAAAGAAGCAAATCCGCGTGTTTCCCAATTGGAAACCCTGGATGAACAGGGAAATCCACTGCTTGCTGAAGTCTAGGTCTGAGGCGTTCAAGTCAGGTGACCCTGACCTATACAAGAAAGCCAGATATGATCTAAGGAAATCCATCAAAGAATCCAAAAGACAGTACCGGACCAAGCCAGAGTCCCAGGTTAGCCACACGGACCCCAGTCTGTGGCAAGGTCTGCAAGACATAACGGGCTACAAGATGAAGGCATGTAAAATCACCGGCTCCAATGCAGCCCTCCCTGATGAGCTCAGCGCATTCTGTGCCTGCTTTGAGCAAGAGGTCAGTGAGAGCGAGTCATCCACCCCAGAAACCTCGTATGAACTTGTGTCTGAAATCACCACTGCAGACATCAGAGCAGCCTTCTCGAAGGTCAACCCTCGGAAAGCCACTGGCCCGGATGGGGTACCCGGACGGCACTCCGGTCTTGCGTGGATCAGCTGGTGGTGGTATTCACAGACATCTTAAACCTCTCTTTACAATTATCTGAGGTCCCTATCTTCTTCAAGAAGACAACCATCATTCCTGTACCACAGAAAAACCAAGCAGTGTGTCTTAATGACTATCGTCCAGTGGCTCTGACATCCATCATTATGAAGTGCTTCGAAAGGTTACTCATGGCACGAATCAACTCCAAACTCCCGAATTGCCTTGATCCACTACAGTTTGCCTATCGCTGCAACAGCTCCACAGGAGACGCCATCTCCATGGCCCTGCACTCTACCCTGGAACACCTAGATAACAAAGACACCTATGTCAGACTCCTATTTATCGATTACAGTGCAGCCTTCAATGCCATTATTCTGACAAAACCTATCTCCAAACTCTGTGGCCTTGGTTTCGGCTCCTCCCTCTGCGACTGGATCCTGAACTTTCTAACCCACAGGCCATAATCAGTAAAGATGGGCAACAACACCTCCTCCACGATCATCCTCAACATCGGTGCCCCACAAGGCTGTGTCCTCAGCCCCCTACTATACTCCTTATACACCTATGACTGTGTGGCCAAATTCCCCTCCAACTCGATTTTCAAATTTGCTGATGACACCATAGTAGTGGGTCGGATTTCAAACAATGACAAGACAGAATACAGGAATGAGATAGAGAATCTAGTGAACAGGTGCGACGACAATAATCTCTCCCTCAATGTCAACAAAACAAAGGAGATTGTCATCAACTTCAGGAAGCGTAGTGGAGAACATGCCCCTGTCTACATCAATGGAAACAAAGAAGAAAGGGTCAAGAGCTTTAGGTTTTTAGGTGTCCAGATCAACAACCTGTGCTGGTCTCCCCATTCCAACACTATAGTTAAGAAAGCCTATCAACGACTCTACTTTCTCAGAAGACTAAGGAAATTTGGCATGTCACCTACGACTCTCACAAACTTCTACAGATGCACCATCAAAAGCATTTTTTCTGGTTGTATCACAGCTTGGTATAGAGCCTGCTCTGCCCAAGACCTCAGGAAACTACAAAAGATTGTGAATGTAGCCCAATCCATCGCGCAAACCAGCCTCCCATCCATTGACTCTGTCTACAATTCCCGCTGCCTCAGAAAGACAGCCAGAATAATTAAGGACCCCACGCACCCTGGACATACTCTCTTCCACCTTCTTCCGTCAGGTAAAAGATACCAAAGTTTGAGGTCACGTACCAACCGACTCCAGAACAGCTTCTTCCCTACTGCCATCAGACTTTTGAATGGACCTATCTCGTATTAAGTTGATCTGTTGACAATGATAAATCAAATCAAATAAAAGACACTCATCACTCTCATGTCATATTTCAGTTGAAGAGAATACAAGGATAGTGTTGAGTTCAATTATTGTTAGAGGAGTTGTGATAATTGGCTGTATAGAGAATATGAAAGATGGGAGAAAGGATAGTGAGAGAAAGTGAGAACGGAAGAAGGACTAAGGAAAGAGAGGAGGGATGGGAGAAGGAGAAGGGAGCGGAGAAGAGAAATGGGTAACAGAGTGACATGGGAATAGGAGTAGGCCATTCAGCCCAGTGAACCTGTTCCATCATTCAGTGAGATCGTGGTTGATTAGTATCTTAACTCTATTGACACACCTTGGCTCCATATTTCTTGATATCCATGGCGAGCAAAATTCTGGCAATCTCGTATTTAAAATGCTGTTTTTGGGGGAGAGAGTCATCCAATTATATCACACATTGTCTGAAGAAGTGTTTCTAACTTTTCTCCTGACAGACCTGCCTTTAATTATAATCCAAAAGCAAAATACTGTGGACGCTGGAAATCTGGAATTATCGCAGAAAATGCTGGAAATAGGCCAGGTCATACGGTGTCTGATTAGGTTCCCTTCTCCTGAACTCTGCTGACAGTGGGAAAAAGTTTCTCACTTTCTTCCCTATTAATTCCTTTAAAAATACTACCCCTACCCTTCTATATTCCATGGAATACAAGTCTACTTAATGTAGTTACGACTCGTAATCTAACCCCAGAGTTTTGGCAGTATTCTGGTGAATCTGTCCTGCATTCCTTCCAAGGCTAGGAGAGGATATTGTCTCAAAAATAGCGGACTTGGGTGACGGGGTGCTGAATTTCACATCTTGCTGGACATTGGGTTGGACAATACAGGCTATGGGTCAGGTGGGGCCAAGGGTCACTCAGAGTGCGGGAATATACTGCCACACAAACGGTGAAGGGGATAAATAACCAGATGCCACACTGCGCCAATGCAGTGCCGAGACAAATTGTCAAGGTAATTTTTTTAAATTTTATTCAATCAAAATTGATGCATGGCACAATCTAAAATATGTTTTTGGACAACTTCCGTATTTGGACAGCCAAATTTGAGACATTGTACCATCATATCTTTTCTAAGGCACTGTGCCCAGGGGTGTACATGGGACTCCGTATGTGTCTAACTATGGCTTTGATCAGCTGCAGCAAAATTTTCTCATTTATATTCTAACCCTCCAGTTATAAATGCTAATATTTCATTAGCTTTTCTGATTTTTTTTTATGCCTCACTCATGCATGCTAGTGGTCTGTGTATAGGAAGCCCTAAAACTCTTTGGAAAACTACTGTTTTTAGCTTTTCACCTCAGATCTATTCCTTTTTGGTTTCTTCAATATTGAATTCAGCTATATAATGATCACTGTTACATAAGTGTTCCCTTACTATCAGACTGTTGGCTAGATTTGTGTCTCTAGCCTAGCAGAGAGATAAGATCAGAAGAGAAGTGCCAAGGACAGTAAGAACGGGAAGTGTTACAATCTCAGTTGATGTTATAACTAGATGGAAAGACTCCTTAATGTAACCCTGGCTCAAAAGACCATCAGCGGAATTCTCCGTTCCTGAGACTAAGCGTTGACGCTGGCGTAGGATTCGTGGAGTTCCATAACAGCAAAATTGGTGTCGCACCCATATCAATTCAGCTACTGTTAAGGGGCTAGCACTGGCAACACGTGGAACACAGTTGATTCCAATGAGAAATGGTGCAGGATTCGCCGGGTCCGACATTGACACTCATGAGGCGGACAAGCTGCAGCTGCATATACACACTTTAATCTCCACACACACCATCCCAGCCAACAATTTGACAGTGAGGAGAGTGGCCTCAAGATTCACCGACGCCAAGCTGGAGACCCTCCTGGATGCTGTACTTTGGCCCAGGAAGGAGGCTGCCAGCTGCTGCCATGCCTGGGTGCAGTTGGCAAGGGCCATCAGTGCCGACAGCAAACCTGTCCGGATCAGCGAGCAGTGTCAGAAAAAACTGCATGACCCCGTCAGGGTGGCCAGGGTGAGTAGGCAGCACCGTACAGCTGGTACTAACCCTTGTCCTATACACCTGTAACCCGACCTCCCCACCCCCCCCATCCCACCGGAGGGTGACCAAACTGCCACTCTGCACCGCATGTCGGCATCCATACCAGTTGCCATGGCCGGGTACCCTGGCCATTGAGGCCACTAGCTACCCACCCCCTGGGCTGCTTGTGTCGGACTGTCTAACACTGCCATTTTCTGTTTACCCCCTACCCGCCCAGGAGTTGCGCGTTCCCGTGACACATGTGTCAATCCCCCACCCCCTGCCAATACCACCCCCACCCCGCCCTCACCCCTACACAACCCCTACTCCCCCCTGGCCTGCAGTCTAATCATGCATCTTGTCTTGTGTCTTGCAGGACCTGCTGGTGGTGGGGTGGGTCCAGCCAGTGCCACAGCCAGAACCCCCCTTGAATCGAGCAGTGACGCTGAGAGCAGCTCAGACACCAGCCCTCAGCCCGAGACTCTGGGCACCCTGGAACTCGAGTCCAATATTGATACAGATTTCCCATCACAGCTTTCTCCAACACCCTTCACCATCCCAAAGACACTCACCTTGGTTGGGCACTTGATTGAAGAGGCTCCTGGGACACTCTCTGGTGCGCACCACACAGCTGCTCCGGTACATCAGGTGGATGCAGGAGCTCCCAAGGGAGCGCACAGTCGGAGGGCAGGCTGAAGCCAGGAACTAGCTGCTGTCCAGACGGGTTTTGCACTTCTGGAAAAGACAGTCCCATTGATTGTGGAGATGCAATTGCAGAGTCAGGGACTACATAAGGGGTCGTTGGCGAGCATCCAGAACCTGCAGGCACAGGTGGAGGAATCCAACCGCGTTCTGGAACAGGAGGTGGTGCCAACCATGTGTGCCATCCAAGCCAACACGGCACAGGTGGTGTCCATGGTAGAGGCATTGAGGGCAAGGGTTTGGCTATGGATCAGCTTGTCCAAAGCCTGAATCCGCGTTGACCCTGGTGCACATGTTGCATGGCCTCCTGTGCCTGTCTGGGCTCCATGTTCTGCCCACCCTCACCCTCCTCTGCATCCTGCTCATCGGACGAGGCCTGGCGTTTCTCCTCCTCCAACACATCGCATCTCTGCTGGGCAATGTTGTGGAGGAAGCAACAGGCTGCCACTATGTGGGCGACCCTCTAAGTATCATACTGGAGGGTCCCTCCAGGCACCTGAACCGCATCTTCAGGAGGCCGAAGCACCGCACGATTATGCCCCGGTCGCTGTATGGGCGCCGGCGTAGCGGGTTTCTGCATCGGTCTGACTGCAGCCACGACTTCCCTTGGCCTTGGCAGGGCGTCCCCTACCCCAGCCAGCATGGCCAGTGTCCGGGCCGGCAGTCCGCAGTTGCTCCTCTCCGGGTCCTACCTTCTCTCTCTCTCCCTCAGCAGCCACGACGTCAGTTTCACGATTTTGAAAAGCACAAGTGAACCGCGCCATCGGGAACTTGGCCCATCAGAGGCAGAAATCGCGGCGACGCCGGAGAATACCAGGTCAGGTCCAGTAATGACATGTAAACGGTGCCTACTGTACGTGCGTTCCGGACCGCATTGATGCCGTTGTCGCGATGACGGATCGGCGGCTGCCGCGATTTTGACATCGGAACCAATATTCCGCCCAATCGCCTTTCCCGATTTTTGGATCGGCCAACGGAGAATCCCGCCCATGGTTTAAAATCTTTCTTCACAATAATGCTTTCCATTATCAGTTTGCATTCTGAAATTCAGTCCAGATTTTACAAATTACTCTTTTAAACAAAGCTTCCATTCCACTTTTAATAGTGAATCGAGGATTTTGCACCAACCCTTGTAGGATTTCTTTGTCTTGGCTGTTGTGCAACTGGGGGTTTGTTAGCTAAGTTGACTGGATGGTGGGTCAATGGTGTCGGAGCGACGACAGCATTGTGGGTTCAATTCCCATACCGGCTGAGATTATTTATGAAGGCCTTGCCTTCTCAACCGTGCCATTTGCCTGAGGTGTGGTGACCCTTAGGTTAAATCACCACCAGTCAGCTCTCAAAGGGGAGAGCAGCCTATGGTCTTCTGGGACTGTGGTGACATTTACATTTTTACAAATTGTTCACAATTGCGTGAACACGCAATTCCCAGACTGTATAAAAATGGTACCAAATGCTTAATTTACCTCTGATTTCTATTGTCCCACTTAAAATCTGGTTATTGCAATTGTCCCTTTAACTCAGAACACTTTGGGGGTGATTCTCGAGCCATGTTGCACCCGATGCAAATTCCGTGATGTCAGGAGAATTACGGGAGAGCCCTGAAACGGGATTTGTGCCAGGTGCAAATCAGTTTCTGATTCTCCAGGCTTGCTCCAACCGGTGTAATCAGGATCTCACCCAGAAAGGCGAGAGACTGACCACAGCTAATTTGCATTCATCTTAATCTCATTTGTGAGATTAAAGTTGAATGCTGTGGCTTCCCAGTACTCTTCCCCCTTTCCACCCAGCAGGAAGCCACCCAGGTGCTAATCACTACTGGTCCCTATAAGCGGGGACAATGCGCCATGGACTCTGAGGGGAGCAAAGAAATGAGTACCCTTCTTTACTTACCAGGTTAGTGGTCTCCCTGGGAAAGGGGTCGCTTTAGGTCTGTGAAGCTTTATGTAAACGCCCCATAACAGGGCAAAGCACAGCTGAAGCCTGTCTGCCCTAAAATCCTCTCACAATCCTCTCACAGGGTCTGGGAATGGTGCCTCGCAGTTAGCGTCATAGTGAAGTGGCCTGGGGATGGTGTCCTTGCAGTCAGAGTCACAGTGAAGCAGTCGTGATTTTAAAAAGTGATTTTAATTGGACAAAGGGATTAACTGAGAAAAAACACACTTTCGTGAAAGGCAGGGTCATTATAATCAAGGGGTATAAGTAAGCAAAGTAGGATAAGAGAAATAAAGTTAGCTTAAAAGAGGTAAGTTAATAGTATTATATGAGCACATGTTTTGTTAAAGAAGGGAGTAAATAAGAGGCTTAAGTGTAGTAATGGCAGGAGAGCTTGCACTCGTGATGTGCTTTGCAGCAAATCATGTAAGCTTCAGTTGCCCCTGGTGACCACGTGCGCAGAAAATGTGTCCAACTGCAGCTACTGGCTGACCACTTTTCAGAGCTGTAGCTGAGGATTGATTCACTGTGATGCTGAGCAAGTAATGGATAGCACGTTCAGTGAGGTGGTTACACTGCAGGCGAAGATTAAACAGGCAGAAAAGGTGTGGGTGATCACCAAGCAGTGCAGAGGTAGGCAGATAATGCAGGAGTCTCCTAAGGCCATACACCTTTCTAACATATATCGTTTTGGATACTGTTAGGGGAGATGACTGTGCAAGGGAAACAGTGGTGACAAACTTTATGGCACCATGGGTGGGTCTGCTGCACAAGAGAGGAGGAGGGAAAACAGCAGGGCTATAGTGGTAGGGGATTGAATCATAAGAAGAATAGACTGGCATTTCGGCGGCGGCAAAAGAGACTCCAGGATATTATGTATCCTCCTTGGAGTCAGGGTCAGGGATGTCACTGAATGGCTGCAGGGCATTCTGAAGGGGCAAGGCAATCAGACAGATATTGTGACACACATTGGTACCAATGATATCAGCAGATAAAGGGATGAGGTCCTGCAAGCAGAGTTTAGGGAGCTAGGAAGTAGATTAAAAGACATGACTTTGAAAGTAGTAATCTCTGGATTACTTTGGTGCCAGGTGCTAATGAGTATAGAAATAGGAGGTTAGTCTAGGAGAATTTGTGGTTGGAAAGATGATGCAAGAGGAAGGGCTTTAGACTTCTAGTACACTGGGACTGGTTTGGGGATGGTGGGACCTATAAAAGGTAGACAGGTCGCCCTGTTATGTATTTTCTTTATTTCCTTTTCTTTTATGTACTTAATCTGTTGAGATGCTCGCAGAAAAATACTTTTCACTGCACCTTGGTACATGTGACAATAAACAAAACCAAATCCAAATCCTGAACTGAAATGGGACCAGTGTCCTTGCAAGGAGGTTTGCTAGTACTGTTGGGATGGGATTAAACTAACTTGGCTTGGTGTTGGGATTCTGAGAGAAGGTTCAGCAGGGGGAGTTACACAGCCAAAATGAGAAGTGACAGCAAGTGAGTCAGGAAAGCAGAAAGGTTATAGGCGAGTAAAGTAACAATGGAGTTTGACAAGATTGGTGTTTGAGTTGAGGGCTCCGTGAGGGGCGGCACGGTAGCACTGTTGCTTCACAGTTCCAGGGTTCTCAGGTTCGATTCCCGGCTTGGGTCACTGTCTGTGTGGAGTCTGCATGTTCTCCCTGTGTCTCCGTGGGTTTCCTCCGGGTGCTCCGGTTTCCTCCCACAAAGTCCCGAAGGGCGTGCTGTTAGGTGAATTGGACAACCTGAATTCTCCCTCTGTGTACCCGAGCAGGCGCCGGAATGTGGCGACTAGGGGTTTTTTCACAGTAACTTCATTGCAGTGCTAATGTAAGCCTACTTGTGATGATAAAAATTATTATATTATTATAAATTAAAACATGGGGGTATGATTTAATTGCTGTGATTGAGACATTGTTGAGAGAGGGGCAGGATTGGCAGCTCAATATTCCAGGATCTTCAGGCGAGACAGGGAAGTTGGTAAAAGAGGAGGGGGTGTTGCAATTTTAATCAGGGAATCAATTACAGCAGTAAGGAGGGCTGACATCTTAGAAGGCTCTTCAATGAAGCCATGTGAGTGGAACATAAAATCCAAAATGAGCAATCACATTGTTGGGAGTGTTCTATAGGCTCCATAATAGTCTGAGAGAAATAGAAGAGCAGATATGTAGGCAAATTTAATTGAGTTTACACTTTCTCCCCTTGCCTGCGTGGGTTTCCTTCGGGTGCTCTGGTTTCCTCCGACAGTCCAAAGATGTGCTGGTTAAGT
Organism: Scyliorhinus canicula; assembly: GCF_902713615.1. Taxonomy (NCBI): domain Eukaryota; kingdom Metazoa; phylum Chordata; class Chondrichthyes; order Carcharhiniformes; family Scyliorhinidae; genus Scyliorhinus; species Scyliorhinus canicula. The sequence goes on along the minus strand of NC_052149.1, from coordinate 177,327,761 downwards.
GGATTGGCCATGCTAAATTACCTGTCAGTGTCCAAAAGTTAGGAGGGGTTGTGGGGATAGGGCAGGGGAGTTGGCCTAGGTAGGATGCTCTTTCAGAGGGTCAATGCTGATGAAATGGGCTGAATTGCCTCCTTCTGCACTGTAGAGATTCTATGATAACTAGGGAAAGAGTGGGGCCCATTAAGGACGTCAGTGATATTTTTTCTGTGGAGCAGGAGGACCTAGGTAGGGTTCTAAATTATGCTTTTTGTCAGTGTTCACTAGTGAGGGGGACGATGTGAGTATAGAAAACAGGGAGAAGGAATGTGATAAAATTAAAGAAACTACATAGACAGAGAGGTCTGGCAGGCATAAATCTACAAAGCTGGTGAAATGTACCCCAGACTGTTGAGTGAGGTAAGGGAGGAAATAGCGGGGCTCTGGCTGTTATATCCCGCAAAGGTCCTACAGAGCAGGAATGATTATCTTCCCTGTGGTCTTCGCAGAGTAAGAACTCCCCCACTGAAGGGTGGGATAACTCCAATCAGCTTTGTATGATAGGTCGGCCAATAAGCCACTGATTGTGAAGAGACACAGTACAGATCTACTGGAAGTTGTATATAATGTAACTGGAAATAAACCAGTTATTTATTCTTACTCAGTGTGGACTCCCTGTGTCCTTTTTAAAATGGCAGGAATTTTCACAGCAGGACCCTGGGAAGCGCCAAGGTTCAAGGGACCTTGGTGTGCATGTACACCAGTCCCCTCTGGTAGCAGAGCAGGTTTTTCCGGTGGTTAAGAAGGCAGATGGTATACTTGCCTTTATTAGCCGAGGCATAGAATTTAAGAGCAAGGAGGTTATGCTGGAACTGTATAAAATGTTGGTTAGGCCACAGCTAGAGTATTGTGTACAGTTCCGGAATCCACATTGTAGAAGGGATGTGATAACACTGGAAAGGATGCAGAGCAGATTTACCAGGATGTTGCCTGGGCTGGAGAGTTTTAGTTATGAAGAGATTGGGTAGACTGGGGTTGTTTTCCTTGGAACAGAGGAAACTGAGGGGGGACATGATTGAGATGTATAAAATTAAGAGGGACCGAGATAGAGTAGACAGAAATAATCTTTTCCCCTTGTTAGAGGGATCAATGACGGGGTTGGTGGGAGTCTGAAACTCACTGCCTGAAACAGTGGTGGAGGCAAAGACTCTCATCATTTGAGAAGTGTTTAGATGCATACTTGTGATGTCAAGACATACAAGGCTCCAGGCCAAGAGCTAGAAAATGGGATTAGAATAGTTAGGTGGTTGTTTTTGACTGGATTAGATACGGTGGGCCCCAAGGGCCTTTTCTGCTCTGTAGACTATGACTTGAGGACAGAGCCATGCTGCAGCTTTTTTCTTGGAGAAGTATTTCATACGCCAGGCCTTTGTAGCCCCAGGGGGTCAAGGACTTTGCCTCCTCTTGCACCCTGACAATGCCACCTCAGCAGTGTCAATGGGCAAGGCCTGAACGGAGGACTGAGGGGGAACTGGAAAGGGGGGACCTGAAGGAGAGGCCTGAAGAGGGGATCTTATGGGAACCGTGGGCCTTTGGCAACCTCATACCAGTGTGTCACTCATTTGGGACAGTGAGCCTGATGACAGCGATGGAGAAGGGGAGGTCATTGCCGGCGAGAAGGAGGGGTGAACTGAAGAGTTATTCTGAGATTGGGGCGCCCTTTATAAGCCGTCATTTTCTCATCCTTCGTTGTGTTTCACCTCTGGCTGCAAAAAGATTGTGTGTGGACTGTGATCTGAATCACATTGATCCACCCAGTGAGAATCGCAGCTCATTTCCTGCTCGAGACCATACTTCAACATTTTTGGGAGAGAATTGCGCCCTTTGTTATTCATCATTGAATTATTCTGCGAAATTCCTTGGTCTCTGTTCTTTTAACTCCTGTTGGCTTAGATATTATTTCGGACCCGATACCCTGATTATCTGGACTATATCTTTTTCCTTCGGAGACTCGCATCTTTTCAGCTCCCTTGTCTTGTCCAGCTTCACCTGGCAGAGCTGAGAGATGTTCACTCCCCAGTGACCCTGTCTCCAACTTCAGTTTATATCCAGCTAAACAAAAAGTAACAAGGGCCTCCAGTTGCCAAGCAATATTCGCACGCCTCTGCTGACTTATTATTATTCACGCCGTAGCACTCTCGAAGCACAATAGAAACACAGTTGGAATTTAACCAACCCCCACACATGCAAAAAGCTTTGTCCAGCATGAAACTAACTATAGGTTTTACTCTTCTAGGTACAGAAACATTAAATTAAACCCACTTAAAACTATACCTTATTTCTTTTAAAAAACATTTTATCACAACAAAGAAAAATAGTAACCCCTACCCTCCAAAACAAAAACAATGGGCGCGATTCTCCGCAAATGCGGAGAGTCGTAAAGGCTGCCGTGAAACCGGCCGTGTTTCACGGCAGCCTCCGCGCCCCCTCCCGGGACCCGATTCACCCCCCCGGTCGGGGCTAGCATCGCGGCCCCGGGAAGAATGGCAGCACGGGCTTAGCGAACGTTCGCTAAGCCTGGCCGCCAAGACTCACGCCGGCTGACGCGCACGATGACATCAGCCGCGCATGCGCGGGTTGGACGGCTCCAACCAACACATGCGCGGATGATGTCATCACGCATATGCGTCAAACCCGCGCATGCGCGGTCCGTCATGCCCCTCAGCCGCCCCGTGGACTGATCCTGCGGGGCGGCGGAGGGACAAAGTGTGCGCGGGAATCGGACCCGCTGATCGCGGGCCCATGCCACCCTTGGCACGGCCGTGGTGCGGCCGTGCCAATCGGTGGCATGGTTGTGCAGGACGGCACTTTGCGGCCGTTTTCACGAACTGTGATAGCAGGTGTGTTTAAATTCATGAAAACGGCCGTAAAGGCCTGGGAAATCGGCCCATCGAATAGGGAAGAATCGCTGCTTGCCGTAAAAAAACGGCGAGCAGCGATTCGTGTCGTGGGACGGCCGTGGGGGGGGGGGGGGGAGAATAGCGGGATGTCGGGAAGGCCCTCCCGCTATTCTACGACCCGTCGTGGGGGGCGGAGAATCGCGCCCAATAAATTAATAAGAAAAAGAAATAAGCATAAAACCATGAGAACAAACCCCCGTAACGAACCCGTAGCCCCTCCCCCCCTCCCAATCCCCAACCCCCCCACGGGTTGCTGCTGAAGTTGACCACCCTCTAACGCTCCGCCAGGAAATCAAGAAACGGCTGCCACCGCCGGAAGAACCCTTACACCGACCCCCTCAGGGCAAACTTGACCCTCTCCAGTTTAATGAACCCAGCCATGTCGCTGATCCAGGATTCCGGGCTCGGGGGCTTCGCGTACTTCCACTGCAAAAGAATCCTGCGGTGGGCTACAAGGGACGCAAAGGCCAGAATACCGGCCTCTCTCGCCTCCTGCACTCCCGGCTCCAATGCTACCCCAAAAATAGCGAGCCCCCAGCCCGGTTCCACCCTGGAACCAACCACCTTGGACAAGGTCCCCGCCACCCCCTTCCAGAAACTCTCCAATGCCGGACACGCCCAGAACATGTGGGTGTGATTCGCTGGGCTCCCCGAACACCTGCCATACCTGTCCTCTCCCCCAAAGAACCGGTTCAGCCTGGTCCCCATCATATGCGCCCTATGCAGCACCTTTAGTTGGATTAGACTAAGCCGCGCGCAAGAGGAGGAGGAATTCACCCTCCCCAGGGCATCCGGCCACGTCCCCTCAATCTCCTCCCCCAACTCCTCCTTCCACTTCGCTTTCAGCTCCTCCACCGAGGCCCCCTCCCCCTCCTGCATCACCTGATAAATTGCAGAGATCCTACCCTCACCGACCCACGTCCCCGAGAGCACCCTATCCTGAACCCCTCTTGGCGGCAATAACGGAAACTCCGTCACCTGCCGCCTAACAAACACCCTAATCTGCATATACCTAAAGGAATTCCCTGGGGGGGGGGGGAGACCACACTTCCCCTCCAACTCCTTCAAGGTCGCAAACGTCCCGTCGATACCTGCCCTGTGCCAACTCCGAAACCCTCCATCTATCCTCCCTGGTAGAAACCGGTGGTTCCCCCGTATCGGGGACCAAACTGAGGCCTTCACTTCTCCCCTATGCCGCCTCCACCGCCCCCAGATTTTGAGGGTGGCCACCACTGCTGGACTCGAAGAGTACCTTGCCGGGGGGAGCAGCAACGGCGCCGTCACCAGTGCCTCTACGCTCGTGCCCACACAGGACGCCGCCTCCATCCTCTTCCATGCGGCTCCCTCCCCCTCCATCACCCACTTACGAATCATTGCCACGTTCGCAGCCCAGTAATACCCACACAGGTTGGGTAGCGCCAATCCACCCACTTCCCTACCTCGCTCCAAGAATACCCTCCTCACCCTCGGGGTCTTCTGCGCCCACACAAACCCCGTAATACTCCTGTTAACGCTCCTAAAGAAAGCCTTCGGGATCATAATGGGTAAACACTGGAAGAGGAACAGAAACCTCGGGAGCACCGTCATCTTAACCAACTGGACCCTACCCGCTAGGGAGAGTGGCAACACATCCCACCTCCTGAACTCCTCCTCCATCTGCTCCACCAGCCTCGTGAAATTTAACCTATGCAGGGCCCCCCAGTTCCTGGCTATCTGGACTCCCAGGTATCTGAAGCTCCTCTCTGCCCTTTTCAGCGGGAGCTCCCCTATCTCTTTCTCCTGGTCCCCCATATGTACCACAAACAGCTCGCTCTTCCCCACATTGAGCTTATAGCCAGAGAAGTCTCCAAACTCCTCCAGAATCCTCATCACCTCTGGCAGCCCCCCTCCGGATCTGCAATGTACAGCAATAAATCGTCCGCGTACATAGACAGCCGGTGCTCCCCCCCCCCGCACAATCCCCCATCCCCCTCCAGTTCCTCGATTCCCTCAGCGCCATGGCCAGGGGTTCGATCGCCAACGCGAACACAAGGGGAGACAACGGGCACCCCTGCCTCTTCCCCCGGTACAACCGAAGTCCTCCGACCTCCTCCCATTCGTCACCACACTCGCCACCGGAGCATTATACAACAGCCTCACCTACCTAATAAATCCTTATCCAAACCCAAACCTCCTCAATACCTCCCACAGGTAACTCCACTCCACCCTGTCAAAAGCTTTCTCCGCATCCATCGATGCCACTATTTCCACCTCCCCGTCCACCGCCGACATCATTATGACGTTGAGAAGCCGCCGCACATTGACATTCAGCTGCCTCCCCTTCAGAAAACCCGTTTGGTCCTCGTGAATAACCTGCGGAACCACCTCCTCCACCCTCCTGGCCAGCAGCTTCGCGTCCACGTTGAGGAGCGAGATGGGCCTGTAAGACCCACACTGGAGGGGGTCCTTATCCGACTTCAAAATCAATGAAATGAATGCTCTGGACATCGTAGGGGGCAAGGCCCCCTCCTCCTTTTCCTCATTCAGGGTCCTCACTAACAGCGGGCCCAACAGGTCTGAAAACATCTTGTAAAATTCCACCGGGAACCCGTCAGGCCCCGTTGCCTTCCCTGACTGCATACTCCCCATCGCATTGATCAGTTCCTCCAACTTGACAGGTGCCCCAGACCCTCCGCCTGTTCCTCCCCTATTCTCGGGAATTCCAGCTTGTCCAAAAAGCGGTCCATCCCACCCTCCTCCCCAGGGGGCACTGACCGGTATAACTCCTCATAGAAGGTCCTGAACACTCCGTTAATGCCCCTTGCACTCCGCACCAGACTCCCTCCTCCGTCCCTAACTCCCCCTATCTCCCTCGCCGCCTCCCGCTTCCGAAAATGGTGGGCCAGCATCCGACTCGCCTTCTCCCCGTACTCATATACCACCCCTTGCACCCTCCTCCACTGCGCCTCTGTTTTCCTCAAAAGCTCTTCCTCCGGGACCTCCGCGTACCTCCTGTCCACCCTTACCATTTCTTCCACCAACCTCTCCCTCTCCTCTTTCTCCCCCCTCTCCCTGTGTGCCCTAATAACCTGAGGAAGGAGCTGCGCTCCGAAAGCTCGTGTTTGAAACAAACCTGTTGGACTTTAACCTGGTGTTGTAAGACTTCTTACTGTGCTCACCCCAGTCCAACGCCGGCATCTCCACATCATGGCTAATAAAAATCAACTCCCCCCTAACCACCGCCTTCAACGCCTCCCAGACCACCCCCACCTGCACCTCCCCATTGTCATTAGTTTCCAAATACCCCTCTATACACCTACGGACCCGCCCACATACCTCATCGTCCGACAGCAGCCCGACCTCTAACCTCCACAGCGGGCGTTGGTCCTTCCCCCTCGCCCAGCTCCAGGTCCAACCAATGCGGAGCGTAGTCTGATACGGCTATCGCCGAATACTCCGCCCCTACCACCCTCGGAATCAACGCGCTGCTGAAGACAAAAAAGTCAATCCGGGAGTAAGCCTTATGGACATGAGAGAAGAATGAGAACTTCCTACCCCCCGGCCTCATAAACCTCCAAGGGTTCACCCCTCCAATCTGGTCCATGAACCCCCTCAGCACTGTGGCCGCCACCGGCCTCTTATCGGTCTTGGACCTCGAATGATCCAGGGCTGGGTCCAGCACCGTATTAAAATTTCCTCCCATTATCAAGCCCCCCCCGCCTCAAGATCTGGAATCCGGCTCAGCATGCGCCGCATGAAGCCTGCACGTCCCAATTTGGAGCGTACACATTGACCAGCACCACCCGCTCCCCTTGGAGTCTACCACTCACCATTACGTATCTGCCACAGCTATCCGCCACCATGCTCGACGCCACAAACGACAAGCTCTTTCCCACCAAAATCGCCACACCCCTGTTCCTCGCATTTAACCCAGAATGGAAAACTTGTCCAACCCACCCTCTTCTCAGCCTAACCTGATCCGCCACGCAAAGGTGCGTTTCCTGGAGCAAAGCCACATCCGCCCCCAACCCCTTCAAATGCACAACCACCCGGGCCCGCTTGACCGGCCCAATCAGCCCCCTTACATTCCACGTGACCAGCCGAATCGGATGGGTATTCCCCCTCCCTCTGCACCGGTCAGCCATAACTCTCCCTCAGCCCACCATGCGCCCGCAGTACCCACACGGCCCGTTCCCCATGGTGGCAGATACCCATCCCGACCCCCCCCAGCACCATGTGTTCCCCTACGGCCCTTCCAGTAGCAACCCGGTACCCCCTCCTACTCTTTCCCCCCCCCTAGCTAGGCCCCCCCCCTAGCTGCATTGCCCCTCTCATCGTACTTCCGTAAGTCAGCCGACTCCTGCTGACCCCGGCAGCTCCCGCCACCCCAACGACCCCCCCGGTGTAACCCAACCGCCATTCCCCCCGACCGGTACAGACGCCGCCCATTCTGCCTCCAGCACGGGAAAAGGCCCGAGCTTCCAACTTAAGCCCCGCACCCTAACCCAAAACGCGGGAAAGAAAAAGGCGTGCGCCCCAACGGGCCAACAAAACAACCCCCCAGCTTTCCACCAGAGAGAAAGGAACAGAAATAAATAATAGACAAGCCCCCCAAAAAAACGAAAAAACCAACAACGAAGTACAAGGGTGAACAGAGCCTCCGGACAATATACATCAGCCTCCAACCCCCCCTCAATCCTCAGTTTGAGTCCAACTTCTCTGCCTGGACAAAGGCCCAGGTCTCTTCCGGGGAGTCAAAGTAGTACTGGCGATCTTTATAAGTCCCTAACTCCCCCTATCTCCCTCGTCGCCTCCCGCTTCCGGAGCTGGTGGACCAGCATCCGACTTGCCTTCTCCCTGTACTCATATACCGCCCCCTGCACCCTCCTCCACTCCACCTCCGCTTTCCGGCTGGTCAATATATCAAACTCCGCTTGGAGACTACGACGCTTCCTCAAAAGCCCTTCCTCCGGGACCTCCGCGTACCTCCTGTCCACCCTTACCATTTCTTCCACCAACCTCTCCCTCTCTTTCTCCCCCCTCTCCCTGTGTGCCCTAATAGAAATCAACTCCCCCCTAACCACCGCCTTCAACGCCTCCCAGACCACCCCCACCTGCACCTCCCCATTGTCATTAGTTTCCAAATACCCCTCTATACACCTACGGACCGGCCCACATACCTCATCGTCCGACAGTAGCCCGACCTCTAACCTCCACAGCGGGCGTTGGTCCTTCCCCCTTGCCCAGCTCCAGGTCCAACCAATACGGAGTGTAGTCTGATATGGCTATCGCCGAATACTGCGCCCCTACCACCCTCGGAATCAACGCCCTGCTGAAGACAAAAAAGTAAATCCGGGAGTAAGCCTTATGGACATGAGAGAAGAACGAGAACTTCCTACCCCCAGGCCTCATAAATCTCCAAGGGTTCACCCCTCCCATCTGGTCCATGAACCCCCTCAGCACTGTGGCCGCCACCGGCCTCTTACCGATCCTGGACCTCGAACGATCCAGGGCCGGGTCAAGCACTGTATTAAAATTTCCTCCCATTATCAAGCCCCCCGCTTCAAGATCTGGAATCCGGCTCAGCATACGTCGCATGAAACCTGCATTGTCCCAAATTGGGGCGTACACATTAACCAGCACCATCCATTCCCCTTGGAGTCTACCACTCACCATTACGTATCTGCCACAGCTATCCGCCACCATGCTCGACACCACAAACGACCAGCTCTTTCCCACCAAAATCGCCACACCCCGTCGCATCTAACCCCGAATGGAACACTTGTCCAACCCACCCTCTTCTCAGCCTAACCTGATCCGCCACCCAAAGGTGCGTTTCCTGAAGCAAAGCCACATCCGCCCCTAGCCCCTTCAAGTGCGCAATCACCCGGGCCCGCTTGACCGGCCCATTCAGCCCCCTTACATTCCATGTGAGCAGCCGAATCGGATGGCTATTCCCCCTCCCTCTGCGCCATTAGCCATAACTCTCCCTCGGCCCACCACGTGCCCGCAGTGCCCACAAGGCCCATTCCCCACGGTGGCAGATCCCCATCCCGACCCCCCCCCCAGCACCATGTGTCATGTGTTCCCCTACGGCCCTTCCAGCAGCAACCCGGTACCCCCTCCTACTCTCCCCCCCCCCCAAGCCCCCCCCTCAAGCCCCCCCTCCCCTAGCTAGGCACCCCCCTAGCTACGTTGCCCCTCTCATCGTACTTCCGTAAGTCAGCCGACTCCTGCTGACCCCGGCAGCTCCCGCCACCCCAACGACCCCCCCCCCCCTGGTGTAACCCAACCGCCATTCCCCCCGACCGGTACAGACGCCACCCATTCCGCCTCCAGCACGGGAAAATGCCCGAGCTTCCAACTTAAACCCCGCCCCTCGACCCAAAACACGGGAAAGAAAAAGGCGTGCGCCCCAACGGGCCAACAAAACAACCCCCCAGCTTTCCACCAGAGAGAAAGGAACAGAAATAAATAATAGACAAGCCCCCCAAAAAAACGAAAAAACCAACAACGAAGTACAAGGGTGAACAGAGCCTCCGGACAATATACATCAGCCTCCAACCCCTCCTCAATCCTCAGTTTGAGTCCAACTTCTCTGCCTGGACAAAGGCCCAGGTCTCTTCCGGGGAGTCAAAGTAGTACTGGCGATCTTTATAAGTCCCTAACTCCCCCTATCTCCCTCGTCGCCTCCCGCTTCCGGAGCTGGTGGACCAGCATCCGACTTGCCTTCTCCCTGTACTCATATACCGCCCCCTGCACCCTCCTCCACTCCACTTCCGCTTTCCGGCTGGTCAATATATCAAACTCCGCTTGGAGACTACGACGCTTCCTCAAAAGCCCTTCCTCCGGGACCTCCGCGTACCTCCTGTCCACCCTTACCATTTCTTCCACCAACCTCTCCCTCTCTTTCTCCCCCCTCTCCCTGTGTGCCCTAATAGAAATCAACTCCCCCCTAACCACCGCCTTCAACGCCTCCCAGACCACCCCCACCTGCACCTCCCCATTGTCATTAGTTTCCAAATACCCCTCTATACACCTACGGACCGGCCCACATACCTCATCGTCCGACAGTAGCCCGACCTCTAACCTCCACAGCGGGCGTTGGTCCTTCCCCCTTGCCCAGCTCCAGGTCCAACCAATACGGAGTGTAGTCTGATATGGCTATCGCCGAATACTGCGCCCCTACCACCCTCGGAATCAACGCCCTGCTGAAGACAAAAAAGTAAATCCGGGAGTAAGCCTTATGGACATGAGAGAAGAACGAGAACTTCCTACCCCCAGGCCTCATAAATCTCCAAGGGTTCACCCCTCCCATCTGGTCCATGAACCCCCTCAGCACTGTGGCCGCCACCGGCCTCTTACCGATCCTGGACCTCGAACGATCCAGGGCCGGGTCAAGCACTGTATTAAAATTTCCTCCCATTATCAAGCCCCCCGCTTCAAGATCTGGAATCCGGCTCAGCATACGTCGCATGAAACCTGCATCGTCCCAAATTGGGGCGTACACATTAACCAGCACCATCCATTCCCCTTGGAGTCTACCACTCACCATTACGTATCTGCCACAGCTATCCGCCACCACGCTCGACACCACAAACGACAAGCTCTTTCCCACCAAAATCGCCACACCCCGTCGCATCTAACCCCGAATGGAACACTTGTCCAACCCACCCTCTTCTCAGCCTAACCTGATCCGCCACCCAAAGGTGCGTTTCCTGAAGCAAAGCCACATCCGCCCCTAGCCCCTTCAAGTGCGCAATCACCCGGGCCCGCTTGACCGGCCCATTCAGCCCCCTTACATTCCATGTGAGCAGCCGAATCGGATGGCTATTCCCCCTCCCTCTGCGCCATTAGCCATAACTCTCCCTCGGCCCACCACGTGCCCGCAGTGCCCACAAGGCCCATTCCCCACGGTGGCAGATCCCCATCCCGACCCCCCCCCCAGCACCATGTGTCATGTGTTCCCCTACGGCCCTTCCAGCAGCAACCCGGTACCCCCTCCTACTCTCCCCCCCCCCCCAAGCCCCCCCCTCAAGCCCCCCCTCCCCTAGCTAGGCACCCCCCTAGCTACGTTGCCCCTCTCATCGTACTTCCGTAAGTCAGCCGACTCCTGCTGACCCCGGCAGCTCCCGCCACCCCAACGACCCCCCCCCCCCGGTGTAACCCAACCGCCATTCCCCCCGACCGGTACAGACGCCACCCATTCCGCCTCCAGCACGGGAAAATGCCCGAGCTTCCAACTTAAACCCCGCCCCTCGACCCAAAACACGGGAAAGAAAAAGGCGTGCGCCCCAACGGGCCAACAAAACAACCCCCCAGCTTTCCACCAGAGAGAAAGGAACAGAAATAAATAATAGACAAGCCCCCCAAAAAAACAAAAAACCAACAAAGAAGTACAAGGGAGAACAGAGCCTCCGGACAATATACATCAGCCTCCAACCCCCCCCTCAATCCTCAGTTTGAGTCCAACTTCTCTGCCTGGACAAAGACCCAGGCCTCTTCCGGGGAGTCAAAATAGTACTGCCGATCTTTATAAGTGACCCAGAGGCGTGCCGGCTGTACCAGGCCGAACTTCACCCCTCTCTTGTGCAGCACTGCCTTCGACCGGTTAAAACCAGCCCTCTTCTTCACCACCTCCGCGCTCCAGTCCTGATAAATCCGGATCTCTGCGTTCTCCCGCCTGCTGCTCCTCTCCTTTTTAGCCCATCTCAGCACACATTCTTGGTCGATGAAGCGGTGAAAACGGACCAGCACCGCCCTTGGCGGCTCGTTCGGCCTGGGCTTTCTCACCAACACCCGTTGGGCACCCTCCAGCTCCAAGGGCCCTTGGAAGGACCCTGCTCCCATTAGCGAGTTCAGCATCAGGACCACATAGGCCCCCAGGTCCGATCCCTCCAGCCCCTCCGGGAGGCCCAGGATCCGCAAGTTCTTCCGCCGCGAGCAGTTCTCCATTTCCTCCACCCTCAGTTGCCATATCTTGTGGAGCGCCTCGTGCGACTCCACCTTCACTGCCAAGCCGAGGATTTCATCCTCATTCTCCGAGGCCTTTTAACGTAACTCGCGGATCTCTGCACCCTGAGCCGTCTGAGTTGCCATGCGCTTATCCAGTGAGGCCTTAAGCGGTTTCAGCAGCTCAGCTTTCAGCTCTCTGAAGCAGCGATGGAGCTGCTCCTGCTGCTCCTGCGCCCACTGCTGCCACGCTGCCGGTTTCCCGCCCGCCGCCATCTTGTTCTTCCTGCCTTACACCTTTCTTTGCTTCAAAGCCGATTTTTTGACTGCCCGCTCCTGGTCCCAGGGCCGGCTCAAGGCACCGGCAACTCGGGCAGTCGCCCGGGGCGCCATGTGCTAGGGGGCGCCAGAGACTCGGATCCCGCGCATGCGCAGTTGGGCCGGTGCCAACCAGCGCATGCGCGGTGGCCGCCCTCCCCCAGGGCGCCCCCCCCCCCCCCGCGATCCCCCCCTCTGTCCCCCCCCCCCTCGGTTCCCCCCCCCCCCTCGGTCCCCCCCCGCCCCCCCGCTCGGGTCCACCCCCCCTCGGGTCCGCCCCCCCCTGCCCCGCCCTTGGGTCCGCCCCCCCGCCCCCCCCGCCCCGCCCTCAGGTCCGCCCCCCCTTCGGGTCCGCCCCCCCCGCCCCCCCGCCCCCCCCCCGCCCCGCCCTCGGGTCCGCCCCCCCTTCGGGTCCACCCCCCTGCCCCGCCCTCGGGTCCGCCCCCCCCTTCGGGTCCGCCCGCCCTGCCCCCCCCTCGGCCCCCCCCCCCCCCCCCCCAAGGGTGCCGAAGTTCAGCTTGCCCGGGGCGCCAGCAACCCTAGGGCCGGCGCTGCCTGGTCCAGTCCATCCACCGGCAGATAGGCGCAGCAGATGTGTTCCCACACTGGGAAAAGTCCAACCAGTGCTGCTGCGGGCCCTTAAAAGAGCCCAAAAGACCAAAAATAGCAGGAGCCTCCGAACATGCGGCTTAGCTCTGCATCACCGCAACCGGAAGTCACTATACCTTATTTCTAATGTTTACCAAGGCAAATATAAATCCCTTAAAACTACCTATGTTTTCCAAACAAAAGAGAGGGGGAGGGAGGGAAAAGGAGGATTGGAATGGTTGAAGGGAAAAGGGACGATAGGGTGAGAAAATAGATGTTCCTTTAATGGGAACAAGAGGTTTACCAAGTATCCCAAACGTTTGCCACTCAAGCACTGGAAAATGCTGTGTATTTCCAGGAATGAGTATATGAGTATACTGAGTGCAGAGAAATCAATTTTTAAAACATGGGAGACTGGATTCTCCCAAAGTGGGACGATGTCCTCATGCAGGCGTAAAAACGCTGAGGTTTTACTCTGGAGATTCCTGCAAAAAAGATCAGCTCATTCAATTCCCTGCAGGGGGCCAGCAGGGACCCAGAGTGATTCACGCAGCTTTGGCTGCTGATATGGGCCCCTCGCACTTCTGGTTTTGAGTCCGTGCATGCGCACGGCGGCGGCGTCCAGCAGCCGCGCCGAGCGCCCTGACGGACCCGGACCGCAGAGGCAGACACAAAACCTAGACGCCCACGATTGGCCGCGCGTCCGAGGATCTGACCACGTGGATCTCAACCCCGGCGGCCTGTAAGGCAACCCCCCCCCCCTCCCCAGTGTACGATCCCCTCACCAGGGCGGCGGCGGACTGAGTCTGCAGCTGCAATGCGTGCATCCCGAGCAGCAATAGCAGGTTAGTTCCACACCGTCGGGAACCCGGTCGGTTGGGAGCGGAGGATCGCTGGGCTGGTCTCTGTTAATGGGCCCCCAGCTGTGTGGTGTACTCTGTGATCAGGCCGATTCTTGGGTCCTGGAGAATCGCCGGACTGGCAGCGGGCCAGTTTTGGCGTGAAATTGGATTCTCCGCCCCCACGCCGAACGTGGGCAATCCAGCCCCTAATAATTGAGTCAGCTGATCTTTAACCCAAGAGCGGGCTAGTGGAATAAAGGTGAATTAATTTGACTTGCACTACATTGTGTTATCAAATATCTAGATTTAGCAGTATTTTTGTTAAAACACTGTCATCATTGATACAATGCTGAGTTTCTAATAACTTACTTGGTTTAAATCAATAAATTGTAATCTTCTATACAAGTCACCGTGTCTTCCCACTGCTTTTAAAAATATTTTAATTGAAAACTTTTTCATTTGAAATTTCTTTCATTCTTGCTCTGTTTATATCCTGCAGCATCTTAGATCTATCCAGTTGGTGTCCTTTCTTTGTCCTTCATATTCTTCTGCTCCATTTCAGCTTTCTTCATCTCCTGGCTCTATTTCATGCCCCACATCCCCTCACCCCCCCATGCATTGGATTAGCTCAGTGATGCGGACATACTGCTGCTTTGACATCTAACCTGCATAGCACCTGCTCCACTTGCTTGAGGAGATGACTAAGAATTGCCACCATCAGCGTCAATGTTTAAATTTCCATTGCCTACATTGAGGTCAGTAATCAAGGCAACTCTCTAGTTAAAATGCAGGTCAATTGAAACTGCTGCACCCACAGACAGATGAGCCGTGATGCTTTCTTGTCATTCATTGGAAGCAATTGTCAGTTTGTATTTTGTGCCTAAAATTTAGAATCAGTTGTGCATTTAGTTCGAGAAATCTTCGAAATGCTGCTGGCTATTTTGCATGAGCATTGTAAATACGTAATACAGGTTGCAGTCAGGACATTTTCTTAAGAATGAAAAGAAACCTTATTTGGTGTATATATTGTGTTGCCTAGCTTTACTAAACTCTAAAATGTACACTATATACGCATAATCCTGTTGAGAACTTATTTGTTGTTATTGGGACAAATTACCATGAATAGGGTTGAAACAATAAAATCTCACCCGAAAGGCGAATGTTCCATGGTTTGAGCATTTGTTTCAATCTGTGTTGGCTAACGTGACCTCACCATAGTCTTTGAGCGAAAGGAACTGAAAATCATTGATGACTGAATTCTTCAAATACAAAACTGAAAGCAGAGAAAGGCCTGTAAGTTTAAGCTGCTTATTTCACTTAATGCTCACCCACCAGCCAAGGACAATTATTTGTTTTGAATTGTTTTTCCAATATGTCATTCATTAATTCATTTATTATTATTATATTGTATGTCATTCATTAATCAAACAATTTAGGTGGGATGCTTGATGTCTGATCACGATTTAGAAAACTTTCTGGATTCGCCGCTCATATTTTAAGAAGGAAATGCTCATGTTTTATTTCAATAGTGTTGCACATTGTATTATGAATATAGGTTTTTGTTGGCTACCATGGGGTGCAAGTAGGATTGGTACACCTCCACACTTTGAAGCTAATATCACTTCACATTCTGACTTGACTACATAGGATTTTCAAGTATGGTGATGACACATTTAAGTATTAGATCTTAGGCTACACTTTCTTCTGCTATACCATTTAGATAGCTGTGCCTACGCCTCCAGAAATGGTTGGTTGGCATAATGACGGGGGATGAACACCCTGACTCTATTTCCTGATAATTTCCATGGCAACCCTTTATTCATCTGGATAAATTGATGTGGCTGTTTTAAAAACAAAACATACAGGAGCATTGGTTTTATAAACAAGGCAAAGAATATAAAAGCAACAAAAATATGCAGAATCGCTATGAAGAACCCAGTAACATTAATTTGCCCAGTTTTGGGCACCACACTTCAGCAAGGACTCCGAGAGGGAGTGGAGGCTACTTACGAGATTGCTACTAGGGATGAGGGCTTTTATTTATGTGGAGGGACAAAGAGAGACTGGGATTGTTCTCTTTAGAGCATAGAAGATTAAGGAGAAATTCAATAGCGGTGTTCAAAATTTACAAGGGGTTTTGACAGAGCACATTGTGTATCCAGGACAGCAACCGGAACACGCAGATATTAACCTGCATAAGAACTACAGGTGAGATGAAGATAAATTGTTTCACACTGTAAGATGTTATGACCTGCAATGCATTGCCTGAAAGGTTAACAGAAGATGGTAGGCAATAGCAACTTTCAAAAAAGAAATTGGATATTTGCAGAGCTTATAGAGATAGAGATGGAGAAATACAGCACAGAACAAGCCCTTAGGCCCACGATGTTGCGCCAAACTTTTGTCCTTGGTTAATCAAAGAATTTTGGACAATTTTACATGGCCAATCCACCCAACCTGCACATCTTTGGACTGGTGAAACCAGATCAGTGCGACTAACTAGGTAGCTCTACCAAAGATAGCACAAAAACAATAGATTAAAAAGCATTGATCTGTGCTGCATGATTCTATAATTCTATCTTGTACCACTTTAATCATGCAGTACAAAGTGGCATTTGAAACAAATTCTTGTGACTAGTTTTAACTTGGTTTGTTAATTACAATCGGAAATTCATTTTCATTCCCTTAGCCCCTATGAAAGTTCATATTGTCTTTCTATATTTATGCTTTTTCTTCTCTTGAATGATTGAAAATGCTGCGATTAAAGTCAACTTCGCGATGATTTTGTAGACATTAGTCAGCACTCTTTGTTTCAACCTAAACATTTCCTACTGTTCTGATCAAAATAAATTGAAACAAATCAAAAACCCAAAATTTTAGAAAAATCAAAGAGAAGTAGAAAACCAAGACCAAAAAGTTCAAAAGCTTAAAAATAAAAGTTTAAAAGTGCCAGCCCCTTTTAAGAACCGTATTGGACATGGAGCTTCCATTAATGGACATTCCCGATAGGTGCACCTTGCAATCTTGTCCGAAATAGATAGAAAGTCGTGCAGTGACTTATCTTGATACACTGACATGAAATTACGTTCTCACACATTTCATAAAAGAGCAGTGTAGGCTGGTCTGAAGAGGTTTTCCATCTGCTTCTTTGGCCAGTGATTGCTGGTTCTGCTCTGGTGGGGCCAAGACAAGATGCAGAAAATATATCCTTGGCCATGAGTACTCAGATACAGGTATGAAATTCTCCAATTTTAAAAATAAAATGACAGTGACTAATCATATCAAAGCTAGATTTAAGTTTTAGTATAGTGATAAGAACCAAACTTTCTTGTGGGTAGGTGCCCAAAACTTACTGTCTGCAATTTGCTGTCAGTATTATTATTTACTTTGGCTACAAATGTACCAGCAAGGGCAGCTACTTTATGCATTCCTGAACTTCCCCGAACTTACCACTTGCTGAGCACAGTGTTAAAAAAGCTTGCAGGTTCCATATCAACAATACGTTTTTTCGTACAAACTGGGTATTAATTTCACCAATTATTTGAATATGCATGAATGCTGCTTGAGGAGTGAGCTGTAATTTAATTTCTCTCACTTTCTGGGTGTGCAGTGTGCTGTGGAATGGATGTTAAATGCCAGCCGGTTTCTCACATGCTAGAAACTGAAATTTAACAACAGTGTTGCTGGGAAAAAGAGATGTGTTGTCAAAGTGTTTCATCTTACACTCATCAGGACAAACCCACGAATACCAAATATTTGTTGTTTCCTCTGAAATCTGGCATTCTTGCATCTTGCCCTGATGAGTGCAAGATGAAAATCTTCAACAGTATGTCTCTTTTTTCAGCAATACACGAGTTCTGTACTACCGAGGAACAACAACGGTGTCAAATAAGTTTTTTGCTACTTGTCAATGTTAAGCTATGAAGTTTGCTTTTAATTCCCCTCTTCACTTGGCTTAATGGAACAGGATAAGGAATGTTCATTCTAAGAATGGAGTCAAATTAGCAATGGCCCTCAAGTTTTCCTTCCATTATAGCATATAGGACTTCTTCAGTATGGGTGTGGAAAGTTGGTGTGTGAGGAAATTCAAAGGGTTAGTTTCTTTCTAAAATCTAGTCTAGTTTGCATTTAACATTCAGCATCAAATTACTGTTAAAATGAAGTTTCTTACAGTCTTCCTCAGAGATAAATAAGCTCCTGCAAATAAGCAGCTACAGTTAATTAATTAAGTAGCCAGTTTGAACTGATTTCTCCAGCCAGCAGAGCAGACTGTAGAATTTTATCTAGTATAAATATAGGTGACCTTGCTAAGCACATGAAGTGAGTAGGCATGAAGATAACAGCTCATCACTGAGTGCAGCTCAAGGCAGAGGGTGGAATTTTCTGGTCCTGCCAGCAGAGGGAGTTGTGCCAAGTGAGGGAACTTAATTTTGCCAGGAGGCAAATAATCCATTTCGCAATGACAGTTTGCGATGCAACTGGCCCACTCCCGGAGGCAAAATCTGAATCTCGCTGTAGCGTGGTGAGAAACCAATTATCACCACTTAAGCCCCATTTCCATACAATTAACGAGAGCCACCCCTTATCCAATGGCCTCCCACCATTCAGCGGCCTTCCTGCCGCCAATTAGTACTCCTTTTAAAAAATGTGACCTGACAGCTTCTGTGGGGAGCCGAGGAGGCGAGTAGCCATCTTTGCCCACAGGTAAAGAGCTTGGGGGCACTGGGATTGCTGCGCCAGTGCTCGGCAGGGGGTGGGGGATCCTCCGCAGGGGTGGGCCACCATTGGAGGCTGGGGGTGGGGAGGTGCTGGGGGGAGCAACTTGTTGGGGGGGGGGGGCAACTGTTCAAGGCACCAATATGCCAACCCCTGGATCCCAACCCCATTCTGGGGGCACCACTTGTCCCTGCCCATCTGCCCCACTATTCGTTCATAACCTCCACCCACTGCTGAGGACTCTGGCTGCATGACTGAAGGCTATCGCTAATGAAGAATTGGCAATTGTGGGTAAGTGAGCACTTGACACATAAGAACATAAGAACTAGGAGCAGGAGTAGGCCATCTGGCCCTTGGAGCCTCCTCCACCATTCAATGACGTCATGGTTTATCTTTTGTAGACTCAGCTCCACTTTCCCACCCAAACACCATAACCCTTTATTCCTTTATTCTTCAAAAACGATCTATCTTTATCTTGAAAACATTTAATGAAGGAGCCTCAACTGCTTCACTGGGTAGGGAATTCCATAGGTTCACAACCCTTTGGCTATGCCCCCTAGTTCTGCTTTCACCCGCCAGTGGAAAAAACCTGCCCACATCTATCCTATCTATTCCCTTCGTAATTTTATATTTTTTTATAGGATTTCACCGCATCCTTCTCAATTCCAAAGAGTGCAGTCCCAGTCTACTCAACCTCTCCTCGTAATCCAACCGCCTCAACTACCAAGTGGATTCCCGTGGGTGGGCGGACCTGTAGCATATGGGAGTCATTTAATTTTTAAAATATAAATTTAGAGTTGTTAATAGCCTGGTTTCCGGAATCCCAAACTGTATCATGGAGTTCACCTGACCCACAACTTATAGCAGATGGTGGTTTGGGGAGTGCACGGCCTACTCTACAGGTGTGGTAACAGCAGAAATGGAAAAGTATTTTTTAAAGCAAAACAATGTTTATTCTATGAACTCATGTTACCCTTTTTAAAACATACAGTCAACATCTCAGCAACCATTAATTCAAATACACCCCCCAAAGAATACAACACTAAGTAATGCTTACGCTGTCCTTTTAACATCCAGAAGACTTAAAAAAACATAACCCTAACAGAAGCACATCAGGTTAAAGTCACGACTCAAAACATTTATAATTCAGAATTCACCAAATGATCAAGAGATGGTCTTTTGATGGCAGAGAGAACAGCAGTACACCTGCTTTGTCTGGCTTCAGCTCCAAAAACAAAACCAAAAAACAGACACACCCAAACTTTTCTCAAAGTGAAACTAAAAAGCAGAGTCAGAACTCAGATCCACCCATACTCTTAGATCACTGCAGTAACATGAGCAGCCAAACATTTCTTTAAGCGACGTTCTCATGACACCTCCTCCCAAGAAAAAAAATAAACCATCAACTACAAGATGGTTTCATTTCTCACATTCTCGCTATCCTTTAAGAAATGCACACTGTAAGTATACTTTTTTGTTTCAAAAAACACCACGCGCAAACAGGTATAATAATATAGTCCATTTTCTTTTCGTTCTCCTTCCTCCAACTTAAATCCTTCTCGATTGACAGTCTCTTTGAACAAAAGGTCTCTGCACGATCCATCCATTTCTCTACGCCTCGGCATTTCTCTTTAAAGTCAGATACCTTAGTTAAATCTGATCACAGAGTCCCTTTTAATTCTCCAACACAGGAGCATTGGTTATCACAGCTTCCAGGCAGTCAAATGCCTGTTGAAGGTCTGCTGTCCACTGAATTTTTTGACGTTTCTACAGCAAGTCTATCAGTGGAGCAACCACACTACATAAATTTTTCACAAATGTTCGATCAAATCCACTCATGCGAAAAAAATCGCATTATTTCCCTTCATCTCGAGGGTATCGGAAAATCCTCAAGGAAAGTGACTTGGGCTTTTCCAAATTCACTTTTGGCTAGGTTTATCACCAAACCCACCTCTGAAGTCAATCGAATAACTCCATCAGATGTTTTAAATGTTATTTCCATGTCTGGCTGAAAATTACCAGATCGTCTACGTATACCGCACAATTGGGTAATCCTGAAACAACTTTGTTAGTTAACCGTTGAAATGTGGCTGGGGCGTTTTTCATTCCAAATGGCATAACTTTAAATTGGTATATACCATCTGGAGTCACAAAAGCTGAAATCTCCTCCGCCCTTTCGGATGAAGGTACCTGCCAGTAACCTTTAAATAAATCCAGTTTGGAAATGAAATCTGATTGTCCCACTTTTTCAATGCAATCCTCCAAACGTGGGATAGGAGAAGAGTCCGTTCTTGTAACTGCATTAACCTTTCTATAGTCCACACACAACCGTTGGGTACCATCTGGATTGGCTACCATCACTATGGGTGAGCTCCATTGGCTGAAACCCACTTCAATAATGCCATTTTTATGCATAGTCTCAATCTCTTTGGTAACCTGTGCCAATTTTAAAGGGTTAAGTCGATATGGATGTTGTTTGATTGGAGCAGCATTTCCCAAATCTACATCTATGTATAGCCATTTTAGTACTTCCCAATTTATCTCTACAAACTTGCCCATGTGATATCAATAACTCTTTCAGGTCAGTCCGATTTTCCTCTGGAAGGTAACTCAACAATGTATCCCAATTTTTAAGAACATCCTCGTTTTCCAATTTAATTTGAGGTATGTCAAATTCACAGTCATCTGGATTTGATTCATCACTTTGAGATAGAATCATTAAAACCCCCTCCTTTTTCTCTCCTTCCCTTTCAAAATACCTTTTAAGTATATTCACGTGACACACACGGTGAGACTTCCTTCTATCTGGTGTTTGTACCACATAATTCACCTCACTTAATTTCCTTTCAATCTGATAATGTCCACAAAACCTAGCTTTTAAAGGTTCACCTTCCACTGGTAACAACACTAAAACTTTATCTCCAATGGCAAAACTACAAACTTTAGATTTCTTGTCGGCTCCCCATTTCATCACATTTTGTGCAAATTTCAAATGTTGTCTAGCCAATTCACCTGCTCTATTTAATCATTCCCTAAAATTTGACACGTAATCCAATAATGTTCCAATAATCACACACAGTACCTTACTGACAGAGACTAAAAGCAGACTGTTAGATTTGGCAAAAACATTGCAGTTAACATGACCTGACAAAATGCAAAAAGATGAGCTAATTATGGCGGTGGCTGAGCATTTAAAATTGCCTGAGATACAGTTTGACTCAATGGAAATGGAAAAAATTCAGTTGCAAATTAAACAAATGGAACATGAGAAAGAATTATAGCAGCTTGAAAAAGAAAGATACAGGGAGATACAGATTAGGGAAAAAGATAAAGAGAGAGAATTTGAACTTCAGAAAATGGCCATGAAACATGACAGTCAGTTAAAATTGGCAGGCGTAAAGGGAAATGTACAGTTGGATGATAGTGATGAGGACAGTGAGAAAGAGCATCATAGTCAAAGGCTTGGTTGGGATCTATTTAAATATGTCCAAGCTTTGCCAAGGTTTGATGAGAAGGAGGTAGAAGCCTCTTTCATTTTATTTAAGAAGGTAGCTTAACAAATGAAATGGCCACAGGACATGTGTGTATTACTGATTCAAACAAAACTGATTAGGTAGGGCTAGTGAAGTGTTTACGTCACTACCAGAGGATGTATCTGGGACATATGAGGAGGTGAAAAAATCCATCTTAAGTACATATGAACTAGTGCCTGAAGCCCACAAAGGTTTAGAAAATTAAGGAAAGACTTTGGTCAAACATACATGGAGTTTGAAAGGATCAAACAGAGTAATTTTGATAGGTGGATTGAAAATAGACCAAACGTATGAAGTTCTCAGAGAAATTATACTTTTGGAGGAGTTTAATAATTCAATTCCTTATGTAATGATAACTCATATGGAAGAGCAGAGGGTTAAAACTGCGAGGTTAGCAGCAGAAATGGAAGATGATTATGAATTAGTTCATAAATCAAAGCTTGGTTTCTGACATCAGTTTCAGCCTGTGAGGGATAGAAACTGGGGACATGAGAAATATACAAGTGGTAAAGGTAAAGGTGATCTGATGGGAGATAATAAGGAGAGTGTACCTCAGATTAGAAATAAAATCCAGGAGGGTGGAGGAGACATGAAAAGTTTCAAATGTTTGCACTATAATAAACTAGGCCATGTAAAGTCACTGTTGGTGGTTGAAAAAAAGCACTGGGAAGGCTGATGTGGTAAAACATGATAAATCAGTGGGGTTTGTTAAAGTGGTAAAGGAAAGCCCAAGTGAAGTGAAGGAGGTCCAAATGATTGTACAGCCTGATCAAGAGGTGATTGATAAGAAGGTGCCAGATCTCTTTGAGGAATTTACTTTTGTTGGTAAAGTTTACTCGTGTATCAGGAGGAGCAGGTAAAGAAGTCACAATTTTAGGAGATATGGGAACTAGTCAATCTTTAATGGTAAGAGATGAGGAGTTATGCAGTTTGGGAAGAATGTTGCCAGAAAAGCTGGTAATATGTGGAATTCAGGGTGAGAGGAGTAGTGTTCCATTATATAAGGTAACGTTGTAAAGTCCAGTGAAGAGTGCTGAAGTGGTAGTAGGAGCAATAGAGAAACTGCCTTGTCCAGGAATACAGTTTATCTTGGGCAATGATATAGCTGGATTGCAGGTCGGAATGATGCCGACTGTGGCTGGTGAGCCAGTGGAAAATCAGACAACTGCAGGGTTGAAGGACGAATATCCTGGGATTGTTCCGGATTGTGTAGTAACAAAGTCACAAAGTAACAGATTAAGACAAGAGAAGAAATCAAAGAGTTAAGATAAAGTTGAAGTGCAATTATCAGAAACGACTTTTGATCAGATGATTGACAAAGAACAAGAACAGGTGGAGGATGAAGCAGATATTTTTAGTTCAGGAAAATTTGCAGAATTACAACAGAAAGATGTAGAAATAAAAAGGATGTATCAGAAAGCATACACAAAAGAGGAATCTGAGTGTATACCAGAGTGCTATTACCGTAAAAGTAATGTCTTGATGAGAAAATGGAGACCTTTACATATGCAGGCAGATGAAAATGGGCAGAAGTTCATCAAGTAGTATTGCCGGAAGGGTATAGAAAGGAGGTGTTGCAAGTTGCACATGAGGTACCAGTGGGAGGTCATTTGGGAATAAGGAAAACTCAAGCTAAAATACAAAAACATTTTTTATTGGCCTGAACTACATAAAGATGTAGTTAAATTTTGTCAATCATGTCACACATGTCAAGTGATAGGGAAACCTCAAACAGTGATAAAACCAGCACCCTTAATACCCATTCCAGCATTTGAGGAACCTTTTACAAGGGTCCTAATTGATTGCATTGGACCGTTTCCTAAAACAAAAAGTGGGAATCAATATCTTTTAACTATAGTGGATGTGTCTACTAGGTTTCCAGAGGCCATTCTAGTAAGTAATATTACAGCTAAAAAGATTGGGCAGGAATTACTTAAATTCTTTACTAGATATGGACTACCCACAGAAATACAATCGGATCAAGGATCAAATTTTATCTCGAGGTTATTCAAAGAAGTTATGGATAGCTTAGGAATAAAACAATTTAAATCAACTGCGTACCATCCAGAATTTTAGGGAGCATTTGAAAGGTGGCATCAGATATTAAAGTCAATGTTGAGGGCTTATTGTCACAATTATCCAGAGGATTGGGATAAACGAATTCCATTCATACTGTTCAGTTCTTTTGAACTAATTTTTGGTCATGTGGTAAGAGGATAACTTAAATTGATTAAAGAAAAATTGGTGAGTGAGAAATCGGAAATTACATTATTGGATTACGTGTCAAATTTTAGGGAACCATTAAATAGAGCAGGTGAACTGGCTAGACAACTTTTAAAAGTTTGTAGTTTTGCCATTGGAGATAAAGTTTTAGTGTTGTTGCCAGTGGTACGTGAACCTTTAAAAGCTAGGTTTTGTGGACCTTATCAGATTGAAAGGAAATTAAGTGAGGTGAATTATGTGGTTACAAACACCAGATGGAAGGAAGATCACCGAGTGTGTCATGTGAATATGCTTAAAAGGTACTTTGAAAGGGAAGGAGAGAAAAAGGAGGAGGTTTCAATGATTCTAACTCAGTGACGAACCAAATCTAGATGACTGTGAATTTGACATACCTCAAATTAAATTGGAAAATGAGGATGTTCTTAAAAATTGGGATACATTGTTGAGTTACCTTCCAGAGAAAAAATGGACTGACCTGAAAGAGTTATTGATATCACATGGGCAAGTTTGTAGAGATGAATTGGGAAGTACTAAAATGGCTATACATAGATGTGGGGAATGCTGTTCCAATCAAACAACATCCATATAGACGTAACCCTTTAAAATTGGCACAGGTTAACAAAGAGATTGAGAGTATGTTTAAAAATGGCATAATTGAAGTGGGTTGCAGCCAATGGAGCTCACCCATAGTGATGGTACCAAACACCGGACGGTACCCAATGGTTTTGTGTGGACTATAGAAAGGTTAATGCAGTTAGAAGAACAGACTCTTATCCTATCCCACATTTGGAGGATTGCATTGAGAAAGTGGCACAATCAGCTTTTAATTCCAAATTGGATTTAATTAAAGGTTACAGGCAGGTACCTTTATCTAAAAGGGCGAAGGAGATTTCATCTTTCGTGACTCCAGATGGTATATACCAATTCAAAGTTATGCCATTTGGCATGCAAAGCGCCCCAGCCACATTTCAATGGTTAACTAACAAAGTTGTTTCAGGATTACCCAATTGTGCGGTATACATCGACGATCTGGTAATTTTCAGCCAGACATGGAAAGAACATTTAAAACACCTGATGGAGTTATTCGATCGACTTCAGGAGGTGGGTTTGGTGATAAACCTAGCCAATAGTGAATTTGGAAAAGCCCAAGTCACTTTCCTTGGCCATACAATCGGATGGGGTCGAATGGTCCCACGGGATGTGAAAACAAAAGTTATTGGGTAGTTTCCAATAGCCTTGAGACGACGGGAAATAATGCGATTTTTTGGTATGAGTGGATTTTACCGGAAACTTGTACCGAATTTCAGCAGGGTGGTCGCTCCACTGAAAAAACGGACTATCTTATCATACCTGTTTGCATGTGTTGTTTTTTTTTAACCAAGAAAGTATATTTACTGTGTGCATTTCTTAAAGGATAGTGAAAACGTGAAAAATGAAACCATCTTGAAGTTGATGGTTTATTTTTCTTCTTCGGGGGAGGTGTCATCTGAGAGTACCTTTAAAAAATGGGGGTTTAAGAAATGTACCTTTAAGGAATGGGTGTTTATCAGTGATGTCAGAGTGTGGGTGGAGCTAGGCTCTCTGTCAGCTTTTTAATTTGTTTTAGGCTGTTTACTGCAGGGTGTGTTTTAGTTTCATTTTCAGAGCTGGATAGCTGCAGTCACAGCCAGAAGGGGTATTAGTCTCGCTGTGTAATCTAAAAACTGTAAATCGATCCTTTGGTGATTTAAAACTAATAACTGCTCTCAGTAGTGACTTTAGCCTGATGTGCTTCTGTTAAAATTTATTTTTTTTAAGTCTTTTGGATGTTAAATGGACAGCTTAAGGATTACTTAGTATTGTATTCTTTGGGGGTTGTATTTGAATTAATAGTTGCTGTGATGTTCACTGTATGTTTTAAAAAGGTTAACTTGAGTTAATAGAATAAACATTGTTTTGCTTAAAAAAAAAACTTTTCCATTTCAGCTGTACCACACCTGTAGAGTGGGCCGTGTGCTCCCCATACTACAATCTATTAGACGTTGTGGGCCAGGTGAACTCCATGATACACTCTGGGGTTCTCTAAACCCTGGCCCATAACACTTATTTGATTTTTCTTTCTATAAGTGTTTAGAAATATGGTGGGAAAAGCTGGCAATGAAGCTGGTGGGCCACAATCCGCTTTTCCTGCCTGAGTTGACACTTAGACACAAAAAAGAGAAATTCGCCCATGTGTTAATCGCTCTTTTTGAAATAATGTACTGATATCAATCGCGAATTAATCTTAAACTATAATGAACCTCTGTCCCCTTCTCTTTCTTGTCAGATTAAGTTTGAAGCGATTCTGGATCTGTCTTTTTTATACAATTTGCTGCCTTTCATGCCTCTGGAAGTTTACCTTTCAAAGCTGAAAAGCCAATTTTCTCCTATCTGCTCCTAACGCTTTCTTTTGATGCTAAGGATCAATCCAGTTGCACTTCTCCTAACAGCTTCTGGGATTAAAATGTGTCCTTTGTGACATGGTGACTAGAATTAGGACCTGGTGCACAAAGTGTGGTCTGATAAGAATAGGTGCACTCATTGAGCATTACTTTTTTTCATCTGTACTTTCCTGTTCTGGCTGTGTGGTTCAGCATTCTGTTAACTTTATTGATTCATGTTCAGGTGTTGAGTATTAAGTCCACTAATCTAACCCCTGAGCAAGTGTCCTCTTACATTGCCATATTTGCACGTGATCAAAGTAGAACTGAGGACCATTGTTCATATATCACAATGGCCTAGTTTTTGTGGACAACAACAAAGTGATGGCACTCCACTCTCCCCTGACCTCAAAGTAAGCAACCCACGTGGTATTTCCAAAGTCACCAAAGTCAGTTTGGTTTTGTTTCCAGGTTAAGTGGATCCTCAGTCGTCCAGTAACAGTAATATCATGTAGAAAGGTGAACAACTGATCACATTGAAGTATTCTCAGTCAGCAAGCCAGGATGTTAATAGCACCCAATACCTTAACATTTAAATTTTAAATTTTACGGATGATTGAGATGTGTCTATGTATTTGGGTAGAAACTAAAACATCTTGAGCAATCTTTTAACAAAATGTTAATTTAAAAATATATGGCCCTTCCTGTCATCATGCAGAAGTTTAACATTCAACAAATATAAAGTTACTTTTTCAGGGCTTATGAGGCTGCTTGCAGTGTTTATGAATTGAGTACACTGTTAAAAAATAAAGTTACATCTAATTCAATAAGGTACAACTTTTTCATGGGCTTTTACAGTGAGGCAAGCAGCGTAAGAATGGAAGTGTTTTCCAGTTCCCATTGATTGTACTCTGGAGGGGAACTTCAGCATTACACCCTCCAGAGAAGCAAGGAATCACTGAGAGCAACAGCTGGATTTTTGCATTTGACTGCACATGTGTAGACTCCAGAGATGGCTGTCAGATTCAGAGATGTAATGATATTGAATGCAGACAGCTTCAACATCATTACGACTGCAAAATCTCCTCCTTACATTCAGATGCGGCATTTGAGGGAATAACAACAAGGTCTCTGAGGGGAAAGATGAGAGAATATTGGCAGCATCAAAGGGCAGTTTTCTCAAGCAGAATTGATCCGAAGGAGACCTTTTGTAGTTCTCACATAAAAATTCTCAACTTTTCTTCATTCCATAGTAAATTTGTTTTTTAGCTAGAGGTGTTAAACAGAACAATGGAGTGCGGTGTTCTGCTATACATGCATAATGTGACCTTCATTGGGGTCTCAGCAGCAAGTGACAGCACGTTATTAACTTTACTTTGGTCTCTGGTATTGCTAAATAAGCCCGCAAACTGAAGATGATGTTCAATGTCAACACATAAAATTTGTATTTCAAGCTAGTCTACTTTGCTAATTTCATCCTTGATCTTGTAATGTCAAGCTTTAAATTAATAAGACTGCTCTCTAATTGGTGTCAGGAAGCATCTAAATCTCAAGCAAAACACTTTATGCGTTTTGGCAGCAATGTAATGATAAATTATGGAATTTAAATGCGTTCACTAAAAGAAGATTCTCTGTCTATTTGTATTAAGCCGTGTGGATTGGTTTTAGAACTTGGTCAATCATCTTTCTCTGAACCAAATAGCCTTTGGACTAGAAACAATCCATCATAACAGTGTTTAGAGGCTAACAATACTCATGGCTGAAATGTGGATGTTATCCAAAGCTATACAGGGCACATGACCCAGCTATCATTCTCGTATATTCTGAATACAAGCGAATTAAAGTTAAAAAGAATAACTCAGTTGGCATTTTTATATTTTTGACTCAAATATATACAGGCTTGCTAATGGCTAGGCCTAGGGCAGATATCTTTTAATTAATTGCTTTTATTTTTCTTGTTAGTAGTATTTTGCCAATTACGTCTGTTAGAAATGTTGGATAGTTACTTCAACCCCATCCAGGACAAGTACATGCACTCACTTGACAATTGCTGTGCCAGGTGGCAAGTTTGACTGTGATTTAACGACTAAACATTTCTAGGAAGTGTGTTTATTTCGGTTGTTACATTTTCTAATGTCATAGTTCATGGCCCAAATTGTTGGATTGCCATTCCAGTCAAACTTGCCCCCACCTTGACATTGCTCCTGATTTCTTGCTAGGGCTTCCAAAGCCAGCGTTGCCAGAAATGTGGAGTGCAGCATCCATTGCAGCGCTGTAGAGTCAGGTGGAAGACAGGGCGCGCTGCATGTTTTTGACGGCACTAGCAACAGTATGGTAAGTTTAAATCCCCAGCCTGAATGTTAGTGAATGAGTGAGTAGAGTGGATGGAGTAGTGTGGAACGGTTGTGTTGGTTAATTGCTGGGTGATCGGATTTCTTCTTGACGGAAACACAACAAAGTCCAAAGATTATTTGATTGAGAGAAATATGTTGTTATTGATAGAGATTACAGTCATACACAAAATACTTATCGCTCAAGTAATGATTATTGACAGTCATGTGGCAAAGGGGGCTTATGCGTTGCCATGTTGTCTGAGGGAATCTATTTTCATTGACAAGTTGGTGAGAAGGAGTTCAAAATATGGTTTCCAGGTGAATTAAATCATGTAGTGAAGATGCGAAAGAGAAAAGGCTGGAAAATCTCAGTAGGTCTGGCAGCATCTGTCGGGAGAGAAAAGAGCTAACGTTTCGAGTCCGATGACTCTTTTGTCAAAGCTAACAGGCAGAGAAAGTGGGAAATATTTATACTGTGGAGTGAGAATGAAAGATAAGTCATAGCCACAGATACCCAGGGAAACCGGGTGCTAATGGGCACAGAAACCAAGGGGAAAGAGTGCTAACGGCAGTGCCCAGAGAGAACAAAATATGTGAAAGGTCAAACAGCAGGGAAACTAACATCAGAGGATGACCTGTAGATGTGGGGGGAGGGGAAGGGGAAGCAAAGAGTAGAAAGGTGAAGGAAAGGTGGATAAGATTGGGAGGGGGGGGGGATTAAATATATATTAAGAAAGAAAGAAATGGTAAAAGACAGTTAAAATGATATGAAAACAAATGGGTCGAGGTGGGTTAGGGCTGATCATCTGAAGTTGTTGAATTTGATGTTCAGGCCGGAAGGCTGTAGTGTGCCTAACTGGAAGATGAGATGTTGTTCCTCCAGTTTGCGTTAAGCTTCACTGGAACATTGCAGCAGGCCAAGAACAGACATGTGGACATGGAAACAGGGTCTTTTGTTAAAACTGATGTAGTGAAGATAATGAGTGGAATTTTCCATGTCCTCTGTGGGGTGTTTCACGGCAGTGGCGGCAGCCCGCCATTGGCCGGTGGCCGGATGAGACGATCCCACTGCTGTCAATGGGGCTTCCCCTTCTATGGATCCCCTGCCACTGGGAAACCCGCAGCGGGTGTTCAGCATTGGCGGGGGCAGAAGGTTCCGTGGGCGTGAACAGTTGGAAAAATCCAGTCTTTGGAGTACCTCTAGTCTCTGTTGCAACATACCACTTTCCAGTCCAACCTTTTTCTGAGCATACACTGTTACAGGTCTGGTTTCTGCGGCTCACAATCTTTTGGAAGCAGCCTACGTCGAATTGCAGCCCTTTCTGGATGGCAAAGTTGTACAAGGCTCATGGCAATTCTGGAGATCCTATCAGGTGCAAACTGTAGAATTCCATTTGTTCTACCCTGACATTAAAAGCAGCCTCCCAAAACATTCTGGAGGCAACATGGGCCTGATTATACCCTCATCATTTGTTCAGAGTAGCCCGAGTGGACTCATCAACTATAGCAGCTGCGGGGATGGCCTGCCACCCACTATTTTTCTTTCTTGAAGAGAGGACTGAATTCCAGAGAATCAAGGAGCTGCTGTAATTCACATATTTAGATCTAATTCACCCATTCATTCAAGACACGGGCAAATCCACAAGGTACATGAGCAGACCTGAGGAAGACATAAAAAGATTGAGAAAACATGGGCGGAGCATCTGACAGCACACGAGGAGGACAAATTGTTTAAATCTACGTTTCCTTGCCAAAAATAATTCCTACACCACTCCAGCATGGATAATACATGAGAAACAGCAAGGGAACTCACCCTGCAGCCTTTGGGACTAATTATGTTGTCCACCGAGGTTGCTATAGCTTTGGGCCTAGTCAGTCATTCATCTTTCATTGGTTAAAAGAGACATGCATTTGACAACGGTTATGGAACACTGCAGTCTAAAAAAGCTTAACTTCGGCATATTATTGAGAGAGCTGCATTCTATTCCTTTGCTCCTGGCTAATCTATATAACAGTTTTAAAGCATGAGCATTTTTTTTCCTGAGGTACACTTTGTACATTTAAAGAGTACAGTGTATGAAGACTTATTTTCATAAAGATATTTTTTTAATCATTTGCAACATCAGCGTGTTTCTATAACTGTTCCTGAGACTTTGGCCATTATTTCCCCACAATGACGGTGGGATAATATTGAAGACATCTGCCCAAACATAGATAGTGTAGTCAAATGCTCTGTAAATAAGCCATGTTGCATAACCTCTGCCATTTGTACTGCAGCAAGCATGTGCGCAAGGAGCATTTCTTCATCTCTGAGTGATCAAGGACAGAAAGTAGATACGAAGGTCATGGAAGTTGAAAGATAACATACAGTGGGCTCAACTTCATGGCTCAAACCAAGAACTCGATATACCATTGGATACCTTGTATTAAAGAGAACATTTACAGTATAGGTGTCCATCAATAAAAAACTCAGGTCTACCCCTGATAAAGGATATAAAGTAAAGAACTTTTGAAGGCCCCAATGCAGTAAGGAGAGAAGAGAAATTCCCACAGGTGGTTCCATGTTGACTTTGGTCTAACACTCTTGGATAATTCACAAGACTTTGAGTTGAAGTAATGCGCAGAGATTTGGGTCATTAGTATTTGTCACAATCATATGTTTTTACTCTTAAAACTAGTGAATTATAACTTTCCGAAACTCCAAGTTAATTCAAGGTACCAACCATATGGGTTGGAGTCAATTGTGTTCAATTAAAGTAACAACAAATTGTGCTAAAATATAAACCCAACAAGTGGAAAGTCTGCCTTCTCACATTGCCTCTGGCACCAGGGCCAAGGGGAAGATTTAGGCTCAAGCACTCAGGAACAGTTTCTTTTCGAAGCGAAAGGTCAGACAGTTTGTTAATGTAATATGGAGATGAATGACCTTCCTGTTCCCACAAAATGTTGTACTGCATGCATACCAATGAGATGGGTAGGACTAATGGAGGCACGGTAGCACAGTGATTAGCACTGTTGCTTCACAGCACCAGGGTGCCAGATTTGATTCCCGCTTGGGTCGCTGTCTGTGAGGAGTCTGCACGTTCTCCCTGTGTCTGCGTGGGTTTCCTCTGGGAGCTCCGGTTTCCTCCCACAAGTCTTGAAAGATGTGGGGCGGGATTCTCCGATGCACATGAGGGGAGATCTGGAAAGTTAAAGAGAAATTAAGGACAAGGCAATAGAGCAGACACTCAGTAAATAGAGACCTTTGCACTATTGTGCTTTTTTGCATTTCTGTTGCATTTCTCAGGTTATAGCTTGCATGTTTTTGATTTTTCTTTTGCCTTATCCACCTTGAATAAGCACCCAAACCTCACTGTAGGTATGATTGTTAATTCATTGTAGTGGTTTGAGGAAGAGGAACCACAGCAACCTCAACAAACAGTCAGGGCAGCTGGTTAGCCTGTCAGCAGACAATAAGTGAGGGTTCTTCATTTTATTATTCAGCCCACATTGTTTACAGATCAAGGTGGAACAGTGCATGCAGAGGTGGTGCTCTTCTCAGTAGCTATCACTGTCATAATATACATCAGTATATCATGGTGCAGACACACACACTGATTGACACACAGCAAGACCAATCAAAACACACAACACCGCAGCCAATCACCAGTTAGAGCACACTCACTATAAAGACAGAGGGCATCAGTTTTACCGCTCATTCGGGATGCAGCCTCTCAGAAGGACAGAGCTCACAGCCTGCAGCACAGATCTTCACCATGTGCTGAGTGCATAGACTGGTTAGGATAGGCATAGGTCTTTAGTTTAATCTAACATAGTGTCGACTCACAGTGAAAGTATGTTCAACAGTTTCTGGTTTAATAAAATAGTGTTGTACTATTTCAAGTGTTGGTAGCCTGTATGTGTTACTGCTGAGGTAAACGCAGTCTCCACAGATCCAGAGTACCCAGCACATCATGCTACCAGTAGTTGATGTTAGAACTTCTTAGACCTACCTGCAAGTGATCTGCCTTCCACCAGCATACAGCCTTCCTGCAAAATGGACAGCATCCGCCCGCCACTACTGCTCCGCATCACCGCTAACCTAGAGGCCAACTGGAAGATCTTCAAACAACGCTTCCAGCTCTACCTTGAAGCCACAGACCTGGAAGCTGCTTCCGATGCCAGGAAGATTGCTCTCTTCCTCTCCATGGCCGGGGACCACGCCATCCACGTCTTCAACTCTCTCACCTTTGCTGATGGTGAAGACAAATCAAAATTCAAGACAGTCCTCCTCAAATTTGGCAGTCACTGCGACATCGAGGTGAATTAAAGTTTTGAGCGCTATGTTTTCCAACAGCGTTTGCAGGGTAAGGATGAACCTTTCCAGTCTTTTCTCACCCACTTCAGCATCCTTGTGCAGTCCTATAATTACGGGTCTACCTCCGACTCCATGATACGTGACCAGATCGTTTTTGGTGTTTAGTCGGACTCCCTACGCCAGCAGCTCCTCAAGGTAAAGCAGCTCACCCTAGGTGCCATCGAGACCTGCGTGCTGCATGAACACGCCACAAATCGGTACTCACACATCCCAGCGGCTGAAACGGCGCGGCAAGGTCCCCACGAGGCAGAACGGGTCCAAGCAATCAAGCAACTCCAGGGCCTCAGCCTGGATGAGGGCGACCATTTTGCACGTTTTTCGCCGACTCCCGTGCATGCGCGCACTGAACGAGGGGACGGCGACGTTGATGAACGCACTGTGCAAATGCTCACCACGTACGACCGTACCGCGCATGCGTGGTGGCACAGCGAGATTACTGACGCTACAATGTGCGGCAACTGTGGCTCCGCCCACTTAAAGCGGCAATGTCCTGCCAAATCCCTGTTCTTGAAAATACAGAAAAATGTGTCATTTGAAACATGGAAGTCTGGCAATATCTGGTCTGAGAGGATATAAGGAAAGATCCCACAAAAGGTTAATAGCAGCTGCAAAGAGCAGGATTATAAAATGCAGATTCTTGCTCACAAGCAGGCTTATCAAACACACAGGTTTCATGTGGTAAGCTAAAACAATGGCTCACACCTTCATGAAATGTAACTATCTCGGGAAGCATCTGGAAAAGCATGGATGAGAGTTTCAATTGAATTAAGTGACGAATGTTTAAAGCAGGCAAGTCTTTCAAGTCATAATCAAGTTAAATTTTAGCATACAGCTAAAAGCAAAGTTTCACACCTTAATTGAAATAAACTCTCTTAGTAAACAGCTGGAAAAGGATCGATGATGCTCAGTCGAATTTGGTGTCAATTCTAAAGTGTAAAATTCTACGAACATCAAGTCAATTAAAAGAAAATTGGAGACGACCTGTCTACGAGAAACATAATTTAAAGTCAAAATCAAAGGCAAAGTTATGAGCTGGGGACAATTGGAAAATTAAACGATTCAAAATCACAGAAATAAAAGTTAACTATTGAAACCAAAGTATTTTTTAATCAGATCTGAGAGGAGACGTTATGCCCAAAATGAATAATTAGTTGTATTAAAATGTTTACATCAAAGATACTTTTTAACTATCAAAGTGAAACAAGCTTATTTACAATAAAGTCGTTAAAACTTAATAACTCTTCGAAAGAGAATATAAACCCGAAGAAAGAGGACAGCCAGCAGAGCCAGAGCCAGCTCTCACAGCTCGGTACATGGGAAGGATAGGACACAGCAACCGAGTTCACCAGCGAATACATCTCAAGAAGACCAGACTTTAAAGAAGATTGAATGTCAAGGTGGGCCTGAAGGTCCCTTCAACCAACAGGAAGGATCCAGAAGCAAGATCTTTTTACCTTTCTGTTAAGAAAGTGTTTACAGCTTAAAACATTTTTTTTTTATAATAATAAAATAACTTAAAAGTTTTAACCTGAAACAGTGGTTATTAGCCTACTTTACTTACTTAATAATGCAGGACCCAGGACATTGATGCTACTAAGGGGTAAGTAGGTAAAATTCTTCGATGAAGGAATGGGTTATACCGGGGGATAACTTGAAAATATAGTTTGACCTGAATAGCACCCACCGAAGCCTGCATCAGAGTCAGGGAGTGAGAATCCCTGTTCACCATTTAGAATATCGACCCTTTTTTGGTATAGGGGGAATTCTAAGAATAGTGGTGAGTTATAACTTCACCCGATGCTGCCTACATTGTGGCAAACTTGGCCACTATGCTGCTTTATGCAGGTCTGCTCAGCCTGCCAACTCTCGTCGCTGCAGCCAGCCTCGCAGGGATGTCCGCGCCATCCAACCCACGGTCACTGAGCCCGATTCGGACCTGCTGCCCGATATTGACACCGAGGACCCGAAGGCACCTTTTTGAGTCGGTATCATTACCAAACACAGGGTGTCACCGAAGCAAAAAGTCCAGCCTCTCCCGGTACACAGCATCGATCGGACGATGAGTGGTTTGCCACCCTTACAGTCAACCGGTCCCAAATCCGATTCCGCTTGGACACCGTGCCTCCGCCAATATCATTGCGCGGTCTGACCTCCAAAGTCTTTGTGTCAAACCAGCCATCCTGCCATCAGCCTGCCAGCTATTGGATTATAATGGCAGTGCCATTGCTGCCAGTGGCTCATGCCAACTTGAAGTGACACACAGGCCACGCAAAGCCATCCTTCCCTTTGAAATCGTGGGATCCTCGAAAGCCTCCCTGTTTGGTGCGCAGGCATGCAAGCTGTTGAACCTAGTTCAGAGGGTTCATTCTCTCTCTCCTCATGACACGTCTGCCTTTCAGGACACTGATTTTAACACGCAGCTCGACGCCATCATTAACCAATACCACAACGTCTTTGAGGGCATGGGCACGTTCCGTACACCTCCAAAATTTTATAAAAACCGAATGCTATGCCTGTGGTGCACGCACCCTCGCAGGGTCCCAGCTCCCCTTAAGGACCGCCTCAAGCAGCAGCTGCAGGACCTCCAGGACCAAGGAGTAATTTCCAGAGTCACGGAACCGACCGACTGGGTCAGTTCCATGGTATGTGTAAAAAAGCCTTTTGGCGAAATGAGAATATGCATTGATCCCAAGGATCTCAACCGCAATATTATGAGAGAGTACTATCCAATTCCCAAGCGCGAAGAACTCACACGTGAGATGGCGCGCGCAAAGCTCTTTAACAAACTCAACGCCTCAAAGGGATTCTAGCAAATCCAGCTCGATGAATCCAGCAGGTAACTTTGCACGTTTAATACCCCCTTTGGAAGATATTGCTACAACAGGATGCTGTTTGGGATCATCTCTGCATCAGAAGTGTTTCATAGGATTATGGAACAAATGATGGAAGGTATTGAAAGTGTTCACGTCTATGTCGATGACATAATCATCTGGTCCACCACCCCGCAGGAGCATGTTAATCGCCTCCAGCGCGTATTCAGACGAATACATGAGCATGGCCTCCGCCTCAACAGGACCAAATGCTCCTTTGGTCAAACAGAAATTAAGTTCCTCAGGGACCACATCTCCCAGTTGGGTGTGCAGCCCGTTGCGGACAAGGTAGCTGCCATCAAAGCTATGAAAACACCGGAGGACAAGAAGGCTGTCCTCCGCTTTTTGGGCATGGTCACCTTCTTAGGGAAATTCATCCCTGACCTCGCCTCTCATACCACAGCTCTCAGGAACCTGGTCAGGAAGACAGCAGACTTCCAATGGCTTCCTGCCCACGAACACGAATGGAGGGAACTCAAGGCAAAACTGACCACGACCCCGGTCTTAGCTTTTTTTGATCCAGCCAAGGAGACCAAAATTTCTACCGGTGCCAGCCAATCCGGCATTGGAGCAATGCTCCTTCAACGTGATGAGGCCTCGTTATGGGCCCCCGTTGCGTATGCATCGTGTGCGATGATCCCCACTGATCAGCGCTACGCGCAAATTGAAAAGGAGTGCCTGGGCCTGTTGACTGGTGTCGTTAAATTCCACGATTATGTCTACGGATTTCCTCAATTCACCGTCGAGACCGACCATCGCCCGCTGGTCAATATCATACAAAAAGACCTGAACGACATGACGCCTCGCCTCCAGCGTATTCTTCTCAAGCTCCGGCGATATGACTTCCAGCTTGCATACACCCCGGTCAAGGATCTCATCGTTGCTGACACTCTCTCCAGGTCAGTCACCACCCCATGTGACCCAGCGGGATTTGTCTGCCAGGTTGACGCCCATGTGGCATTCGCGGCTTCCAATCTACCTGCCTCGGATGAACGCCTCGTCCACATTCGCCGCGAGACGGTGGCTGACCCCTTGCTACAGCGTGTCACACACCACCTAACGGACGGGTGACATTCTATAATGTCAGAGGTGATCTGGCGGTAGTAGATGGACCGCATTGTCATCCTGCATAGCATGCGCCAGCTTGTCCTGGAACAGCTACACGAGGGCCACCTGGGAGTGGAGAAGTGCCGCCGACGGGCCCGAGAGGCAGTGTACTGGCTTGGCATTAATGAGGACATAGCCAACACCGTGCTCAACTGCCCCACTTGTCAGCGCTTCCAGCCGGCCCAACCACGTGAAACCCTGCAGCCCCATGAGTTGGTCACGTCACCATGGACCAAGTGGGCATCGAACTGTTCCACGCGCTGGGTAGAGACTATGCCCTAATCGTGGACTACTTTTCGAATTACCCGGAGGTGATACAATTGCACGACCTCACCTCGTCTTCAGTCATTTGTGCATGTAAAGAAACCTTTGCTCGACACCGTGTCCCGCTCACGGTCATGTCCGACAATGGCCCCTGCTTCGCCAGCCTAGAATGGTCCAACTTTGCCAGGCGGTACAATTTTGCCCATGTAACGTCCTGTCCCCTGTACCCCCAATCCAACAGCAAAGCAGAGAAGGGAGTACATATCTTCAAAAGGCTGCCAATTCTGGGTCTGATTTCCATCTTGCCTTGCTGGCCTATCGCTCCACCCCCCCCGTCCACTGGCCTGTTACCAGCCCAACTACTCATGAATCGCATCCTGAGGACGGCGGTGTCGTCCATCCATGTCCCAGACCTCGACCATGTTCCGGTCCTTCACCGGATGCAGCTGTCTCGTGCACAGCACAAGGCGGATCATGACACCCGTGTAGCTGATCTCCCTGCTCTGGCTCCAGGTGACAGCGTCCGCGTCCATCTTTCAGGTGGTGGCTGGTCTGCAACCGCTGTTGTCCTCCGGCAGGTGGCCCCTCGCTCGTTCCTGGTTCGTCTACCGGATGGCTCTCTTCTGCGCCGCAATCGACGTGCCTTTCGCCTCGTTCCACGCTCGCCACGTGATCTTCCATTTCTGACCTGATCACATGAGCAGCATGCCTGTCAATGTAAATAAGATCCATGAGTTAAAAAAGCCAAGGCCTCAAATTAGTGATGTTGGGTGGGATTGACACTTGTCTGACCAAAATCTATGGCTAGTTAAAATGAACCACATAATTCGACTGAACAGGTGTAAAACTGAATTAAGAACTGAAAATACTGCAAGGAATTCCACTCTGGGACAGTCAACCTCTGAATGAGAAAGATAGATCAACCTTTTGATTGGGAGTTTTCATTAAGGACTCCATGGGCAGGATTCTCCATTTAGGAGACTATGGGCGAGATTCTCCGTACGCGATTGGGCGGAGAATTGGTTCCGACAGCAAAATTGCAGCGGGCATTGATTTGATAACAAATTGTGATTCTGTCACCTTGACAGTGGCGTCAATGTACAGTAAACACCCGGGCCCGACCGGGTATTCTCTGGGGCCTCTGCGATTCTCCTCCGATGGGCCGAGTTCCCGATGGCGCAGTTCACTTGTGCTTTTAAAAATCGTGAAACCTGAGTGGTGGCTGATGAGGGAGAGAGAGAAGAGGTAGGATACAGAGAGGCACGACTGTGGGCTGCCGGGCCAGACACTGGCCGGGTTGGTTGAGGTGGGGGTGGCCCTTCCAGGGCCAATGAACGGGCGGGATTCGTGCGACAGGCCGAGTAGTCGGGGTGACCTCCCATGGGACTGGAGCAGAACCCAGGCACAGACCGCCACAAACCCAGCTACCTTGCTGGGAAACCACTGACCACCCTCTGTCGCCCCTGGTTCTGCAGAATGACACCGGCTGTATAGGTGCTAACATGCCAGCCTTTCACCCCCTGCAGACAATGGATATTGGAATTCAACCAGAAATGGAGGCTTTCCTCCTAATCGCCGCAGCCTTGGGGATGCCCTGCAGCTGTATGAGCGGGCATTGCTCAAGGAGGAGGAGTAAGCTGCAGCAGGAGAGCATGCAGCAGTGGTACATGCTGCAGAGTGATAGGTAGCAGCTGCCCAGGTTGGAGAGACGGCCTCCCAACATGCTGAGGAGGAGGAGGTGCCAAGGAAGCACCACATGGGGC
Organism: Scyliorhinus canicula; assembly: GCF_902713615.1. Lineage (NCBI taxonomy): Eukaryota > Metazoa > Chordata > Chondrichthyes > Carcharhiniformes > Scyliorhinidae > Scyliorhinus > Scyliorhinus canicula. The sequence goes on along the minus strand of NC_052149.1, from coordinate 177,288,578 downwards.
CTCGTGTGTACTGGCACCGCCTGTCATTTGAGAATTTGCCAGACCGGACATGCTATCGAAGACTCCGGCTGAGCAGAGAGACAGTGCGACATATCTGGCAGGTGATGGCACACCTGGCACTGCGAGGGTATGGGGAGGACACCCGCTCCTGGTGGCCGTCAATGTGAGGGTAGCCCTGAACCTTTATGCTATGGGGTCCTTCCAGGCGCCAAATGAAATGAAATGAAAATGAAAAAATGAAAATGAAAATCGCTTATTGTCACGAGTAGGCTTCAAATGAAGTTACTGTGAAAAGCCCCTAGTCGCCACATTCCGGCGCCTGTTCGGGGAGGCTGTTACGGGAATCGAACCGTGCTGCTGGCTTGCCTTGGTCTGCTTTCAAAGCCAGCGATTTAGCCCTGTGAGCTAAATGGGGGCCTTCCCAGAATCTCACAGGTGCATCTTGCCCGTCACGGAGGCCCTATATGCCCAGGTGGCTCAATATATCCACTTCATTGTCAATCGAGCCCCAAATCCAGGGGGGGATCGACAGGATGCATATCTCCCTATGGGCACCTCCAGACAGGCCGCTCTACACAAGCTGAAAGGGGTTCCACTCGATGAACGTGCAGCTGATATGTGACCATCAGCTGCCGTGGCACACTTGATGATTACTGACATGTTCGAGATGCCCCTCCCCCCCGGCTGGGTGGTTGGCTCCTGGGTGACAACGGTTATCCACTGCAGTCATGGCTGGTGACACTTATGCAGAGGCCACAGACCGACATGGAGACCTGCTACAACGATGCCCATGCAATGACCAGGTCTGTGAACGGGCAATGCTTCGGCCTCCTGAAGATGATGTCCAGGTGCCTGGACCACTCTGGAGGGGCCCCCCAGTATGACGCTGGGAGGGTCATCCGCATTGTGCCGGCCTGCTATGACCTCCACAACTTTGCGCACCAGAGGGCCGATGTGCTAGAGGAGGAGGAGGAATGCCAGGCCTCGTCCGACAAGGAGGATGTGGGGGCAGGTGAGGGTGGGTAGGACATGGAGCCCAGGCAGGCACGGGAGGCTGAATGACCTGTGCGCCAGGACCAATGTGCATGGGACACTGTGATTGCCTCCAGGTTCATCGACTGGGGGGAGGGGTACTCGCCAGGGTCACGGACACCGCATCCCACTGCCACACCCTCTCACTCTCCTCCCCCGGCCATCCCCACCTGCAACTCCCTCTGTGATACATACCTGCCGTTCTACTGGGTGAGGGTCCTGTGTTGGCAGTAACACCAGACCTGGTTCATGGGATGGAGGATGAGCTCTGGAGCTCCACATCGTTTGACAACATCTGACTGCTGCCCACACTAGCACTTTCCACCATCCACCTGGATGATCCTGCATGCTTGCTGGCCGTTCTATCACACGGTCCATCGAATCCCTGGGGTTGCGGTCGTGGGGGCGGTCGGGAGTGGGGGGGCGGGGAAGCAGGAGGAGGGAGGTACCCAGGTCACACACAGGGTCCACCCATTCCTCCCCTCAATGTCCACCCATTGCTCTGTTCCCTCCACACCCGGCAGCCCAGACCAGCCCAACCCTCATACAACTTGTCTTAGTGCTCTGTCAGATGAGTAATGGTGGTAACAGGTGTTTAATGTGAACAAATATGTACAGATTTGTGCCCTAGCCCCAATAACTAATCTATGCCCTGCACAGATCACAACTTAACTAGTGTGTAACTTCCTGGCCTTACAGACCCTAACGCTATATCAAGGTGGTTCCCCAGACAGCAGGAGTGGAGATGGCCTGCCCTGTGACTTGGATCCCATTGGCAGGCGTCTTCTGCGGCGACCGGGTTTGGATGTGTCCGGCTGCTGTTTGGGTGTCCTAGGTGGCATTGTGCCGCCCCGTTCTGCCCGCTGCCCACCAGATGCACTGGGGACAGGGGGAGTCTGAGGTACTGTTGTGGTCCGGCACCTCCCCTGCGGGAGTCACCAGCACAGGCCCCATCACCTCCTCATCCTCCGTGGTGCTCGAAGGCCCCCGAGTTACTCCACAGGGCGGGGATGTGAGGGGAACTAATGCCTGAGGCTCCTCTGTCACCTGGCACTGCCAGTGCTGGAGGCCCACTCTGGTCTCGACCAGGGTGTGCACACCCACGGTCATGGAGCCCAGGGAGTGGCCCATTTCCGCCTTAGACTGTGTTCCATCACACTGCGACTGTGCCACCACCTTCTGGGTTTCTGTCACATTAGCCAGTGACTGCGCTGAGACTGGGCCACCTTTCCCTGTGTCTGTGTTATGTCAGCCAGCGCCTGGGCAATGCCACCGACGTTCCAGCCATGGCCTGCTGTGACTGGGCCTCAGCCAGCACCTGCACAGAATGTTCCAGGCCTTGGACGTGCTGATTGTCCGCAATGCCTCCACCATGGATGCAGTGTTGGCCTTGTGGCAGTCATGGTAGGCACTACCTCCTGCTCCTGCAGTTGGTTGAACTCTTCCAACTGCACCTGCAGGTGCTGGATGCTCGTCGACAATCCCTCATGTAGTCACTGGCTCTGCGACTGCATCTCCTCAATTGATGGGACTGTTTGTTTCAGAAGCTCGAGACCCATGTGGAAGGTACCTAGCTCGTTGGGTCGGCCGGCCCTCCGACCATCCGCCCGCCCGGGTGTTCCTACCGCCACCTGCTGTACCGGATCAAATGTGTGGTGCACACCAGATAGTGTCCCAGGACTCTCTTCACTAACATGCCCAACCGAGGTGCGTGTCTCTGGGATGGTGGAGGGTGTTGGAGACAGCTGTGATGGAACATCACTGTCATCCTCCGACCCGAGCTCTGGGGTCTCCTGAGTCTCGGGCGGAGTGCTGGAAGCTGCTTTCAGCGTTGGTGCCCGGCTCACGGGGGAGGGGGCTCCGGCTGTGGCACCGGGGATGGGGCGGGGGATGCCAGGTGGACAAACCCCATCCCCAGCACATCCTGTAAGACACAAGACAAAACGCATGATTAGACCCCAGGTCGGGGGGGAGTGGGGGTGGAGTGTGGGTGGGGGTGGTGGTGTACGGGTGATGTGGGGTGAGGGTGGCGTTGGGGTGAGGGTGATGCGGATGATGTAGGGTGACGGTGGTGCGGAGGTGAAGCTGTGTGAGGGTGGTGTTGGGGGGAGGGGTGGTTGGTACACATGTCATGGGGAACCACAACTAAGCGGACTCTCACTTTCTTGCTGAGCTCTACTTCAGTGATCTCCCTTTCCTCCAGGCCACCGACCATGTCCAAAGCCCTCTGCTCAGCCACAGTGAGGGGCCGTAGGTCCTGTAGTCCCCCTCCTGTCTTCTCCTGCTCCAGGCTATTGTGCGCAGCCTTCTCCTGGAGAGACGCGGGGGGGCAGAAAACAACAGTGTTAGACAGTCCGACTCATGCAGCCCAATGGGTGGAAAGCTGGTGGCTTCAGTGACCAGGGCACACGGCCATGGCAGCCGGTGTGTGTGCTGGCAGCTGGGGCAGGGTGGGGGTTCGGTCACCCTCCGGGTTTGGGGGGCTAGGGTTACGGGTGTGTGGGACACGGGGTTAATGCCTGGGGCACAGTGATGCCTACTCACCCTACCTACCGATCAGCACGAGGAGGTCGGGCAGTTTCCTGGTTGTTCCGGACGGCGTTACTGATGGTGCTGATCGCCTCTGCCACCTGCGCCCAGGCACGACAAACGGCGGCAGCTGGCAGCCTTCTTCCTGGGCAGGAGTACAGGGTCAGCCTCCTCTCCTCCACAGCGTCCAGGAAGGTCTCCAGCTCAGCGTCGGAGAAACAGGGTGCTGCTCTCCTTGCTGCCATCTTGTTGGCTGGGATGTTGTGTGTGGAGAGCGGAGTGTGTATATGCGGCTGCACCACGTCAGCCTCCTGTGTGTCAATCGCGAAACTGGTGAATCCGGCACCGTTTCTCATTGGAATCGATTGTGTTCCATGTACCGCTGGTGCTAGCCTCTTAACAGTACCGGAATCGGTCTAGGTGTGCTGCCAGTTTTGCTGTCGTGAAAATCCACGAATTCTGAAAAACCTGCCTTATGTTCTCCCGCCGCAGTTGAATTGTACCTGATTTGCGCTCAGGCTGGGAGCACAAATCAGGTGGTGATTCCCAATTGTCAACCATGCAAAGGGATTCTGGGATACCCTCAATTACAACTCGAGAGAGATGGTCGGTAATACAAAGGCTTTAATTAGCAGAGAACCAGACAGCTACCGAGAAGTGTGCTCACTGCACACTGCTCACTGAACATTACCTTATATATGACTCCCTGGGGGGTGGAGCCGGAGGCGGAGTCCCCTGATGCGACCATCAATTCACTTGAGACAGGAGTAGAAGTAAACTGTGGCTTCAATCAACTTAGAACAGTGCCTGCCTGCGACTGATCCAATACTGAGAACCAACTGCTCTTTATACCTCCCTTCAAGGGGAGGAACCATGGGCGGAGACCATACATGCCCCAACATGTTCCCCAATGGATAATGCCATACAATGGCCCATAGGAGAAGCCTACAAGGGCAACAGCATAGCACAGATACAAATACAAGGGCAACAACACAGATACAAATACAATGGTGGATTATTGGCATAATACATTCACCACATCCCCCAGAGTTCCAAACCCGGTCTTAAAGGGATCATTACATTAAAGATGCAGTAACCATTCATCACATTCACCCCTTGTTTTAAAAGAAAACACAGAGTCTGTCGGGGGTGAAGTTGAATTACATGTCCAGTCTTTTGGGTGGTCTGATTGTCCTTGTTGACCTTCTCGGCTCCGGCAGTGGTGCGGCAGACACGGGCATCTTCAGTGGGGATACACCCGGGAGCGTCGCGCCCGTTGATTTGGACCTGCATCATGGGGTTCCGCAGGTGCTTCGGCCGTGATTGGTAGCGTTGCGTGTAGTCAGAGTCCTCAACTGAGTTGGACTCACAAAATGGCTGCCCGGAGTCACAAAATGGCCACTACCGTCGGTCGCACGTGTCGGATTTTGAAGATGGCCGCCGCCAAGATGGCCGCCCCATGACTCGCACAAAGTCGATGGTGCGTCAGAAGGGGGCGTGTCCGGCCGGTGCACAGCTGCGTTCCGGGGACTGTGGGCCTGGGAGCTCGATTTTTGGGCCCGATGAGACTTTTGTTTCTGGGCCTTGGGCCCAGCTAAGGAAACCTTTGCAAAATGCCCCTTCTTTCCACAGTCATTGCAGATAGCGGAGCGGGCTGGGCAACATTGACGTGGCCTTGCCCACAGAAATAGCACGGTGTGCCCCTGGTGTGAGTGGGTCGCCGCGCGGTGCAGGCCTGTAGCGTGGCCAAGTTGGAGGGGACCGAGAGGGGCTCGCAGGGTCCGTGGAGTACGTGTGGAGATTATGGTGGGCCACTTCCAGAGAGGAGGCGAGCATTACTGTGCCTTGAAGGTCTTTTGTTCCGTCTTCGAGGAGTCGCTGCCTGATGTATGTGGATCGTATACCAGACACGAAAGCATCTCGGATGTGCAAGTTCAAATGGACTTCTGCCATCACATCCTTGTGGCCGCAGTTCCTAGTGAGCGTGGTGAGTCTTTCCACGTACTGGTCTAGCGTTTCCCCAGAGTGCTGTCGGCAGGTCGAGAGCAAATGCTGGGCGTGTACCTCGTTTATTGGCTCAACGAAGCGCTTCCGCAGGATTTTGATCGCCGCCTCGTATGTGGTGGCTTTCTCGATCACGGAGGAGAGTCTGTGGCCACCAGGGCGTGTAGTAAGCTCAGCTTGCGAGGTCTGTCGACTGTAGTGTCCGAGGAGTTCAAGTAGGCCTTAAAACACCGAAGCCAGTATTTAAACATTTCTGCGGCCTCCAGCAACCGAGCATCCAAATTGATCTTCACCGGCTTTAGACCGCTGTCCATCTTCAAGTAATCTGCTAATTAAATTGAGATACCCTCAATTACAACTCGAGAGAGATGATTGGTAATACAAAGGCTTTAATTAGCAGAGAACCCAGTCAGCTACCGAGAAGTGTGCTGACTGCACACTGCCTACTGGACATTACCTTATATATGGCTCCCTGGGGGATGGAGCCGGAGGCGGGGTCCCCCAGGGTTCCAAACCTGGTCTTAAAGGGATCATTACATTAAAGGTGCAGTAATCATTCATCACAGATTCCCTTGGGAATCCCGCTATTGGGCCACTATTTTGAGGCGGCAGCTTGATAGTGAGGTCTGGTGGCAGGGTCCAGCCCCCACAAAGCAATTCAGACCCCCCTCTGGGGATTTCTGTCACCCCCGCCCCCCCCCCCCCCCCACAGTATGAGGGTGAACCGACCCCCCCCCCCCCCCAAGTCCCCAAATTAGAGAGACTCCCCACAGAGACTCCCTAATTAGAGAGACTCCCCCGGAGACCCCTTAACTAGTGATACACCCAGCAGAGACCCCTTATTTAGAGGATCCCCCCTCCCAGAGACCCCTATTAAGAGATACTCCCACCAGCAACCCTCTAATTAGAGAGATGTTTACATTGTGGGAGGGAGGGTGGCCGATGGACTTTGGAGCCAAACCTTAAAAGAATTGCCCCCTTGGCCCACCACGAGGCCACCACGTCAGGGACATGTTTGTCCCTGTACCAATTCTCACCGACGTGATTCCCAGCCCAGAGGACAAGAGAATCATGAGGGCCCAGAGAATATGGTGCCTGGCCCATTAATAGGAAGAAAATGGCTATTAATGATAATCTTTATTGTTTCAAGTCAGCATACATTAACACTGCAATGAAGTTACTGTGAAAAGCCTCTGGTCACCATATTCCGGCGCCTGTTCGGGTACACAGAGGGAGAATTCAGAATGTCCAAATTACCTAACAGCATGGGCTGGATTCTCCGCCGGTGGGATGCTCCATTTTGCCGGCAGCCTGGGGGTTTCTCGATGGCGTGGGGCTGCCCCACAATGGGAAACGCCATTGACCAGCCGGCGTAACGGAGCATTCCCGCCGGTGGGGGAAAACAGAAATGTGGTGCGGCAGGGCGGAAAATGCAGCCCCGTGTCTTTCTGCACTTGTGGGAGGAAACCGGAGCACCTGGAGGAAACCCATGCAGACACAGGGAGAACATGCAGACTCCGCACAGACCCAAACCGGGAATCAATAGTGCTAACCACTCTGCTGCCCATTTGTACCCTCCCGCTGGCCCGGGGCGCGAACATCGATCCCGAAGCCAGCAGGGGACCAGAGCATCAGAATGGGATTGGCAACCATTTTCTGCCCGAAGCTGGATTCTCTGCCGCCCGGTACCAGAATTCCCGATACAGCGGAGAATCCAGCCCATCTTTCTCTAAGGTGTCATCTAATTAATATTCAATTCTCATACTTTTAGTTAGCCTTATATATACCCAGTATTTGTGTTATTTTCTTGTTGTTGTTACTACGTGAAGAATTGATGCAATGCTCCAACTGGCTCAGCAGAGTTTGGTTACTCTCCCAATCTGTAGGTAATTTAAAAAATCCTTCCTACATCAAAGGATATTTTATTCTTGAGTATTGCAAGTGCTTTATCTTTGCAAACATCATAAGAAAAAAATACAGGCTTTCGATCTGTAGTAAATGATACTCAAGTGCTTCATGCATTTATTTGAAAGAAATTCATTAATTTTGATTAGCTTTTCTGTTTCTTTGCAGGTTATGCCTTTGCTGAGAGTGAATGAAAGAATATGAAGCCCATCAAAGTATCCTGCTTCAGTGACTCTGGAAAAGTGTTGTATTGGACTCAAAATTCTAACTCTGTTTCTCTAGCCACAGATGCTGTCGGACTTGCTGAGGTTATCCAGCATTTTCTCTTTTTGTTAAAGTATTCTGCTTGATTAAAATACAATTTCAATCTGTAAGGTTGATTTGAAGAAAGCTTTGATAGGTTGTGACAGCTTATTAATACAGGAGTGAAATGAAGCTGATAAAGATTGACAATATTGATGGAAGGCAAACTGGTTTTTAGACAGCATTTGCACTTACCTCGTGAAGCTAACCTCACAGTTACACAAAGATGGGAGAGTGTGAATACTAATCACTGATTCCAGCAACCCCGGATCTAGAGTGCTGATAAAAGAAATTTCTTTGTCAGTACTGATTAATAATAAATTACTTGTCTAAAGCCTTTTCGCTTTGTATTAGACAGATCTATTTGAAGAGTAAAAACTTGCCTGAGCTTGATGGGTCTGCTCCTTTCTAATTGTGCTGATGACAGTTGACAGTGTCAAAATTTGTAGAAAAAGGATTGGGAATCCATACAGTTTCATTCTAATGGAACCAATTGTACTACTTTGACAGACAGGCATATGGTGGAGCTATAATTACACTGTCAATGAAAAGCACACTTTCAGCAAAAAAAGGTCAACATTAATATCTCCTCTACATATTAAAGCAGCTTGGTCTGTAGGACAGTCTGTGTTATATAGAACATTTTGGCACGGAGCAGAGGCTGGAGATTGTCACTATTACAAAGTGTCGATTTATGATAAGTGCTTGCAGAAATTGCCTTTCATTTTTAGACAATACAAAACATTAATTCAAAGACAAGGGAAAAGAGCAAAAATTACATGGAGCAAATGACATTTACCTGCTTTCAAGTATCTGTCCTACAAATTTCAAAGATTCAGGTTAATGCCACTTTTATCACATTTCATTGCAATATTTAACATGGAGTTGGAAAATTCACGCAGATGGAACATGCAAAATACTTGTCATTCCCTGAGCATTTCTAGCGAGTAAATAAAATAAATATTTAAAGGAGGGTTATAACATTGTAAATTAGCAGTGTGCTGACTACCAGCCAACTTCAAGGTGTGACATTATACAGACCAGAATTTACAAATTTGCTGATGATAGGAAACTTGGTGGTGTAGCAAACAGCGAGCATTTAGCAATTGACTGCAACAGGACTAGAATGGGAGACAAGTGACAGATGGAATTTAATACAGAGAAATGTCAGGTGATGCATTTTGGCAGCAGGGATATGGAGAGACAATATAGACTTAATGTAATAGGTGTAAAGAGTGTCCATGGACAGAGGGAACTGGGGATTCATTGTATAGATCTTTGAAGGTGGCAGAGAATATTGGGATCTTGCAATTTAAGAAGGCAGAATTAGCAAAGTAAATGGAATCTTGTACTTCATAAATAAAGGTACAAAAGGAGGCACGTTGTGCTGAACAGGAATAAATCTCAGGGGAGTGATCAAACGGCATTGTCGTGTCCAGCTCTGTGATGCAATGAGGCTGTTAAATCTCACGATAGTTTTCTTTCAAGATTTGCGACACTCAGGATGCCTCACGAGATCTAAAAGGATCTTGCGAGACTGTGCGATCTGGATCTGGCCCTCGCTGATTAGTACTGGTCCAGACAAACGTCTACTGGTCTACACAAACATGGACCAGGCATAAGGGCACCTGAGGGGTTACCCAGGCCATTGGAGACCCCTGGGTGGTCGGGGAGAGGGCAGGGTGGCATCCTCGCTTTCTGTCTGGATACCGTGGCACTGCCAGGCTGGCACCCTGGCACTCCCACCCTGGCACTGCCACGGTGCTGTGGTGGCATTACCAGTCTGACATGCCCAGGCTGGCACTGCCAAGGTGCCTGGGTAGCACTGCCAGGTTGGGACCAGCAAGTTTCCTGGTTAGCACTGCCAGACTGGCATTGTAAAGCTACTCAGGTCCCGCTGCCAGGCTGGTAGGGGCACTGCCAAGGTGGCAGTGTCAGGGTGCCTTGATGCCAGGGTGGTACTGCCAAGGGCAAGGGCCTGCAGGGAGCCATGCCCATAAAAGGAGGTATGAAGGGTGGGCGATAAAGGGTGGGAAATAAGGAGCCTCCTAAAGGTTGGGGGGAGGTGAAGGGTGGTTCTGAAGAGGGGATCCCAAAAGGGAAGGTGGGGACGCATAGAGGGGTGTCCTCACTTGAGGGGGGTGGGTGTGATAATGTGCATGTGTGTGGGGATGACTTTGCCCATGGGTGGGGAGTGTGGGGGACCCTCAAGCTACCTGAGAGATCAGGGAACCCTTTCAAAATGGTGGCCCACTCTCCCAGGAGCCGGTCTCACTGTGAGTTCAGCTCCCCAATGATGAAAACATTAAAAAAAAATATAGAGTACCCAATTCATGTTTTTCCAATTAAGGGGCAATTTAGTGTGGCCAATTCACCTAGCTTGTATATTTTTGGGTGTGGGGGCGAAACCCATGCAAACACGGAGAATGTGCAAACTCCACACAGACCCAGAGCCAGGATCGAACCTGGGACCTCGGCGCCGTGAGGCCGCAGTGCTAACCCACTGCGCCACCATGCTGCCACAATGAAAACATTTCTAAGTGTGGGCTAGACTGGGGTGAAACTGCCCAAAGTCCAGATAAATGTCGACGGATGCGATTTAAGGGGAAATATTCTAATTGTCACATCGGGCGTGATTTTCTGGGTGCTTCCCAATGAGCAAGACGATGAGCCCGCAGCCCATATTTAATGGCACTTAGTGCTGGAAATGATCCCACAGGAACTTCACTGTGGAACTGGCTGTCCCGCCAGCTGATTTGCCGAAAGCGCGCCTGGCAGCTCCTAACTAACAAGGGAGAACTTATTATAAATGCTCCCCTCGAGCTGTCTTCCAGGCAGCACACAACCAAGGCACCACATCGACCTGCTCCACGCTTCGGCGATGTCGACCTGGCTCAGCTGCTGGAGGTGAGACGGGAAATCCTGTTCCCCCGAGGGTGTAGGCGAACCAGCAACAGGGCCGCCAATGCTGCCTGGGAGGCAGTGGCAGCGGCGGTGAGTTCTTTTGGTGTGACTAGAAGGACTGCCGTACAACGTCGGAAGAAGACTAACGACCCCCACCCGGGCCGCGCGGATATGTTAACACCGGCCCCCTGACATCAGTCTTGCCTGCCACCCCCCTGACCTCCGCCACCCCTAACAAGTCGGCGGATGGCACCTGGCACCCTCTCCCACAGCATATCACCATGCTTGTGCCCCAGCACATCCTGGCACCAACCAGCACCACCCCTCCATGTCCAAATGCATTGCCAACACATGCCACCTGCCATAGATGCTCCCAATATATCAAGCGTGCGGCTCACAATGCCCTCTCTCTGTTCCCGCAGAAGAAGTTTGCCCATAACGGGTGGGTGAGGGCCTAGGCGGGCAGTGGGGTTCCGGACATCAGAGTCCTCACCCCCTATAAGAAACGTGCTCTGGAGATCGCGGGGTTGGCCAAGGAGATAGTGATCGCCAACAGCGAGGTCGGTCTGCACCGTAGAGGTGAGGATCCACTGCCACTTCACCCAGGTGACATGTCTCAAGTGAGTTGTTCATGTCAGACAGAATGATCCTTCCTCTCACTGACCACATGCCCCTTCTCTAGCAGGATCTCCACCTGATGGGGCAGGGCCATCCGGGGTCGCCCCGCACCCCACCACCCAAGAGAAGATGCCTGAGGGGAGCTCTGAGGAGACCACCATCGAGGCATCACAGCTTTCATCCCCACCCTCCACCACCACAGAGACACACACACCTCAGTGGGCAACATTAATAGACAGATTTCTGGGGCTCAATCTGGTGAGCACCACACAGTTGCTGATGCACATCAGGTGTAGGCAGTAACATCCAAGGGAATCAGCAGTCAGAGATCTGCTGGATCCCAGTCAGCTGCCGAGTCTCTGGGAAAGTTTATTCCGGAGTCGATGTTTACGCTAAGGCAAGAGGGGCTGTCAGCGACAATCCAGCGGATGTATAGCAGAATGGACGGGTCCTAAAGCTTACGGTACAGGCGATGCCGGCGGCAATGCGTGGCACCGAGGCCAACACTGCTAGTATGGTGACCACAGTGGGAAGCCTACAGCACAAGGTCAGCGTCATGAGTGGCAGTGCCAGGGCTTGGCTCAGCCAGTGTCGACCATGGCTCAGGGCATTGAAATCATGTCTCAGTTGATGAAGGATGTGTCCCAGATGCAGGTGAACATTGCCAAGGCTTTCTGGATCATGTCCCAGCCACTAAGGAGCATTGCCGAGGTCGTGAACACCACAGTGCAGACAACGGGGAGACACCGGAGCCAGATGACTCAGAGGCCTCTGGAGCTCACTCCAGCTTCCCCTCCATCTCATGGAGACCCCCAGGGTCATGAACAAAGCAGATCACAATAAAGTGGGAGACTATCAGGGTGTACACTGCACTACACCACCAGAGCGATCCAGGCATCGGAACCACATTTTCAACAGTTTGATGTGCACCATTCAATGACAGTACAAGTGACAACATCGGCCTCATTATATTGGGTTTCCACCTCGGTCTCTGACCTCTGCATTGGCGTCATCAGCCACAACGTCAAACTGTCACCTTGGGGTGGTCCTCGAAGACACCGGGATCTCCGAGTGTTCCAGGATATCATGCATGCTCCCTGGGAAGCATGCACACACATGCATGGCCGGAGGTGAAGGATGCACATGCACTGAACATTCAGGAAGTGGAACCCCTTTTTGTTAATGAAAGGCACATCCTGATACCCCAGTGCGAGCAAGGCAACATGTGTGCCATCTATTATGCCCTGGAACTGGGGCATCCTGGCGATGGTGGAGAATCTTGCTCAATGGGCATCTTGATGGGCTTGGTCCAGCTCAAAGTTAATATAGTCAGCTGCCCCTGATCCAGCTCTTGGTTGTTTGATTGTTGGTTGCTGCCTCTGTGGTGCTGACTGTGGTGATATGTTGATAAGCAATATTGTACATGGCTGGTGGTGCGACCTCCAGCCAACAGGTGACGGTATAGACCCACCATGCGGTCTCAAGACAGGGGTCATGTGACAAGGCACTCAGATATAAGTGCGGGCACATCTGGTGATCGGGAGATGGTTATAAAACAAGAGGAAAGTTGGCCCTAGGGGTAGTTCCAGGGGAGTACAAAGAAACTCTGTGATAACTTGCTCTGTAACAGGTCGCTATCTTACCACGTGTGGTTTAATAAAGATCCTGGTTTGGACTTGTCACTGTCATGATATGCACTCATGCACATAATGAGATACAGACAGGCAGTGACAGACACCCAGTACAGCCAATCAACACACAGGACAGAACACAACTAATCACCAGGCAGAACACTAGAAGATGGTCTCCCACTATAAAACACACGAGGCATCAACACTCTGCCTCTTTCCACTGGTGACAACTGTAGTGATGTGGAGATGCCGGCGTTGGACTGGGGTGAGCACAGTAAGACGTCTGACAACACCAGGTTAAAGTCCAACAGGTTTGTTTCAAACACGAGCTTTCGGAGCACTGCTCCTTCCTCAGGTGAATGGAGAGGTATGTTCCAGAAACATTTATACAGACAAAGTCAGAGATGCCAGACAATGCTTGGAATGCGAGCATTTGCGGGTAATCAAATCAATACAGATCCAGAGATAGGGGTAAACCCAGGTTAAAGAGGTGTGAATTGTCTCAAGCCAGGACAGTTGGTAGGATTTTGCAAGCCCAGGCCAGATGGTGGGGGGGTGAATGTAATGCGACATGAATCCAAGATCCCGGTTGAGGCCGCACTCACGCGTGCGGAACTTAGCTATAAGTTTTTGCTCGGCAATTCTGTGTTGTCGCGTGTCCTGAAGACCGCCTTGGAGAACGCTTACCCGGAGATCAGAGGCTGAATGCCCTTGGCTGCTGAAGTGTTCCCCGACTGGAAGGGAACATTCCTGCCTGGTGATTGTCGCACGATGCCCGTTCATTCGTTGTAGTGTCTGCATGGTCTCGCCAATGTACCACGCTTCGGGACATCCTTTCCTGCAGTGTATGAGGTAGACTACATTGGTTGAGTCGCACGAGTATTTACCGCGTACCTGGTGGGTGGTGTTTCCACGAGTAATGGTGGTATCCATGTCGATCTGGCATGTCTTACAGAGATTGCCCTGGCAGGGTTGTGTGGTGTCGTGGTCGCTGTTCTGAAGGCTGGGTAATTTGCTGCAAACAATGGTTTGTTTGAGGTTGCGCGGTTGTTTGAAGGCAAGTAGTGGGGGTGTGGGGACGACCTTGGCAAGATGTTCATCTTCATTGATGATTCGTTGAAGGCTGCGAAGAAGATGTTGTAGTTTCTCCGCCCCAAGAAAGTACTGGACGACGAAGGGTACTCTGTCAGTTGTATCCCGTGTTTGTCTTCTGAGGAGGTCGGTGCGGTTTTTTGCTGTGGCGCGTTGGAGCTGTTGATCGATGAGTCGAGCGCCATATCCCGTTCGTACGAGGGCATCTTTCAGCATCTGTAGGTGTCTGTTACGCTCCTCCTCGTCTGAGCAGATCCTGTGTATAGGGAGGGCTTGTCCATAGGGGATGGCTTCTTTAATGTGTTTCGGGTGAAAGCTGGAGAAGTGGAGCATCGTGAGGTTATCTGTGGGCTTGCGGTAAAGCAAAGTGCTGAGGTGACCGTCCTTGATGGAGATGATTGTGTCGAAAAATGCAACTGAATTTGGAGAATAGTCCATGGTGAGTCTGATGGTGGGATGGAACTTATTTATCTCATCGTGTAGTCGTTTCAGTGATTCTTCACTGTGGGTCCAAAGGAAAAAAATGTCATCGATGTATCTGGTGTATAACGTCGGTTGAAGATCCTGTGCGGTGAGGAAGTCTTGTTCAAACTTGTGCATGAAGATGTTGGCATATTGAGGTGCGAATTTGGTCCCCATGGCTGTTCCATGGATCTGGATGAAGAATTTGTTGTCGAAGGTGAAGACGTTGTGATCTAGAATGAAGTGGTTGAGTTGCAGAATTGCATCTGGAGATTGGCAGTTGTCGGTGTTGAGGACTGAGGCTGTTGTAGCAATGCCGTTGTCATGGGGGATGCTGGTGCAGAGTGCCGAGACATCCATTGTGATGAGGAATGTTCCTGGTTCAACTGGTCCATGGGTGCTGAGTTTCTATAGGAAGTCCGTCGTGTCGCGACAGAAGCTGGGTGTACCTTCTACGATGGGTTTCAAGATGACCTCGATGTGGCCAGAGAGGTTCTCACACAGGGTCCCATTGCCTGAAACGATAGGACGGCCTGATGTGTTGGCCTTGTGTATTTTCGGGAGGCAGTAGAGATCTCCAATGCGGGGATTACATGAGATGAGAGCACGTAGGGTGCTCTGAAGGTCTGGATCCAAGGTCTTGATCATTCTTAAGAGTTGGAAGATGTGTTCCTTGGTTGGATCTGCGGGTAACTGTCTGTAGTGCTCCTGGTTGTTGAGTTGTCGGTATACTTCTTTGCAGTAGTCCGTTCTGTTCAGTATGATGGTGGCCCCTCCTTTGTCTGTTGGTTTGATGACGATGTTGCGGTTGGTCCTTGGAAATATGAGACATGGCATAAACCCAGGGGAATGCACTTGAGAATATTTTGTTTATTAAAAGGTGAACAATACCTTTATACAAAAAAGATGAAAATCTCCTACTTAACAGCCCATAACCTGGGATCACCCCCTATCTCTGGATCTGTAATGATTTGATTACCTACAAATGCTCGCATTCCAAGCATTGAATGGCATCTCAGACTTTGTCTATATAAATGTTTCTGGAACATACCTCTCCATTCACCTGAGGAAAGAGCAGTGCTCCGAAAGCTCGTGTTTGAAACAAACCTGTTGGACTTTAACCTGGTGTTGTAAGACTTCTTACTGTGACAACTGTAGTGACAGTCAGGTTCAGTTAGCACCTTCTACACGTGGCTCAGAGCTAGTCTGGTCTAGTTAGCTATAGTAAGCACGCTTTGATTAGTAGAGTGTCAAATTCACACCGAACTGTGTGCACTGCTTAACAAGTTCAATAAAGCATATTGAACTAACATTAAAGTTTGGAGTCTACTTTCAAGTACAACTGCATCCAGCTGCAGTCCGTGTTACCCCAGGGTGATTAACACGACAGTCACAAGTCATTTGGTAGATTCCTTGCTAAACATCAAACACCAAACACAGCACTGATGCCCCCAAGGTTCAGGTAAAGTGTCCAGGCCTCACAGTTTGATTGAAATGCTAGGCAATAACACTCGTATGAGACATTGCATGTAACCAGGGGAATGCACTTGAGAATATTTTGTTTATTAAAAGGAGAACGTACCTTTATACAAAAAAAGATGAATATCTCCTACTTAATAGTCCATAAATCACACTAACCATTAATTTATTTTTTAACAATAGTTTATTGGAGGTATATTAAATGTACACAGAGACAAAACCAATCAAAGAGCTACAACAAACAAACCATATGCAGTATCATATTATATAATACAATAATAATATAACATGGGAAACCCACTATATATGCAAACCCAACTACCTCCCCCGCAAAGAGTTTTAAACCAAATAACCTGCCCTTTCCCACAAAAAAGATAACTAATATATCCCTCAAATACCCCCCCCCCCCCCCCATCTTCCCTCTCCTACTGATGTTTTAGTACTTCTTAAAGAAGTCAATGAACAGCTTCCACCTCATGGACAACCCGTCATCCAGCCCTCTAATGGTGAAATTAATCTTAACCAAGTGAAGGAATTCAGCTAGGTCCTGCCCCCAAGTCCCAACAATTGGTGGTTCCAAGGCCCACTGATTCAGCAGAATATTTCTCCATTCTAGCAGGGAGGCGATTGATATGCATTGGCTTCTTTCCCCACCAGAGCATCCGGATCATCCATTAATAAAAAAGGAAAAGGCATTGTGCCATACATGCATAAGTGCCTTTCTGCGACAGAATATCGGTCCAAACACAAAGCAACAACAGGTCATTTGTACAAATAAAACCAAACATACTGTGTCCCTCCATGCAGGTCCTCAACAGAATGGAAGATCCTTGCTGTGGGGTCATTCAGGCCTTCTTATACGGCTTCATTTCATCAGAACTAAAGCTGGTATCCACATTTTCCACTGCTGTTCAAGGTGCAGCAAAACAGCCTCGACGTCCAAGCGTGTTAGACTCGTGGCGACGTTCTAGACATGCAGCACTCACAATAAAATCACCAGCCATCTGCGAAAGCAGTTCTTCAGCACCTTCATCATGTTGCTCATTCAGATCAACCTGCCTGTCTCTCTCCCTCCTGCAGGTTTGATCAGCAACTGTGTCCCTTAAGATAGTTATGAGCTTGGCTACATCAGTTGAGGAAAATGAGGTGACCTCTCATCGCAGACTGGTACAAAAGGTGAAGTCACACAGGATCAGGAGGCATATGGCATGCTTGCCTTCATTGGCCGGAGCATTGAGTATAAAAATTGGCAAGTCATGTTGCAGCTGTACAGTACCTTATTTGGGCCACACTTGGAATATAGTGTTCAATTCTGGTCGTCATACTACCAGAAGGATGTGGAGGCTTCAGAGAGGGTGCAGAAGAGATTCACTAGGATGTTGCCTGGGATGGAGGACATTAGCTATGATGAGAGGTTGAATAAACTTGGTTTATTCTCACTGGAAGAACGGAGGTTGAGAGGTGACATCTAAAAAATTATATGGGGCATAGACAGAGTGGATAGCCAGAGACTGTTTCCCAGAGTAGAGGGGTCAATTAATAGGGGGCAAAGCTTTAAGGTGTGACGGGCACGGTTTAGAGGAAATGTAAGAGGCAAGTTTTTTTACACAGAGGGTAGTGGGTGCCTGGAACTCGCTGCTGGAGGAGCTAGTTGTGGTGATATGCATCACTGTAGATACACAAGGGATTAATGTAGATACACTAGGGCTGAGTAAATACTAGAGGGAGCACCAGAGACATCATGACACACAGACATTCAACCAATAGGTCAGTAAGATAGAACACGACCAATGGGCAGTCAAGACACACCCAGAGGTGACACTTCCACAAGGGGGCTACCCATATAAAAGGACAGGGCATACATTCTCTTTCTCTTTCCATAGGCGACACTCAGAGAGACAGGGGCAGATCAAGAAGCATCACACCCACCACGTGGATTAGAGCAGACTGGTTAGTTAGATTGAGTTACTATAATAAGATTAGCAGGAGAGTCAAACTCAAGTAGGAGAATTGTTAACTGTGCAACAAATGTGTTAAACCTAGCTCCAAGTCTGAACCTTCCTTTGTCAGAATATACATCAAGGAAGCAGCTTATGCTACATGAAGAAGCATAACACAAGAGTAGTGGAAGCTGGGACGATTGTGGCGTTTAAATGGGAAGCTTAACAAATACATGAATAAGATGGGAATAGAGGGATACGGACCCCGGAAGTGCAGAAGATTTTAGTTTAGACGGGCAGCATGGCCGCGCAGACTTGGAGGGCTGAAGGGCCTGTTCCTGTGCTGTACTTTTCTTTGTTCTTTTTGTTCTAGACACAAACCTGGCATATCTCTCATCTGCCTCATTCCTCACTCCTGCTCCCACCGCAGTGTTTACCTCAGGACCCCTAAGTCCAATTAAAGCTACAGTCTGCCCTGGAGTATTGTCCACTTTTGTTATCTTTTCAGAATCCTACAAAAATAACTACTGAAAATAATTTTTAAAAAGGATATGTATCCATTATTGTAAATATTATCTTGTCATGATTTCTTTAAAACTATAAATATTTCTGCTTTCTTAGGATTTAACAAGTTGTGGATTATTCCACTTCCTTTGTCTCCTACAATCTGTGGATATCCAAGCATGACATTGACCAGCCATATTTCTTACTGATTTTGCCTTTATTTCCTGCTGTTTCAACCTTTCTCATGTCCTGCAAAATGGACCCAGCCACGTTAAAGATAAGACTGCCAGCTTTCTCATAGTTTTATTGCCACTGTTACTGGTGCAACCCTGAAACAAGTAAAGTTGTAATCACAGTTTGTGTTCTCACAATCAAAACAGCAATGAGAATATGTTCTTTTTAATTTGTCCCCGTAGTTGTCATTATTTATAACAGTAACTAAACTAATATAAGGACCTGAAAGTGAATTTTATGTAGTAGATTTTTCAGTAATTTAATTTGAAAAGTTTATAAATTATGCAAGCATAAACCATCTGACACAAATCTTTAGGTGCAATTTTGTATGTTAGCATAGAATAAAATTGAAAATAATACTGTTACCTTGTTTCCATAGCAAAAAAAAATTCAGTATTCAGTCAGACCATGGTAAATCATGGCTGAGTCTTCCACATAATTAGTGAAGTTTTTTTTCCAAAGGTATCATTTATAAATATTTAAAATAAAGCCACCTATTGCATAACTGGTAGTATGTGTGTGGGAAATGAACAAAGTCTGACAGTTCATCTTGTTTGGTTCAGTATAGAAACGTGAGAAGGTCTGGCAGGCAGTAGGTTCTATAACAATGATGGAGCAATATTCTAAAATGGCTTTGGCTGATCTCCACTGAGGTTTCTTGATCTTTATCATCAGCAGTGATGCTGCAGGAGAAGGAAAATATTTGAGAAGGGTCATTGTCTTTGCAGATGCATATACCATTAATTGGTCATTGTTAAAGTTTCACAAATAAGATTATAGAATCATGGAATGGTTAAACCACAGAAAGATGCCTTTCGGTCCATTATGTTTACATGCTGTCTGTCAGAGTAAGGGCATGATTTAACAAAAAAAAAGTTCCATTGTGGGCGGTTTTAATGGGGTGTTTCCCGGCACTTGTAGCGCCAGGAACCACCCCACTATTGAACTGGACTCAGGTATTTTATTGATCCTCGGTGGGTAAGGCCCCACCGATGTCACACTGACCTTCGCTTCCTGCACTGAGGAGCTCCGTCAGCTCTCTCGTTCCTCCAATGCGAAACCTGGACCAACCCACCCCCCCATGCCCCAAATTACCTGCCGGGGGTCCTCTGGCCCGCTGCATCCAACCTCATAAGGGCAGGGCACATCCGGGAAAAATACTAACTTAGCACCATGGCACTGTGATGGCCATCCGCAAAGAATAAAGGGAATTGTGGTCAAGTCGGGACACAGGCAGTACACAGCCTCCATGTATTGAGCAAAGGAAAACCAGACCAAACTGAAACTTGCACCTGTTAAAAGTCAATCACCGATTTCCCCAGGACAATGGACTCAAATTAAAGAATAGCAACAGTTGCCGAATCCCTGGTGCCACCTCCCCTTATTTGGAAAGACCTACGCACTTGGAACAATAATGACTAGGACCCGCCCAGCCATCAAGGTACCCGCCCCTAATTGGCCAGTATCGATCAAAGTGATCGAGACCCGATCGATCTATTGGATCCTGAGTTAACCCCACCCAAAAGGGCATGAAAGAGAAGAAGGATAAGAGGCCCTGCGCACTAGGGATTGACTTTTCCTGTACACTTGCAATTTCTTTCTCTTCAGATGCATATCCAATTCTTCTTCGAAAGCCACAATTGGATCTGCCTGAAAAGAGCTTAAAATGTGTATTGAAAAAAAACATAATCCAGAAATATAATGTGAATTGTGAATTGTAATGCGCTTTTACAACCTGAAAAATCACCATATCCCTTCCAGTGCCGTTATGCAATTCATGAGGCCCAGCTGAGCACTGCCCATCTTCTGCCTAAAGAAAATGGCCAATTATTGCACTATAGGCTTGGTCGCAGTATTATGGTCCTCCTAAATGCAGCATTTTTCAGTTTGAAAGGGTCTCTGAAGTAACTGAGTGGAGAGACTTGGTGCCATTTTAAATTCTGGGCTGTGGATCAGAGCAGACTCCTTTGTTGCACTTTGACAGAGAATCAGACCATGCTAATGATACTGTTATTCCATTTGACCAGAGCTTCATTTATTGGATTCTCTCGACCTTACTTGCACCAGCAGATCAAACCTGCCGTACTTCCAGTTCCATTATTTTTGAAAGGTGAGCTAGTGACAGATCCATTGCTTTTCCCTAATCAGTGTTTAAAATAATCTCAAATGCATCTTATTAAAGAAATTCCCCCATTTAAAAATAAACAGTGAATCGAATTTTACCAATTTTTTGCCGAGTGTGGAAGCGGGCAGGTAAAGCGGCATTGGAGTCGTTGGCACCAATGAGGGTTTTCTCCACCATATTTCTCAGAACTTAAAAGCAGAACAGTTGAAGGGGTGGGTCCCATGACGTGATGCTGGACAGAGCAGACGCTGTGTGAGTCCACTCCACCAGCAACTTAATTTTTTAAAGATCGAGTTAAACGTTAAAATGGAACACCCCAAACGCAATTCCCCCCCCCCCCCCGACCATTACCCCATGGCACTGCCCTGGCACTGCCCGATCCTAACCTTTCCCCCCTGGATGATGCACTCACCTGAGCCCTCCGGTGGGTTTGCCCAGCAGCTGCATGTTATGGAAAACCAACCATAACTCAAACCGGCTTGCCCTCAGGCAGATGTAAATCCACTGTCAATTGGGGAGGGGGATGTGTCAGACGTAAAGGCCTGATAATGAAAAGCAAATTTGCTATCATGGCGTTCCTGACATTGAATGCCGAGATTCCTATTGTGTCATTGGTGGGGGTGTGAGCCAAACGCGGTGAGACCTCCCACCGATGCAAAACGCGATTTGGGCCTCTCGCAAGGTTCCCCCCTCCCATCACCAAACCCACCCGAGAAGAAAGGAACAGGAAATCCTGGCCATAGCATTTTGTCTGTTCATTTCAGTTACTTGTTGAACTATTTCATTTTAACAAGTGAAACTAACAGATTGGGAAAGACAAATGGCCAAACATAATTAATGCCAAATCATGCTTACGTTTGTGATCATGAAACTACTAATGCCGTCTTTTCACAGTCAAGTCTGCAGTGATGGAATCAGACACTGTTTCAACTGGGTGAAACAAATTAATTGGGTGTTGACATTATTTAGAAGAGTAATTTGAAACTAACTGAAGGGATATTTTTTCCTTGTGCAATTTGAATGCATGGAGATCAGGAAATACAAATTTAAATGATGTGAACTCGCACATTGCACATTTCTCAGCTGTTTTTTTAGTTTAGCGTAAAGTGTTCTCACTGATTGTGATCATGTTGCGACACCCTGGGCTAGTGCGCGGTCAATTCCAGTCCCACAGGCACCGGAGTCCCAACACGAGTGAATTAATCAATAATTTGTATAAAGTTTCCGAGATCTTTGGCCATTGACTTCTCAAATGACTTGCAGGTACCAGATTTGTAAGTGAAAGGCAACATCTGTTTATTTATAACAGTAATAGAGATCATTCTGGAGTCTGGTAACAGTGGAGAAGAAGCTTGGAGGGTTTCTGCATCTCACTGCACTAGCATGCCGTCGGGATTCTCCATTTCACCGGCTGGTCAATGGGTTTTCCCATTGTCGGACAGCCCAGCGCCATCGGTATACCCCCGGGCTGTCGACAAAATGGAGAATCCCGACGGTGGAGAATTCAGCCCACTGCTTTTGAATCTCTTAGTGTGTAGTTCTCAGACTTTAGTATCTCCTGCCCAATGGAAGAGGTTGGAAAAGAGAATAGCCCAGGTGGGAGGAGTCTTTGATTATGTTGCCCTCTTTCCCAAGGCACTGGGAAGTGCAGACAGAGTCAATGGGTAGGAAGCGGGTTTCCGTGATGGACTGGGCTGTGTTCATGACTCTCTGTAGTTTCTTCCGATCTTGGCTGAGCAGTTGCCTTACCTAGCTGTGATTTAGCCAGATAGGATGCTTTCTATGATGTATCTGTAAAAATTGATTTAAAATAAATCTGTACAAATCTGCAAAAATACTGAAGGCTTCCCATAGGTACACTTTGCGAACGCGTTTTCAGCAGCAACAACCCAAACTTCAGCCTCTTCTTTATCACAGACAGCTGTATAACTATTCTGTCGGCAGATTATTGTTACTCATGTCTACCTAGCCCATTAGTTCTCTGAAGCATGTGTCACGCCGTGCGAGAAATTTTACTTTCTAACTTTTATTTTTGCCAACTTTTCCTGGTGAATTTCTTCTATCCGTGTGGCTAGCCAGTATGGTCCTCATCACCAGTTTTTATGCTGTATTTTGGAGGTGTGATACTGGGGAGAACAGACGTTTAAAACTTTGGAGCTTTATTTACAATGTGTTATCACTTATGTGGCTGCTCTTCTCTTTCTTTCCCGTGTTAGAACTTATGATATCACTTCCAGTGAATACTTTAATATGACAAAGCTTCTCTAGAGCTGATATCAATTCATGCAAATACATAACAGTATCAATTTCCCAGTCTTTTTTAAATTTAAAGTGTCCAATTATTTTGTTTTCCCGATGAAGGGGCAATTTCGCAAGGCCAATCCATCTAACCGCAGATCTTTTGTGTTGTGGGGGTGAGACTCACGCAGACACGGGGAGAATGTACAAACTCCACACGGACCGTGACCCAGGGCCAGGATCGAATCCAGGTCCTCAGCGCTATGAGGCGACAGTGCTAACCACTTTTTTAAAAATTCTTTAAAATTTAGGGCACCCAATTCTTTTTATCTAATTCAGGACTAATTTAGCATGGCCAATTCACCTACTCTGCACTCTTTGGTTTGTAGGGGCGAGACCCACTCAGACACAGGGAGAATGCGCAATTTCCACACTGACAGTGACTTGGGGCCGGGATCAAGCCCAGGACCTCAGCGCCGTGAGCTAGCAGTGCTAACCACTGCGCCACCATGCCACCCTCAATTTCCATGTTTTAATGATGGAATTGCACAATGTGCATTGGAAGTTGGCGTAATGGAAGCTGCATGCACAAAGGAGCTCTTGCACAGGCTGTGTTCTTTTGGGGGGGCGAATTATATTTCATTCAGTGCTTTTTTTTGGCTGTTCTTCTGAAGCTCAGAACATGTGGAGGTGTTCAGTTGATTAAAAAAGCTGAAAATGCAGCATTCACAAGCACTCGGCAGAACAAGATGATCGCTAATGAAGAGGGAGCCTGGAAAGGAGATCTAAAAAATTCAATTTTCACTCGCTTCAGGCATGACAAAGCACCAGGAGTTTCACATGCCCACTGGCAAGCCAATTTTTATTGAGAGATGGTGGTTGCTTTCAATGTACCACAGATGCAGTAATTAATTATTAAAGTGATTTAGGATAGAAAAAGAGATCAACTGCCATCAGAGCAGACTGCCGCCCCATCACTGTAATGCCACCAAATATATCTACAAGCCTTGGAAGATTAGTGAGCTCTCCATGAACATGTAATATTGCCTAATTTGGAAGGTCCAGCAAGATCAGTCGTGCACAGTATGTGGATGTGAAAGCATCTCTGCTTAGGCTATTTATGCGACAAAAGCATCTGATGTGTAAGCAAACAGATGGCAGTTAATTTAAAGAATACAATTGAAAAGCATTTATGAAACAAACTAAATGATTTGTAAGGTGTATCAGGAACAAAAATTCACATGCAAGGCTAAAACAATTTAAAATATAATTTCAAAAAAGTAATCAAATTGCTACCTTGCCTGGGAAGAATGGGCTTCTGGATAAATAATCCAGCTTTTATGGTGACACAGAACTGGAATGTCATATCTGGCCTCTGAATGTCATGAATTTGTCATAGTAATATAATTGAAGTGTCATGGTTGATTCATCAGCTATAATATTACTCATTGGAAAGAAACATTAAAAAAAATGAAATTATTGGTTTTGGAACAAAAAATGACAAAATGTGTTTCGATGAGAGAAGCTTTCACATTCCAGTTGTGTGGAACCTTTATGGCTCTCTTTATGCCCCTGGGTAAGCCTGCCTGTCGTGCATAAAAATGACATGGGATGAAAATTTACCGGCCAGCATATTTTTTCCTTTTCATAGATGACCCAGCTAACGGTTGTTGAGTGTAATACTGAGGAAATGCCCTCGTGTAAAATGTTTGTTGAAAACAGAGCCTGAACTCTAGCTTCTATGGAAAGCTGTCACAGTAAGCTGTCTGATTTCCACACATTTCTAACACGAATGTAAGATCGCACTTAAAATCACAAGCCAGGGGCAGTACATTTTCGTTGGTTGCCATCTCTGAAAAGCGCGTTGCTACTGAGTTTTATTTTCCATCTTGGTCCATCAGTATTACCATTTCTATTTTTTTTAATTTAGAGTACCCAATTCATTCTTTTTCCAATTAAGGGGCAATTTAGCATGGCCAATCCACCTACCCTGCACACCTTTTGGGTTGTGGAGGCGAAACCCACGTAAACACGGGGAGAATGTGCAAACCCCACACGGACAGTGACCCAGAGCCGGGATCAAACCTGGGACCTCGGTGCCGTGAGGCCACAGTGCTAACCACTGCACCACCGTGCTGCCAGTATTATCATTTCTAGCAAAACAGAATTTGGTGATTTATTTTCTTCTCTGCAACTTTGAAATAATGTTGAGTTGTACAAAAATTGACCATACTTTCAGGTTATTATTCATACAGTACATGTCACTTTTCATACCAAATAAACTTGCAACTCCACAGACTGAGATCATCTTGAATAGCTATGCAACCTTCATATTTTGTAATATTCCCTTATCAGCCTCCCCGAACAGGCGCCGGAATGTGGTGACTAGGGGCTTTTCACAGTAACTTAATTTGAAGCCTACTTGTGACAATAAGTGATTTTCATTTTCACTATCATTTGTTTAGCAGATCCAAGATTATTTCTTGCTAAGTCGGTCAAATTGCACAGAGCCAAGGAAGGGCACAAACAAGATGAAGAAAAGAAGCATCTTGTGCACTTAGAACATAGAACATAGAACATAGAACGATACAGCGCAGTACAGGCCCTTCGGCCCTCGATGTTGCACCGACATGGAAAAAATCTAAAGGCCATCTAACCTACACTATGCCCTTATCATCCATATGCTTATCCAATAAATTTTTAAATGCCCTCAATGTTGGCGTGTTCACTACTGTTGCAGGTAGGGCATTCCACGGCCTCACCACTCTTTGAGTAAAAAACCCACCTCTGACCTCTGTCCTATATCTATTACCCCTCAATTTAAGGCTATGTCCCCTCGTGCTAGCCACCTCCATCCGCGGGAGAAGGCTCTCGCTGTCCACCCTATCTAACCCTCTGATCATTTTGTATGCCTCTATTAAGTCACCTCTTAACCTTCTTCTCTCTAACGAAAACAACCTCAAGTCCATCAGCCTTTCCTCATAAGATTTTCCCTCCATACCAGGCAACATCCTGGTAAATCTCCTCTGCACCCGTTCCAAAGCTTCCACGTCCTTCCTATAATGAGGCGACCAGAACTGTACGCAATACTCCAAATGCGGCCGTACTAGAGTTTTGTACAACTGCAACATGACCTCATGGCTCCGGAACTCAATCCCTCTACCAATAAAGGCCAACACACCATAGGCCTTCTTCACAGCCCAATCAACCTGGGTGGCAACTTTCAGGGATCTATGTACATGGACACCGAGATCCCTCTGCTCATCCACACTACCAAGAATTTTACCATTAGCCAAATATTCCGCATTTCTGTTATTCTTTCCAAAGTGAATCACCTCACACTTATCCACATTAAACTCCATTTGCCACCTCTCAGCCCAGCTCTGCAGCTTATCTATGTCCCTCTGTAACCTGCAACATCCTTCCGCACTGTCTACAACTCCACCGACTTTAGTGTCGTCTGCAAATTTACTCACCCATCCTTCTGCGTCCTCCTCTAGGTCATTTATAAAAATGACAAACAGCAACGGCCCCAGAACAGATCCTTGTGGTACGCCACTCGTAACTGAACTCCATTCTGAACATTTCCCATCAACTACCACTCTCTGTCTTCTTTCAACTAGCCAATTTCTGATCCACATCTCTAAATCACCCTCAATCCCCAGCCTCCGTATTTTCTGCACTTAGCTGTGAAAGATTAAGCTACCCATGGGAGGTCAAGGATGTAGGGGAAAGGAGTTTATTTTTATGTCATGATTGACATTTATGGTCATTTGTCCACTTTTACTTTATCCTAAATGCTCTGCTTACAGAATATGATGGATGGTGCTGTAAACAGGGTCATGACTTGTCTTCCTCCAAAGCTCCAGAATACCTTTGAGGGCCTTTTGTGGCTGGCAAAAATAGGAGCGGAGGTCACTACTGGGAAGATTTGTGCATTAAATTCAGTTGTAGTTGAGAGGATTCAACCCCACAAACAGTATTTATACCACTTGTTAGTTCTAATTTGTGATCTACTTCAATTAGTATAACTATCAAATGGTCTAACATGAAACATGAACACAAAAGAGTATAAATTCCACTTAATTACAATTTAATTAACCTACTAACAGCCTAACTTCATTATGTGGAAGGGGGTTTGTTGGCGTGGCATTTACATCACAAATATAGCGATTTTAAAATTATTTCACTTTATATCAACGCCAAAGATAAATCCAGAGTAAGGGTCTGACCTGACACGATTAAAAATATTACATGCGACTCCCTGGGGAGAAACAGTTTCAGTTGCAGTGTTATTGTTTACAGGGATATGTTATTGGATCAGTATTCCTGAGGTCTGCATGAATGATCCTGAAATATGAGTTCAAACTGCACAATGGTAGCTGCGAAATTTCAATTCAGTTAATTAAATAAATCTGGAATAAAAAGCAAGTGCAAGCATGGACCATATAGCTCCCAGATTTTCATAAGTGCCACTTTGAAATCTGCTGCCCTCATCCACATGATCTGTGACTTCTGTTCCGCACCAAAGTGGTTGAGTCGTGACTGCGCTCTCAAATGGAAGCCACTCATTTATATCAAACCACTACGAAATAAGAATAAAACTGGACTGAACATCCGGAATTGACCTAGACACCAGGGACGCCAAAATCGTGATGGGAGCTGATTTCACGCCAAATCACAATTCTTCATCGCCTCTTCAATGTGTCAATGTGTTCCTGAACGCACATACAGTAAACATTGTTGGTATATAATTAGCGGGCAGGGCCCAGTATTCTCCAGGGCTTCTGCAATTCTCTGGCTCCAATGGGCCAAATTCCTGACGGCGAGGTAGATTTGCACTTTTACAAATTGTGAAACAGGCGCCATAGCTGCTGAGGGAAAAAGAGTGGGTATGGAAAGTGTCCAATATCGCCATAGTTTGCTAACAGTTGTGCCGCTGGCTGGGAACATCTACTAGGGCCAGGGGGTGTAGCTGGGGGTGACCAGGAGCTGGACTGTGGCGTGGGTGTGGACGGGCACGGAAAACCATTCCCGCAGTCTATAAGGCAGCCATGCAGCGTACTCCGCTGATTGCCCACTGTGAACTTAGGACCATGGGTTGTACAGATGTCCCCCCAGGCCACTCCCCTATGTGCCCTTTGGCCCCAGCCGACCCATCAGCCGTATGGGCAAGCTCCAGCGCCATCTTATTGGCTGGGATGGTGTGTGTGGGAGGAGTGAATTGTGTATATGCGGCTGAAGCTTATTTGCCTCCTGAGTGTCAATTGTGAATCCGGCAAATCTGGCACCGTTTCTCATTGGAATTGATTGTGTTCATGTGGCGCCATTGCTAACTCCTTAACAGTCGCTGAATTGGTCCAGGTACGGCACCGGTTTTGCTGTGGCTGTCGTGTAAGTCCATGACTCCTGCC
This sequence comes from Scyliorhinus canicula, assembly GCF_902713615.1. Lineage (NCBI taxonomy): Eukaryota > Metazoa > Chordata > Chondrichthyes > Carcharhiniformes > Scyliorhinidae > Scyliorhinus > Scyliorhinus canicula. The sequence continues at coordinate 177,260,164 of NC_052149.1, read as the reverse complement.
CCAGCGTCAGCACTTAGTTTCAGGAACGGAGAATCCAGCCGCAGGTATAACAAAGGCAAATGCAGCCCAGTAGACTTTATAAAGTCATTCGCACTAACATCTGGAAACGGCGAATAGAATTAGCAGAGCTTTCCATATAAACTAGTTGAGTGAGAGCCTAACATTGTCATTGTGCGGTATTTCCCGAGATTTTGTCAGTGTCAGTCTCTGACTGAAATCGGCATGTAGTCTCCCAGCTGTACAGCCGGCTGGGATTTTAGTCCAGAAAATGACCCACTCTGAAAAGAAAATCAGTGGACACGGTTGACACTGACATTTTGTGGTGCACAGGAAACAATCGCCATCTTTAAAGGTTGCCCCAATCAGCATAAGCCCCCCATAAGCATCATCATCGAGACGTCCCCCCCCCTCCCAACATACATAACGTAAAGCCCCATCCCCAATGGGGCTCCCCAGAGGGTCTGCCACGGCTCTCCCTGCTGGCACAAGTTGGACTCAGGTTGGCATTGTCAGATTGGCATTGCCAAACTGGGCATATGCCTCTCCCCCAGGGGCTGTACTTACTTTTGCAGCCCGGGGGGATTCCCTTGACTGTATCTCATTTTTGAAAACTTGTAAACCTCACTGAGGAGGGATCATGTGGCAGGGGGGCTTGCTAATTATATGTAAATGTATTAAAACAGATTTAAATGAATTTCTCGCCTTTTGTGGGCATGAATCTTGTTATGTCACCTGCGAGGGGCATGGAAAATCAGGAAATGAGATCTCACCGTTGAGAATCTTGTTTCCCAATTCTCGCGGGATTTAATGCCGCGACGCTGTTCATGCTGATGGCGGACACGGGCGCAAAATCGCCCCATAGTCATAGAGTGGTATCTTACAGCGAACATCCTAGACATCTCCATCACCTCCCAATGGCCCACCCACAAGGAGGACCCACCAGATCTAGCTATACAGCTATCCAGTCAGGGCGGAGTGGCTCAACATTGACTCTGTAGGTTTTGATGTCTCATGGCATCACGTTAAACATGGGTAAGGAAATCTCCCATGATTACCTCTGATTCCCTCAGATGAATCAGTACTCCATGTTCAACACCATTTGGAAGAAACACAGAGTAGCAAGGACAATGTGTTCCTGATATAGGGCTTCAATTTCCAGTCCGAAGAATAACTCAATAGCACCATTATTGACTGAGCTGGCTGAGACACAAAGGACACAGCAGCCAGCTGGGCTTACGGCAGGTGGTGAGAAAACCAATATCAATCTACCTGTCACAGATGTGATTGCCCATGACAGTATTGGTAGGAGTGACCACTGTGGCATTCTTTGTGGAGACACAATATTGTTTCCCACCAAGGATACTCTCCAATATGTTGTATGGCATTATTTCATTTTCATTTCATTTCATTTTTAATTTCATTTCATTTTCATTACCACCATGCTAAATGGGATACATTCATAACAGATCTACCAGCTCAAAACTGGGCATCCATGAGGCACTTTGGGTCATCAGCAGTAGTAGAATTATATCCCAACACAGTCTGTAACCTCGTGGTGCAGCATATCTCTCATTATCTACCATTACCACCAAAGCAGGGAAGCAACTCTGATTCCATGCAGAAGAGCCATGAAAGGAGCAGCACCGGGCATTCCCAAAATATGAAGTGCCAACCTGGTGAAGTTACAGCACAGGACAACATGCAGGCTGAGCAGTAGAGGCAACATTATAGACAGAGCTAAGTGATTCCACAATGTCTGGATAGGATCAAAGCTCAGCCGATTGGTTACATGATCAGCATTTGGAACCATCTTCAGCCAACAGTGCCAACCATGATTCATCTCACCCTCGGCTTGAAGTCACCAACATCACAGGGGCCACTCATCAACTAGTTTGATTCACTCTCTGTGGTATCAAGAAAAACGACTGCAATAACATCCTGGTGGACACTTGTGCTTCAGGACCAGCCATGGCGCTAGCAAAACTGTTCCAGAACAGCTACAACACTGGCATCTAATCTCATTATGGCCTTGGTCCAAACATGTACAAAAGAGCTGAACACAAGAGGTGAGGTGAGAGTGATTGCACCATTGGGTCGAGTGTGGCATCAAGAAGCCCTCGAAAAATTATAGTCAATAGAAATTGGGGAAAGTTCTTCACTGGTTAGAGTCGTACCGAGCACAAAGGAAGATGGTTGTGGGTGTTGGAAACCAGTCATCTCAGCCCCAGCATATCACTGCCAGAGTTCTTTCAGGTCAATGTCCAAAGCCAAATAATATTCAATTGTTTCATCAATGACTACCCTCCATTATAAGGCAAGAGTGGGGATGTTTGTGGTTAATTGCATGGTGTTTAATTGCATTAATAACTCCTCGATTTATGAAGCAATCCTTGCCTGCATGTAGTAGACCTGAACAGCATTCAGGCTTGGGTTGATAAGTGGCAAGAAAAAATGCATTCCACATAAGTGCCAACAATGATTTCTCCAAGAGGAAAATATCCAACCAAGTCACATGAAATTCAACGGTATTAACGGTCGGGGTTTTTTGCTCCCAGGCTGAAGTCGCCTTGTGGGGGTGGGGGGGGGGGGGGGGGGGGGGGGGGGGGGGGCTAGGAAGTGGGAGTATTTCCCTTTGCAGAGCCCAATGGGAAATCATGCCGACTCGTGCAATGTTGGGCTGAGGGTTTCCCGACCTTGTTAGTGGCAGAGCAGGCAGGAAGATTTCGCGCCTGCCATCATATCCGGGCACCAGAGTAAGAGACACCCAGACAGCCGCAGCTTTATCCCACTCTGAACTGTAGTCCAGGAAATGGCCCAGAGACCCCCAAGCAGCACGTGCACCAAGATTCAGTGTTTCATCCCGAGAGGTCCAGCTGAATGTAATGGGAGGACAGGAGGGGTGGAAGGGAGAGCCCCACCCGACTCAACAACCCTGAACGGGAGGCAGTCACAGGGTGGTGAGTGCCAAAGGTATACACCACAGGACATCCCTGTTCAGAAAGAGGATGAACAACTTCATCTGCGTCGCCAGGGTAAGTGAACCCTCTGTTGCTCGAACTCACCCCACCCAATGGATCCTCCTATTTACTGTGTAATCCTTTGCCTTGTTTGGCCTCCCAAAATGCAGCACCTCACACTTCTCTGGGTTGAATTCTATTTGCCAGTTCTCTGCCCACCTGGCCAGTCCGCTGATGTCTTCCTGCAGTCCTCCTCGCGATCAACCACAGGACCAAACCTTGCGTTGTCTGCAAACATCTTGATCATTGCCCCTATGTTTATGTCCAAATTGTTAATATATATCGTAAAAAGAAGGGGAGCTAGTATTGAGAGCAGGGGACCTGAGAGCAGGAATGAAACCACCATCACCTCCAAGTTCTCATCCACCATCTTAATGAGGAAATACATTGCTATTGCTTCATTGTTGCTGAGTAAAAATCCTAGAACTTCCTTCTCAATAGCTCTTTAGAAGTGCATTCACGGCACGGTCTTCAATGGTTCAAGAAGGCAGCTGATTGCCACCTTTGCAAGAGCAAAGTGAGATGGTATTAAAAGCGGGCCTTGCCAGTGACTCTCACATCCTGTGAATGGATTTAAAAAGTGCTGGGTGGGATTCTCCGTTAGCTGATGCCGGAATCGGGAAACGCGATAGGGCAGAGAATCAGGTCCGTCGCCAAAATCGCAGCAGGCACCGATTTGACACCAGATCGCAAGTCTCCGTCACCTCGACAGTGGCATCAATGTAAACCAGAACACACACACTGCGAACGCCGTTTGGATATCATTAGTGGGCCTGACCAAGGGCGTGATTCTCCGCTCCCCAGGCTGGGTGGGAGAATTGCGGGAGGGCCTCTCTGGCACTCCCCGTGATTCTCCCACCCCCCAAAATGGCGTGTCGCGTTCGCCGCTCGGAGAATCGCGGGTCACCGTTTTTCACGGCGACCCGCGATTCTCCGGCCCGGATGGGCCGAGCAGCCTGACGCTCCTGACCTGTTCACGCCGGCGGCAACCACACCTTGTCGCTGCCAGCATGAACATCATGCGAAAGGTAAGTTTGGGGCCTGTGGGGGGTGGAGAGGGGATCGAGCACCACGGCCATGCTCGGGTGGGGACTGGCCCGCGATCGGTGCCCACTGATCGTCGGGCCGGCGTCTCTAAGAGAGAATAGGGGGCGAGGAGCGGCCTCCGACGCCGTCTTGAAACATTCCGGGTTTCACGCCGGAGTCGGCCATTGCGGAGAATCGCACCCTAGGTATTGTCCAGGGCCTCCACGATTTTCTGCCTCTGATTAGTTGATTTCCCGATGGCGCGGTTCACGTGTGCTTTTAGAAATCGTGAAACTGGCGTCGTGGCTGATGAGGGAGAGAGAGGAGGTAGGTCATGGAGAGGTTCGAATCTGGGATGCTGCGCCAGACACTGGCCAGGCTGGCTTGGATGGGGGACCATGTCAGGGCCTGGGGAGGGAGGGGGGATGATGGGGGTACAGGCCAATGGGGTTGGAGTGACCCCCCACAGGACCGGGGTGGTGCCCAGGCATGGACTGCGATTGCTGTGGCCTGCAAGGCAGTCATCTTGCTGCGCATTGCACTGACCACTCACTTTGACCCCTGGTTCTGTAGAGTGACACCGGCCGCATGGGTGCCCCCCTGGCCGCATGAGTGCCCCCCCCCCCCCCCAAACTGCCATACCCACCCCACCCAGCCGCCACCTGCCGGCAGGGCATCAGGCAGCCCACTCAAGGGCAACACCCACTGTAGCCCCTACGAGGGTGCAGGGCGGGGGAAGCGGAGCGTGCCGCTGGCAAGGGCAGTGCCAGCCGACAGTACCCCTGGCATCAGGGATGGGTGCCCGACCAGAAGCCCTCACAGTGCTGGGTACCGACAGGGCCAGGGGTGCGCAGATGGGTGTGGCATGCGAGGGCAGAGCCCGCAGTGTCAATCAGGATCACTATGTAGCCTGTTGGACCTTGTTGGGTATGGGGGCCGGCACCATGCTAACATGTTGGTCTTTCACCCCCTGAAGGCAATGGATATTGGAATTCAACCAGCAATGGTGGTCTTTGTCCTAGTTGCTGCAGACCTGGTTGATGCCCTACGGCTATGTGGGGTGGCGCTGCTCGAGGAGGAAGCTGCAGTAGCGGAGCATGCAGTACAGAAGCGTGCAGCAGTGGAACAGGAATCAGCCGCTCAGGATGGAAAGTCACCTGCCCAACAGGCTGAGAAGTTGGAGGAGGAGGTGCCACATGAGGCCTTGTGTGTACCGGCAGCACCTGTCATTCGAGGACCTGCCGGACAGGGCATGCCATTGAAGACTCTGGCTGAGCAGGGAGACAGTGCGATATATCGGCCAGAGTATGGCACACCTGGCACCGCGGGGGTTTGGGGGAGGACACGCACCCCCGGTGGCTTTCAAAGTGAATGTCTCCCAGAATTTTACGCTATGGGGTCCTTCCAGGCGCCGTGTGGGGACCTGTCCGGGATCTCGCAGACCTAGGTGGACAGGGCATCCCGAAGACCTCCTATCTGCCCAGTCAGCCATTTCACCGAACCCACCAGGGTGCCCGGGTAGCGGGGTTCGCTGCCACCGCCGACATGCCCGGGGGTGATCGACGGGATGCATGTTGCCCTACAAGCACTTGCAGATGACAGGCCACTCTACACAAACCGAAAGGCGTTCCACTTGCTGAACGTACAGCAGCTATGTGACCATCAACTGCGCATCATGCACATCTGCGTCAGATACCTGGGCAGTGTGCATAACGCCTTCACCCCGGCATACTCAATGATTCCTGACATGTTCGAGATGTCCACCCCATGGCTGGGTGTTGGCTCCTGGGAGACAGGAGTTATCCACTGCGCTTGTGGCAGATGACACCTATCCGGAGGCCACAGACCGATACCGAGACCCGCTACAACAACGTCCCTGCTATGACCAGGGGTGTAATCGAATGGTGTTTCGGCCTCCTGAAGATGAGGTTCAGGTGCCTGGACCGCTCTGGAGGTGCCCTCCAGTATGATGCTGAGAGGGGCTCCTGCATCGTGGCGGCCTGTTGCATCCTCCACAACATCGCGCAGCAGAGAGGCAACATGCTGGAGGAGGAGGGTGAACGCCGATGAGAAGGATGCAGGAGAGGGCGGGGCTAGACAGGACATGGGTCCCAGACAGGCATGGGAGGCCACTCGATGTGTGCGTCAGAGCCAATGCATACGGGATGCTCTGACTGCCTCCATGTTCAACGACTGGGAGTGGGAGGGGAAATTGGCCAGGGGCTCAAACACCGCAACCCATCCCTACACCCCCCTCCTCCCCCCTTCACCAGGCCACACCCCTACCTGCAATCACCCTCCTTTCTCCCTCTCTGTGATACATATCTGCTGGGGACAGTAGAATCGCCACCAATCGCGCGTGCGGTCGAAGCCACGCCGGACCGAGGCCATTGAAAGAGGCCCCCGTGGCGATTCTCCGCCGACAACTGGCCGAGTTCCCGTCGGCGTGGTTCACTCATATCCACCTGGCAGGAGCTCGGAGTGGCGACTGCGGACTCAGTCCGCGGCCACCCTGGCGGGGGGCAGGGGGATCCACCACCAGGGGGGGCCTCCAGGACGGCCAGGCTCGCGATCGGGGGCCACCGATCGGCGGGCGCTCTATCTTGGAGGAGCCTATACTGTCGGGGCCGGCCCGCGGTATGGGTCCGCCATGTTGCACGGGGCCGCCGCCGCAGGCCGGAAGTGCAGAGCTCCGTATTGGCAGCCAGAACTGCAAGGAGCACTCCGGGGCCCTGCTAGAGCCTTCCATGTAGGAGAATCACTCTGGAATTTCTCTAGGCCCAATGAATCCTGCTCCAGCGTCAATCTTTAGTTCGAGGAAACAGAGAATTCTGCTTGTTATCTTTAATTCAAATTGATCCATGAGCGAATACATGCTCAGTTTAGTTAAGTGCACCACTGATAGGGCTACGATAGAGATGTAACCATTATGAAAATGCTGCTTTTTTGGGATGGCTGTAAGTGACATTGTGGTGAATGTAACTCTGTAATTCACACTGTGATATATATATGAGACCGTACGATTGTAAGCGCAGTTGCGTTGCCCGACCACTAGGGGGAGTAGATCTGGGAATGCTTAGGAGTTTGTACAGGGCTCCACCCTTGGCTCCGCCCACGGCTCCTCCCCCTGGACTGCTGTATAAATATCGATGCCCAGAGCCAGCCGACCAGTTCATCGAGAGTTCAACGTGTAACAGGCTGGCTTTGTAGTAAGTAGATTGTTCATATCTCAAAGCACGTGTCTAGTGAATTGATGATCTCATCAGACATCATGTACATAAATCTCAAATTAAACTGTTCCAATAGTTAATCAATTTCCTAAACCTTGTTCTTCATACTGAGAAGATAATATTTTCTGTATATTTCTATTACTAACTATGTCAGTAAAATAGAATTGGGAAATAATGAAAGCTTTCAAATTTGCAATATTCTTGCAAGAAACTGTTAAACCCCTAACTGGTGTACAAACACCACTGTGAACCCCAAAGGGTTAAAACAGCGGTTAAATGCCAGTGGAGCTTGGTGAACATTGGAAAAATAAGGGGCAATTTTAAGTAAAACAAGATATTAAAGCTGGTGATAACATTCTATATATGCAGAAAATGCAGAAAGATGCAGTCATCTTTCATCTGTAAATTCAATGTTGAAGAGAAAACTTTGATTCCTAAAGTAGGAAGTCAACATCAATGGAGAATATTAGATCAAAACGAGAAGAACAAGTCAAGTGTTGATAACCTATCTGGTAAAAAAGGTCTTGTAGGAGTTAAATAATTGAACATTCAACTAGCTTGTTAAAAGAATCAATAACTGCGTTGAAACATCTGTACGAGTGCTACTGTGCTAATAGTAAGCTGCCAATTTAAACATGGCAAAAGCCAGAATGAAGTCTAATGACCAGAGATGGATCAATGTTAGCACTGTTAATTCTACAGTCCTACTATAGTCCTTGGGCTCCATAAATGCTGCAGTCACCCTGCTGGCAGTGCTAATCTGGTACAGCAGAGAAGCAATAATGAACTGAAATCATCTTCTTGAATAGTAAATGAAGCGTTCAATTATAGACCTTGTGCGATTGCTTTGTTTTGCCTTATAGATTAGAAAATGTATAATATTTTGAATAGTTTGACGATATAATGCATCCTACATTGCGATATGTGGATCTTGACCCACTCACATCGAAATTACTATGTTAATGGAAAAATACCTGGAGAGATTGTAAGAAGAAGAGATTTTTTCCTTCCAGGAAATTTTAATATGGTTATTTAGTTTGTGGGTTATTCTTCACTTATAATTTTTATAACTACATGTATCTGTTAATAATTTTAAAAATTGCAGTAATTAGGAAAATTACACATATATTTATAGCTAACAGGTAAAATATGCATTATTTGGAATATAGACCCAGACATGCAATAAAATATCTGCAATATTAACACTTGGATTGTACTTTTTTTATTACATTATTCCCAAGTTTAATGTGTTTACCTGCAGACTCCTTTTTCTTCGCATTTTCTTGACTTTTCCCCAATCTTTTTCTGCTTTTCAAAAAGAATGCACCAGACAGTGAGAATATTTTCAGAAATGTAGTAAAGAAAAAAGAATAGTTATATCTGAGACTTGGATATTCTTACAGCCGGTATAATGCTGTTCTTAGGGCAGCACGGTGGCGCAGTGTTCACGGCGCCAAGGTCCCAGGTTTGATCCCGGCTCTGCGTCACTGTCCGTGTGGAGTTTGCACATTCTCCCCGTGTTTGTGAGGGTTTCGCCCCCACAACCCAAATATGTGCAGGCTAGGTGGATTGGTCATACTAAATTGCCCCTTAATTGGAAAAAATTAATTGGGTACTCTAAATTTATAAAACAAAAAAAACAAAAAATGTTATTCTTGAGGATGCGCCTGACCAAACCCATTTGAAATTGCTCGAGAAGACATCGGGCGAGTGTCTCGAAGTCATCGCAATGTCGTGGCCTGCGGGAGTGCGGGGGAGGCAGAAGCAAGCCTGCCAACAATTAAAGGGGCAATTAAGCCTATTAAGGGGGCAATTGAGTAGAGTTTTACATTGCCCATGTGATTTTGCAGTCAGTGATAGCACAGTAGTTGGCATTGTTGCTTCACAGTGCTAGGGTCCCAGGTTCGATTCTTGGCTTTGGTCACTGTCTGTGCAGAGTCTGCACGTTCTCCCTGTGTCTGCGTGCATTTCCAGTTTCCTCCCACAAGTAGCGAATGATGCACTGTTAGGTAATTTGAACATTCTGAGTTCTCCCTCAGTGTACCCGAACATGCGCCGGAATGTGACGTCTGGGGGATTTTCACAGTAACTTCATTGTAGTGTTAATGTAAACCTACTTGAATAATAAAGATTATTAAATTAATAATAAAGATTATTAGGATTATTAGTGTTCTTTCAGGAGAGACCCTGGGCGGGATTCTCCGCCGGCGGGAGTCTCCGTTTTGCCGGCGCCCGGGGGGTTTCCCGACGGCGTGGGGCTGCCCCACAATGGGAAACCCCTTTGACCGGCCGGCCTAATGGAGAACCCCACCGGCAGGTCGGAGCGGAATTGTGGCGGGGCAGAGAATCCAGTCCCCTGTGTTCAGGGGACAGGACTTAGATTATCCAGCCATTTCCAGGATTTTCAACACGCTGGAGAGCCTTTCCGTCATGATAAAAATCTGGACCATTTTTAGAAATTTTAAAGATGTCCTACTTTTTCTTTCTGCCTCTAACTTTTCTCTTTTTCTGAAACCAATTATCCCTTTCTTCTCTTTGAGGGAAAATTCAACCGGATGTGTTTTGGTTTGGGTGGGGACTTAAAACCCACAAAATTGTCGGTGTGTTGGGAAATTGGATTTAACCTGCTGACTTCCATGGCGTGTATTAGGCTGCAACAACCCTGGGAAAAGCAGGTTGCCGGTAAACATGTGTTAATTATTCAATTAAAGCAATAATTCAGCTCACTTCAAATTTAATGTCAAGTCCATGGATGTCCTGACTTTCCAAAAACACACCAGTGAAGGGGTAATTGAAGGGGCTGAATCAAACTCATGGGGCTGGATTCTCTGCCATTGGGATTCTCCATTTTGCCAGCAGCCCGGGGGGTTCCCAATGGCGTGGGGCTGCCCCACAATGGGAAACCCCATTGACCAGCCAGCGAAACGGAACATCCCGCCAGTGTGCTAAAACAGAAATCTGGGATGGCGGGAAGGGCTCACAGGGACTGTGTACCTGCCAGTGCAAAATCATTTGTTTCCAGTATTTTTGCTGAGCCTTCTACAGTTTAGATGTTTTCTCAATCATATCAGTGGCAGTATGACTATCTTAGGTTGGACTTTAGATGAGAATCAAAAAGAGGCATTAAAGTTTCGTTTAGCTGAAGATTCTTTAACAGCAAGTCTGGTCTGGCCAGTTGGGCAACAGCCAGAATGTTTAATTAATATCCCATCACTTATTAAGGAGCCAAGAATGTTATGCAGAGGTCCACCTTTCAGATTATTAGCTTTCTTATCTATCACCACAGCAACTTAGAAGCAACATAATCTCCCTTAAATATGGCCAAGGCTATTAGCGGGTGAGAAAAGCAGCATTGAAGCTGCCGGCACCAATGGAAACAGCAAGGGCGGGTCCCTGATGTCAAGCGCCCCATCAGAAGCTTAGTGTTTTGAAGATTGGGGTGCCAGTTTTAAAGGTCTCCCCAGTGGACAATTGTTCACCAGGAACAACCCCCCCCCCCCCCCCCCCCCCCGGGCACCCAAGCTACCCCCCAGCCAAGCAACCCCCTCCCCACACAGCCCCACCCACCTTGTGCCAGGGGGAAGTCCCTGGCGTCACCTTCTCTTGCCCGATGGACTCAGCTGAGCTCCCCTGGAAGGTCTTGCTCGACATGTGCACACCATGGGAGACCAGTCGGGTTCCACGCCATTCTGCCATCATGCCAACGTGAATAGACTTTGTTACCGGGTTTGGGGGGGGGGGGAGAACATTCACACCATGCATTTACGTCAGGATGAAACACGATTTGGACATCTCACGAGGGCCCCACCGATAAAATCCCGTGAAACTCCGGTTATAGTTTTTAAGATGATGTTGCGTTTTCTTTCAAGCGAGAAAAATGGAAGAAATAATTGTGTACCTATTTTAGACAAGTCTGTGAGAGAAGTGCTAGAAATAATTACAAAGAGAGTTAGTAAACGGAAGATCACGAAGAATAACGGTGAGGGGATGAGAGCTGTTAATCAAGGAAGATTGGAGGGTCTGAGCGAGGAAGTGGGTGCATTTCTTCAAGTTTCAGAACTTACACCATACTTCCTCTGTTCCTCATACAGAAACTTCCGCTGGTGTAGCTGATTCTAGTCAAAAATTAAAAACTTGGAGATTAGTGGTGAAAGTAGATTGCATATCAGAATACAAACCATTATCTTTTTCTGTTTAGAGTGCATGAACGTCCTGTTCAAATGTTGGACGCTCTTGGGCTTTCTGGAGCATTAAGAGCAGCTGAGGGGTAATGTAGCATTTGGAATGAAAGATCAACCAGAGCTTAAAGAAGGAAGCTGCGTCAATGAAGGAGGTGCTGATGTTTTGCTTGAGATCAATGAGCCCGATAATATTGATAAATGAAGAAGCACAGTGGGGTGGGGGGGGGGGGGGGGGGGGCAGGTGCGATATCAAAAGCAACAGATAGTAACTGTAGGCTTGCAAGATCTCTGATTAAATAAATTACTGAAATAAGACTTTGATTTCGAATTGGCAGATGTTGAAAATAAAATGCAACCTCACATGTCAAGTGGACGAGACAGTGAGTGCCCTGGAGTTAACATCTGAAGGAATTGGATGGATTCAGAGGAGAAGGTTCAGCAATTGACTGGATAGGGTTGGATGATGAATGAACATTATTGATTTCGACTTGTGCTATCAGCCATGGTTTTAGAGCAGTGTGGCAAAAACTTTGCTTACTAAAATAACGATAAATAATGTTCGAAAAGCTCAGCAGGTAGCATCTGTAGAGAGAGAAACAGAGTTAATGGCCCAAAACTTCCTCAGAGTGGAAATCTCTGGGATTACCACTCTTGCCAGACTTTCTCACTCTGTAATTCCCCTGTCTCGTCCAACCTTCCTCACTCAGGCTGGGTGAGACAGGAACAGCGAAGTGGGCCCGGGCCCGGTAGCATTGTCGTAGAATAACTGGTATGCAGAGATGTAAGTAGCTCTCCCTTCTTAAGTAGCTGCCGTAAAGTGAAGGTTGAAAGGGACAATTTAAAGGCAGCAGGTAAGTTTTAAAGGGTAGGGGGGGGGGGGGGGGGGGGGGTCGGATCGGACATGGGTGCAGGAGGGACGGACCTGGTGGTTGTTGGGGGAGGTGGGGTCAGATCTGGAGGTTGGGGTGGTTCGGACCCGATGTTTGTGGGAAGGGCATACGCATTGGTTGGGGCGGTCGGGGTAAGCCCCAGGGGGGTGTCATAGAACATAGAGTGCAGAATGAGGCCATTCGGCCCATCAAGTCTGCACCAACCCACTTAAGGTCTCACTTCCACCCTATCCCCGTAACCCAATAACCCCTCCCAAACGTTTTGGTCGTGAAGGCCAATTTATCATGGCCAATCCACCTATCCTGCACGTCTTTGGACTGTGGGAGAAAACCGGAGCATCCGGAGGAAACCCACGCAGACACGGGGAGAATGTGTTGGACATGTTGGTTGGGCGTGTCAGGGGAGGTCATGGTGGTTGCGGGGATAGGGTGTCAGACTCGGTGGTCAGGGGGATTGGATTCGGTGGTTGGGGAGTCTGGTCTGAAAGGGAGGGGGGACTCAGTTACGGAGGGAGGATGGTCAGTCCGGGAGGGAGGAAGGAGGGAGGTTAGTCTGGGATTGGGCTCAGTCCATGCTGGGTCTCAGTCCGAGAGGGTGTTCGGTCTGGGAGGGGGTCCATATAGGAGGGAACGAGGAGGCTCAGTCTGGCAGGGGACCCTGTTTAGAGCGGGCTCAATCCAGGAGGGAGGGAGGTGGCTCAGTCCAGGAGGGGGCTCTGTTTAGGAGGGGGGAGGGAGGGCAATCAGTCTGGGAGGGGGGGGGGGGGGTCAGTCCGGAAAGGGGCGTCAGTCCAGGAGGGAGGGAAGGAGTGAAGAACTCAGTCCAGGAGAATGGGAGATAGGGCACTCAGTCTGGGAGGGAGGGGAGGAGTGAGGGGACTCAGTCCAGGAGAATGGGAGTTAGGGCGCTCAGCCTGGGAGGGAGTGAGGGCAGTCAGACTGGGATAGGGCTCAGTCTGGGAGGGAGGGAGGAGTCTCAGTCTGGGAGCGGGGATCGGGGGGGGAAGGGTTGGACTGGCTCGCACCCCGAGAGGGTGTCGTGATGTGGGGTTCGGGTCCGATGTGGGGGTGGTATGGTGGGTCCCTAAGGGGCTCATGCTTGTGGGGGGTGTTCCATGTGAGGCTCAATCTGGGTGTGTAAATAATTACTCTGGAGATAATTTTTTTAAACTTCTAATTCTTTCAGATTAACTATCAGTGTAAAACTAGCAGAACCATCCAATGTTAGTGATTTAAATAATTTCTGTCAGATGGTTCCCAGTCCAACGCAATTGTCCGGATGAATTTAGCACTTTTGGACATTTGTGGGGTAAACACTTATGAAGGATCTTTCAGGAAGGATTCCCCAGCGCCTCATAGTGGTACCCCCTAAATGCAGCATTGGGGAATCAGGAAATTATTGCCCATTGTTTTGAGTCTGTATGAGAGTTAAAGAGAGCGAGAAATGTGATAGATTTTATTCTGTATGAGACGGGATGGAGCAAAGTAGAAAATCAATGACAGATGGAAGCTAGGAGAGATTGCAAAGCAAAGAAAATGTGTACGGTGCAAGACAGAGGAAGTGTTAAAGATAGTGTGCAGTGGATTAAAGATAATGCAGCAGAATGTGTTAATAGGAAAACAAAGGTCAATGCTCAGTGAAAGCAAAAAATTGAGAACAAGACGACCCAGTGGATAAGGGTGGGTGGGTTGCGTTGGAGTAAAATTGTTTTGCAGAGGAAAAGGTGTTCAAGATAGAGGAGAAAGGCCACAGCCCAAAGTTCTTGCACTCAACATTGAGTCCCAAGGGCTGTAACATGCCTCATCATAGGATGAGATGTTGTTCCTCCAGTTTGCATTGGGCTGCACTGGAACATTGCAGCAGGCCAAGGACGGACATGTGGGCATAAGAGCAAAATGGTGAGTTTTAATGGCAAGTAAGGTTGGGGTCCTGCTTGCGGACTGAGCGAAGGCATGCCACAAAGCAGTCCCCCAGTCTCTGTTTAGTCCCCCCAATGTAGAAGAGACCACATTGGGAGCAGTGAATATGGTCGGCCAAATTGAAGGAGGTGCAAGTCAAATGTTGCTTCACATGGCCAGCACGGTGGCACAGTAGTTAGCACTACTGCCACACAGCTCCAGAAATCCAGGTTCAATTCCAGCCTCGGGCGACTGTCTGTGTGGAGTTTGCATTTTCTTCCCGTCTCTGCGTGGGTTTCCTCCGGGTGCTCCGGTTTCCTCCCACAGTCCAAAGATGTGCAGGTTAGGTGGATTGGCCATGCAAATTGCCCCTTCCTGTCTAAAAGGTTAGATGGGGTTACTGGGTTACACGGATAGGGTAGAGGAGTGGGGTTAAGTAGGATGCTCTTTCCAAGGGCTGGTACAGACTCGATGGGCCAAATGGCATCCTTCTGCACTATAGGGATTCTATGATTCTACTTGAAAGGAGTATTTGGGGCTTTGGACAGTGCGAAGCGAGGAGGCAAAGGGGCAGGAGTTTCACAATCTGCGATTGCAAGGGAAGGTGCTGTAGGAAGGGGATGAGGAGTTGGGTGTGATGGACAAGTGGACCAGGGTGTCATAGAGGGAGCAGTACCAGCGGAATGCTGGTGGCGGGTAAGGGGAAGACGTGTTTTGTGGTGGCATCACGCTGGAGATGCCGGAAATGGCAGAGGATGATCCTTTGAACGCAAAGGCTGGTGGGGTGAAAAGTGAGGCTGAGGGGGACCCCATCTTGGTTCTGGGAGGAACAGAAAGAGGTGAGGGCAAAGATACGGGAAATGGGTCGGACCCGATTGAGCGCCCTATCAACCCCAGGGAGCCTGGGGTGGGGGTGAGGGGTGGGAATTGGAGACCTAGGTTGAAGAAGAAGACAGACATGTCTGTCCATTTTCAAAAGTTTACTTACTGTCTAGCCCTGGGACAGTTAACCTGATACTGTCACTGGATGACAAAAATGAAAAATGTTCCATTCCTCAGTGCCTATTTCGTTCATCTTATTGAGCACAAAGTTCAAATAACAAGTTACCATGCAGAATGAAAATTAAATGGGTTCTGTCAGATTACCCCACTGGTAAAGATGGAAATTTACCCCACAGTATCTAGTAGTTGTTTCCAGTGATGTTTTGCTTCGGGCTCAATCTTAAATGCTATTTATTATAGAGCACTCTACAATCAGGAGAGGGGCGGTATGTGAAGTTTTGCTGCTGGTGTTCTATGACTACTGATCGGCAATTTTGAGATGCAGTACTTTTATTCCTGACAAAATATTTAACCCAAACATAAGCCATTCCTCTGGAGGTATTGCAGGATTAATTTAATCAAAAATCCAGAGAGTAGATTCTGAAATAGATCAGACTTAAATCCATCAGCCTCCATGGCGTTGAATTGTAATGTGCCCAAGGAACATGATTTTTTCTGTATCCTCCTAAGCAGATCTGTAGTATTCCATCAATGACAAGTAGAACGCGCTTCTTGAGAACTTCTACTCTTAACGCCAGCTTTTAGAGTCATCATCACCATTTATTTGCCCCAATGGAGATCAAATGTGATTGCTAAGTCAGGGAGCTGAATGTTGATAGCTACCATGAGCACAGGTAGACAGGCAATCTTCAATTAGAGAATAACTGATACGGTCTCCTTAGCACTGAGGACATTACACTATTTACCTGGCCACTGCTCAATTTTGTCTCCATCTGTCTACAATAATTTGCTCACTGGTTGTGATTCCCATTGTGTAGATTGTGGTGCCATCTTCAAAGAAAACACTGTCACGTTTAATGGCATGGTACCCCCTTGATGAAGATGAGAATTAAAGTGGGGTCAAACATTTCTCGAGGGACCCTTACCTAGCTGATTTGATAAGCAGATAAGTGCATTTATATTTACTCAATGAGCAAAAGGAATCCAAAACTTGTTCTTGCAGAAAAGTTGCTTAATCTAAAACTGGCAAGAATAAATGAATTCTGCATGCTCATCATTTTTCATAGATAGAAGGATGCTGGTGAGGGTGATGGCAGGTTTATTATTGCTTGTGATAAAAATTTTGGCATCATACCTTTTTTCTACTGATAAAAATTATGTCTCCTTCACAGGCACATAGATGGAACTCTGAATACAGTAAATTGAAATAAAGATATTGGCAATAATGAAAGAGAATGCTTGTTTGGTTCTCTATTATTCCTGAAGGACGTTTTAATCTGGAACTAAAGTTGCAATGCACCCTTCAGGTATAATAATGTTGGCTTTACAGATTTAGGGCTCCCATAGGTGTTCCCGAGGGGTTTAAATTGTGTCCATAGCAGTTAATTCAGCAGTAACCTACACAAACATCAGCAGTACACAACTGTGACCCTGACACTCCTTCAGTGAGTCATTCGTCATATATTGCCCAACTCTCTTCACACAGTGATCCAATGGCCAATCCTGTACATCCAGAGGAACAGATCTTTTTTTTTCCCTGAATCGTACTCATGTCTGAACAACTGCCGTATGCAATACAGTTTAGAAATATTGAATTCAGCAGGAAGAGCTTAAATGAAACAATATTTGTAAATTGAATAACAACTTGCATCACAATGCGTTTCTTATATAGACTTAAGAGGCCTATTTGCAGGGAAAGATACTGCAAGACGGGGACCACACCCAGGGAGAAAGGGAAGGAAGCCATATAGTCTGCTGTCTTGCAGTCTAGTAAGTGGTTCTTGAGAAACTGATTGGCCGGAAGATTGATCTGGTGTTTTTCAGAACACATATCGTTCCTTTATATTTTCATCTGGAGGCTGCGTGCTAAGTAAAGGTTGCTCTCCTTGCTGTCAGTTCCACAGCTTGTGGCAGCTCTTTTGAAGTCATGACAGCAGACTGAACAATGGACACAGTGCTTCCATACTGAGTAAAGCAAACAAACAAAATGTTCTAAGCCAAGATGCCAAGCAATCTTTTCACTGTAAGTTCACCAGAAAGTAACAGACAGTTGACATGATATTTTTTTTCCTCTTTCATGTGTGTTTAGTTCAAACCTTTCACCTGGCAAGTTCCCTTGTGGCATCTCTGCCTGTTATATATCCCCACTGCCAATGTGAATTTTCTACCCTACTTCCAAAATGTTCACATTATTTTTCTACAAATAATCAAACGTTCTTTTACCTCACAACATTCAAAGTAAAAATAAGTAGTAGGTTTGTTTGTGCCAGAGACATTGAATGTTGTCCCACAAGTGTCCAATTGTCATCAATGTGTAGCACCAAATTACTTCTTATTGTGACAAATGTTTAAAAAAATCAATAAATGCCATTTCAAATTTAGAAAATAATGACCTGGGACATTTTGTTATGAGGGTCAAACACTGTGGAGGAAAAATCCAACAACTTCCTCTTCAAAATCCTCAAACATCTAGTTCCTGTTCACTCCTGCAAGCGTTTGAAACTCTCCAATCAGGCCACAACATCAAAACATACCAAACCAAAAAAAAACAAGCAACATTCTCTGTGATTGTGATTTGAACGGGTCAGATTTTGCTGGAACAGAGAATCTTGCACATCCAGTGCTAGTTAATCTGTTTCCACCACCCTCAATCTCTAAATGTTTTTTCACTGAGACTTACTGGAAACAAGCTGATAACAGCATGGCGAGAGTAATGGGACAGAATAATATAATAATAATCTTCATGAGTGTCACAAGGAGGTATGGGACTTTAGTGAATGAAAGGACAAACAATGTATCTCCTTCACCAATGAGGTTTAAGATTTGAGAGAGAAACTAAGGGATGACGAGAAAGAAAGATGAATTGGAGTCACATGGCATGGAGAAAGAGAAATAAGGAGAGGGGACAAGCAATTGGATTAAGAGAGAGAATAAAGAAATGGAAAGAAAAAGAAATAAATGTAAACACGTTAAAATCCAACAATGATTTCCAGCTGCTGCTGATGCTACTTGTAGCTACTCCTACCAGGCGATCAGCTGTCAGGGTACATCATGCTCGACTGTCCTGGGCCATCCTCACACATCCAGTGTGCTTGTCTGCAACCACTCTGTGACATCCATCATCCAACTACACTGAATGTTGACCTTTCTTTCTGCTGCCCTTAACTCTGGCATCTAGCATAGATCTTTGTAGCTTTTCAGTTACTGAATGAAACACTGACATTTTCTTTTCTGGATGTCGCTTTTTCAGAGTTCTTATTGTTCTGAGAAATGTATGTACCGCTTCATTGGTCTGAGAGTCTGTATATGGCATTTTTAACATAAGTCTTGGCATCCACATTTCAATTGCATACATTTTCTTCCACAGATCTTTGTTTCTTTTCCAGATTTATGAAACATACAGGAAAGTGGATCGAATGTAGCAATTTCTGAGTTTTTTCACTTGTTACAAGCATGAGTTTTCTTGTTATCTGTACGATCTCTTATTTTCTATTAAGACTCGGGGTGGGTCGGTGGTGGTTTGAGATTGAGTTTATTGTAAAACTTTATTTGTATACTTTCAAAGTACAAACAAAACAACAAAAGCCCAGCAGGGTAATAGAAAGAGAACAATGGAAAGAGAACATAGAGAGAGGGAAACACGTGCACCAAGAACTTTTTGCCTGCATGTTTTGGTCCTGCCTCCCCTCTCTGCCCCCTATTGGATTACAAGTTTTGAATTGCGACTTCTGAATGGCGCTCCATACCAGCACTCACACTGGGATATAACTTACTGGCTGTGCTTACTTTGTTGCATTGACACATTTGTAGTCTGGATTCTGAAAAGCTGATCGGCGGGATTTTCCGTTTCTAAGACTAAGGGCATGGGAACTGTGGTGTTCTATGAAGCCAAAATCGGTGCAGAACCCTCACCGATTCAGGGACCGGTGAGGAGCTAGCAGCAACCGGATAAAACTCCCAGCCCCAAGCCAAAAACGGCCGGAGAATTGCCAGGCTCGTAGCCGCGCATGCGCATGGCAACGACCTGCAGCGGTCGTGCCGTACAACATAGCGCGGCTGCGCGTGGACCCGTCCTGCCAGATACTTCCCCCCTGGATGCCCCTCATCATCCCCATATCAAACCCCCCATTCCCAGCCCTCATGGAAGCCCCCTCCCAGCCAGAAGCACGGCTCTCCCCCGACTGTGACGGCGCGGGACACAGTCCACAGCTACCACGCGAGGTTGACGAAAACTGAGAGCACAAGTGGCTGTGGTGAACTCGGCGTATCGGGGACGGAGCATCGGGGGAGGGCCTTCAGGTGATGTCCTGAGGCCATTCCAATGGTGTGCGACATACTCTCCAATGACCCCGTTTTGGAGGGGGCGGACCATCTGAACACAGGCCCCGCCTCCGATTCGGTCGTTAAAAATAGATTCTCTGCCCGACCGTCAATTACAATTCCAGTGTTGGGCAACAGAGAATCCCGCCCTAAGTGTTGACGCCAACGCAGAATATGGAGACTTTCACGACAGAAAAAGTGACGCTGTATCTGGACTGACTCTGCTACTGTTAAGGGGCTAGCACTGGGGCAACGTGGAACACAATTGATTGTAATGATTGCTTCCAGGCATTCTCATGCCATGCTCTGCTGGATTAATACTTAATTTATCTGACTGTTTGCAACAACTTGCTGACTTTCCCAACTGCTTATCTATTACACTTATTTACTTCACTGTATAAATATCAGGCCTTTTTGCTTGTTTGTTGGACTTCACCTAGGACTAGAGTCATGACAGGTGCCTGGAGCCGAATCTCGAAGCTACCTTCCGCCCAGGGGTCCCTGATGAGCAGAAGGGCATGAGATTCTTGTTTTATATTCTTATTTTATATTTGTGTTTTGTACAAAGTACAATGAATGTTAGGATGCAAGGAAATACAGAGGATCAGAGGGACCTTGGTGTGCACGTCCACAGATCCCTGAAGACAGCAGGACAGTAAGATAAGGCAAAAAAAAAGATATATGGGATGTTTGCCTTTATTAGCTGAGACACAGAATATAAGAGCAGGGAGGTTATGATGGACCTGTACAAAATGCTAGTTAGGCCACAGCTGGAGTACTGTGTGCAGTTCTGGTCCCACACTATAGGAAGGATGATGTGGAGATGCCGGCGTTGGACTGAGGTGGGCACAGTAGGAAGTTGTGCAACACCAGGTTAAAGTCCAACAGGTTTGTTTTGAATCACTAGCTTTCGGAGCACTGCTCCTTCCTCAGCTGAATAAAGAAGTGAGTCACCCGATGAAGGAGCTGCGCTCCGAAAGTTGGTGATTTGAACCAAACCTGTTGGACTTTAACCTGGTGTTGTTAGACTTCTTACTATCGGAAGGATATAATTTCACGAGAAAAGGTGCAGAGCAGATTCACCAGGATATTGTCTGGGCTGGAGTTTCTTCGCTGTCAAGAGAGACTGGAGAAGCCAGGGTGCTTTTCCTTGGAGCAGAGAAGGCTGAGGGGCAACCTGATTGAGATGTATAAAATTATGAGGAGCATAAATAGGGTGGATCGGAAGGAACTTTTCCCCTTAGTGGAGTGCTCAATAACCAGGGGGCATAGATTTAAGGTAAGGGGCAGGAGTTTCAGAGAGGATTTGAGGAAAACCTTTTTCACCCAGAAGGTGGTTGGGATCTGGAACTCGCTGCCTGAAAGGATGGCACAGGCAGGAACCCTCAGAACATTTCAGAAGTATTTAGCTGAGCACTTGGAAAGCCATAGCAGACAAGTGCTAAACAATGGGATTAGATAGCTTCTTGATGGTCGGCGCAGATAAGATGGGCTGAAGGGCCTCTTTCTTCGCTGTTAAAGCTCCATGACTCGAAGTTATGAAGTTATTCACTTCAAAGGCATGTCTTCACTCGAAAAACAGAAAAGCAGTATACGTCTTCAATGGTACAATGCCAGGAAGTGTTGATGTCTAAAGGGACCTTGGTGTCCTTGTTCATGAGTCACTTAAAGCGAAATTGCTGGTGCGGCAAACAATCAGGAAGGCAAATAATATGTTGCCCTTCATTGCAGGGTAACGTGAGTACAGAAGTAAGATGTCTTGCTGCAATTGTACAGAGCTTAGGGTCAGAATGAATCTGGAGTCTTGTGTACAGTTTTACAACTCCTGATCTAAGGAAGATTAGACTTATTATAGTAAGAAGTCTTACAACACCAAGTTAAAGTTCAACAGGTTTGTTTCAAACACGAGCTTTCGGAGCACTGCTCCTTCCTCAGGTGAATGGAGAGGTATGTTCCAGAAACATATATATAGACAAAGTCAAAGATGCCAGGTAATGCTTAGAATGCGAGGGGTTACCCCTATCTCTGCATCTGTAAAGATTTAATTACCTGAAAATGCTCGCATTCTGAGCATTATCTGGCATCTTTGACTTTGTCTATATATATGTTTCTGGAACATACCTCTTCATTCACCTGAGGAAGGAGCAGTGCTCCGAAAGCTCGTGTTTGAAACAAACATGTTGAACTTTAACCTGGTGTTGTAAGACTTCTTACTGTGCTCACCCTAGTCCAATGCCGGCATCTCCACATCATGCTTATTATACCTACTATGGAAAAAGTGCAATGAAAATTCACCAGGTTAATCCCTGGGATGGGTGGGATTGGTTTATGAGGCGAGAATGATAAAACTGGGCCTGTCTTCTCTAGAGTTTCAAATAATGAGAGGTGATTTCATTGGAACTTAGACAATTCTTACAGTGTGTAGGCGTGGGGCCCAGGGCAGAGGCATCTGCAATACATGTATGTGTGTTGAATGCATAGCAATGCAAATATATAGACACACAATAGTCACAGACACATGTAAATGATGCTCACACACCAACCATATACTAACTCACATAATCCTTATACACATATAAATGACATATAGTCCTAAATTCTGTTTCAAACCGAAACATAGCAGCTTGTGAGGCATCATGGGGTTTATGGCTAACTGACTTGACTATTCACCAAGCCTTGTTAGTTCCCACGGATATTTGTGGGAATGGCTTACTCAGCGGCACATCCTTATCAGCAGCTGCTTCTGAGGAATACTGCTTGTGGCACCAGTCCATGGGTATCAAGAGGAACCAAGTACAATTGATAAGAGAGGGCCTCCATCTGTTTTTGAGCAGACCATGCAGCCCATGCTGCCTAGCAACCAATAATTAGTGTTGAATTGTATCCGGCCGACATGGGCTGCGTAGCTGTATCTGTAAATGTTTCCCTATGCTTGATGAGAGAGGGAGAGAGAAGGGCAAGGTGTTCCTACCAGCTTTCGCACGCTGGTGGTAAATCAATAAACAGTTTGCCATTGAAGCATACCCGCGTGTTGACTGATTCTTGTGGATTAATTCCCGCTAACACCGGGCACGACAGGGTGGATGTAGACAGGGGGCTGGATTCTCTGGTCGCCGGCGCCGAAATTGCGTTCAGTGAACGGCCGGAGAATCCGGGGCGCGATTCTCCGCTGCCCACGACGGGTCGGAGAGTAGCGGGAGGGCCTTCCCGACATTTTTCCCGACCTCCCGCTCTTCTCCCCCCCCCCCCCCCCCCACGGCCGCCCCACGACACGAATCGCTGCTCGCCGTTTTTTACGGCGAACAGCGATTCTCCCCTGGCCAATGGGCCGAGTTCCCAGGCCTTTACGGCCGTTTTCACGAACGCAAACACACCTGCTCTCACCGTTCGTGAAAACGACCGCAAAGTGCCGTTCCGGACAACCATGGCACCGATTGGCACGGCCGCACCAAGAGTGGCATGGGCCCGCGATTGGCGCCCACTGATCACGGGCAGCGGGTCCGATACCTGCGCACTCTTTGTTCCTCCGCCGCCCCGCAGGATCAGTCCGCGGGGCAGCTGAGGGGCATGACGGCCCGCGCATGCGCGGGTTTGACGCATATGCGTGATGACGTCTTCCGCGCATGCGCGGGTTGGAGCCGTCCAATCCGCGCATGCGCGGCTGACGTCATCGTGCGCGTCAGCCGCCGTGACGCTTGGTGCGCGGGCTTAGCGACGGTCGCTAAGCCCGTGATGCCGTGCTTCGTGGGGCCGCGCTGCTAGCCCCACCCGGGGGGGGAGAATCGGGTCCCGGGAGGGGGCGCGGAGGCTGCCGTGAAACACGGCCAGTTTCACGGCAGCCTTTATGACTCTCCGCATTTGCGGAGAATCGCGCCCTTGTTCCCGACCAAGTCGGGGGCGCCGCCGCTTTCGCGCTGCTCCGCCCCCTCCAAAGCAGCATATTCTAAGAGTACGCCACAACACGTATCAACGGCCTCAGGACATTGCCTGAGGCCCTCCCCCTGATGTTCTGCCCCCCCCCCCGACCGGCCGAGTTCCAGACGACGTGTGGTCTCACCCTTCGGGAACTCGGCGTGGCGGCTGCGGACTAAGTGCAGCGCTGCCACAGTCAGGGGAGGGCTGATCTGCGGGCATGGGTGGCATTATATGGGGATGGGGGCACTGTGGTGGGGTGGTCTGGGTCGCGCAAGCCGGTCGAAGGAGGGGACTATTTCGCGGGCTGGGTCCACGAGCGGCCGCCACCGTGCGCATGCGCGGCCATGGACCCGGCAATTCTCCAGGGCGTATCGGCAGCTAGAGCCGGGTGCTGCTAGCCTCCAGCAAAACGGGTAATTGGTGGCCATTTTGCACCAGTTTTTCTGGCTTAAAATGCCACCGTTCCCACGCCAGCGTAGGGGCATAGCCCCAGAATCGGAGAATCCAGCCCAGGATGTTTCACCTGGTGAATGAGTCTAGAACCAAGGACACAGTCTCAGAATAAAGGGCAAGGCATTTAGGACTGAGATGAGGAGAAATTTCTTCACTTCGGGAGTATTGAATCATTGGGCTGTGGAAGTTCAATCATTGCTCATGTTCAAGACAGAAATTGATAGATTTCTGAATACCAATAGCATCAAAGGATATGGAGAGAGCGCAGGAAAGTAACATTGGGCTAAATGATCAGCCATCATCGAACTGAGTGGTGGAGAAGAGTTGATAGACTGAATAACCTACACCTGCTGCAATGTTCAAATTTTGGTCTGTTGGTTCTGCCATTCCCAGCTTTCATGAACATGAGAAGAGGTGGCGTTCCCATAGCATGCCAGCTGATGCTCATGGCCCCCACATTTAATTTTAAATGACTACCGAGTTGAGATCTCAGTATGTGGCTGCTGGTTTGCGCATCCAGCTGTTTGGAGCAATAAGTGAGGGTTGTGGGACACTGATTTCTCCTACATGCACCCCTTGTGATGTAGGTGTGTGGTTTGACATGAGAACAAGGGTACGAACCCTCACAAACATTTCCCATCTATCATTATTTTACTGCATATAGGAATGACATTGAACCTTTTAAATTGTTCCTTTCCTGGGCCACAGAGGTTGATTGGCATTGCACCCACAATTACCATGTTGTTTAAAAAAAAATACTGACGTGCTTCATTATCAGACATAACTTTCTGCAGTGAGTATAGTGGACAATTAATGTGAAAATCTAGCACAATAAAACAACACGACACTTGGGGTGTCATTTGTGCGAAGCAACATGTGGAGTGACCTTGTTGAATCTCCACAAATCTCACGGGGTCGGTTCAGTTTATAAAAAAATATATTTTCTTTAAGGGGCAATTTAGCGTGGCCAATCCACCTACCCAGCCCATCTTCGGGTTGTGGGGGTGAGGCCCACGCAGACATGGGGAAAATGTGCAAACTCCACACAGACAGTGACCAGGGGTCGAACCCGGGTCCTCGGCAACGTGAAGCAGTAGTACTAACCACTGCGCCACTGTGCCGCCCGGGGATGACCTGATTAATCTTCCCCTGAGCCTTGTGAAGTACAAGCTCCCTGCTGAGAGGTGGAGGCCTATATCCGGGTTTGTTAATTCCTTAGGATAAAACCCAGCCCAGGTTGGAGCCGAGGTTGCAGAATAGTCCTGGCTTGGACTTGGACTGTTGCTTGTATAGACTTTTCCCAAATCAAGGGTTAGAAATAAATCTTTTTTTGACTCTCCTTTCTGAACTCCTCCTTGACTACCATTTGACGATGAGGATAAAGTGGGACAGCAGTCGGCACTGCTAACGATTTGGAGTGCAACCACCTCTCATTGCGAAGCAATAAGGTTTGCGCCGTTTTGAAAATGCTGCTCTTTGGTAGACTCGATGCTTTTGATACGGGGGTGGAGGACTGGGCTCAATATGCAGAGCATTTGCATTCTTTTCTTAAGGCGAACACTATCGTTGTGGATGATCAGCAAACGGTAATTCTTACGACCACCTGTGGGGCCCCTACCTTCAGTGTCATAAAGTTCCTAACATACACCGCAACCTCAGACTTCAAGGCGTTCGAAGAGCTAGTAGTGCTCGTGACAAACCACTACGATCCCAAGCAATCGATCATTGTGCAAAGATATCGATTTGACACATCTGAGAGCATCCCAGAGGAATCCATTACCGAATTCCTGGCGCGATTACGCAAACTGGCAGAGTATTGTGACTATGGGGCATCCCTGCCCAAAATGCTATGGGACTGCCTTTCTGAGGGGTAAATAATATGGCGCCCCATCGGTAATTGCTGGTCGAGCTGTTGCTGGACCTAAAAAATGCCATCAAGATCGCCCTTTAATGGGAGAGCGCAAAGAAGGGAGTCCAGGGACTCCAGGGATGTCAAGGATGAAGGTTAACAGTATCAGACACCCCCATTCATTTGCACGGTGCCCCAAAGGGGTGGGACCCCTGGAATCCCATCCTGGTCCCGAACACCGTTGGGACGAAGCGTGTTGGCCGAGGGCTGCTGTAATCAGGCAGGGAACCACCCTGATAGAGGAATCGATGGAGGATGATCCGTGGTGGTGTGGCACTCATGGCCGATGAAGCTGCAGAGATAGGAAACCACGGGTCAGTCAATAAACCGCCGCCCTACCCGAGGGTGACACTAGGCCAGAGCCACGAACCTTCACCTGGAACAGCCTGCTTAAGGTGATTGTATGCAATAAAGTTGCATTGCTGTCCCATGGGTTGCCCACATCAGACTAACTGTCCAGGTAAACGGCCACCCATTGTATATGGATCTCGACAGGGCGCCGTGGTTTCAGTAATAAGAACATTTACATCTGAGAAAATTAGAGCGAGGCTTCAACAGCTGGGCTTGTGGGACGGCATTGGGCACTGCTGCCTCACAGCCCCAGGGTCCCTGGTTCAATTCCAGCCTCGGGTAACTGTCTGTTTCGAGTTTGCACTTTCTCCCCGTGTCTGCGTGGTGCTCCGGTTTCCTCCCACTGTCCAAAGAAGTGCGGGTTAGGTGATTGGCCATGAGATATTGCCCCTTAGTGTCCATAAAGGTTAGTGGGGTCACGGTGAGAGGGTGGAGGCATGAGCGTAAGTGCGGTGCTCTTTCCAAAGGACTGGTGCAGACTCGATGGGCCGAAAGACCTCCTTATGCACTGTAAATTCTACGAAATTCTATGATACCAAGCAAGACTAACAACCTACATGGGGGATCACCCAAGACAAAGCCGACATGACTGTTACCCAAGAAAACCTATGGACTGCAGTCCATTCGGCGACCGTGAATATTAGTGTGGAGCCCGGACTGAGTCTGCTGGGCTATGATTGGCTACAACGCCTCCAGCTGGACATGCAACGGATCTTCCAGATGAGCACCAGAGGACTTAAAAAAGTCTTGGGGAAGTATCCGCAGGTCTTCTAGGAAGGTCTGGGCAAAATTAAGGGGGACATGGCCACAACACACATGGGCGAGATGCTCCGTTTCTGAGACTATTGATGCCAAGGCAGAATTTGTGGACTTTCACAGCAGGAAAACTGGCGCCAAACCTGGATCGATTCATCGACTGTGGAGGGGTTAGCACCCACACTACTTGGAACACAATGATTCTAATGAAAAACTGTGTGGGATCCACCGGGTCCGTGATTGACACTCGGGCGGCTGACAAGCTGGAGCTGCATATACACGTTACAATGCCCACGCACACCATCCCAGCCAAGAAGATGGCACTGGTTATGCTGGAGCACACCCATACAGCTGATGGGTTGGCTGGGGCCAGCGAGCACCCAGGGTGTGGCTTGGGGGGGGACACCTATTTGACACATGGCACTAAGTTCACAGTGGGCAGTCAGCGGTGTTATGGGTGCTAGTTATGGATGCAGGCACTCCATTCACCAGTGACGGGTGTGCACAATTTATGAAGGCAAATCGAGTCAGATATATCCGGATGGCCCATACCACCCTTCCTCGAACAGGCTGGCCGAGCGAGCAGTGCAGACCTTCAAGAGAGGGATGAAAAACAAACCACAGGATTTGTGGAAATTACATTAGCAGGATTTCTATTTAGTCACCAGACCACGCCGCATGCCACGGCCGGCATAGCACCAGCTGAACTATTGATGGGCCGAAAACTCGGGACCCACCTTAGCCTCGTGTTCCCTGATAGGTAGGAGAGTGCAATGCAGTCAGAACCTGCAGAGAAAGCTTGAGATAGGCGGATACTGACTAGGAGTTTCCAACCGGCGGACCCGGGGTACATCCGAAACTTCAGGGGTGGAGCCCGTTGGATTCCAAATAAAGGCTCATGAAGAAACAGTGCGGAAGCACCTTGATCACCTCTGGAGCAGGGAGCTAGTGTTAGGACATGCCCCACCAGAGAAACTGTCTTCCAGACACTTCAGCCTGGCACATGAGAGCCTGGGGTCGTCACCCCCTGGGGGCCCCGACATTGAGATGCAAGGGCTGGTGGACTCAGGTTTTGAGATGGAGACACAGGCATCTGAGGTTTCCAACAGCGACCTTGCCAGGTATCAACTGCCGGTCATCATGGAAACGACAATCTGCAACATGCTACTCATGCGACTCATCCCGCCCTGCAAGCAAAGCGGAGAAGACAACTCCCTACACTCCCGACTTCAGAGGGATTTACAGACATTGGGGGTGAGGGAT
Source organism: Scyliorhinus canicula (assembly GCF_902713615.1). NCBI lineage: Eukaryota > Metazoa > Chordata > Chondrichthyes > Carcharhiniformes > Scyliorhinidae > Scyliorhinus > Scyliorhinus canicula. The sequence continues at coordinate 177,231,952 of NC_052149.1, read as the reverse complement.
ATTATAACGTTCACGAGACCCACGTGGACGACGTGATTAATCTCCCGTCAGCCTCGTGCAGTACGAGCTCCCCTGCTGCGGGGCGAAGACCCATCAGCGGGCTTGTTAATTCTACAGGATAAAAACTGGCCCAGGTAGGAACCGGGGTTGCAGCATAGTCCCATCTGGGACTTGGACTGTCGCCTGCACATGCTGTTCAAAAACCAAGGGTTGGAAATAAACTTTTTTTTTGATTCTCCTTTCTGGACATCTCCCTGATGGATCTAAATTAATTCACAACTTCTGGGGAGTGTGACTCACATATGACTTATTGTGACTCTTGATCCCCTGAAGTCGCAAAGTTTGGCCCATTATTTCTCTTTATCTTCTCTGCAACATGGTTAATCATGTTATCCTCTTCAACATTTCCCTTCTCAGTTCTCAACTCTGTGTTACTTTCCTTTCCTCCTACATCTGCAGCAATGCACTCTCTTCCCACTTGACAACTTCACATCTAGGGGGCAGGATTTTCCGATTCTGAGACTAAGTGCTGATGCCGTCATGGGAACGGTGGTGTTTTACGACGGAACAACATCGCAAAACGGCCACCGGTCCTCTGTCTGGTGGGGGGCTAGCAGGCACGAAGCGTAGAGCACCCAGCTCTAGCTGAAGATACGGACAGAGAATTGCCAGGTCCATGGTGTGCGGACCCGGCCTGCCAAAGAGTGCCCCCTTTGGCCAGGTTCGCCAACCCCGGACCACCTCTCACCAGTGCCCCCAGTCCCTTCCAAAGCCCCCCCCCCCCCTGCCTGCGGATCGTCTCTCTCCCAACTGTGACAGCGCTGGACTCAGTCTGCAGCCACCACGCCAAGTTCCCGAAAGAAAATAGCATGAGTGACCCACGCCGTCAACGGGAACTCAGCCCATCGGGGGCGGAGAATCTGGGGGAGGGCCTCAGGTAACATCCTGAGGTCATCCATCTGGCGTGCGCCGTACTCCTAGAGTACACCGTTTTGGAGGGGGCGGATCATTGCAAAAGCGGCGCCGCCCCCGATTTTGGCGCCAACGTGGATTCTCCAGCCATTTCCTGAACGGGATTTCGGCGTCGGAGACCTTAGAATCCCATCCAGAGTCTCCCAAAGATTTGAAGATTTTGCCCCTGCTCTTTCTCTTCTTCATGTTGCTCTTTGCCAACAGTACCTGCAAGCATTGCGGTGAGTTTCATATACTGTACTGCCAGAGGTGTCATCTTTTGTACAAGACATTAAACTAAGGATCCATCTGCCCCTCACGTTGATGCAAATGATTTTATGGTACGATTCAAAGAGGGTCATGGGAAATTATTTCATGCCCTTGCCGATGTTTATCTTCAACCAACATTGTGAAAAACATTATCTCATCGTTTATCATTTATTATTCATTAATGGAATAGGTGTACCACTGACAGGACCAATATTGTTTGCCCATCTCTAATTCCTCTTGAGCAAGCACCTTCTTGAATTGCTGCAGTTTGTATTGAGTAAGATTGCCCAAAGGGCTGTCAGGAAAGGAATTTCAGAATTTTAACCCAGCATCAATGAAGGTGCAGCAATAAATTTCAATGTCAGGATGATGTGTGACTTGTAGGCGATCTTGCAGTTGCTGTTGTTCCCATGCATTTGTTGCCTTTGTTCTTCGGGCCATAGAGGTCATGGATTTGGAGTTAACACTTGTGGTGAATGTATAGTACTAGTAATTCACCAGTGTATTAGTATCATGTTCTGCCATTGCGTTACAGCTATGTTATGTTGTTGACCTTGTGGGCTCCACCTATGGGCCATTGTGTGGCTTCACCCACAGGGGGATATGTTGGGGCATGTACGGGCTCCGCCTATGGCTCCTCCCCATGAAAGGAAGTATAAAGAGCAATTGACCTGTAGGCGGTCCACGGTATTGTACTAGTCACAGGCAAGCTCTGTTCTAAACTGATTAAAACCTCGGTTTGCTTCTACTCGTGTCTTTGAGTGAATTGATGGTCGCATCAACATTTCAAAGAATTCTGAAGAAAATCCGTATTAAACTCAAAATGGTTAACTCTGTTTCTCGCTCAGCCGTGCTGCCGGATCTGCTGAGTTTTCCAGCATTTTCTGTTTTTATTTTAGATTACCAGCATTGCTTTTATTATCATCTATTTGGAAGTTGAAGCATTGGCAAATTGCAGGCTGTGCATCGTCGAGATGGTACATACAATAGCCACAATGCATGATTATGAAGGGATTCTATTTTTACAGAAGTCAGGGTGGAGATTCCCATCGCTCAGTCCAATGTGGATCACAAACTTGAAAATATTGAGTCTGAAGTACTTTCTGTATGTATATGAAAATACTGTGGTATATAGTATGCACTGCTCAGCTCTTTTTGATCACAAAATGTTGCATGAAACTTTTAACTTTAAATAGGTGGAATATAAATATAGATCTGAATTCATCCATATACTTTTGCACCAGTTACATCATTTTTGCAAAAACAGATTTTCATTTGTGTGCTAAATTTCACACTTGCCATTTGCTGCATGAATTATCAGCAATTCTCAAATTCATCTTTTTATTTTAATAAGCTGGTTTAAAAATTCTTCTGCAAAAACTCAAGCAATTACATTTCAATAAATTAACTCTTTCCTATCATTGTTCTTCTACTCGTCTCCATATTATCCAATCAGGTATTGGTTCCATCCTACAAAGGAAGTCATTGTTAGAAATTGTTAATACCACTCCAGGTGTGCCTGGCGATGCCATTTTCTATCATATTTTTAGATTGAGATGGGAACCAAGATCATACAAAAACTATTTTGTATTTTTCACGATCACAAGAGAGGCTTACAATCCCTATTATAGGGGCCCCTGGGGGAAGTCACCTGAGGCCTGTTTAGGGGCACAAAGGTGCACATTGTATTCTTCTCTTTGAAGTTTAGATAGTTTGAGTCATCGGTCAGCTGAGGTCTGTATAAAAGACAGACAGAAACCGCACTCAGTAAGCTTGTGCAAGTCAAGGAGACACAGCCGGAGTAAGGCACATCCAGAGTGGGAATTGCAACTTGGTAATTTGGTGCAGTGAGGTAATTTGGTGCAGAGTTGGAGAAGGTGCTTTTTCTCTACTGTTTTGTTCTCTCTCTTTCTTCTGGCCTGCAACTGTTAATCTTCAGTGAGAGAACCAGAGAGCATCTGAGACCCTGGGTGAGTTCTCCCAGTGAGCCAGAGAACACACAGCCAGAGTGAGGTACAACCAAGAGTGAGTTTGGGAATTCGAAGCTGGGTGGGGAGGAGGTGCTTTTTCACCCTGCTAAGTGACTGGTAAGTAGTTTTTTCTTTTTTTTTCTTTTCATTGTCTAATTTATTTATTTTTCTTTTGTTTTTTGAAATTGTAGTTTTGTAAGTTTACCTAAGGTTTAAGACATGCCAGGAGATCCCAGACGCATGCCATGCTCCTCGTGTGCAATGTGGGAGCTCAGGGACATGTCCACTGTCCCTGGCTCTTTCACGTGCAAGAAGTGTGTTCAGTTGCAGCTCCTGTTAGCCCGGTTGACGGCTCTGGAGCTGCGGATGGACTCACATTGGAGCATCCGCAATGCTGAGGAGGTCGTGGATAGCACGTTTAGCGAGTTGGTCACACCGCAGGTGAAAGTTACTGAGGGAGATAGAAAATGGGTGACCAAAAGACTGAGCAAGAGTAGGAAGGCAGTGCAGGCGTCCCCTGCGGTCATCTCTCTGCAAAACAGATATACCGCTTTAGATACTGTTGAGGGAGATGGCTCACCAGGGGAAGGCAGCAGCAGCCAGGTGCATGGCAACATGGCTAGCTCTGCTGCACAGCAGGGCAGGAAGAAAAATGGCAGGGCTATAGTGATAGGGGACTCGATCTTAAGGGGAATAGACAGGCAGTTCTGTGGACGCAATCGAGACTCCGGGATGGTATATTGCCTCCCTGGTGCAAGGGTCAAGGATGTCTCGGAGCGGCTGCAGGACATTCTGGGGGGGAGGATTAACAGCCAACTGTCGTGGTGCACATAGGCACCAACGATATAGGTAAAAAACGGGATGAGGTCCTACAAGCGGAATTCAGGGAGTTAGGAGTTAAACTAAAAAGTAGGACCTCAAAGGTAGTAATCTCAGGATTGCTACCAGTGCCACGAGCTAGTCAGAGTAGGAATGTCAGGATAGATAGGATGAATGCGTGGCTCGAGAGATGGTGCAAGAGGGAGGGATTCAAATTCCTGGAGCATTGGGACCGGTTCTGGGGGAGGTGGGACCAGTACAAACCGGACGGTCTGCACCTGGGCAGGACTGGAACAGCTAGAGCTGTTGGGGAGCGTTTAAACTAATGTGGCAGGGGGGATGGGAACCAATGTAGGAAGTTGGAAGGTAGTAAAACAGGGACAGAAGCAAAAGAAAGTAAGGGGGAAAGTGCAAGGCAGAGAAGACATAGTCAAAAATCAAAAAGGGCGACAGTACAAGGTACAGTGACTGAGGGGAGCTCAGTAAATAGGCCCAGTAATACTAAAAGGAATAAAACTGGAGATGTTAAGATTCAAAATAGAGGTCAAAAAACCAACATAAGTGTACTTTACTTGAATGCTCGTAGTATTTGGAATAAAGTAAATGAGTTGATGGCGCAAATCATCGTGAATGACTATGATTTAGTGGCCATTACTGAAACATGGTTAAAGTATGGTCACGACTGGGAGTTAAATATCCGAGGGTATCAAACTATTCGGCAAGACAGAGTGGATGGTAAGGGAGATGGTGTTGCTCTGTTATTTAAGGATGACATCCGGGCAATAGTAAGGGATGACATTGGTGCTATGGAGGATAAGGTTGAATCCATTTGGGTGGAAATCAGGAATAGCAAGGCGAAAAAGTCACTGATAGGAGTAGTCTATCGGCCACCAAATAGTAACGTTATGGTGGGGCAGGCAATAAACAAAGAAATAACTGATGCATGTAGAAATGGTACAGCAGTTATCATGGGGGATTTTAATCTACATGTCGATTGGTTTAACCAGGTCGGTCAAGGCAACCTTGAGGAGGAGTTTATAGAATGTATCCGCGATAGTTTCCTAGAACAGTATGTAATGGAACCTACGAGGGAACAAGCGGTCCTAGATCTTGCCATGTGTAATGAGACAGGATTGATTCATGATCTCATAGTTAGGGATCCTCTCGGAAGGAGCAATCACAATATGGTGGAATTTAAAATACAGATGGAGGGTGAGAAGGTAAAATAAAATACTAGTGTTTTGTGTTTAAACAAAGGAGATTACAATGGGATGAGAGAAGAACTAGCTAAGGTAGACTGGGAGCAAATACTTCATGGTGGAACAGTTGAGGAACAGTGGAGAACCTTCCAAGCGATTTTTCACAGTGCTCAGCAAAGGTTTATACCAACAAAAAGGAAGGACGGTAGAAAGAGGGAAAATTGACCAATTGGTATCTAAGGAAATAAGGGAGAGTATCAAATTGAAGGAAAAAGCATACAAAGTGGCAAAGATTGGTGGGAGACTAGAGGACTGGTAAATCTTTGGGGGGCAACAGAAAGCTATAAAGAAGAGTAAGATAGAGTATGAGAGTAAACTTGCTCAGAATATAAAAACAGACAGTAAAAGTTTTTACAAATATATAAAACAAAAAAGAGTGGCTAAGGTAAATATTGGTCCTTTAGAGGATGAGAAGGGAGTTTTAATAATGGGAGATGAGGAATTGGCTGAGGAACTGAACAGGTTTTTTGGGTCAGTCTTCACAGTGGAAGACACAAATAACATGCCAGTGACTGATAGAAATGAGGCTATGACAGGTGAGGACCTTGAGAGGATTGTTATCTCTAAGGAGGTAGTGATGGGCAAGCTAATGGGGTTAAAGGTAGACAAGTCTCCTGGCCCTGATGGAATGCACCCCAGAGTGCTAAAAGAGATGGCTAGGGAAATTGCAGATGCACTAGTGATGATTTACCAAAATTCACTAGATTCTGAGGTGGTCCCGGTGGATTGGAAATTAGCAAACGTGACACCATTGTTTAAAAAAGGAGGTAGGCAGAGAGCGGGAAATTATAGGCCAGTGAGCTTAACTTCGGTAGTAGGGAAGATGCTGGAATCTATCATCAAGGAAGAAATAGCGAGGCATCTGGATAGAAATTGTCCCATTGGGCAGACGCAGCATGGGTTCATAAAGGGCAGGTCGTGCTTAACTAATTTAGTAGAATTTTTTGAGGACATTACCAGTGCAGTAGATAACGGGGAGCCAATGGATGTGGTATATCTGGATTTCCAGAAAGGCTTTGACAAGGTGCCACACAAAAGGTTGCTGCATAAGATAAAGATGCATGGCATTAAGGGTAAAGTAGTAGCATGGATAGAGGATTGGTTAATTAATAGAAAGCAAAGAGTTTTTAATTTTTTTTTAAAATTTAGATTACCCAATTATTTTTTCCAATTAAGGGGCAATTTAGCGTGGCCAATCCACCTACTCTGCACATTTTTGGGTTGTGGGGGCGAAACCCACGCAGACACGGGGAGAATGTGCAAACTCCACACGGACAGTGACCCAGAGCCGGGATCGAACCTGGGACCTCAGCGCCGTGAGGCGGTTGTGCTAACCACTAGGCCACCGTGCTGCCCAGTAGAAAGCAAAGAGTGGGGATTAATGGGTGTTTCTCTGGTTGGCAATCAGTAGCTAGTGGTGTCCCTCAGGGATCCGTGTTGGGCCCACAATTGTTCACAATTTACATAGATGATTTGGAGTTGGGGACCAAGGGCAATGTGTCCAAGTTTGCAGATGACACTAAGATGAGTGGTAAAGCGAAAAGTGCAGAGGATACTGGAAGTCTGCAGAGGGATTTGGATAGTTTAACTGAATGGGCTAGGGTCTGGCAGATGGAATACAATGTTGACAAATGTGAGGTTATCCATTTTGGTAGGAATAACAGCAAACGGGATTATTATTTAAACAATAAAATATTAAAGCATGCCGCTGTGCAGAGAGACCTGGGTGTGCTAGTGCATGACTCACAGAAAGTTGGTTTACAGGTGCAACAGGTGATTAAGAAGGCAAATGGAATTTTGTCCTTCATTGCTAGAGGGATGGAGTTTAAGACTAGGGAGGTTACGCTGCAATTGTATAAGGTGTTAGTGAGGCCACACCTGGAGTATTGTGTTCAGTTTTGGTCTCCTTTCTTGGGAAAGGACATACTGGCACTGGAGGGTGTGCAGACGAGATTCACTAGGTTAATCCCAGAGCTGAAGGGGTTGGATTAAGAGGAGAGGTTGAGTAGACTGGGACTGTACTCGTTGGAATTTAGAAGGATGAGGGGGGATCTTATAGAAACATATAAAATTATGAAGGGAATAGATAGGATAGATGCGGGCAGGTTGTTTCCACTGGCGGGTAAAAGCAGAACAAGGGGGCATAGCCTCAAAATAAGGGGAAGTAGATTTAGGACTGAGTTTAGGAGGAACTTCTTCACCCAAAGGGTTGTGAATCTATGGAATTCCTTGCCCAGTGAAGCAGTTGAGGCTCCTTCATTAAATGTTTTTAAGGTAAAGATAGATAGTTTTTTGAAGAATAAAGGGACTAAGTGTTATGGTGTTCGGGCCGGAAAGTGGAGCTGAGTCCACAAAAGATCAGCCATGATCTCGTTGAATGGTGGAGCAGGCTCGAGGGGCCAGATGGCCTACTCCTGCTCCTAGTTCTTATGTTCTTATGTAATCATAGAATTTAAAGTGCAGAAGGAGACCATTCGACCCATTGAGTCTGCACCGGCCCTTGGAAAGAGCACCCCACTTAGCCCACACCTCCACTCTAACCCGGTGACCCAGTAACCCCACCTAACCTTTTTGGAGGCTAAGGGCAATTCAGCATGGCCAATCCACCTAACCTGCACATCTTTGGAGTTGCTGGGGGTGGATGCTCCATTAACAGGGGTCCTTAGGGGGGTCCCTTATTATAAGGATCCTTGGGGATGTGTGGGTCGGGTCACCACTGTACTTGGAAGTAGAGGGTGTACCCAGGCAATCTGGGAGTGGAGAGCTGCCAAGCGGTGGGGGGAGGGGCTGATTTACTGTGCGGGGCAGGGGGTGTGTGACCGGCTGCGGGTCTCCGGTCGGGGAAGGAGATGGGGGCTGACTGACATCCCGCCATCCCCTCCGATGTCCGACCCCGTTCCACCCGACGATGATTGCCACTCCAAGAAAGTTACAGGCCCTGAGGACAGAATCTTCCCTGAATTGCTCTAAGTGTAAGAGTGGACGGAGAAATTGGCAGGTTTTGGCGCTGTGTAATTCTAGTTCGTGAAACCTGCCCGATCGCCTCAACATAACCTCACTGCTTCCTCAATGAGGCTGCCATACTTAAATGGGCAGAGTGTGCACACTTCTCAATGCTTGCAGCACAGGAGCCCTCCACTGAAGGGATGACCCTAAAGGCAGAAGGAGTGCTTTCCATAAAATTTAGTGATATCTGACTTGAGCGCATGCTGGATGCTGGGGAGGCCCACTGTAATGTTCTCTAACCCCTCTCTGACCGCAGGAAGAGCAACAATGTTGAATGTGGCTTCCCAGAAGGAAATAACAGTGAAACGGGGTAATAAGAATATTGTTCGGAACTGTCTTTCTAGGTTGGGAGGCATCCCCTCTGCTCATATCGTCCTCATTCCGTCCGTGACTCCACTAATTACCCCAAATGTCATCCATCCTCTCATTTGCCCTGCCATGTGCCTTGCCTACAAGCTCTCCGTTGTCCTTATGCAGGACAAATTCGTACACAATAAAAGGGAGAGATCCTAGACCAGGGCTGGAAATCAAGGGCCTTGTTGACATTGAAATCAGTGCCATTGCGCTGGTTGGAGACCGTTCGAGCAGCGACAGTGAGGTTGGCAACAAGCACCCATCTGAGGATCCTGAACCATGAACCAGGTCACCACTCCCCCCACTCTCTCTCTCTCTCTCTCTCCTCTCTCTCTCTCTCTCTCTCCCCCCCCCCCCCCCCCCCCCCCCCCCCCACAACCCCCACCATCAACATTATTCTGAGTGCACTGTTCTGTGCATTATGTGGCTGCTATTCACTAAGAATCTGCACTTGCTCTCTAAGGCACATCTGATGCCCTCCGGCAATGTAAAGTCCACAAGAGAAGAGATGTCCTCAAGCAACCCAGGAACACACTTTTCTTTTTAAAAATTTTTTTATTTTGAAAATCTTTTAATGTAACTTTTAACATTTTATATCACAAATTCACAAAGCCAAACAAAACCAACACATTTATCAACAAACAAAGAGTTCCAGCCGGCAACTGTAACAGTAGTCCCCCCTTAACAAAAATACTCAAGGGCAGCATGGTGGCACAGTGGTTAGCACTGCTGCTTCATGGCACCGAGGTCACAGGTTCGATCCCGGCTCTGGGTCACTGACCGTGTGGAGTTTGCACATTTTCCCCGTGTTTGCATGGATTTCGCCCCCACAACCCAAAAGATGTGCAGGGTGGGTGGATTGGCCACGCTAAATTGCCCCTTAAAAAAATACTTGTCTTGCGGACTTTACATTGCTGGACTTAGCCAAAACACATATTTACAGTGGTTTATGTACAGTGTGGTTCAGGCATTAGTCTGCCAGCAAACCATTTTCCTCCCTTCTGCCATGTTAACAAGTTGGTGAATGGCTTCCATGTCTGTGAAAGCCTTCTTCCGACCCATGGATAGCGAATTTTATCTTCTCCAGCCTGAGAAATTCCACCAGGTCGAACAGCCAGTCTGCAACCTTGGGTAGTGCTGCTGATCGTCAGCTAAGCAGGATTCTCCGGCAAGCGATCAGAGATGCAAAGGCCAGGGCATCAGCGCCCCTCCCTGTGGAGAGCTCTGGCTGCTCTAATACCCCAAAACAGCCACTTGTGGGCACAATTCCACCCTCGGAGACAGGACGAGGGGACAATGATGGTTAGGGACATGACACAGACAGTAGAGTATCGACCATGGGGGAACTCACAGAGACATTTTAGCTCCAGAGGAGAAATGACCTAAGGTAAACAAAAACTTCCTCTGCAAGGAAACGATGACGTACCTCCAGATTCCAGGACATTCACTATTTGAAAGACTACTGAACATGGGTGACCTTGGGGAGGGGAACTGCGCAGACATATATGGACAACTGTTAGAAGAGGTGTGCTCATGCCTGGATGAGACAAAGAAAAAGTGGGAGGAAGAGCTAGGCAGGGAGATAGTGGGAGGACTCTGGATCGAAGCGCTGCACAGGATATACTTCACCTTCACAGGCACTGCACCGAACCTAACGCAACTAAAGGTGGTGTACAGGGTGCACCTAATGAGAACATGAATGAGTGGGTTCTTCCCGGAGGTGGGGGACAAATGCAAATGGTGCCAGAGTGTCCCAGCCAACCACACCCACATGTTCTGGTCTTGCCCCAGACTTGTCAGGCACTGGGTGTCCGTCTTTGAGGCCATGTCCAGGGTTGTGGCATTACTCCTTTTCGCCGAACTGGCCCTTGCCCTGAAACCTCTGAACTTGCCCAAGACCACTTCCCCCCTGTCACCAAGCAAGCCCTCGTCCTGCAGCCACTGAGAAGACTTCTCCACCTTACTGCTGGTTTGGTGGGATTGGACTCTCTCTCTTTTGAGCCCCTGAAATTGATATGTCACTGCCACTGAAGCCTGGCATTGAATCGTGTAAGTGCTGCCCAAAACAAGGTAGGTGGATGGTCCTTGAATGGAGGAGCAAAGTGTAGGTCACCAAGTGAACATCACTTATGTACCAGAGAATGCGGGACAACCTTAGCAGGTCAGTGGAGAGAAAAGGAAGCTAACATTTCAAATCTGGATGACTTTGTCAAAGCTGGGACTGAAAATAGGATATGGTCTGTTTTTGTTTCAGATTCCAGGATCCACAGTTAGTTTTTATCTGCAATATTCCAAATCTGGTCTGACCAATGATTTGTAGAGATGTACCATCACTTCCCTGCTTTTATACTTCTGCCTCTATTTAGAAACCCAAGGATCCTACAAGCCTTCTTAACAACTGTTTCAACTTGCCTGGCCACCTTCAGAGAATTATGCACTTAAACCCTAAGGGTCCTTTGGTCCTGCACTGTCCTCAAGGTTGTATCATTGGGCCCATATTGCCTCCCCATGTTTCTTCTCCAACATGCATTACCTCACATTTCTCTGCATTGAAATTCATCTGCCAGGTGTCTGCCCATTTGGCCAACTTGTCAATGTCCCTCTGAAGTTGTTCAGCATTATCCTCAGAATTCACTATTCTCCCCAGCTTAGTATCATCTGCAAATTTAGAGATTTTTGCCCTCACCACCCATCGTTAAATCATTTAGATTAATCAGAAAAAGCAAGAGTCCCAACACTGAGCCCTGCAGAACACCACATTCAACTTGTCTCCGGTCTGAGAAATGCCCATCTATACCTACCCTCTGTTTCCTATTTTAGCTAACTTCTAATCCATGCTGCCCAGGACCAATCCTTCCCAAACATTTCTAATTTGCTAACCAGCCTGCCATGCGGCACTAAATCAAATGCTTTCTGAAAGTCTAAATGTACAAAATTCACAATATTACCCTCATCTACTGTCTGTATCACCTTGTCAAAGACAACAATTACATTTGTCAGACATGACCTGCCCTTGACAAAGCCATGTTGACAGTCTAGTATTAAGTTATTTTTCTCAAGGTGGCCTTTGAAAGTCTCCCATTTTTCATCCACTGTTTCATCCACCAACTTGCATTTCCAATCAAGCCGCTCCAGTTCAACTTTTAGAACCCTAAAGTTTGCCCTTTTCCAGTCTGGGATTTTAATCTATGACTGACGTTTATCCTTTTTCAACTTAATATTGAATCTAATTATATCATGATCCCTATTTCCCAACTGTTCGCCCACTCTGACGTTCTCCACCTGACCTGCCCCATTTGCTAGGACCAGACTCAGCCCAGCTTCCTCCCTAGGTGGGCTGGAAATGCACTGTTCCAGAAAGTTCTCCTGCACACGCTGTAGGAATTTCGCCCCTTTTGTGCCCCACACTCTACCCCTCTCCCAATCTACTTTAGGGTAATTAAAATCCCCAGCTATCACAATCCTACTTGTCCTGCAGCTGTCTATAATTTGCTTATAAATGCTCTCTTCCACTTCCTCCCACTATTTGATACTATATTAAATACCCAACAAGGTAACTATTCCCTTCCTATTTCTCACCTCCAACCATATAGATTCTAATTCAGGAACTGAATCTCATTCAAGGGCTATGATATTATCTTTGACCAAGACTGCTGCACCTCCTCCCTTTTTACCCACCCTGTTTCTAGTAAAAACCTTGGGCTGGATTCTCTGTTTGGGAGACTAAGTCTCCAAGCTGGCATGAAAATGGTGGTGTTTTACGCCAGGCAAACTGGCGCAAAATGGCCACCGATTCGTTGTTTTGTTGGGGGGCTAGCAGGGAGGCAGCGTAGAGCTCCCACCTCCAGCTGACGATATGCCCTGAGCATTTCTGGGTCCGTGGCTGCGCATGCGCGTGGTGGCGGCCTGCAGTGGCCACGCCGTGCTTCATGGTGGACTCAGCCGGCAGACCCAGACCGTAAAATGAATACCCCCTTCGGCCGGCTCGCACGCCCTGGGCCGCCCGCACACAGTGTCCCCAGCCCCGAATGAAGCCCCCCCCCACCATCCGATCGGCCCACCCACAACTGTGGCGGTGCCGGACTGAGTCCGCAACCGCCACGCTGAGTTCACGACGGGTGAGACCATGAAAGTCCCACGCCGTCAGGAACTCGGCCGGCCGAGGACAGAGCATCGTGGGGTGGGCCTGAGGCCATGGATACGTGGCACGCCGTACTCCTCCAGTATGCCGCTTTTCAGAGACGGAGCATCGCGGAGGTGGAGTTGCCCCCCCGATTTTGGCGTTATCGGGGATTCTCTGCCCCCTTGCCGAACGCGATTTTGGCATCTGAAAGCTGAGAATCCAGCCCCTTAGGATGTTAAATATCCAGTCCAGGGGCGGAATTCTCCAACCCTCCGGGGGGGTCGGAGAATCACCCGGGGCAGGCGTGAATCCCGCCTCCGCCGTGGCCCGAATTCTCCGCCACCCGGGAATTGGCGGGGGCGGTAATTGCGCCGCTTAGGTCAGCGGACCCCCCGCGGCGATTCTCCGGCCCGCGATGGGCCGAAGTCCCGCCGCTGACAGGCCATTCCCGCCGGCGGGAATCAAAGCACGTCTGGTGGCAGTGGGATTGGCAGTGCGGGCAGACGCAGGGGTCCTGGGGGGGCGCGGGATGATCTGGCCCCAGTTGGCGCCCCCACGGTGGCCTAGCCCGCGATCAGGCCCACCGATTGGCGGGCAGGCCTGTGCCGTGGGCCCACTCTTTTTCTTCCGCCCTGCCATGGCCTTCACCATGGCGGGGGCAGAAGAGACCCCCTCCCCTGCGCATGCGCCGGTATGACGTCAGCAGCCGCTGATGCACCGGCGCATGTGCTGACTTCTGCCAGGCGGCGAAGGCCTTTCGGCCCCGGCTGACGGATCGCCAAAGGCCGTTCGCGCCGGCCGGCGGTGCGGGAGCCACTCCGGCGCGGGCCTAGCCCCTAAAGGTGCGGAGAATTCCACACCTTTGGAGAGGCCCGACGCCGGAGTGGTTCACACCACTCCATCCTGCCGGGACCCCCCGCCCCGCCGGGTAGGGGAGAATCCCGGCCCAGTTCTGGCTTGACCCATGTTTCTGTCAATGCTGCTATGCCATATCCCCCAAGAGCAATTTCTGCTTCCATAGAACATAGAACATAGAATGATACAGCGCAGTACAGGCCCTTCGGCCCACGATGTTGCACCGACATGGGAAGTCAAAAACTAAAGGCCATCTAACCTACACTATGCCATCATCATCCATATGCTTATCCAATAAACTTTTAAATGCCCTCAATGTTGGTGAGTTTACTACTGTTGCAGGTAGGGCATTCCACGGCCTCACCACTCTTTGCGTAAAAAACCTACCTCTGACGTCTGTCCGATATCTATTACCCCTCAATTTAAGGCTATGTCCCCTCGTGCTAGCCACCTCCATCCGCGGGAGAAGGCTCTCACTGTCCACCCCATCTAACCCTCTGATCATTTTGTATGCCTCTATTAAGTCACCTCTTAACCTTCTTCTCTCTAACGAAAACAACCTCAAGTCCATCAGCCTTTCCTCATAAGATTTTCCCTCCATATCAGGCAACATCCTGGTAAATCTCCTCTGCACCCGTTCCAAAGCTTCCACGTCCTTCCTATAATGAGGCGACCAGAACTGTACGCAATACTCCAAATGCGGCCATACCAGAGTTTTGTACAGCTGCAACATGACCTCATGGCTCCGGAACTCAATCCCTCTGCCAATAAAGGCCAACACACCATAGGCCTTCTTCACAACCCTATCAAACTGGGTGGCAACTTTCAGGGATCTATGTACATGGACACCGAGGTCCCTCTGCTCATCCACACTGCTAAGAATTTTACCATTAGCCAAATATTCCGCATTCGTGTTATTCTTTCCAAAGTGAATCACCTCACACTTCTCTACATTAAACTCCATTTGCCACCTCTCAGCCCAGCTCTGCAGTTTATCTATGTCGCTCTGTAACCTGCAACATCCTTCCACACTGTCTACAACTCCACTGACTTTAGTGTCGTCTGCAAATTTACTCACCCAACCTTCTGTGCCCTCCTCTAGGTCATTTATAAAAATGACAAACAGCAACGGCCCCAGAACAGATCCTTGTGGTACGCCACTCGTAACTGAACTCCATTCTGAACATTTGCCATCAACCACCACCCTCTGTCTTCTTTCAACTAGCCAATTTCTGATCCACATCTCTAAATCACCCTCAATCCCCAGCCTCCGTATTTTCTGCAATAGCCGACCGTGGGGAACCTTATCAAATGCTTTACTGAAATCCATATACACCACATCAACTACTCTACCCTCGTCTACCTGTTCAGTCACCTTCTCAAAGAACTCGATAAGGTTTGTGAGGCATGACCTACCCTTCACAAAACCATGCTGACTATCCCTAATCATATTATTCCTATCTAGATGATTATAAATCGGATCTCTTATAATCCTCTCCAAGACTTTACCCACAACAGACGTGAGGCTCACCGGCCTATAGTTACCGGGGTTATCTCTACTCCCCTTCTTGAACAAAGCGACCACATTTGCTATCCTCCAGTCCTCTGGCACTATTCCTGTAGCCAATGATGACATAAAAATCAAAGCCAAAGGCTCAACAATCTCTTCCCTGGCTTCCCAGAGACTCCTAGGATAAATCCCATCAGGCCCCGGGGACTTATCTATTTTCACCTTGTCCAGAATTGCCAACACTTCTTCCCTACGCACCTCAATGCCATCTATTCTAATAGCCTGGGACTCAGCATTCTCCTCCACAACATTATCTTTTTCCTGAGTGAATACTGACGAAAAGTATTCATTTAGTGTCTTGCTTATCTCCTCAGCCTCCACACACAACTTCCCACCACTGTCCTTGACTGGCCCTACTCTTACCCTAGTCATTCTTTTATTCCTGACATACCTATAGAAAGCTTTTGGGTTTTCCTTGATCCTACCTGCCAAAGACTTCTCATGTCCCCTCCTTGCTCGTCTCAGCTCTCTCTTTAGATCCTTCCTCGCTTCCTTGTAACTATCAAGCGCCCCAACTGAAACTTCACGCCTCATCTTCACATAGGCCTCCTTCTTCCTCTTAACAAGAGATTCCACTTCTTTGGTAAACCACGGTTCCCTCGCTCGACCCCTTCCTCCCTGCCTGACTGGTATGTACTTATCAAGAACATGCAATAGCTGTTCCTTGAACAAGCTCCACATATCCAGTGTGTCCAACCCTTGCAGCCTACTTCTCCAACCTACACATCCTAAGTCATGTCTAATGGCATCATAATTGCCCTTCCCCCAGCTATAACTCTTGCCCTGCGGGGTATACTTATCCCTTTCCATCACTAACGTAAAGGTCACCGAATTGTGGTCACTGTTTCCAAAGTGCTCACCTACCCCCAGATCTAACACCTGGCCTGGTTCATTACCCAAAACCAAATCCAATGTGGCCTCGCCTCTTGTTGGCCTGTCAACATATTGTGTCAGGAAACCCTCCTGCACACATTGTACAAAGAACGACCCATCTAATGTACTCGAACTATATCTTTTCCAGTCAATATTTGGAAAGTTAAAGTCTCCCATAACAACTACCCTGTTACTTTCGCTCTTTTCCAGAATCATCTTCGCCATCCTTTCCTCTACATCCCTAGAACTATTAGGTGGCCTATAGAAAACTCCCAACAGGGTGACCTCTCCTTTCCTGTTTCTAACCTCAGCCCATACTACCTCGGAAGAAGAGTCCCCATCTAGCATCCTTTCCGCCACCGTAATACTGTCCTTGATTAGCAGTGCCACACCTCCCCCTCTTTTGCCCCCTTCTCTGAGCTTACTAAAACACCTAAACCCCGGAACCTGCAATAACCATTCCTGTCCCTGCTCTATCCATGTCTCTGAAATGGCCACAACATCGAAGTCCCAGGTACCAACCCATGCTGCCAGTTCCCCTACCTTATTTCGTATACTCCTGGCATTGAAGTAGACACACTTCAAACCACCTACCTGAACACTGGCACCCTCCTGCAAAGTCAAATCTGTGCTCCTGACCTCTATACTCTCAATCTCCCGTACCCCAAAACTACAATCCAGGTTCCCATGCCCCTGCTGAATTAGTTTAAACCCCCCCAAAGAGCACTATTCCAGTTCCCCAATTTTGTTCACTATACTCCATACATTTACATACATACAATTTAACCCTGCCCTTATATCTTTCTTGCTCTTGAGAGACGACTATTTATTTGTTCACTGTCAGCACTCTAGCCTTCCCCCTTTCTTTTCCCTATTTGCCACCTTCTTTCTTTTGCCCTCACTGGTGCTTCTAGATCTAGGCCCATTAGCCAACCAACCCCCCCCCCCCCCCCCCCCCCCCCTCCCCGCCCGCCCATACTAGTTTAAATCCAATCTCACTGCACCATTTACCTTGTATTGTACTGAATTGAATAATTAAACTATTTGGAGAAGTATCTAACGCAGAAGCCAGATTTACAGTTGGACAGAGATAGCGAGACATCTCCGATGGATTAATTAGACAATCAGTGTCGGTTCTGACAAGGGAAAATATAAGCGACTGAGAATAATTGACAGTAATTGTACATTTTCATGTCATTACATAAAAAATAATGACTTTGCTATTGTTTAATTTCTGTTTAACTTTGCAATGATCATGCCTGTGTCCTTTTCCATTTTTGCATTTTTTTGCTTCTTTATTATCAACAATAGAATAATTGAAAGCATTGATCAAGGCAATTCAAGACAACTACATGTGGGGAGGGGGATATACTCTGTCAAAGGGACACCATATTAATTACTCACAAAGCATATACTACAATACTACTGGATAGTTAAATTGACAGTAGCTGCTGCATAATAACAGGGCTAAAATTATAAATCTTTCCCTCTATGAGACACTGCTTGTTATAAAACATCCTCCAAAATGTTGTCTCATAGGAAGGATCAACTTTATGCTCTCCCTGTGAGAATTGCCAACTTAGAAGCCTTCCCTGACTTCATAACGAGAAACACACAATCCTGTGCTGTAGAACTAAACTCTACTCAGTATCCTTATGTAAAGAATATGCATATGGTGCCTCAGAATGTCCCAAAGCACTTCACAGCCAATGAATGAATTTTATATTTTAATACATCAACATTGTTATAATAGACTGCACAGAAGATGGCCCTATAAACAGCAGGAAGGTAGTTGATCAATTAAACTGTTTTGGTAACGTTATTTGAGGGATATATATTGCCCAGGAGAACTCCCCTTGTCTTTTAATTCCACAATTCCTTATTGATGTATCCTTGTTTTTAAATAAAATATTAATTTGAAGGCCTCCATTGCTTTGGAAATTCTGGAGTAAAATTTGTTTTAGGAACATATGAAAAACATATTAAAATCTAACAACCTTGTCAATTTATGTGATCAAGAACATTTTTTGTGTTTGTAATATGAGAGTCTGTAATGTATCCTAAGGAAGTCTTGTTGTGCAGTGGGTAACATTCCTGTCTCTGAGCTGGAAGCTCTGGTTGTCCCATCCAAAGATTTACATAGATTTACATAGAATTTACAGTGCAGAAGGAGGCCATTCGGCCCATCGAGTCTGCACCGGCTCTTGGAAAGAGCACCCTACCCCCTACCCAAGGTCAACACCTCCACCCTATCCCCATAACTCAGTAACCCCACCCAACACTAAGGGCAATTTTGGACACTAAGGGCAATTTATCACGGCCAATCTACCTAACCTGCACATCTTTGGACTGTGGGAGGAAACCGGAGCACCCGGAGGAAACCCACGCACACACGGGGAGGATGTGCAGACTCCGCACAGACAGTGACCCAGCCGGGAATCGAACCTGGGACCCTGGAGCTGTGAAGCGATTGTGCTATCCACAATGCTACCGTGCTGCCCATATTTGAAGGCCAAGGAAGAGCCATTCATAACCCGAGCAACAGTTTGAGTATCAACCTTCAAAATTATGCCAATACACCAATGGCATGGCAGTAAGAGTGAGAGAGACTGTCCTTCTGCACTCTAAGTTCTATGTTTAAAAGACTCCTAGTCAACCATACCTGATACGGAGTGGAATCCCTCAGGTTTTAAGCTACTAGATGTGGTTCTCCAGAAAGATTTCTAAGTGTGGTAGCAAGTGGGAATTGTCCCGAGCTTCCCGGCACTTGGCCCACCGAGGTCAGCAATGTTATTCAACGTTAATTGCCTACTTAACAAGGCCTCATGGCTTCTCGCCACAATGAAGACTCGCCAGCTGATTCACCGGCACTGTGCTCGCCAGCAACCCCCCAACACCCCCCCCCCCCCCCCCCCTCCCGCCGCTAATAATGTCGAGCAGTACTTAAGCTTCACTTGCTCAGTTAATCCCAGCCAGCTTGCAACAAGTTGCCGAGGAGACCAGCCCCAAGATTCTGGGATGCTGACCTGGGGAGGCTCCGAGATGCGGTGAAGGCTGGGAGGGATGTCCTGTTTCCCCAAAAGAGGGACAGACATAGGGCACCCAGTGCCGCCTTGGATGAGGCTGTGGCGGCAGTGAGCTTGGTGAGTTTGACCAGGAGGACTGTCCTCCAGTGCAGGAAAAAGGTCAACAGCCGACACTGGGCAACACAAGTGAGTAGACACCAAAGCCTCCCCCACCTCCCCGACCTTTCCACCCCACGGGAACATCCACCCCCCCCCCCTTCAATACCCCCCAACTCTTCTTCCACCCCCCCCCCACCACTGTGAACCACACGTGTGGCGAACGATGCCCCCTCTGTGTCTCCTCAGAAAAACTCTTCCAAAATCGTCGGGTGAGCACCTAGACTGCATTGGTATGCCAGACTTCAGGCTTCTCACCACCTTCGAGGGACATGCCCTGGGGGTGACCAGTGTGGTCAACGACAGGGTGGTCATCTATGTGGAGTCATCTAGTCTCCCATGAGAACACCTCGGAGGAGAGCTCCGAGGATGCCACCATACTAGCCGCATCACAGCTGTCATCCCCACCCTCCATCAGCGCAGACACTCGCCATTCGGTGGGGTATGTTAGTGGTCAGGCTTCTGGGCACATTTAGTGGTGGTGTCCAAGGTGTGCACAGTCGGTGATGGCCATGGCTGAGGGCCTCCGTAGACTGTCTGACTCGATGGGGGACGTGACCCAGGACCAGACAGACCTTGATGAGGCACTGCCTGACATCGCCGAGGGTGTCGATGCCATGGTGCGGGAATTGGGGAGCCGCCAGGGCTGGCAGGGCCAGATGATGCAGGGGCAGCCGGGGCTCAAACCAGCTGCCCCTCTGTCCCTAGGTGAGCCCCAGGGCCCTAAGGGCACTGACCAGGAGGAGGGGTGCTGGATGCCAGCCCGGACCTGTCCTATGGAGTGGGGACGGTGGCCACCAGCTCCCCCTGAGTTCCACAACTCTGAGGATGCCGCGTCTTGCAGTCAGCACACAGAACAGATTGGCACTGCTGTCCATGTGCCGCCATCAAGGCCCCGAAGCCCTCCCAGAGGATGCGTGCCAGGAACATTGACAGCCACAGGACGTGGTAAGCAGTTGGCTGCCTCCACCTCTGATGTGCCTCCTGGGGACACACCTAGACGCAGTGGTGGAGCAAGGAAGGCTAAGCCCGTTGAGGATCACTGACAGCACTGGGGCAGGGGGCAGATGGGGGGGATTGTTAGGGCTTTAGGGGGAGTGAGGAGGTGGCAGGGTGAGTGGGGCAGCACTGTCGGGAGAGTGGGGCATTGTTGGACACTTGTGGAACATTAAAAACCCTTCACGGGAGTGGGCCGGTTGCATCGTAGACCATTTGGCGTCCAACGTGGTTCTCATTTTTGGCCTCTCCCATTATTTACCTCCCTCATCGCACTTTTGCTCAAGCTCAACGAGGCCACAGAATCATGTCCTGTAGTTAAAGGTACAAAAGTAGCATTGTGTGCAATTCTTCCAAATTTTCTCAGCGTGTCAGGCTCTGACTAAAACCCAGTGTGAAGCTGTCCAGCCACAGAACTGAGTTGTTAGTCAATGTTTTGAGCCTCTCTGAGAAAAATAATTCAGCCGTGTGTGGTTTACAACATCACTGTGGTGAGCCGGGACGTTATAGAGTCAGCAAGGCTGGTTCCACAGAGATCGGGGCGTCCTGATCAGCACAGGAAGAACCCCCCCCCCCCCCCTCCCACCCCAGCACCCTCCACACCGATAAGGGGGAGCCCCAAAAAGCATCAGTGGCTCCTACCGTCAGCATTGGGTCTCTCCCACACCCCCACTACCATCAGCATTGGTTCTCTACCTCATCACCACATCCATCAGCATCGAGGCCTACTCCCCCTCAACAAACATAACACAAACCCCTCCCCTAATAGGGCTGTCCAGATGGTAAACTCCTGGCACTGCCCCCTTTCACAGGTTGACCCTGCCTGGTTCGCACTGCCAGGTTGGCACTTGGAGGACTGCCAGGGTGAAACTGCCAGGTTAGCAGTGTTACGAAACAGTGGCAGGGGGCACTGTCTGGGCAAGTCACTCTTCCTCTCTCCATGGAGGTTGTACTTATGTTTTCATCCCGGGAGGAATCCCCTTGACTAATTTTTCAGAACCTGTTGTAAACCTCACTGACATGACGACACATCGTTCAGGTATGAACATTCAGTGGGGGGGGGGGGGGGGGGCGATCATGTGGCAGGGGGCTCAATAAGTATATTAACATGTATTAAAATATATTTAAATGAGGTACCCACTCTTTCTGGGCATGAGCCTCATTACACCAGTGGAGAGGGAGAGAGTAGTCGGGAAACCCCAGTCTCACCAGAAGAATCGTGTTTTCCGACTGTCGTGGGATTTTCTGCCTGAGTTGCCGTTCACATTGACGGTTAATCCGGGCTGAAAATCTCCTCCATTTTCCTTTCTTGCAGCAATCTGACTGACTGACATCTCCTGCTTTAAATAAATACGTTTTATCAGATAAGTTTCCAATACCTCACAAATCTCATTAAAAAGAAATGTCAACAACACTCATTTTTATTATTTTTCCAATTTCTTTTCCAAGTTTCATTTCAGAGATCTGAAGCATCCAGATAACTGATAGCAGAGGGAAAACTGTAGATCATATCAAAAACATGCAATCTTCATTGGACTTACATTATGAACTTTGTGATGGTGAGATTTCTTTTAATTAAATTCTCTGTATTAATTTAAAATGTTCGTATACTTCAAAGATTTTAATACATTCATTTAATAAAGCAATACAATCAGTTTAGCAAACATTTGGTAGGAATAAGGTAGCAGTAACTTGGTAATACAGAAGGGCAGCACGGTAGCATTGTGGATAGCATAATTGGTTCTCAGCTCCAGGGTTCCAGGTTCGATTCCAGCTTGGGTCACTGTCTGTGCAGAGTCTGCACATCCTCTCCGTGTGTGTGTGGGTTTCCTCCCACAGTCCAAAGATGTGCAGGTTAGGTGGATTGGCCATGATAAATTGCCCTTAGTGTCTAAAATTGCCCTTAGAGTTGGGTGGGGTTATGGGGATAGGGTGGAGGTGTTGACCTTGGGTAGGGTGCTCTTTCCAAGAGCCGGTGCAGACTCGATGGGCCGAATGGCCTCCTTCTGCACTGTAAATTCTATGTAAAATCTATGTGAACATTGCTGATAGAAGAGACATGTTGCTGAAGCTCTTCATTTTGCACTCATTAGGACAAATACAAGAATACTAAATTTCATACAGTCACAATAATTTATACTGCAGGAGTTTGCATTTGACTCTGACTGGTTGAGGCATTGTCATGCAGAATAAATTGTAGTTTTACCTGCAGTTTAATTGTAGCGAACTGTGTTTGTTTTAAGTTTGCCATTCTTGTGCTTCTCCTGATGAGTGCGAGACAAAACAACTTTGGCAATATGTCTCTCGTTTCAGTAATAAGTGTTGATATTTAGTTTAGGGCTCGAGTTTAAAACAAACTGTAAGTTTTAAGATCTAAACCAACCTTAATCTAAGTATTCTTACTGTTACTCTGAAGTAGATATTTAACATTATGTAATTTGGTGTGCACAATTGTTCCTAAATTTAATTCATTTTTATCAAAGTGCACTTAATATTATCAACCTTTCATTTAACACATAGTTTTATATGTGTGTTCATGGGATGTGATGTCACTGACAAGGCCAGCACTTATTGCCCATCCCTATATTTTTTTAAGAGGATGATACTGAGACACCTTCTTGGATTGTTTCAGTCAATGTGGTGAAGGTACCCCCTCAGTTGTTAGGAAGATCCATAATTTTGAGCCAGTGACAATGAAGAAACACCAAAACAGTTCCAAGTCAGGATGGTGTGTTTTTGCCATCACTAACTTAGATCATCTGCAAGGTATCAATTTGATTGATTTTAATGGAAACAGGAATCGGCTGATTCGATATTGGGAGCCACACACACACATATGCATGCATGCGTACACACGCATGCTTTCAGCATCCTCGTGAATCTCAACCTAATATTGTTATGGGAGAGGCGTTTTCAGAACCCCATAATGTATCATGGAGTTCAACCAACCTCCCCCTTTAATGTATTGTTGCTTTTGAAGCACGCGGCTTGTTCTCCAGGTGTGGTATTACAATTATGGACACGTGGGTTTTTAAACACAAAACAATGTTTATTCCATGAACTCAACTTAACCTTTTGAATAAACATTGGATCACTTAACACCCCTTACTTCAAAGATAACCTCGAAAATAATACAACACTAAATAATCCTTCAGTTGTTCCTTCAAACAACCAAGAGAATAAATACCTTTAATCAGAAACACATCAGGTTAAAGACATTACTATTATGAGTTTAAATCACCCAAATGATTCAGAGATAGTCTTTCATGGCAGAGATCACAGCAGATCCAGCTCACTGCAAACACAGATACACCCAAGCTCTTTTCCTCAAAACTGAAACTAAAAACAGAAGTGAGCTCAGCTCCCCCCCCCCCCCCCCGCCCCCCTGCCCCCCGCCCGACATCACTTCAGTAATATGAGCTGCTTCATTTCTTAAAGATACATTGCTTAAACATCCATTTCTTAAAGGTACTCTCACATGACAATATCTTTTATATAGTGTGGACACTAAAATCGCAAACAGTAAATCAGCTGTTGTCATACTCTGGTATCAAATATATTCACCAGTACATGTTGACCCCTACATTCAATTTTCCATTTCTGGAATTGAATGTTGTTGATAGTAGCTGATGATAATAATACCAAATGACATAATTCTGGTTGCTTTTAGAACAGGAGCACTAACCCATTGTAAATAAAGATTTAGCTTCCATTAAAGTAGCAGAGACAGCAGTTTAAGCATACACCTGCTAGTTCGCAAAGAGCAATTGCTCAGCCATATTTGTATGAACTATACAAAGATAAGATAAATAACCTTTATTGTCACAAGTAGGCTTACATTAACACTGCAATAAAGTTACTGTGAAAAGCCCCTAGTCGTCATATTCCGGCACCTGTTCGGGTACACAGAGGGAGAATTCAGAATTCTCAGTTGGTACGGGAATTGAACCGCCGCTTCTGGCCTTGTTTGTAACAGCATCACAAACCAGCTGTCTAGCCCACTGCACTAAACCAGTCCTCTATTATACTCAGAGAATAATACTGCAAACTAATGTCCATTACTTGCCTCTCCCATTTTTATATTTGGACATGCTTGGCTTGACCTTACTATCTTATCTTCTCCCAACCTTATTGACTGGCTATGCCACTTCTTATTATTCCTCTGTTTCATTGAGGCCTTCATAACCCATCTCTTTAACTAAACTTATGACCACCACTCCTAACGCCTTCCACTGCAGTTTAACAACCATATTTTCTCCCATTATACCTCTTTAGAAACATCTTGGGATAGATTTCAAAGTCACAAAACAAATGAGTTGTTGTTTATTTATTTGTGAATATTAACAAATACAGCTAGAGAATGAAAATGCCACATGATGTACTGAGAACAATAAACTTATTTTAATGTTGCCTCCTTCTCAATCTTGGGATTTAATTCACAGGGTAATCTGGAGAGGAACTCCCTTAGTTAAGCAAAGGAATATCATGACTAACCAAAATAAACTATCCTAAGCATTAGGATAATAAGTTATTAAGTTATCTGCATGAAAACAAAAACTGGAAATAACATTCTTTACATCGTGGATGTATATATTGTCTGAACTATTTTCTTAAAAATTGCTGGTGGGATAAAATAGTACCGTTCATCTTGTGCAATGTAACAAATGGAAGAATTGTGCCAGTCTTGTGGTACCTGAACAGAGCAAGAAAAGATAAATGGCATGGTAGCTAAGTAGCGAGCACTAACACCCCCCCCCCCCCCCCCCCTCCCCCCGCCATCTCTTAGTTCTGGTATTTTGAAAGAAAATGTGAAAATTTCCTTTCCTTTCCTTTCCTTTGTTGGTAATCCCAATATTTACCACAGTGACTGAAGTCACCCAGAAAGAGTCCTTCCTGTCATTTCCTTTGTTCCCATTAATTTTATTTTTTTATTTTTGGTCCTTGGACCCATAATTGGGATGTGCCTTTAAGCAGAAGATTTAAAGTTAAACAGTTCGCTTTCCAGGACACTGTGTTCCCAAATTTTGTATTTTGGAAAGGAGGAGTTGGACTTGGGGGAAGTGGGTTTGACTGGTTAACTGGAAACCGTGGGTTGGCCAGGGATAGTGTTCTGCCTGACAACAGTCAGTGATTTGTTCCTGGGTGATACTTTCTGAGAGACGTGTCCAGAAGTGTTTCAGACATTGAAAGTGGATGGAACACTGTCTCTCTTCTGCTTGCTGAAGTGAAAGAACTGCTCTGTTGTTCTAAAAGCAGTGAGTGCCCGGCATTTGCATCCTTTGCTGTAAACCTTGAATGACACTAAATCTGCAGAGAAAGTAGATATCATTGGCAGAGAAAATCATTTCAAGCCTGGGAAGAAAAAAGTATCAAAATAAAAGCTGAACTTCGTAAAGAAGTTGACTGGAAACAATCCCAGTGCAACAGAGATCCTTATCCTTTTATTCTTGTCAACATTGTCTTTCCTGTTTGTGTTGTTTGTCTGTGTGTGTGCATATAAAGAGTAGATTTTCTGTCAGTTTAATTATGATACAGTACATAATAAAAGGTTACTTGTGTTAAAGTTACAAACCTGGTGACTGTAGTTTATTGGACTCAACCAAGGACTTCGGGTATTTTAAATAAAATCTAATTTCACCTGTGTTGTAACACCAAGTCAAGTGGAGCTGGAATTGACCAAGAAAAGCCCAGAGTATCGCGACACCCCCTACTTTAAATTCAAGATATCCCTCATTCTGACACCAGGTGGGTAACATACAAAGTGGGACTCTCAAATCTTCTTACAATGGATGCTGGCTGTCTCCCTCATTACCACAACTATCAAGTACCCTTCTTCTCCACTTTCTTCCACCTTTGGACAACCTCCTGCTCCAATGTGCCTTGAATTGCATTCCAATTGTCTTTTCTACAATCTTTATCCTTATCCTCACAAATAGGAAACACATCATACTTGTTGGATCAGATCAGTTTCTGCAGATTCTTGTTCTCCACCTCACCTGCATTCCTCTACTCTGCATTCGATTGTTCACACCAACCGATGGCACAGTGGTCACCACTGCTGCATCACAGCACCAGGGACACTGGTATAATTCCAGCCTTGTGTGACTGTCTGTGTGAAGTTTGCACTTTCTCCCCGTGTCTGGGGGGGGTTTCCTTTGGGTGCTCCGGTTTCCTTCCACAGTCTAAAGATATGCAGGTTAGGGGGATTGGCCATGGCAAAATTGCCCCTTAGTGTCCAGGGATGTGCAAGCTAGGGTGGTGCTTTTTCAGAGGGTCGGTGCAGGCCTGATGGGCCAAATGGACTCTTCCTCATTGCAGGAATTCTATGGTTCTAACCCTGAAAACAGTGTGCATTTATCAAATAATGTGGCACAGAAGGAGGCCACTCAGCCCATCATGGCAGGAGATAGTTAGTTAGTTCCACTTCACACGTCTTTTCCTATATCCCTGAAACTTTCTCCTCTTCAAGAAATTTTTCAATTTCCTTTTGAAAGTTGCAATTGAATCTGCTTCCAGTACCCTTCCATTCAGAGCATTCCTGGTCAAAGTAACTCGCTGCATTAAAAAAACTCCCCAAGTATCACCTCCTGTCAATTTTGAAAGTTACCTTAATCTTTATCCTCTCTTTATTGTATATAGTATGATTGTGTGTGATTTTTGTCTGATACTTGTTTGATTATCATGCTATATTCACAGTAACTAGTTGCCTTGGTTTTCAATGATGCAACACTGTCATGCGTCACATCCATGAACAGCACAATCTCCAGAGGAGCACTACTTTTAAGTTAATAGAAATTGAAGATCCAAAGCTTTGTTAGCTTGACACAGTTTGGTGGCAGGGATTTTAAAAAAAATCAATATTAGGCTAAAATGTTCTTGTCTCTGAACAATTTATCATTCTACCCTCAGTGCTTCGGGCTAGAAAAAGAAAATTACCTGTTTAGTGTGAGCTTTGCGGGCCAGTTGACTGTATAAAGGTTGAATTCATTTTCTACCTGTTTAGATTTACTTCTTTCAGTATTTTGAGCTTCCAAAGATTGCTGTATTGATTTTTCACTTAAACACCATTCAGTTTTGTTGATGTGAACATCAGTGGCAGAACGTGGTGTCCTATTTGGCCGTTGATGTTCAAAAAAGCCATGTAAGTAACTTGACCAGTTTAGTTGTTCTGCACCTGGGCACGCTAATGTCTTAACAAAGGAGGATTGGGAGTAGGTCGACATTGTTGGTATTGCTCTCTGACGTTTAATCAATTATTATAAACATACTTTAAAAAGCCTTAAATGGGGATAAAGGGCCAATGTTTGGTGATCTGTCAGCCAGCAGTTATGCAAACTAATCAATTTTGCCTTTCCTGTGCCGGGCTATATTTAGTGAAAATCATTGCATATTTATTATTACTAAAAGCCACAATATATTACATCGCTTAGTTAGAGCAAAGCCCACAGAACAGCATTCATAGGTTATACCAGAAATGGTTTATTTAAATATTATGGAGGTCAGTTAGTTCAGTTGGCTGGATGACTGGTTTGTGATGCGGGGCAACATCAACAGCATGGGTTCAGTTCCCATAGCGGCTGAGGTTATTCATGAAGGCCTCTCTTTCTCAGCCTTCCCCCTATCCTAAGGTGTGATGATCCTGAGGTTAAATCAGCACCAGTCAGCTCTCTCTCAAAAGGGAGAGCAGCCTCTGAGACCATGGTGGCAATTTGGGCAGCACGGTGGCACAGTGGTGCGCGTTTTTATCCTCCAGTGCCAGGGATCCAGGTTCAATTCCGGACTGGGGTGACTGTCTGTGCGGAGTTTGTACGTTCTCCCTGTGTCTGCGTGGGTTTCCTCCGGGTGCTCTGGTTTTCTCCCACAGTCCAAAGATGCGTAGGTTAGGTGAATTGGCCATGCTAAATTGCCCCTTAGTGTCCAGGGATGTGCAGGTTAGGTTGCGAGGCTGCGGGAATAGGACAGAGTGGATTAGTGCAGTTCGATGGGCCGATGGGCCTCCTTCTGCACCATAGGGATTCTATGATTCTATGAATGCATTTTATTTTTATGCACGCAGAGTTTAATAATATATGCAGGTAGGATTACATTTAAGTGAAAAAGTGGTTTCATATTTATTTATAACGAAAAAATAACTAATTTAATTCATTCAGATTTTTAGCTGACAGCCAATCACATGCCTGCAGTTTTTTTGCTCGACAGTGCCACTGGGGAGGGGGTCACTGCTGTGAAAAATACACCAACTGGAGGTGGGAATGACCCAGGTCAGAGACAAGTGATGGTGGCAGGGGTTTTGTGGGATGGCGATCATCAAGCAGAGTGTAGGGGTGGGGTGGCAGCAACAAGGGTATGGGGGTTGCTCACCTCTTCCCGATGCCAAATCCGTTCATTAAGAACTGAGTGTCTTTGAATGAGGAGCCAACCCATCCGGGAGATCACAAGCAACCTAGCACAGGTATGCTTCTTGTGTTCCCTACATGGCGACAGGTCTACCTGCCACAGGTTTAATACCAGTGGCGGTGGGATGAGTCACTAGAGTGAGTATTAATTGTCCACTAAAGGCCTTAATTGACAGAACGTTGGGATGGCATGGGCCTCAGTGCCATGGATTTAATCGGTGTAGATGCAGGAAGATAGCGAGGACCCACTCACTATCCTCCTGTCTGAGTAAATGCCCCCTTGCCCCAAACTCTCCACAGGTGAGGACAAAAAAGACCCATACTTACAGTGCATTCTACCAAAACAAACCAAGTTTGTTTCTCCACAGCAACATAGATGTTTCAGGAAAGGGAAAATTAAAGAATACCTGATGGTCTGTACGATTTCAATGTTATTGAACTTATCATCCTTTGATGCTCTCCAAAAGGTATAATGATAGTAGGAATATGAATATTCCTTGACAGCGAATGAAGAGAAAGTAGACATGGTGGTAAGTTTTTGAGTGGTAACTGGCGCATTAGTATCATCCCTACTTCTGGACCAGAAGCTCGGAGTTCAAAAAGCTCCAAAAAGCCAAATAGCAGACTTTAAGAGCAGGAGAGTTTCCTGGTCAGTCATACTGCAGATGGCAATGGGAAACCACTATGTTGCCAAACTCAACCACAAAACAATCTGATGGAAGTTGCCAACACCCTTATGGTACGAGGAGGAGACGTGCTTTTCATTATGATCATGGCTGATCAATCAACTCAATAGCCTAGTCGCGTTTTCCCCCATATCCATTGATCCCCTTCGCCCTAAGTGCTATATCTAACTGCTTCTTGAAACCATACAATGTTTTGAACTCAATTACTTCCTGCGGTAACGAATTCCACAGGCTTACCACTGTCGGTGTGAAGAAATTTCTCCTCACCTCTGACTTCGTATCCTCAGACTGTGACCCTGGTTATGGACACCCCCACCTTCAGGAACATCCTTCCTGCATCAACCTTGTCCAGTCCTATTAGAATTTTATAGGTTTCCATGAGATTCACCCTCATTGTTCTGAACTCCTGCGAATCCAATCCTAACCGATTCAATATCTCCTCATACTTCAGTACTGAAATCCCAGAAATCATTCCGGTAGACCTTTGCAGCATTCCCTCTATAGCTAGAACATCCTTCCTCAGATAAGCAGACCAAAACTGCACACAATATTTCAGATGTGGCCTCACCAAGGCCCTGTATAATTGCAGAAAGACATCTCTGCTTCTGTACTCGAATACACCTCGCAATGAAGGCCAGCATTGCAATTGGCTTCTTTACCGCCTGCCGTACCTGCCTGCTTACCTTCAGTTACTGGTGTACGAGGACATCCAGGTCTTGTTGCACATTCCCCTCTCCCAATTTATGGCCATTCAAATAACAGTCTGCCTTCTTGTTTTTGCTACCAAAGTGGATAACCTCGCATTTGTCCAAATTATACTGCATCTGCCGTTCATTTGCCCACTCAATCAACTTGTCCAAATCACACTGAAGGATCTCTGCATTCTCCTCACAGCTCACCGTCCCACCTAACTTAGTGTCATCTGCAAATTTGGAGGTATGGTATTTTGTTCCCTCATCTAAATGATTAATATGTATTGTGAATAGCTGGTGTCCGAGCACCGATCCCTGTCGTACCCCACTAGTCACTGCCTGCCAATTTGAAAAAGACCTGTTAATTCCTACTCTTTGTTTCCTGTCTGCCAACCAGTTTTCTATTCATCTCAATACACTACCCCCAATCCCATGCGCTTTAATTTCACACATTAATCTTTTATGCGGGACTTTGTCAAAAATGTTCTGCAAGTCCAATGCATCCACTATTTCTACAGCCACCTATCATACCAATATTTCTTGGATAACAAACTCTGTTTTCATTGTCATTTAATTCTTGCTGACATATAATCAACTAAACATCTTTTAAAGCATGTAGATTAATTTGCAGTATCTATCATGTTTCTTTGAAGGTACAAAATCATTTTCTTCCCAAAGGAATGCCCTTTTAATTGCACTCTCTCAGATACGTGGTCCCCATTAGTGACACAACTGAGACTAAAAAATTCAGTGGCATGGAGGTATACAGATACAAAATGAGAGCCCACCTCACCAATGCACTCTTCATTTGTTTCTTAATGAACTTGAGGCATTTCTCACAGCACCTTTATCTTTTTATTAATGCTCCAAGCATTGGCTATAAATTAGCTTGATTGGCCATTTTTGCTTTCTGTTAATGAAATGTTTTATATGTTGCTCTGACTTTCATGTTAAAGTTCAGTGCAGCTTGGAATGATTTCTTGCTGATCAACCTGGAACAATGCGGGTCTTAGCTCATGAAGAATGATTGGGCTGAAAGTGCAGAGAAAAATGGGAAGATTGATAAAATATAGAATAGCGGTGCAAAACAATATCAAATAGCAAAGAAAGGATTATCAAATAGAATAGTGAAATAAGTCAGAGCAAAAATAATAGCCTAGATGTCTGCTGGAGTTTTACAGGGGAGACAGAAAGTGATGGAAGCTGCACTGACTTTGAGCTTGCCCAGCTCAAGATCCAAGATTTCTTTCCAGACTTGAAACAATGGCATGGTTTTCATCTGTTCAAATGCAGTTGCATATTTACATGCTATACAAATGTTGAAGATGTATGCTATGGTGTAGGTTCTGTCACTTGTACCTTATCAAGCCTTTGCAGAGAGGGCAATGAAAGCATTTAAAAATAAAAGGGCTGGCAAGCTGATTAAATTGATTGCAGGATCACTTAAGGATCACTTGAATTCAAAATTCACAATCTTATTATTACTTCCTCCCAGCCTGGACTATGCTCCGGCATGTCTATTCAGCCTGCATAACCAATTCCTGTCATCCACTCCAGGTGCTTCCATGGTAGCGTGCCTCTTAAAAGGAGCGTGCTCTTGAAGGGTCTTGTGACACGTAGGACCAATTAGGCTGGAGTGCACAAATCGGGGTTTAACTGTTAGTTAGGAGTTTGGTGTCTTGGAGTATGGTAGCCTTTACCTCACTCTCTGTAAATAATTATTTGTCTTAATAAACTGTTTATTTGTTAATCTACTTGCGAGTTGCCAGTCTTTCAAGATACAGCAGCTTCCATCAGAGATCTTTCCAAATTTATTTATAGATAATAACCCAGGGGTCAGCGAGTACCTTTGTGCAGAAAGAATTTACTGCATTATCGCTGCATTTTTGCTAATGGACTGACTGACAGGGAACCAAGGTGAACTTTTCTATAAATTCTTAATTTAGCATGAGTAGTTCTTCAGTGGCAAGCCACTATATGTGTTTCTGAATATATGTTTCATAGAAAATTTCTGATTGTGCATTCCAAGCAGGGAGCATCAGATGCTCAGAATAGAAACCAGAAATTGAAGTACACTACGCATGTGATTCTTCAGCTAAATGAAAATGAATGAAAATCGCATATTGTCACAAGTAGGCTTCAAATGAAGTTACTGTGAAAAGCCCCTAGTCGCTACATTCCGGCGCCTGTTCTGGGAGGCTGTTACGGGAATTGAACCGTGCTGCTGGACTGCTTTGGTCTGCTTTCAAAGCCAGTGATTTAGCCCAGTGCTAAATAATAGATATTTGCTGCACAATGCATGCCAGAATTTATTAAATGTGTTTTAATGGGTGAGGTTCCTCATTGGGAGACCTTAAGAACTAGTTCCAATGTTCTCAATTCGATACTGATTATATTTTGCTTTATGTTTCTCTTACATCGAGTTTTTTTTCCCTCTTTCATATCACTATGGTATTCGAACATCTCATAGCTACAGCTATTTTCCAGAAGATGGGAAAATGTCTGAACAGAAGACATCCAAAAATGAAGAAAAATTGAGAGAGATTGAAACAAAAATAAAATGGACTGGAGTGTCAGAAATCAAACAACCATAGGTTATCTATGTGCATTTGGGCACGGTGTGTGGATATGTTTAAAGGAGGGAGGAGAACAACTGGGAGAGTCTGAGTCTATGTGTGTCCCTGCCCTGACCAGCTTCTGTGTGTGTATGTGTGTGTGCGAGTCTGCCTTATTCCCAGTCTCTGGGTTCTTCCCCTCCTTCAATCTCACACACACTGGGCAGAATCTTACCCGAAAATGGCAAAGTTAGTTCCATTGAGAAAAACGATGCAAATCATGTCGACACCATCAGCAGAATTCCTCATGGAATTTTGAGCCTGTCAAAGAAATGCTTTTCTCCCCATGTGATACATGCCGCACTCTTGGTGGTTTCCCTCTGATTTTGTCGGTCCGAGGAAACTTAATCACTGGGGAGCTTCATTTAAATGCCTCTGCAGTACTCATATCAATTCAAGGGGATGGCTGCAAGGATTCCAGAATCACATTTCTCAGAGTGACGTTCTTCACGTGGTTGGGATTAGTCTGCCACCTGCAGTCTTCCAATGCACCCCTCACATCTCCAAGGTGATCTCTCACACAGTCACCTCGCGGGTTGACCAGCTGTCATGAGTTCCTCTCTCTTCCCCACCGCGACAAACGCCTTGCTGCCCCTCACTCTCAACCCTGCTCCTCACGTTCCTGCTCCCGCTCCCCAACCATCTGTATTGGCAGGCCTCCCACTTCCACCCTCACCATCTGTGTCTCCGCAGGTCAAAGTCAAGCACAACCGGCGGGAGAGGGCTCAGTCACTCAGCATCGTGTGGGAGCTCTGGAACCTCACCCCATCATGAAGAAAGAGCCCTTGAGATGACGGGGAGGCGCTTGACAGTGCCTGTGCTGATTGTAAAGTTGGGACAGCAAGCAAAAGTGAGAATGCTAAGGACACAATCATTCCTCAAACCCCACATGAGTAAACATCTCGCTTCATTTATCTCCCCATGATGTACTAATGCCATCTCCCTTCCCTTGCAGGGCAATTAGGAGAGCAGCCCGGACCATCCTCACGCCCTTGGAAACCACAGACCCCAGCAGCTGAGAGGGGGAATTTACAGATATAACCATAGAAGAGGCATCACAGCCTCCACCAGCGCAGATACTCACACCTCGATGGGATCTACCAATAGGCAGATCTCTGGGTCACTCACTGTAAGGTGAGCACCTTACAGCTGACGATCCACAACCGGTGAGCGCAGGGAGGTCCCATGGACCTGTCATTCGGAGGGATTCTGGAGACCAGTACTCTACTGAGTCGATTGCCGATGACTGTTGCTGAGTTTGATTGTCGCTGAGCTGATGGAACTGCAAAATCAGTGGCATTTCTCAAATAGCACAACCGCCAGCTTCACAGACTCCATGATTCTCCAGAATCATGCACTGAAAAGAAGAAAAAATCAAAGTGAGTGGTGAGGATTCCTGAGCCTGGCCTGCCCCGATGCCCTCTACTCCTCTGGGACATCCACCATGCGCTTCCCCCTTAGTGAGTGCCTCTCCACTAGGCCTCACACCCTCCCTCTCACACTGGCATATTCTCACATCTGTCCCTCTCAACTCTACCAGGATTACATACTGGGATACTCACTGGCACATTTGTCCTGGCCCCAATTCCCCAGTCCCTCACCTCCCCCTCCCACTCCGTGCACTGGGTGACATGGCTATTGAGTGGATGCATGGGACCCATGTCTGCATCCTCACAGGCCCCTAGCCATGACATATAATGGGGTGAGTTGTGATGTGAACTGTCGATTGAGCATTGAGATTCAACTATTTTGTCAAACCAATTAAAGTAAATCAAGTGAACTGAAGGACAAAGTAAAAGGGACAACCCCTTAAGAGGTCGCTGCCTTAAACAAAATCCCAAACAAAACTTAAAACATTAAACTAAAATGTGATTTAAAGGGTCTCACTGAGCATGGAAGGCTTCAATAGTACCAGTGGACACCACACGCTCCCTCTCTAGGGACACGTGGCTGCGAATGTAGCCATAGTAGAGGACAGTCAGTCAGGTGGGACAATCCCTTTGGTCACCTGCTGCCTTGTGCCTGTAGTTGGCAGGTTTGGCCAGTCCCATGGGCAGGTTCACAAGGAGGTTCCTCTTCCTTCCCTGCCCCTCTCTGCACCGGGTGCCTGCAGATCAGCGGGATGCTCTGAGCCCAGCGCTGGGCTGGAGAATCGGCGCAACCGCACCACGGCACCCTGATGCCGGCACGCGATTCTCTTAGTGGTGGAGAATCGGTGCCATTTGCGGCGGTGCATTTGGCGCGGCACCGGTTGCAGGCCGCTGGGGTCTGGCCCGTAATCGGGCCCACTGATCGGCGGGCCGGCCTCTCCAGTCCCGGCCCTATTTTGTTACACGGTCGGCCCCTGAACCCCCGCGTCATGCTGCGTCGGGGCCGGTGAGTTGAGGAAGTCCCCTGTGCATTTGCATTTTGGCACGGCGCCCAGTTGGCGCTGGGAAGAGAGGCTGGAGCGTCGCGAACCGCTCCAGTGCCATGCTGGCCCCCTGTGAGGGCCAGAATCGGTAGTGCACACGCCCGGGTTTCACGACGGCGTTCATGATGGCGCGGATACTCTGCCTCCATTTCGGAGAATCCCGCCCCATGAGTGTGAGGTTGATGTGCAAACAACACTGTAAGGAAATAACTAAAAAGGGGGTGCACTCTAAAGCAACTTATACAGTATACGCATGGTCCAAAAGGGGCAGCACGGTGGTGCAGTAGTTAGCACAGCTGCCTCACGGCGCCGATGTCCCTGGTTCGTTCCCGGCTCTGGATCACTGACCGTGTGGAGTTTGCACATTCTCCCCGTGTTTGCATTGATTTTGCCCCTACAACCCAAAGATGTGCAGGGTAGGTGGATTGGCCTCGCTAAATTGCCCCTTAATTGGAAAAAAATGAATTGGGCACTCTAAAATTTAGAAAAAAATAAATAGAAGATATACGCTCGGTCCACGGACTCCACAAGGCTGCATATAAGGCAAGGATCTTGGGAGTCTGTAAACTGATGCAGCCTAAGCTTGCATGGCACTGCTGCATGCCACACTCTCCACTGCAGGTCCCCAATGTTAAGGGGGAGGACTCCTCTGGAGAGGAACCTCCACTGGGGAATTCTGTTGGCTGGACAGCAACAAGGTGCCAAGGCATGTCCGGGCAATGGATGAGGGCAAGGAAGTGCAAGTTGTTGTGAAATAGCAGCCCATGCGGGAAATCTCTCCGCGCAGTGCAAAATGGTATGGAGGACATTTCTGCGGGGCGGCTCAGGCTGTGGGCATCCGGCCCCCGAGGGGGGGGGGGGGGGGGGGGGGGGGGGTGAGGTTTGGGGCTAATGTGAAATTCCGTCCGAGCAGGGGTACGCTCAGACGGGCGTTCATGCACACCTGCACCGTCTCAAGACCACGAGTGCCGTCGGGTCTGAGCATAACTGTTTTGTTGTCGTGGATGGCATTGGCCGTGACCTGCACATCCACCGTCGCACTATGTGCTAATTCATGGGGTGTCAGCTCGCTCACTCCTCCACCCCCCATATCTCCAATTCTGGTCACCCAGCAGCTACAGCCTGTCTCAAGACACCCAAAATGGTATTTGTGGTGGTGCGGATTCTTGAGCAGCGGCTCCTTGATGACAGCCACTACTCCAGTCAGGAGTGAATTACGGTGCGAGGAGAACATGTTTCACACTTTGAGTAGGTCCCGGTAAAAGACGGGCAACTCCTGCAAGGAGTTACGAAGACCTGTCAGGTCGATGAACAGGAGCTGCATATCATAGTTAAGGCAGTACACCTGGCGGAAAAAATAGGTCGCTAGGGCACACCATCTAGGAGGGGCTTCATGTAGAGGATTCACTGCAGGGTGTGATGGTGGAAAGTTGCCACATGGTGAGAAGGCAGAACAACGCCTGGCTGCTCTCCCTGAGTGGGAAATTCAGAACCTCAGCAGTGACCCAATGCAGCTTTTTGCCCCCGAAGAACTGTAAGTGTATTCTCTGCATTTTTGTGACAAAATCAGAGGGAAGGGTAAAACTGACCAACCAGAGGAGGAAATCAGCTGGTTTATATCCAGAACTCGACCCCTGGATGACAGCACTTGGAGCAGTCCTGTCCAGCATCTCAGACGTGCTATGACCTTGGCCTCCAGTTCCTGCCAATTCACCGGCCAGGATTTCTTAGCCGAGCAGATCAGGACTCCCAAGGAGAGGAGATTGGTCCTGCTCCAGGTGAAAGGCCTGAGCTCCTCTAGAAGGAGGGTCCATTTTACATGGACCGACCAGGAATCTGAAATATTTGGCAGAGGATGTGGCAGAGTAAACAGCCTGGTATTTGCGCATCCTCCGAGGTCAGCAGGGCCCGTGAACATGAGGAGCATGCTATCAGCATAGGCCGAAAGGACCACCCCGATGCCTGGCTTGCTCGGTATGAATCCAAACCACCATCTCTGCAAAAGGCACACAAAAGGCTCCATCAGATTGAATACAGCTGGCCAAGCTAGGAGCAACCCTGATGCACTCCACTCCTGAAGCAACTGGCCACCATCAGGGACCCGTTAACCTTAACAGCAGTGGACAGTAGCTGGATCCTGGTGACATAATGCACCCTGAACCCAAATGCCCACCCAGCTCCCAATAAGTATTTATGATCTGCCATGTTGAATGCCTTCTCCTGGTCGAGAGACAGGAAGGCAACCAACAGACCAGCCCTCTGGAAATGGCGAAACAGATCACTGATCAGGTGGATGTTATCATAAATGGTCTGGCCCGGGACCATGTTGGACCAGTCAGGGTGGATCACGTGGTCTAGTATGGTTCTAAGATGGGAAGACATTGCCTTGGCGAAGATTTTTTAGTCCATGCTGAGGAGGGAGACCAGGCGCCAGATCTTCGGCAGAGGTTCCCCTTCTTCGGCAACAGGGCAATAATGGCCCTGCGCCACCAAAGGGGCATCTCCCTGGTCGCGATACTTTC
This sequence comes from Scyliorhinus canicula, assembly GCF_902713615.1. Lineage (NCBI taxonomy): Eukaryota > Metazoa > Chordata > Chondrichthyes > Carcharhiniformes > Scyliorhinidae > Scyliorhinus > Scyliorhinus canicula. Next base: position 177,194,400 of record NC_052149.1, on the reverse strand, counting down.
CCTCAGCTCTCCCTCATAGTCGTTCCCCAGAAAGTTCCAGAATGCCCTGAAGAACTCCACAGGCAGCCTGTCCAGCCCTAGGGTCTTTCCCCGAGAGAGGTTGTCAAGGGTGCCCATCAGCTCCACAGGCTGAGCTTCCTGATCCCCTCCGGATTGACCTGCATAACTCTCAGTGAGCATCCTTGCTTTACGGTTCTGGAGAGAAGAGGACAGTGTAAAACCTCCGGACAGGGGCCCTGATGCCCTCCGGATCCGAGACAAAGGGACTATCGTCAGCCAACAGCTTAAGGAGCTGTTGACAGACCCTGTGTCTTTTTGCCACTTCGCAGAAGAGGAACCTGTGCTCCAGATCCTTAAGGAACCAGATCCGTGACCTCACGTGCGCACCGGCAGGATCTGACGCTTGTCAGCCGCAGGTTTAACTGAGATGTGACTCCAGGTTGAGCATCTCCTTCTCCAACCCCTTGATCCTGGATTTCCGCCTCTTTGTCAACCCCCCTCAAATCGGCAGCTGGTGCCATTGTTCCACATCTTTTTTTATGCTCTGTACGGTTTGGTAAAGTACTCCCTCTCTCTTCTTTTTTTTAAAGTTTAGAGTATCCAATTCATTTTTTTCCAATTTAGGGGCAATTTAGTGTGGCCAATCCACATATCCTGCACATCTTTGTGTTGTGGGGGCAAAACCCACGCAAACACGGGGAGAATGTGCAAACTCCACACGGACAGTGACCCAGAGCCGGGATCGAACCTGGGACCGCGGCGTTGTGAGACAGCAGTGCTAACCACTGCGCCATCCTGCTGCCCTCTCCCTCTCTCTTCTGCCATGTCTTGTATCGGATGCCCGTTCCCAGTGGTCTGAGCTACTCATTTGGCTGCCTTCATACTGATGTGAGGCTGCCATTAGGGCGGGGCGCTGGTGTGTCCTTTTCCGGTGGTCTGTGCTGCTCATTTGGGCACCTTTCCACCAACATGGGGCTGCCATTGGGGGAAGGGGGCGGGGGGTGGGGGTGGGGGGGGGGGGTGGGGGGGAGAGAGAGAGAAGTGGCCGTATGGTGGCTTTGTGGCTGGTGGCTTGTTTAAAGGAACTGTTGTTTTGGAATGGACTGTGGTCCCTTCGTGGGAGAGGAGGGGTTTTCCCTCTCTCTCTCTCTCACACACACTGTGCCTATATTGGTCCTTTTCTGGTGGTCTGTGCTGCTCGTTGAGCACCTTTCTGCCGATGTGAGGCTGCCACTGGGGACAGGGGGTGGTTGCGTGTGTGTGTGCCGATGGTTTTTGTATCTTGTAACTGCTTTTGACATGTCATGATTTTTTTTTGACTGTGCCGTTTCTGCATGTTGCTGTATTGTTGAGTTGTAATAAACTAAAATACTACTCCTGACAGAAGACAGGGACGTGAGTCATACCAATGTCCCACCATAGCCTCAAGGAGTAGAAGCCTCCCCGCTTCCTTCTCAAGCTGGCTCAGAAGCGATGGAACATGCCCAGGAATTGCTCGTCCTCCAGTCTTAGGTTGTTAAAGTGCCAGTACGCGGACCCTGTCCAAGCGCTAGAAAGAGCAAGCTCCGCCCACACCAGGTGGTGGTCTGAGCACAGCACCTGCTGCACAGAAGCTGACAGAACGCAGAGCAGGTGCACCTTTGAAATGCAAAGGCGGTCAATTCTGAACACTCCGACTCCAGGCCTCACATAAATGAACTCGTTGGAGTCAGGATGGAGATGTTGCCAGACGTCCGCCAAGTCGAGGGACTCGACCAGGTCCCTCATCTTCATCACTGCCAGCGTGCAGCACTGGGCACCAAAGAATTCCCTCGTCCCGAGGGCGCAGCTGAAATTCCTCCCGCGAGGATGATGCACTCACCTGAGTCGATGGATAGAAGTGGACACTTATTCAACAAAAGTCGTTTGCTGTTGGCCAGTTACGGGAGCGTAGACATTCACAATGTAAAGCACCATTCCCCACCTCACACACCGTTGGGTGCAGCAATTTTCCTGGCACAGGCTCCTTGACCCCCACGTTCTCCAACTAAAAATGCAGAGCCAACAAGATAGCCACGCTGCCTGAACATGAGGCCAGGTGACTTATATAGACCTCCCATCTCACCATTCCAGCTTTGTCTCCCGGAATAGCACAAGGATGGCCCAACACATGATGCTGAGGCCGTCAAAGGGCCCAGTTTTAATTAACGAAGTGGCACCGAGTGCGGTTAAGTCCGCTCTCCCCCCTCATCGTCGGAAAGCAAAGTGTTGGTTGCTTCCAGCGTGGTCTCCCCTTGCGGGTAGGCAGTAGGCGTGTTGCTGGGGGGAGGAGCACTCGCTTGGGTGGTTTATGTAGCCCTGGAGGTGGGGTAATTCTTGTGGACATTCCCCACCCCCTTGCAAGCTATCCACTGACCAGAATGCCCGGTAGGTTGCCCCTTCGTAGGTGCCATCGAAGGCCCCTCGAGACACTCCAGCTCTCAGTGAGGATGGACACTCGCTCAGCAATAATTTAGCCACAAGCCTAGCAAGAAAGACATGGAAGTGATGCCTGCATGCCCCCCTTAAAGTAAGAGGCTCTCCGAAGTGAATGGAAGGTATGACCTGCTAGCGATCCCTCTTCCACCCCCACTTTCCCGAGAATGAGTGACTGATCCTCAGCCCTGTCCCTGAGCTGAATTTTTCTGTGTCCCTCACATACTTTCCTGTGTACACTGATCAGTGAAGAGCCTGTGGAATCATGGCTACCTGAGCACTCATCTCCGATATCTCCCTCTAAGGTGAGACCGGCAGGTTCTTGCTTTTGTCGACCTGTTTGTTGCAAATGATTCTGTTGTGACATCACGCCTGCACCCAGAGAATATTTCATGAAGGTGGAAGGTCTGGAAAGAGTTTTTGCCAATAACATGCTGTTGCTCGTTTTACTGGAGTGTGATTAACACGCCTCCGTTTAAAGGTCGTGTGCTTAACACTACTATAGCTCTGTATGTGTAATTATGCTCGGAGTCGCCAGGTGCCGTATTTAGACACTGTCACAAGTATATCAAGGTCAGGTTCAAAGTAATAAATCTGTACACCGATTAGTAAGTCCAAACGATTGGTGTTTATTATAACAAATATAATAAATACACATGCATACGCTAAAGAGACTAACTTACTTCTAATACTAAACAACTAAATACTTATCTAGACAGGAACAGGCAAGGTCAGGGAACAAGGCCTTCGTCCTGTTCTTGGTCTGCAACTTTCTGAATCGTAAAGTTGTCAAGATCTAGCAAGGTCTGGATCACATAGCGATCGTTGTATTGGCACTTACAGTTCGATGGCTGATGGCTCAACGGCTGGTGATGAAACTGGAGTCAGGATGCGATGTGACAAACAACAAACTTGGGCCGGAGTAAGCAAGGAGTCCTGAGCCGGAGCAAAGCAGACCGAACCATGTGCGGGGTCTACTCTTATAGGTCCTAGAAGTCCGTGCCCCCTTGGGGCGGTTCTTTCACCTGCCAGGTATCGATTGGGTCTCTCCCAATCAATATCTTCCAAACTCCCCAATCTGAGGGTCGTTCTTCGATGGGTGGGGCGGTCCCTACGGCTCTTTGTGTTGGTTGCTGTGGCGCCATTCTGTCTGGGCATCTACGGAAAAGTATCCATTGATACTTAAATGTTTCTATTGTGCGGGGTCTGGATCTGGATCACCGCATTACTATGCAGATCTGTTTCCATTTGCACCTTTGGCTGAAACTCTGCACCCGGCCAGAAACTGGTTTCTGTACGTGCAGAATGCAAAACAGTCTTCTGCAAGCTGCTTGTCCTCACTAAGACTGTTTTTCCCTGCAGCCTTAGCAGTTCTCCATTTTGTAGCCCAGTGTCCATCTTAGATGGCTACAATGCCAATGTATTAAAATTAGTTTTCTGCGTTCCCGCGGTGCAATTCGCATTACTCAACTGGAGAGGGGTTTGAAAATTCCAAAACCCCATCGTGCCAGAGAGAATTGCATTTCTGAGCTCGTGCCGAGTTTCTCACAGGCAGAGAGTGTGGCTTCTAAATCACCCCCACTAAGTCTTTGACACACTCACACACTCTCACTCACTCTCACAGCCACTCACTCTTACTCACTCTGATACTTATTCACTCTCACACTCACTTATTGGCCACAATCGAACAGCCATATTGTGCCTGAAAAGCAGCGCGTCCTGGCGCAACTTGGCTGATAGAAGCCGGGAGACGCCACTCCTGGAATCTACCCGGCTCACAATGCATTGCAGGATCAAACGCGATCTCGCGAGATGATGCGATCTGAATTCCCCCAACATTGTAGGGATCACATTTTCACAAATCTGCATAGTAGAGTGAGACAGCTAGTCTCAGTTTTCCGAGGCAGTTTTCCGAGGCACTGGTATCTATCCCTTTCGCCTTGGAGACCTCGGACAAGCGCCTTTCATTATTGGTCTCCATGAATGTGGACTAGATGGAACGGCACTTGTGGGGGTATCTCAGGGGCTCGGAGGCCCCCAGATGCTTGCCCTCTCAACAGGATGGTGCCCTGGCACTGCTGGTATCACCTGGGCATCATGGCACTGCAAACCTGGTACCCTGTGTTATGGGAATGGCGTTTTCAGAACCCCAAAATGTATCATGGAGTTCAACCAACCCCCACTTTAATGTATTGTTGCTTTTGAAGCACGCGGCTTATTCTCCAGGTGTGGTACTACAATTATGGACACGTGGGTTTTTAAGCACAAAACAAAGTTTATTCCATGAATTCATCTTAACCTTCTCAAATAAACATTGGATCCCTTAACATCCCTTAACACCCCTTACTTCAAATACCACACCGGAAAAGCAACAATCCTTCACTGTCTTTAAGTTCACAAAAGCCAATCCAATAGATAGACTTTTATCCCCCTCAAGCCCCCAATTATCATGGGGACGGCGTTTTCAGAACCCCAAAATGTATCATGGAGTTCAACCAAACTCCCCCTTTAATGTATTGTTGCTTTTGAAGCTCACGGCTTGGTCTCCAGGTGTGGTATTACAATTATGGACACGTGGGTTTTTAAACACAAAATGATGTTTATTCCATGAATTCAACTGAACCTTCTTAAATAAACATTGGATCCCTTAACACCCCTTACTTAAAATAATACAACACTAAATAATTCCTCAAAATGTTCCTTCAAACCTCCCAAAGACTTAACACCTTTAAACAGAAACACATCAGGTTAAAGACATTACTATTATGAGTTTAAATCACCCAAATGATTCAGAGATAGTCTTTCTTGGCAAAGATCACAGCAGATCCAGCTCACTGCAAACACAGACACAACCAAGCTCTTTTCTCAAAACTGGCTTTCCCCTTTCAAAACAGCTCACAGCAAACCAGCCAGGCACTTTTCAGCTGCTTTCTCAAACTGGCTTTCTCCTTTCAAAACAGCTCACAGCAAACCAGCCAGGCACTTTTCAGCTGCTTCCTCAAACTGAAACTAAAAACAGAAAAAGCCGAAGTGATCTGAGCTGAGCTCCCCCCTCTGACATCACTTCAGTAATATGAGCTGCTCCATTTCTTAAAGGTACATTGTTTAAACATCCATTTCTTAAAGGTACTCTCACATGACACCTGGCAGTGCCACCTGGATGCCAATCTGGCACTGCTAGCTGGCAGCGGCATTGCCAGGGTACCAGGTTGGCAGTGCCAAGCTGGCATTTTTCATATGGCAGCGATCGGGCTGGGGGTGCCCTGCGCAGATGTTGGACGGGTTCTGGGTGGTCAAGAGACCCTCCCATAGTGAGTTAGGGCTTTGGAGGGGTAGTGTCCGGGGTACCATTTTTACATGGCGTCCTGTCCTCTCGCCACACTGAGGAATTCCAGTGAGCAGAGCTCGGAGTGCAGAAAATGGGGTTATGCACGTTCCCTGCTGAGACTACGTATCTAACCCAAGTGACATTAGATAGGGTTGTGTTTCTTGGTGCTGTTCCCATTCAGTTAAATCGTAGGGCCCGTACTGCGCTGTAATGTTCTATACTCTATGTTCTATGAGTGTGAATGTAACAGCTAAAGCTACAAAAACTAGCGATTCATCAATTATACAAAGTACAGCCTTTAACAGGCAACATGAAATTAATGATGAACTAATTGGCCTTGAAGGTTCTGTCTTTGTGAACATAATTAATGAAAATGCTGGATGATAAAGGGCACCAAAAATTCAGATGGTGAAAACAGTGGATGAGTGGCCGTTTTGATGAAGTTGAAAATAAAACCGAATATCCAAACACAGATTATGAGACTAAACTTGCTCAGAATATAAAAACAGATAGTAAAGGTTTCTCCAAATATATAAAACAAAAAAGAGTGGCTGAGGTAAATATTGGTCCTTTAGAGGATGAGAAGGGAAATTTAATAATGGGAGATGAGGAAATGGCTGAGGAACTGAACATATTTTTTGGGTCGGTCTTCACAGAGGAAGACACAAATAATGTGCCAGTGACTGATGGAAATGAGGCTATGACAAGTGAGGACCTTGAGATGATTTTTATCACGAAGGATGTAGTGATGGGCAAGCTAATGGAGCTAAAGGTAGACAAGTCTCCTGGCCCTGATGGAACTAAAAGAGATGGCGAGGGAAATTTCAAATGCACTCGTGATAATTTACCAAAATTCACTAGACTCTGGGGTGGTCCTGGCGGATTGGAAATTAGCAAATGTGACACCAATGTTTAAAAAAGGATGTAGGAAGAAAGCTGGTAATTATAGGCCAGTTAGCTTAACTTCGGTAGTAGAGAAGATGCTGGCATCTATCATCACGGAAGAAATAGCAAGGCATCTGGATGGAAATTATCCCATTGGACAGGCGCAGCATGGGTTCATAAAGGGCAGGTCGTGCCTAACTAATTTAGTGGAATTTTTTGAAGACATTACCAGTGCAGTAGACAACGTGGAGTCAATGGATGTTGTATATCTGGATTTCCAGAAAGCTTTTGACAAGGTTCCACACAAAAGGTTTGCTGAAATAAGATAAAGATGCTTGGCATTAAAGGTAAATTAGTAGCATGGATAGAGGATTGATTAATTAATAGAAAGGCAAGAGTGGGGATTAATGGGCTGTGGTGAATTATGTGCCATCGTAATTCACACTGTATTGCCTTGCATGTATTGTGTCCTTGTGGGCTCTGTATGTGAGCCGTTGCGCGGCTCTGCCCATAGGAGGAGATGAGGAGTTTGTACTGGGCTCGACCCTTGGCTCCGCCCATGGCTCCTCCCACCAACCGGAAGTATAAAGCACTGCAGCCGTAAGCCTGCTCTCAGTTCCTCTGGTCGCAGGCTGGCTTAGTTGTAAGACTATTAAAACCACAGTTTACTTCCAATCACGTGTCTAGTGAATTGATGGTCACATCAATTTTGAAGACATTACCAGTGCGGTAGACAACGTGGAGTCAATGGATGTGGCATATCTGGATTTCCAGTAGGTTCTTCCCGGAGGTGGAGGACAGATGTGAACGGTGCCAAAGAGGCCCAGCCAACCACGCCCACATGTTCTGGTCTTGCCCCAGACTTGTGGAGTACTGGACAGCCTTCTTCGAGGCTATGTCCAAAGTGGTGGGGGTGAGGGTGGAGCCATGCCCGATAGTGGCGGTCTTCGGGGTTTCAGACCAGCCAGATCTATTCCTGGGGAGGAGGGCGGACACCCTTGCCTTTGCCTCCCTGATCGCCCGCCGTAGAATCCTGTTTGGCTGGCGGTCAGCAGCACCGCCCAGAGCTGCAGACTGGCTGTCCGACCTCTCGGAATCTCTCCAAATGGAGAAAATCTAATTCGCCATCCGAGGGTCGGACGACGGCTTCCACAGAATGCGGGAGCCATTCATGCAACTGTTCCGGGACCTGTTTGTGGCCAACGTACAAGAGGAAGAATAGTCGGGTGGCCAAGAATCAGGGGAAAATGGACGGGAATCGGGGGAAGGTAGCTGGGGGGGGGGGGGGGGGAGGGCTACGGGTTCGTTACGGGGGTTTGATGGCTAGCTAAGGCCCAAAACCAAACTAAATAAATGGCAATAAACATGTGCCTCGGCCATATTGGGGAATGTAAAATATGTATGCCGGCTAAAGGGGGGAGGCCACAGTTATTATTACGAAGAAGCTTGCCTGTAAATATATATGTTAATTTTTGCGTGTTCTTTTTTTTTCTCTCTCTCTAACAATTTGTAATTTGTTCAATATAAAACATTAAAACTGATTAAAAAACATTTATAAAAAAAAATCTGGATTTCCAGAAAGCTTTTGACAAGGTTCCACACAAAAGGTTGCTACATAAGATAAAGATGCATGGCATTAAAGGTAAAGTAGTAGCATGGGTAGAGGATTAATTAATTAATAGAAAGGCAAGAGTGGGGATTAATGGGTGTTTCTCTGGTTGGCAATCAGTAGCTAGTGGTGTCCCTCAGGGATCCGTGTTGGGCCACAATTGTTCACAATTTACATAGATGATTTGGAGTTGGGAACCAAGTGTAATGTGTCCAAGTTTGCAGATGACACTAAGATGAGTGGTAAAGCAACACGTTTAGAGGATACTGAAAGCCTGCAGAGGGATTTGGATAGTGAATGAGCTAGGGTCTGGCAGATGGAATACAATGTTGACAAATGTGGGTTTGTCTTTTTTTGTAGGAATAAGAGCAAAAGGGATTATTACTTAAATGATAAAATATTAAAACATGCTGCTGTGCAGAGGGACCTGAGCGCATGAGTCACAAAAAGTTGGTTTATAGGTGCAATAGGTGATTAAGAAGGCGAATGGAGTTTTGGCCTTCATTGCTAGGGTATGGAATTTAAGACTAGGGAGTTTATGCTGCAATTGTATAGATGTAAACTGGAGTATTGTGTTCAGTTTTGGTCTCCATATCTGAGAAAGGATGAACTGGCGCTGGAGGGTGTGCAGAGGAGATTCACTAGGTTAATCCCAGAGTTGAAGGGGTTGGATTACGAGGAGAGGTTGAGTAGACTGGGACTGTACTCGTTGGAATTTAGAAGGATGCGGGGGGATCTTATAGAAACATATAAAATTATGAAGGAAACAGATTGGATAGATGCGGGCAGGTTGTTTCCACTGGTGGGTGAAAGCAGAACTAGGAGGAACTGCCTCAAGATAAGGGGAAGTAGATTTAGGACTGAGTTTAGGAAGAACTTCTATGGAATTCCCTGCCCAGTGAAGCAGTTGAGGCTTCTTCATTAAATGTTTCAAAGATAAAGATAGATAGTTTTTTGAAGAATAAAGGAATAAACGGTTATGGTGTTCGGGCGGGAAAGTGAAACTCAGTCCACAAAAGATCAGCCATGATCTTATTGAACGGTGGAGCAGGCTCGAAGGGCCAGGTGACCTACTCCTGCTCCTAATTCTTATGTCCTGAGTGACTATAATGGGAAAAATATTATGGATCTAGGTGCTTGTAACCTACAGGTGGAAGTTAAGAGGAAGAAATATTAAATCAATTCACCAAAGAGAGTGATTGTCGTAAAACCCAAGAAGACACTGTCCCTAAACTCTGTACGCCTCACTGGCACGCCTGTTGGATGTAGTCGAGGCCTGCAACAATGTCCTCTACCGCCACACTAGCAAAGTACTAATCCGGTTTGGGAGGTGGTGGGCAGTGGAGGCTAGTGCAGAAGAATCCAGCCACCAAGTGCAATAAGAGAATGAATTATCTCAACTGTGCCGCCAAAGGTAACTCAACCATCTCAGCAATCTCAACTCACACACCCATAAATCCATCACACAGTCACTGGCATCTCACAGACTGCCAGCAGAAGGGACATTATCAATCACTCATAAGCACACCCTCACACCTCCATCTGGAGTTACTGTCCTCATCCTGATCATGGCTCCACATCTGCCCTAACATGTGTTTTGCTCATACTCTCTCGTCTGTCTTCAAGCAGGACAAGCTTGCACACAATAAAACGGAGTGGCCCCAGATCAGCCGGGGGGGGGGGGGGGGGGGGGGGGGGGGGGGGGTGCCAAACTCAAGGTCCTCAGTTTGAAAACGGAGCCACAAAGCTGGCTGGAGAGGACACTGATTGTGCCTTCACCGACAGTGAGGTGGGTGGTTCAAGTACAAGTGAGGCTGCTCCACTTGCTGACCTCTCTCACAACCATACTGCAAATGTATTGTCCTTTACAATTTAGAATTTATAGTGCAGAAGAAAGGCATTCGGCCTATCAAGTCTGCACTGGCCCTTGGAAAGTGCACCCCACCCAAGCCCCCGCCTCCAGCCGATCCCCGTAACCCCACCTAACCTTTTTGAACACTGAGGGCAACTTAGCATGGCCAATCCACCTAACCTGCACATCTTTGGACTATGGGAAGAAACCAGAGCACTCGGAGGAAACCCACGCAGACACAGGGAGAAGGTGCAGACCCGCACAGACAGTGACCCAAGCCAGGAATCAAACTTGAGACCTTGGAGCTGTGACGCAACCACTGTGCTACCGTGCCGTCCTGTTTTAGAGTCGCCTGCCATTGACTAATAATCTCTTCTTTCTTTCACAGGAACTTGTGGAAAACTGCCAAGGCCTTCCACAAGACAGGGCCTCATCTCCAGCTCCGCGACACCTCAAATGAGGAACCAGAGGAGAGGATCACAGAAGACCTGCCACAACACTCACTCACACTCTCCACCAGCTCAGAGACACACACCTTGGTGGGATCTAGTACTAGAGCACTCACAGTCCTGACTTGGAAATATATCGGCATTCCTTCTTTGGTGCTGGGTTAAAATCCTGGCAATCCCTCCTGAATAGCACTGTGGGTGTACCTAAACTAGATGCACGGCAGCAATTCAAGAAAGCAGCTCTCCAGCACCTTTTCAAGGGTAATTAAGGATGGGCAATAAATGCTGGCTGAGCAAGCGATGCCCACACCCCACAAATGAGTGTAGAAAATGAAGTTCAGTATCTCTAACTTAGAGTGCAATATAACAATGTGATTTGGAAGATTGGACCACAGACGACTGAATTATCTCTCAATGGAATAACAGAGAAACGTCATCTGCTACCTTGTCCCAGCTGTGAATTGTCTGATTCACCATCAACGCTATAAAGAGCGTGTGGTTCCATTGCTTCAAATGGATTTCCTTGAAGTGCTTTTTCAGATTGAAGGGATACAGCTATGAGAACACTGAGGCTTGTGCAGTAGCAGCTGTATTGTAGGGTGCTGTTGCGGCTGGGACAATGCTGGGATGCCCTCCTTCAGTTGGCATCCCATCTGAGAAAAGACACATTCTCTCCAGGCCTCCTTATCTTTCAAAGGATCAAGACAATGTGACCCTGACATTAAAGTCCATGGGCAAAAAATGAGAGGAACATCAACAACGATGTTCATGTTGGCCCATGATGAAGGGCACTTGTCCAAGGGCAATGCAACCCGTCATCCTCCTGGTGGAATCTGTGGGATTGAGGGCCCAATAGCTGACTCATCTGGCTTGTGCTTTTCTCCTGTCGCCTCGGCTTCCTCAAACACACCACCTTCATCATCTTCATGGCCCTCCTCCTTGGAAGAGACGTGAAGGCTCCTCCATCTCATCATCTGGCAAGTCCTCCCCACTTTGCAGTTCAGGTTGTGCAGTAAGCCACAATGATCTGTGAGACCCTCTGGGTCTGTACTGGAATGAGTCGCCAGATCTGCCCAGGAAACAGAATTGTATCTTTAAGATGCCTATGATGTGCTCCACCAATTCTCGGGTAGCGGCATGAGTCTCATTACACCTTCTCTCTGCAAGAGTCTCAGGCCCCCACTCAGATGTCATCAGCCAGGTCCTTTGCGGGTATCCTTTGTCATTGAGGAGCCAGCCTGCATGCATCTTGTGCTGTCCCTTGGAAAGGTCCGTGATCTCCTCATGATGCACGAGCCACCGATACTTCCAAGGTATCTGGTGCAAACCGGCATGATACATTTCTTATGGTTGCAGACCAGTTGTATATTGAGCAAGAGTTAGTCTTTCCAGTTTATGAAATGCAGCGCCTATTGCCCTGGAGCTTTTATAGACACTTGAGTTCAATCGATGACACCCTACCTGTGGTAATTTTGCAATCTTCAGAAAAGCACAATGCTGTGACATCCTGGCTTGTTTGATTTCTGTCAATCTTGGTGTAATTGTGGGCCTTGGCAGAAAGGATGCCTGTGACCTCATGAATGCATTTGTGCATGGATACTTGAGAGATCCCACAGAGGTTCCTAGTGGACTGCTAGAAGGAATCACTGGCATTGAGGTTCAGAGCGACCTTTACTGTCACAGCTACCAGAAATGGATGCCCTCTCCGTCCCCTTGGCACCAACACCTGGAGAATTTGGCAAATATCATTAAACAGATCTCTGGATATGTAAAGCAGTCAGCAACACTGGTTCTCATTCATCTGAAGTAGACATGCGAGTTCTGTAGACCTTGGGTCTAGCGGGCCACCTATGAATGACATCTGTGAATCAAATCCCCTGCGTCCAGAGGAGACGCTGCTGGTTCTTGGTCTTGAGGGTTTTGCTCCTCCATTTGGAGAGCTGGGAACCTCTGTTGCAATGTTCTCCTCTCCGCCTGCAAGTGAAAATGCAGGCAGCAAAAATCCAGGATCCATCTTCCTAATGTCTCCTCTCTGCAGTACCAATGAGAAGCAAACTAATTTTAACATTAGTCTTCAAAGATCCTCCTGTCAATGACCTGTTCATGAATGAGGGTTCAAGGGTTTTGTTGCCGTGTCGGAAAGTACTGGCCCCTGATATGATGGGGTGTAATACAAGGTTTCCCCCACACGCCCCGCCTTCCGGCTCAAACATGACCAACTGCTTTGGCAGGCACTTGAGTGTATTGCTTTCAGTCTTGGCACTGAAATCATCGTTTGGTGCGCTTGAAAACTATACTGTTTGGAATAAACATAACATGAGGGTAAATGTTAAATTAGGAAATTAGATGAATGAGGGGGGCCTGAGGCTGCTCCTCTATGAACCACCCAATGCCAAATATCGAACAGGTTCCTGAAGCTTGTCCAGTCGCCTATTTACTCTGGAGTTCATTATTATTCTTTGGAAATTCGATGCTGTGAGCAAGGAGTTAAAACAAAAAGACGGATCAACGCCACTTTGAGAGATTAGTCTTGCATGAATGTGAATCATTACTTCACTTTCCTGATTGCCCGTATTGTCATTTAAAGATTCCTAATATGTCTCAGCTGTGCCTGACTCCTCATTTGGGAAGTAGTGTCCTAGGGCCAACCATCTTCAGCTGCTTCATCATGAGATCAGAAGTAGGGATGTACGCTGATGATTGCACAATTATTAGGACCATTCAGAACTTCTCAGATACTCAAGAAACCCATGTCCAAAAGCAGCCAGACCTGGACAATACCCAGGCGTGGGCTGACAAGCAAGTAACATACATGCCACACAATTGCCAGGCAATGACCATCTCCTACAAGAGAAGATCAAACCATTGCCCCTTGATCTTCAATAGTACTACCATTGCTGAATGCCCTCACTATCAACATTACCATTGAACAGAAAATGAACTGCACTAGCCATATAAATACTGTGCCTACCAGAGCAAGGCAAAAGCTAGGAATCCTGCGGTGGGTAACTCAGCTCCTGACTCCCCCAAAGTCTGACCACCATCTACAAGGCACAAGTCAAGAGTGTATTGGAATATTCTCCAGTTGCATGGATGAGTACAGCTCCAACAATACTCAAAAAGCTCAATGTAATTCTGGACAGAGCAGCCTGTTACATTGCTCCCCCTTCCACAAACATTCAATCCCTCCACCACTGAAGAACAGTGGCAACCATGTGATGCACAGCAGGAACTCATCAAGGTCCTTTAGGCAGCACCTTTCAAAATCACGACCACTACAATCTAGAAGGACAAGCGCAGAAGATACCTGCGAACTCCATCACCTCCACTCACCATCCTGACTCAGAAATATATCGCTGTTCTTTCATTGTCACTGGGTCAAAATCCTGGAACTTCCACCCCAACAGCACTGTGGGTGTACCTACACGTAAGGGACTGCAGTGGTTCAAGAAGGCAGCTCACCACCAAAGATGATAGATGAGGGAAAGGCAGTAGATGTTGTATACATGGACTTAAGTAAAGCCTTTAACAAGGTACCTCATGGTAGACTGGTAGAAAGGGTGAAGTCACACGGGATCAGAGGAGAGCTGGCAAGTTGGATGCAGAACTGGCTTGGGCATAGAAGACAAAGGATAGAAGCAGAAGGATGCTTTTATGAATGGAAGGCTGTGACTAGCGGTGTGCCGCAGGGATCAGTTTTGGGATCTTTGTTGTTCGTAGAATATATAAATGATTTGGAAGAAAATGTAGCTGGTCTGATTAGTAAGTGCGCAGATGACACAAAAATTGGTGGAGTTGCAGATAGTGAAGAGGATTGTCAGAGGATACAGCAAGACATAAACTGGTTGGAGTCCTGGGCGGAGAAATGGCAGATGGACAAGTGTGAGATAATGCACTTCGGAAGGTCCAATGCATGTAGGAATTACACAGTAAATGATAGAACTCTTGTGAAGATTGACAGCCAGAGAGATCTGGGCGTGCATGTCCACCGATAACTGAAAGTGGCAACGTATGTAGATAAGGTGGTCAAGGAGGCATATGGTGGGTGGCATATGGTGCAGTGGTTAGCACTGGGACTGCGGCGCTGAGGACCCAGGTTCGAATCCTGGCTCTGGGTCACTGTCCGTGTGGAGTTTGCACATTCTCCCCATGTCTGCAAGGGTTTCACCCCCACAACCCAAAGATGTGCAAGTTAGGTGGATTGGCCATGCTAAATTGCACCTCAATTGGAAAAAAAAATAATTGTGTACTCTAAATTTATATAAACAAAAAAGAAGGCATACGGCATGCTGGCCTTCATCGGTCGGGGCATTAAATATGAAAATTGGCAAGTCATTTTGCAACTGTACAGGACCTTAGTTAGGCCTCATTTGGAATATTGTGTACAATTCTAGTCGCCACACTACCAGAAGGATGTGGATGCTTTGGAGAGGGTACAGAAGTGGTTTACAAGGATGTTACCTGGTATGGATTGCATTAACTATGAGAGGAGGTTAGATAAACCCGATCTGTTCTCACTGGAATGACCGAGGTTGAGAGGCGACCTGATAGAGGTATACAAGATTATGAGTGGCATGGATAGAATGGATAGTCAGATGCTCTTTCCTTGGGTAGGAAAGTCAAGTACTAGGGGACATAGGTTTAAAGTGCGTGGGGAAAAGTTTTGAACAGATGTGCGAGGCAATTTGTTTTACACAGAGGGTGGTAAATATATGGAACGCGCTGCCTGGGGAGGTAGTGGGAGCAGTTACAATAGTGGCTTTTAAGGGGCACCTTAACTAATATGAATAGGGTGATAATGGAAGGATACGGACTCTGTAAGTGAATACGGTTTTAATTTAGGCAGGTACCATGATCGGTTCAGGCTTGGAGGGCTTAAGGGCCTGTTTCTGTGCTGTACTGTTCTTTGTTCTGAAGGGTAACTAGGAATGGGCAATAAATGCTGGTCCAGCCAGCAATGCCCACATCCCGTAATGAATGTTTAAAAATTGGCACCTCCAGTGCTTGCACCTACTCTCCAATCTGTCCAAACACTCCTCACCAGCAGTTCTTCACCTCATTTTAATTTTGTACTGCACCATCCGTGCTGGTTCGAAGGTGGTGATTCAGAACTCTCACTGTCAGACCAGGACCCTCCCTGTGTGAGTATGGAAACCACTCCAATCGTCCCAATTTTCAGGTTTTCCTCCCTCACAGACCTCTTAATCCTCACTCCTGTATTCCTGGATCCCACTCAGTCTGCAGTGCACATCCGTATGTTAACCCCTGAACGTTTGGAAGTGGATGTGCCTATGCCCTGTTTGGATCTCACTCCTCCCCATCTTGAGCCCACTTACACAGTTAAACATATGGGAAGATGTTGCCTGGGCTAGACAGTTTTTGTTGTGAAGAGAGATTGGATAGACTTGGATTATTTTTCTTGGGTCCCAGGTTCGATTCCCTGCTGGGTCACTGTCTGTGCAGAGTCTGGATGTTCTCCCCGTGTCTGCGTGGGTTTCCTCCAGATACTCTAGTTCCCTCCCACAGTTCAAAGATGTGCAGGTTAGGTGGATTGGCCATGCTAAATCATCCAAATGGTTGGGTAGGGTTGCTGGGTTGCAGGGTTGGGGTGGAGATGTGGGCTTAGGTAGGGTGCTCTTTCCAAGTGCCGGTGCAGACTTGATGGGCCAAATGGCCTCATTTGGCACTGTAAATTCTATCATTCTATGATTCTTGGAGCAGAGGAGACTGAGGGGGAGATGATTGAGATGTATAAAGTTATGAGGGGCATAGATAGAATAGACAGAAAGAAACCTTTCCCCTTGGTGGAGGGATCAATGACCAGGAGGCATAGATATAAGGTAAGGGGCAAGCGGTTCAGAGGGGATGTGAGGAAAGTTTATTTTACCCCAGAGAATGGTTGGAGTTTGTTACTTGCTGTCTGAATGATTGGTGGGAGCAGGGACACTCATAAGATTTAAGAAGTATTTAGATGTGCACTTGTGATCCCAAGGCATACAAGGCTATGAGCCAAGTGCTGGGAAATGGGATTAGAATAGTTAGGTAGTTATTTTTGACTGGTACAGACTCAATGGACCGAAGGGCCTTTTCTGTGCTGTATGACTCGATGATCCTCAGATGCCCCCACAATGTCCTTTCCCCATCTGTGAGCTGCAGATGCCTCCCCTGGCTGAGTGGGCCAGCTGCAGCCCATTATGATGCTAGAAACCCCACAGACTGAGGCTCATGATGTTACAACAAAGGCCTGCACACATGCTGGGCACAACTAAGACTGGCCTCACATGCCTCCCCCATCCTCATCCTGGACAGATACAAGTACAGTCTTTGCAACCTCAACAACATAAATTGAAGCGCACCTTCATTCAGCCCATTCTGGCCCTAAGCGGCTTATGTCAATCCGGAACATTATCTCTCTGCATTCTGGTGCTGAGGACACTAATCCTTCACACCCTCCCCCCACTTGTGTCTGCGTGCAACGTTCCACACTTGGAAGTCTCAGTTCAGCCCCAGATGTGCAGTGCCCACCCTTGCTTCAGGACAGCTCCCCTCCTTCTCCACTACAGTCCTAGCCCGAGAGAACATGAAAAGCCACCCCTGCCTTATTGCTGACAAATCCCTGACAATGATGTGATGTTGCCTGCAAAGTCTGGTACTGCGAGCATTGTACAATGCAAGGTGTAAACTATCCTGGAACCTACGAGTGAAGTCCAGGTCGCCAGATGCACAGGGCTTATGTCCTGCCAGAAACAAGTTGTTCCAATTGTACTTCTACGTATCTAGATGATCCAGTTGGGGGGTTGATTCCGCCAACCAGGCATCATAATGAGAATTAAATGTTTGAAATGATGTTCCCGATGTGTGGCGGAGGAAGGAGACAGGACCCGCCATTGACAGCTGGAATGCACAATCACAACCTGGTTTTACAAGGATGTAAAACTGATTGTTGGCCTTCTCCTCATATTTTCTGCTCCTTCCCGCTGTGAATGCGAGCAAAACGTCCCAGCCTATGTCTTGGTTCATCCCGACTTTCGCAGCATAGGTGGAGGCAGCCTGCTAACTGCTAATCCTTCAGTCTGTAATGGCCTTGACAGGTGTCCTCTGTAAGCCTAAGGCCAGCTCTGGGTCTTCTGTTGTGAGGCTGGCCCTGCGGATCTCGAGGTAATGGGAGGTCACAGGCAGAGCTTAATGGGATTGGCTGAACACTCTCAGAGTTATCTTGGTGGAAGCCCCAGGGTCCAACTGATGATCCTCCTCCTATGGGTACTTAAGCATCCCTGCTAACACCTTGATGAAAAGGGGCTCAAGAAGGAAGACTGAGGTGCCACGCCACCCTTCTCACCAAGTCACTAATGGATCCCACCTCTGCCGAGAGCGATGGAGGGCAGGCTTGAGCACAAATCCGGCAGAACCTGCTGGACCAAGGTTTCAAAGATGGCTGCTACCCTTCCCATGGAGACCTTGAGGCACTCGCATGTTGGAGCCATGACAATGGACAGAACATAAATGGATTCCTCCATCCTTTCTCTCATCTGTTGACTGCCTCACACAACTCTTCCTGATGTCCTTTTGCCTGTTGTTGCACTCCAACATGTTAGTGATAGCCACTTCCAGAGACTAATCATCTGACTTGGACTCAGTGGATGCCTATACTCCAGCAGTCCTCTGAGTGCCAGGCACTCGACTGTCGGGGCGGTACAGTAGCACAGTGTAGTGAAGTTGCTTCACTAGTTCACAGTTAGCAGTGAAGCACAGTTGCTTCACAGCTCCTGGGCCCAGGTTTGATTCCCAGCTTGGGTGACAGTCTGTGTGAAGTCTGCACATTCTCCCCATGTCTGTGTGGGTTTCGTCCGGGTGCTCTGGTTTCCTCCCACAGCCCAAAGATGTGCAGGTTAGGTGGAGTGGCCATTTTAAATTGACCTTAGTTTCCAAAAAGATTGGGTGGGGATACGGGGATAGGGTGGAGGTGTGGCCCTAGGTAGGATGCTCTTTCCAAGGGCCGGTGCCGACTTGATGGGCCAAATGGCTTCCTTCTGCACTGTAAATTCTATGATTCTATGATTCGATGTCAATGCCTCAAAATGCTGTAGAGACATGTCTGTGAAGTGCGCTCCAGAATGTAACACTGAGCCTCGAGTTATGACCCTCACCACACCCCCACCCCCACAGTGGAAGGTGCAGATAAACACAGTGATGGATCAGCATCTGATGCATCCTCAGCATTCTCCTCTGAAGTGACCTCAGGTTTATGGTAGCTCTGGTGGTCTGTCTGGGCCTGCTAGTGCTTTGTAAGAAAGAGAAGAAGTTCATGATCAGACTGAAAACAACATTGCATATCACTCACTATGAATCTCAGGAGGGCTCATCCATGCTGGTTTGCTGGGAAAGGCTGATCTTGCCTTCTCCACAGGAGTGATAGCTATCCTCCCTAACTAACCTGATGCCACCCTCTTCTAATAGACTGAGCTACAGGATGTTGATCTTCCCTTCTCCAGTCTAGGATCTCTCCCTCTTGTTGTGGCCAGGCTTGAACTGCATGAAGATCAATAGATGGGATGTGGTGAGAAGGAATGAAGAAAAGAGCATGCCTGTTTTTTGTGCTGAACCCTCCCCAGTGTGGGCTGAGGATGGGGGTTTGTGCAATATGATAGATTAAATGTTCGTGATGTTAAACTGTCCACAGTGGCGGACTGGGTCTAAAAACATTGGTTTCCAGGAGGCAAAGGGGGCCCACCCACAACTACAATGCTATCATTTAATTTTCAATGCGAATAAATAAAATTTTCAAAAAATACATATGGAAAAAAGGGTACAATTAAAATTTTTGTGGAAAAAATGTGTCTTTCTTAGTAATTACAGTGTACATACTGTACATATTACTGGCAGTAGGTACTAAATGTAAATACAGAATATTATAATTGAATTATTTTTTTATTTTTTAAAATTTTAAGTAATTGGTTCATATTTTTAAATAGTTTACTGCACAATTTACGCATTAACATAGTTCAAAAGCACAATAGAGCAGTGCATGCAGTCCACTATATTAAGAGCAATCGTTTGTGTTTGCTAGATGATTGTGCGAATCTGCCAATAATTGCTTCTGCATCCAATTCATCTAACAATTCTTTTTCAATGGATAGCAACATGTATGATTCCAAATTCTCCTCAGACAGCAGATTTCTTAACCTTGTCTTTATGATCTTTAGCTTTGAAAATGTCCTCTCACATTGGACTTGAGTAACTGATAGTGTGCAGATGACTTTATAAAGTTCATAAAGGTTATCATATGTCTTGTCATGAAGCCTGTTGGATGCCAGAATTTTTAGTACACACGATGGGCAAGTGCTGCAAATTTTACAATTGTTGCAACTGGAATCCATATTCTCACCATCATTAAGCAATAGCTTTAATACACCAAAGTTTGAAGCAAAAGAAAAGAATTCCAATATTATTTGATCTTTGCTGATTTGTGAAAACAGCTTAATAATACCTTCCAATACTTCATCTTCAAGGCCCTTCTCTGCAATAGTTTTAAACTTTGTTGGGTCCAAGCAGGACAAATCTTTATACAACTGTTTGTGTTGTACAAAGCGTGATTCTAGTGACTGGACAATGCGATCCATTATTAGGTTAAACACATTTACTCGAAAATCAGCTAGAGAATCTGAGGAATTTCTTTCAACATCAATAAGCTCATCTGTCATTCTTTTCTTCTTCCTCTGCCTCTTAACTGGCAATGCTGTTTCCAATGCATCCAATGTTTGATTTTCATCCATATTCATTTGTGAAATCCTGTCATTACATTTATTTACAAATTCCAAAGCCTTGCTGTGAACATTATCAAATGTTCTTGTCTGTTCCTTCAACTTTGTTGATAATGGGGTTGTTGTTTCAAATATATACAAGTAAGTAAATGCTGTCAATATGGTTTCAAACTTTAGAAAACTTTGAAGTAAAACATTTGCTTCATGTTTTGTTTTTGCATCAAACTTTTATTAATCTTGTAGCATTGATAAGCATGTCAATAGATTTACGAAAGTACTGGCAGCGGCATCATTAAAATGTCCAAATATAGTTGTTGCTGCATTGGATTTTCCTGACCATCTAGTCTCACCAATTAGCTTTAATTGTTTCATTTCTTCTTGTCCTAGATGTTTTCCAACAACTTCTATCCATACAGCCATTCTCTTGTATGATGCTTTCACAAAAGTTGCTATATTCTGGAGCAAATTGAAAAAAGAAACTGCAGACACACAACATTTTGTTGTTTCAGTTATCACCAAATTCAAGACATGGGCATAGCACCATATATGAACATGTTCATCAGCCACATTAGCAATTTTACTTTGTAAACCATTATACTGGCCATGGTAGCTTGCAGCGTCACCCGTGCTATCAGATAAATATTTTTGGGGGTCAATTTTAAGATGCTGTAATGTTTCAATCAATAGATCAAAAAGTCCCTGTCCTGCACCATCATTACTTGGCACAACTGAAAGTAGTCGCTCACAGATAATACCTTTAAGCACACACCGAATAATAATGCTAAACTGATCGATGGACGAATAATCTTGTGTTGAATCAACCTGAAGAGAATAATATTTTGCTTGAGAAACTTCATGACTAATTCTTTCTTGTATCATATTCTTCATAATTTTGATTAACATGTTTATAGTTGTTTTACTCAGGTATGTAACAAGTCCACCACGGCCTTTACTTTGAGCCTTTCCTTTTTGCTCTAATCGTTTAATTCTTTGTTTAGACTTGTTTTGCACTGCAGAAATGTGAGCTGCCATAATGGCGGTCATATTTTGCCATCAACTGCACTGTAGCTAAAAAATTGCCATGATTCAGAACCTCATTATCTAGAGTGTAGACCAATTCATTTCTGTAACCTCGAAAAGGAAGTGCTTGCTTGCCTAACATCTTTATGATATCTATAATCCTCATGGCAATACTTCTCTGCGTCAATACTTCTTCTTTCCTTTTAATTAGTGATGCTGCAAAAAATTTATCTAAGGTGCCATCATTAACCACACTGATATATTGCTGAGCATTTCTGACATGTGTTGTTGTCGATTCATGTAAAGTCAAGCTCTGGCGAATACGCCTGTAGTCACTAAAGCCACATACAAAGGGTGATGGATTACAAGTGTTGGGAAACTCAAAGGCTAAGCAGTATGAACAATATAAGCATCTATTTTCTTTGTTATATGTTAGCCATTTTCTTGGGACTGAGTCATTCATAATTTTCCTCTCATACAAACGAGCATCAGATGGCAGATCATCAAGTGGCTGAAGTGGATGTTCAGCAAAAAACTGTTTTAGCTTTGCTCGTGATGGATATTGGAAGATTCCAGTAATTGATCTTTCATTTTCTTGCGTAGGTTCATTTACAGGATGTGCTTCAGAAACCAAGTCATTTATGCTTGAAGGAATATCTGATTCTCTGTCACTAGTTGAAGCTATGTGTTCAGATGTTGCAACTACAGGCAGTACAGATACCGGAACAAGGAAGCCAGAAGAAATATTGGGCCTGGGTTGATTAGTAATGGATGCACTTGTATTTGTCTCTACATTCAAAGTAGCTCTTCTCTGTTCTTGTAACTCGCATGTCATTGCATCATCACCATGAGCATTGTTTCTTGCTTCTTGATTATTTGTTGCAGATCTGGATATTGATGTGGATTGTGCTTGTGGTATTATAAACTCTGTAATAGGCCTGCATCGCTTGGCTGATTTCTTCCTTTCTGCTTCTTTTTGTTCTTTGAGTTTTAGTGACCCAGATTTATGCTTTTTCTTTTCCATGCTGGTAGGGGTAATATTCCTGAAATAAAAACTTAATTAAAAATAGCCCACATTGGGAAAAATGAATATTGATGATTGCAAGAATAACTTGAAGGAACGCCAGGTAAACTCCTACTTGATAAAAAATATAAAATAACTTACTTACACTTCAATAGGCTATGTTCACTAGTCAATACTACTGTGGCCTATGCAGCTTCAGAAGAGGAGACAATCCACTATCCAGTGTTCACACCAGCAAGCAACTGAGACAACTGTTGAAATTTAGAAGTTTGGTCCGACTATAGTAAGACATTAAGAATGGTCCCACGACCAAAGTTAACATGTCCAGTTTGATACCAGTGTAGTGTTACAAGTCGCAACCCTTTGAGTTTACCGATCATGGCTTATCACTTCAATATCTTTGACCTCATGATTCACGGTCAAAGGTACCGCTTCTCCTTCTCGGTGACCTCACGACCCTATGTACTGCTTGATATCCTTTCAAGTTGCCGACTATCTCAAATCACGAACTGTAACTTTATCTTTAAATTCACACACTCTTGCTGAAAACGTGGATTTCCAACTATGTCTGACCCGGGTGAACCAGCCACCCCCCCCCCCCCCCCCCCACTCCTTTTCACATCCGTTTAACACTGTTTCGTTCCTTCATACACTGAATGATTATTTGTTTGTTTCTTTATTGCATTTTTATTTGGTATTGCTCTTTTTAAAAACAATTATATTTTATTAAGTTAGATTACAAATCTCAGGAAAGAAGTTGGAGATTTATTTATCTAATTAATTATAATTTTTAAGGGCCCTTCAGAGATTCACGGGCCCCTTCTTGGCTCTCCGGGCCCCGGACCGATGTATCGGCTGAACCAAGACTACTGCTTGATATCCTTTGAAGTTGCCGACCATCTCAAATCACGAATTGTAACTTTATCTTTAAATTCACACACTCCTGCTGAAAACATGGAATTTCCTTAATTATGCCCGACCCGGGCCCCCCTATTCCACATCCTTCCACTACCTCTCCTGCTTCATTCCTTTTCATGCACTGCCTATTTGTGTCCTGTTCTCTTTTTTTTCTTATTCCTTTTTATTACTAAAACAGTTGTCTGTGTTTGATTCTTTATTGCATTTTTATTTGATATAGGGGCCCCACTTCATCAGGGCCCCACTTGCCATCGGGCAAGCTGACACCCTGGCCAGTCCGCCACTGACTGTCCATGAGACATTTAACGCTGATATCCCCCCTGGTAATATTGCGTGAGATCCCTGATCTATGTGGTGCTTGGAGTGCATGATGCCATTTTGAGAGTGTGAGTTTGGAGTGAGCTGAAGGTTGACTTACTCTGGCATGCGGATGAGATCATTCATCCTCTTCTTACACCGGTGGTTGCCCTTGGCACAGACTTTCTTTGCTGCTGCCTCCCAGGCTGGCAAGGTGAGGCTGGTGGACCTCCTGGACCCATCCCTTGGGTTGAGGCTGACGAATCAGAGCCTGTCCCGTCATGTGATTTGGGGAACTGTTTGTCACTGCATAATTAATGAGCTTCCAAGCATAAAATTTCCAGCCCACAGCACAGTCAGAAACACACCGCTTATCCCACCCGACACTACATTTAGTCTCCGGAGCAGAAATTTCTGCCCACTGTTACACTGCTTTGACTTGTATAAATGGGCTACTGCTTTGCTGGCACTGTTAATAAGCATGTGAAGTGAGAATGACCAGTGTACAATTGGCATCATATTGTTTACCACAAAACAATCCTTTATATGTGTAAAGTATTGCACTGTTTTTTCATTTTGACAGAATGGTACATTGCAGCCAAACTATCAGCATTTGCAAAAGTCGGTATTTTTCTGCTCCATAACTTTCAGATGTTTAATTTAATGGTATCAGCCTTTGTAAGGGTAAAACAAACAAAGTAAAGTTCTCATTACTAACCACTGTGGAAAATACATGTTTTTTTTCATCTCTGGGGATCTTCTGCGCTAAGCTTAGCTGATAAATCAAGATGCATTGGTTACCCGTGGGATGGCCCTCAACTGTCTGACTCAGTAGACACAGTAAGTACTGAACTATTCCTTGTGGTTGGATTGTGATTTGTGCAACAATTTAAACTTTGTGCTGCTGTCTGCTTCACTTAATCGTCAATTGTGACATATAATGGAACTTCAGTGAGTTATCAGATAGCCACTTTGTTGTTCTTAATGGATTCCGTGCTTCTTGCACAAAATGCGTCACGGCTTATTGTCATGTCTTCAGCATTTTCTTAAAGGGACCACACCATTCAACTTTTCTGGATGATTTAGGCATCTACAAAGGTGGCATTGACTTTCAACATAGCACAATGTTTACACTATTGATGCCTGTAAATAGTTTGGAGATGTGATTATCAAGCCAAGCGTTTTCACCGAGGAACTCTCATGTTGGTAAAGTGCCAGTTCATCCAAATTAACCAACATTATGCCATTGGTAACTTGATAATTTAAATGCTTTGAAACTCTTAAGTTAGAATAACATGTTGCATTTTAGGGAGTGAAATTACCACAATTGTTGTCTTTCTTTACTGTCAAATAGTTTATGGCATAACAGTGCAACTGCACAGTATCTAAGTGGGTATCCAAAGTATATGCATAATATGATGGTAAATCTTCTACGTTAGTGGGCTAAAATGATCAATTTAGTCAATTGTTGGGACTGAGCCCTCACTTCATGCCTGATATTTTTCCCTCAGATAGTTTTATAAGATTCACAATTTTTTTGACTTACATACAGAGGAAAATATATAAAAGCAAAGTAGTATTCATGATGGAATTTGTAATACCTTCGCCAATGCCAGCCTTCTATCAAAAACTCTCTTTATTAAAGTAACAAAAATTCCTGCTACCGTGGCTTACAGCATTTGTGTCCCTGCCCGGGCACCCACGGAGATGCCAGTCTGCGTTGGACTGTGGGTTTTAACCTCCCGTTGGGCGGGTCTCCAACCGCTCAATTGGGAAGCTCACGGGGAAATCTATTGCTGAATCCCTCGTGTCCTTCATGGCCATTGTAACAGAAATCCTAAATTAAAATAGATAATTCTGACTACGCTCAACAGGTCAGGTGGCAGCTGTGGAGAGGGAAATAGAGTAGACGTTTTAGGGCATTGACCATTCGCCTGAAAACATCATGGTGTGTTGGTGAATCATGTTAAACTTCAGAAGGTATCAACACAGATGATTAGTGAATACGGTAGTGCTCACTGCTTTAGCAGCAATGAATTTTCTATGCTGCATGTTATAATAATGCATTTATTTTCACATAGACCTCAATAGCTATAATTGTGCAATGGCACTTGATGCCTAAATCTATGTTTGCAACTGAAATCAGGCACATGTGGAGCCAAAAACAGAAGAATATTAAATCTGACTGAACTTTCCAGAAACAACTGCAATTCCATCCAGTAGGATGCACAATCAAGAGGTGGAAATGGTTAGCAGTTTCAAATTCCTGGGGGTACACATCTCCAAAACTCTGTCCTTGTCCACCCATGTCGACGCTACCACCAAGAAAGCACAACAGCGCCTATACTTCCTCAGGAAACGAAGGAAATTCGGCATGTCCACATGAATTCTTCCCAACTTTTACAGATGCACCATGGAAAGCATCCTATCTGGTTGCATCACAGCCTGGTATGGCAACTGCTCGGCCCAAGACCGCAAGAACATTCAGAGAGTCATGAACAGAGCCCGGTCCATCAGACGAACCTGCCTCCCATCCATTGACTCCATCTACACCTCCCACTGCCTGGGGAAAGCGGGCAGCATAATCAAAGACCCCTCCCACCAGGCGTACTCACTGTTCCAACTTCTTCCATCGGGCAGGCGATACAAAAGCCTGAGAACACACACGAACAGACTCAAAAGCAGCCTCTTTCCCGCTGTTACCAGACTCCTAAACGACCCTCTTATGGACTGACCTCATTAACATTGTACCCCTGTATGCTTCACCCAATGCCGGTGCTAATGTAGTTACATCGTGTACCTTGTGTTGCCCTATTATGTATTTTCTTTTCTTTTCTTTTCATGTATTTAATGATCTGTTGAGCTGCTCGCAGAAAAATACTTTTCGCTGTACCTCGGTACACGTGACAATAAACAAAATCCAAATCCAAAGAAGGGTCTGTTGTACATAGATATACCTATCCGCCACATGGAATGCAGTGGTTCAAGATGGCAGCTCATCACCACCATCTCAAGGGAAATTAATGGCGGACAATAAATGGTGGCCGAGCCAGTGATGCCAACATGAAAGAATTTTTTTAAAAGAGGTTTTGAGCTCAGAATGATCCATTGTAGTGATGCTGGTTCTTTGTTACAGCAGTTCTAAATTACTACTGGTCACCTCTTGTTTCTCCTTAGCCCGCCATCTTCACCTGTATCAAATATTTGTCCATCATTCCATTAAAAAGTGCAATGGCTTTGGCCGAAAGTACTTTCTGTGACAAAGCATATCATCCGTCAATACCCCTCTGCATAAATAAATGACTGGGTTCAAAAGAATGACATGGGAAGGGAATCAAAAACGGGCATGACAAAATAATCAACATTACAGTCCTGCCAATAGGTCAGTGGCCTGAAATGTTTACTCTGTTTCTCTCTCCACAGATTCTACTTGACTTGCCAAATGTTTCTATCCATTTTGATCACCATTTCAGATTTCCAGTATCTGCAATATTTTGATTTTGTTTCACTTTAATCACTTCCAGATAAATAAAATGTTGCTATTCACTGGAAAGGTGAATCAAGAATGATTGCAACTATTCTTATCATAAACTGAGGTAGCTACTTTGAAATGGATCCAAACGGAAAAAATAAAATATACAGTGCAGCATCTACCGTACCGTTCTAATTCTGTGCTAAAGCTGAACATTGCTGGGAGCAGTGGGTTGAATGCTGAAGCAATCCATTGCTAAGCAATGCTCAAGAAGCAGAGGGTGGCAATCTATGGTACGTGATCACCCCCAGCTCCAAGTGAAGTATATACTGATCCACAAAACCTGTCGACATTGGATCATTGTATGCAGCAACACTGTCAATCCATTATGAACATTTCCTCTGCACATTATTTCTGGAACAATACACTTATATTTTGATCATATTTATGATTCTATTCTGTTCAAATTTGGAACAGTGAAAATCTTCACAAATATATTTCATAAACAACGTCAATGACTTGCATCTATATAGAACAAATCAGCAAATGCTGGAAATACTCAGCAGGTCTGGCAGTATCTCTGGAGAGTGAAACGCGGCCTGCTGAGACTTTCCAACATTTTCTGATTTTATTTCAGATTTCCACAGTGTTTTGCTTCTGCGTTTCTAGAACATCTTTGATGTGGAAGAACATCTCAAAGAAACAAATATGATTGAGAACTAAATATTCCAGGCTATAGGATCTCTAGAAAGGACAGGAAAATTAGGAATGGAGGGGAAGTAGTAATCGCGATTTCAAAATAAATTACAAGAGGGAAAGTCAGGATTTAAGGCAGTGGAAACATTTTTGATCAAGTTAAGAATCAGCAAAGGATGCAAGGAAATTTTAAAACGACAGACCAATTGCAGTGAGTCAATTAATTTTCTTTCTCAGAACATCACTTTACTATGTCTGGGTTTAAGCTAAAGATTCCTATGTGCATGAGTGAATCTTTGATTCTAATTTAACAGGATGTATAAGCCTTGTTTGCTTGAAATAGTTTGAAAGTGACACGCATGACTGCAAGAACACACACTGGGTCCTGAATTAGAACAAATCAGCCATTTTTACATTGTCTGTTTCAATTTATATAACTTCTTTTTAGTTTAATTCCTCACAGTGTGGGAAGATGGTCCAAAAAGAACTTTAAAAAGGAAATTTAGTGAAAAAAAAATGACAATGACAACTCCACTTGACATATTCCTGGGATGGGAGGATTGGACGATGAGGAGAGATTAAGTAGGTTAGACCATATTTTCTGGAAACCACAAGAATGGGGAGCTGAAACATAAATTTTTTTTTTTAAATTTAGAGTACCCAAGTCATTTTTTCAAATTAAGTGGCAATTTAGCACGGCCAATCCACCTACCCTGCACATCTTTGGGTTGTGAGGGCGAAACCCATGCAAACATGGACAGTGACCCAGAGCTGGGATTGAACCTAGGACCTTGGTGCTGTGAGGCACCAATGCTAACAGTTGCACCAACGTGCTGCCCCGAAACATAAAATTCTTAAGAGGCTTATGTGGTGAATGTCACTTAGTAATTCACACTGTATTTACCAATACTATTGTAAGCGCAGTAGCGTTATCCGACCACTAGGGGGAGTAGCTCTGGGAATGCTCAGGAGTTTGTACAGGGCTCCACCCTTGGCTCCTCCCACGACTCCTCCCCCTAGACTGCTGTATAAATAACCGTGTCCAGAGCCAGCCTGAGTTCATCGAGAGTTCAACGGGTAACAGGCTGGCTCTGAAGTAAGTAGATTAAAACCACTGTTCACATCTGAAAGCACGTGTCTCGTGAATTGATGGTTCCATCAATTTAATCTACTTAAGAACAGTCAGGATCGATCATGGAATCAGCCCTCAAGCCTGGACGCCTAGAACTCGACCCACAGGATGCAGAGGCAAAAGAAATCTCCCACTGGCTGCGGTGCTTTAAGGCCTAACTGGTAGAAGCGAGCACAGCCGAAACAACAGAGGAACAGAAGTTAAGTCTACTGCACGCGAGGGTGAGCCACAGAATCTCTACGCAACTAAACTCGGCCGGTTCATATACTGCAGCGATAGCGATACTCGATAAGATGTATGTAAGGCCCATTAACGAAGTTTACGCACGCCATGTGCTCACGACTCGCCGCCAGCGGCCTACAGAGTCACTCGCCAAATTTCTAAGAGAGCTCAATAATTTATCAAATGACTGTAACTATCAAGCGGTTACCGCGGCTGAATTTAAAGAACTTGCTGTACACGGCGTTTTTGTAGCGGGCCTCAGGTCTAATTATGTGTGCCAAAGACTGCTGGAAAAAGGGACCCAAGACTTAGAAACAACTGCGGAAATTGCTACCACGATGGAGGCCTCTTTCCGCAGCCTCACCTCGTTCCCCGCGGACCCCGCGCCCCAATCATGGGACCCCGACCAGCGACTCCCCCAGGCCTGTGCCACGTGGCTGCCCAGCCACCATGCTGCCCCAGCCTGCCATTTCTGCGGCCAGAAACAGCACCCGCGGCAGCACTGCCGAGCCCACAACGCGACCTGCAGCAGCTGCGGGCGGAAAGGTCACTACGCAAGAGTGTGCCTCGCAAAAAGGGCCCCAGCTTCCAACTCCCCAGCGGCACAAAGTAATCGCTCCCCACACCCGCAGGCCCGCGGGGCCTGAAACGCTGCGGCCTATGCCCCGACCCCGCTCCCTCCCGCCACGTGCGATCCATGGGGCTCCGACCCCTGCCCCCACTCACAATTTGCAGCCTCGCTATGCTGCGAATCTCCCCCCCTCCTCTTCGCCAATCTCACAAAGGACTGTAAACCCGTAACCACTCGTAGCAGGCGATACAGCCTGCAGGACAGGGTATTTATCAGATCAGAGGTCTGAAGGTTTCTCAGTGAGGGGGTTATAGAGGCCAGCAATAGTCCCTGGAGAGCTCAGGAGGTGGTCGTTAAGACCGGGGAAAAATTCCGCGTTGTTGACTATAGTCAGACCATAAATAGATTTACACCTCTCGACGCGTATCCCCTCCCCAGGATTGCAGACATGGTAAATCAGATCGCCCAGTAACGGCTCTTTTCCATGGTGGATCTGAAGTCTGCATACCACCAGCTCCCAATCCACCCGGAGGACCGCCACTACACGGCATTCCAGGCCGATGGCCGCCTCTTCCATTTCCTCCGGGTCCCTTTCGGCGTCACTAATGGGGTCTCGGTGTTCCAACGAGCAATGGACTGAATGGTGGATCAGTACGGGCAGCGGGCCACGTTTGCGTACTTGGACAATGTCACCATCTGCGGATATGACCAGCAGGACCACGATGCCAACCTCCACCATTTTTTCCAGACGGCACAGAAATTAAACATCACCTACAACAAAGAGAAATGCGTTTTCCGCAGAAACAGACTGGCCATCCTTGGCTACGTCATGGAAAACGGAGTCCTGGGCCCAGACCCGGACCGTATGCGCCCCCTCTTAGAACTCCCCCTCCTGCATTGCCCCAAGGCCCTCAAACGGTGCTTGGGCTTCTTCTCCTACTACGCCCAGTGGGTCCCTCAACATGCGGACAAAGCCCGCCCACTCTTTAAGGCCACACGATTTCCCCTGTCAGCTGAGGCACGCCAGGCCTTCAACTACATCAAGGAGGACATCACCAAAGCGGCCATGCGGGTGGTGGATGAATCCACTCCATTCCAGTTTGAGAGCGACGCCTCAGAGGTAGCTCCAGCAGCCATACTAAATCAGGCAGGGAGACCAGTCGCATTTTTCTCCCGTACCCTCTCCGCTTCAGAACTCTGACACTCCTCAGTCGAGAAAGAAGCACAAGCCATTGTGGAGGCTATTCGTTACTGGAAGCACTACCTCGCAAGTAGGAGGTTCACCCTCATCGCCGACCAACGATCGGTTGCCTTTATGTTTGATAACTCGCAAAGGGGCAAAATAAAAAATGATAAAATTCTTCGGTGGAGGATCGGACTCTCACCTATAATTACGATATTAAGTATTGACCCGGGAAGCTCAACGAGCCTCCGGATGCCCTCTCCCGCGGGACATGCGCCAGCACGCAAACTGACCGACTGAAAGTCATCCACAACGACCTCTGCCACCCGGGGGTCACCCGGCACGCCCACTACATCAGGGCCGGAAACCTGCCTTTCTCCTACGAGGAGGTAAAAGCGGTCACCAGAGACTGCCCGATCTGTGCGGAGTGCAAACCGCACTTCTATAGACCAGACAGGGCCCACCTGGTCAAGGCTTCTAGGCCCTTTGAACGCCTCGCGATTGATTTCAAAGGGCCACTCCCCTCAACTAACAAGAACGTTTACTTTCTAAACGTTGTAGATGAGTTCTCCCGTTTCCCATTTGCTATCCCGTGCCCCGACATGACCTCCCACACAGTCATTAGGGCCCTGCATAGTATCTTCACTCTGTTTGGTTTCCCCAGCTATGTACACAGCGACCGGGGTTCGTCCTTCATGAGCGACGAGCTGCGTCAGTACCTGCTCGACAAGGGCATTGCCTCGAGCAGGACTACTAGCTACAACCCCATGGGGAACGGGCAGGTGGAGAGGGAGAATGCGACGGTCTGGAAGACCGTCCTACTGACCCTCCGGTCTAGAAAGCTCCAAGTCTCCCAGTGGCAGGAAGTCCTCCCAGATGCGCTCCACGCTATTAGGTCCCTCCTATGCACAGCGACCAATCAGACCCCTCACGAGAGGCTCTTCATTTTTTCCAGGGGCACTACCATGGGGGTCTCACTTCCGGCATAGCTGAGGACACCGGGCCCGGTACTCCTGAGGAAAATCGTCAGGGCGCACAAAACTGACCCCCTTGTTGAGAAGGTGCGCCTGCTCCACTCCAACCCCCAGTACGCCTTCGTCGAGTTCCCTGACGGCCGCCAGGACACAGTATCCCTCCGGGATCTGGCACCCACCGGATCCAGCGCCCCCTCTACCTCCACAGAAGGACCCCTCACCCTACACCCCATGCTGCCGCCCCCTCGCGCTACCGAGCCCACGAGCTCACTCCACCAGTTCCGTGCACCCGCGCCGGCCAGCCCCCAGCGCCCCCAGTCCCCGGTCGAACCAGAAGAGTATGAAGCTCGGACACAACCCTCCCTGGAGTCCGCCATCATACCCCAGCACACAACACCCATCCAGCCACCACAAGAGGCTGCAACCCCGGTGCTCCGCAGATCGCAGCGGACAGTTCGACCACCGGACAGACTTACTTTGTAGACCACCACCCCCGCCGGACTTGATTTTTTTGCAGGGGGTGAATGTGGTGAATGTCACTTAGTAATTCACACTGTATTTACCAATACTATTGTAAGCACAGTAGCGTTATCCGACCACTAGGGGGAGTAGCTCTGGGAATGCTCAGGAGTTTGTACAGGGCTCCACCCTTGGCTCCGCCCACGACTCCTCCCCCTAGACTGCTGTATAAATAACCGTGTCCAGAGCCAGCCTGAGTTCATCGAGAGTTCAACGGGTAACAGGCTGGCTCTGAAGTAAGTAGATTAAAACCACTGTTCATATCTGAAAGCATGTGTCTCGTGAATTGATGGTTCCATCAGCTTAACAGGGGTACTTTCTGGGAGGACATTTCCCCAGGCTGGGTGCAGGGTCTAGAACATGTGAAAAATTGCCATAGGTTTCTAAAACTAACTTGTCACTTTAAAGAAGCTGGAACATACATGTGCAGTGAACAACTTGTAAGCAAATGGTATCTTAACATAGAACATAGAATGATACAGCGCAGTACAGGCCCTTCGGCCCTCGATGTTGCACCGACATGGAAAAAAAAACTAAAGGCCATCTAACCTACACTATGCCCTTATCACCCATATGCTTATCCAATAAATTTTTTAATGCCCTCAATGTTGGCGAGTTCACTACTGTTGCAGGTAGGGCATTCCACGGCCTCACCACTCTTTTCGTAAAAAACCCACCTCTGACCTCTGTCCTATATCTATTACCCCTCAATTTAAGGCTATGTCCCCTCGTGCTAGCCACCTCCATCCGCGGGAGAAGGCTCTTGCTGTCCACCCTATCTAACCCTCTGATCATTTTGTATGCCTCTATTAAGTCACCTCTTAACCTTCTTCTCTCTAACGAAAACAACCTCAAGTCCATCAGCCTTTCCTCATAAGATTTTCCCTCCATACCAGGCAACATCCTGGTAAATCTCCTCTGCACCCGTTCCAAAGCTTCCACGTCCTTCTAACTTTGTTACAAAAGAATGGGAGTGTACAGAACTCAATCGAAAGAAAGACATACTTGTCCAAGAGGGGCCATAAGACATGGGGGTGGAAATAGGCCACTCGACCCATCGTGTCTGCTCCACCATTCAATGAGATTGTAGTTGATCTGATATAACTCCATTTTCATGCCTTATCCCCTTAACTCTTGATTCCCTTGCAAACTAAAAATCTGTCTATCTCAATCTTGAACACACCTCACGACCCAGCCTCGACAGCTCTTTGTGTTAAAAAATCCTCAGATTTACTACCTTCTGAGAGAAGAAATTCCTCCTCAATTCTGACTTAAACGGATGACCCCTTACTCTTTAATTATGCCCTCTATTCCGAGATTCACCCACAAGAAGAAACATCCTGTCAAGCCCCTGAGAATTCTCTATGTCTCAATATGATCACCCCTCAATCTTCTAAACTCCAATGAGTACAGGCTCAATCTACTCAACATCGTCTCATAAGAAAATCCCTCCATATCCGGGATCAACTCGTGAACCTTCTCTGGACTGCTTCCAATGCCAGTATAGATGCCAGTATATATAGGGGCTGGTTTAGCTCACTGGGCTAATTCGCTGGTTTTAAAAGCAGGCCAGCAGCACGGTTCAATTCTTGTACCAGCCTCCCCAGACAGGCGCCAGAATGTGGCAACTAGGGGCTTTTCACAGTAACTTCATTGAAGCCTACCCGTGACAATAAGCGATTTTCATTTTCATATTTTCTTACATAAGGGGACCAAAACTGTTCACAGTATTCCAGGTGTGGTAACTAGTGCCTTGTGTAGTTTTAGCGAAACTTCCCTATTTTTATATTCTATTCCCTTTGAAATAAAGGTCAACATTCCATTTGTTTTACCAATTAACTGCTGAACTTGCAAGTTAGCTTTTCGTGATTTGTACATGAGGACCCCCAAATCCCTCTGTGCTGCAGTCTCTCTCCATTTCAATAATATTCAGCTCCTTTATTCAAGTGCACTAAGATTCACTAGACTGGTTCTTGGGAAGAGGGGTTTGCCCTGAGATTGATTAGACTAGGCCGATATTTCCTGGAAGAATGAGATGTGATCTAATTGAAACATAAAACATTTTTAAGTAGCTCAGCAGGACAAAATGCTTTCCCTGGCTGGGGAATCTAGAGCACAGATTCAGAATAAGGGGTCAGCCATTTAGGACTGAGATGAGGAGAAATTTCTTCACTCAAATGATTGAGCATCTTTGGAATTGTTTACCCAAGTGATTTGTCGATGCTCAGTTTTTGAGCATATTCAATTCAGGGGTTGATAGAATTTTGGATAGTGTTGTAACTTACATGAGACCCACAGGGCAGCCAGTTAGGCTTCCTGGGAGTCTCGTGGAGTACGAACTTCCCCGCTGAGGGGTGGAGACCCATTATCAGCGGGAGTGGAAACCAGAATGAAAATATCAGTCCGTGTGTGAGCCAGGCGCGGGTAGTCCCTTCTAGGACCTGTGTTAATTGTATTTCCGTACCTCTGTAAATCAACCTTTCACTCCCAATGCTTCTCGTGTGGCTGCTTCTGTGAGCTCAACACCGGCGACGAAGATTAAGTGGAGCTGTAGACACCACGGGCGCGATTCTCTGCTGCCCACGACGGGTTGGAGAATAGCGGGAGGGCCTTTCCAAAATTTTTCCCAACCTCCCGCTATCCCCCCCCCCCCCCCCCCCCCCCCCCCCCACGGCCGCCCCACAACACGAATCGCTGCTCGCCGTTTTTTACGGCGAACAGCGATTCTCCCCTAGCCGATGGGCCGGGTTCCCAGGCCTTTACGGCCGTTTTCACGAACACAATCACACCTGCTCTCACCGTTCGTGAAAACGGCCGCAAAGTGCCGTCCTGGACAACCATGGCACCGATTGGCACGGCCGCACCACGGCCGTGCCAAGGGTGGCATGGGCCTGCGATCAGTGGGCACCGATCGCGGGCAGCGGGTCCGATACCCGCGCACTATTTGTTCCTCCGCCGCCCCGCAGGATCAGTCTGCGGGGCGGCTGAGGGGCATGACGGCCCGCGCATGCGCGGGTTTGACGCATCTGCGTGATGACATCATCCGCGCATGCGCGGGTTGGAGCCGTCCAACCCGCGCATGCGCGGCTGACGTCATCGTGTGCGTCAGCCGCTGTGACGCTTGCCGCGCGGACTTAGCGACGGTCGCTAAGCCCGCGATGCCGTGCTTCACGGGGCCGCGCTGCTAGGCCCGCCCGGGGTGGAGAATCGGGTCCCGGGAGGGGGCGCGGAGGCTGCCGTGAAACACGGCCAGTTTCACGGCAGCCTTTACGATTCGCCGCATTTGCGGAGAATCGTGCCCCACCATTTTTGCTATCTCCGGCTGACTCTCCGCTGACCTCTGGAGATCAGTTCACCCGCCATAGTGATGCTACACATGGGGAGCTGGGTGTTTTTGATACAGGTATTGAAGATTGGTCAGAATCTGCCGAGCGGAAGCACTTTTTTTTCGGACCAAAGCCTTTACCGGAGATGAACGTCAGTCCTTGAGCCTCTTGGCGGCTTGTGAGTCTCCCATCTCTAATGTGATTAAGAGCCTATCATACCCCACCTCCCCGGATCCAAAGTGGTTTGCAGATCTGGCAGTGCCTGTAGCAGATCATTACAACCCCAAGCATGGGTTATCGTCCAACATTACCACTTCAATACGGCCGAGCGAACCCATGGGGTGTCCCCAAAGGAATTCTTGGCTCGTCTCAGAAAGCTTGTCAAGTTCTGTGAATATGGAGCCACCCTCGCTGAGATGTTGCCAGGTAGGTTGGTCTGCGGTGTACATATCACGGCGACCCAGCAGAGGTTCCTCGCCGGGCCTCTGCTGGACCTCAAATGGGCCATGGAAATCGCCCTGTCACAGAAAAACGCAGAGCTGGGCATACAATAATTATAAAAGATGGAAGTCCTCAGTTTAGGGCACAGACCTCCTCAGAGCACGGCACTCCCTTGGCCAGGTGACCCCATTCTCCGCCCTGGGCTGCAGCCCGTCGGGCATTGGGCTTACTGCCTAGGACCCGGATGGCTGGGCAGGACCCCTCCCCTGATCCGGATGAGGATGACCTTGGGCACTGTGGGTATGCGGTCGGAGAGGCTGGAGGGAGCGGTGATCAGGCAGGATCCCTCCCCCGATCCGGATGAGGACAACCCTGGGCACTGTGGGAATGCGGTCGGAGAGGCTGGAGGGAGCGGTGATCGGGCAGGATCCCTCCCCCGATCCGGATGAGGACAACCCTGGGCACTGTGGGAATGCGGTCGGAGAGGCTGGAGGGTGCGGCAACCTCTGCCTGCCACTCCGCTGGGGACTGGCCACCCGCCCCGGTCTTGCGCCTTTTTGTTGAAGAACCCATGGATGATTGCCTGCAGTTGAACTTTGTTTCATTGTCCAAATGGGTCACGGTTCGAGTCAATGATCACCCATTACTAATGGAATAAGACACAGGTGCTGCCGTCTCAGTTGTTAGTACGCCCACTTTTGAGAAGCTCCGGATGGGATTGCAGCTCCTGTCATTATGGGACACTGAGGCTCAGTTGGCCACATACACCAGAGAACCGCTGGCCATTGCAGGGACCACAGTGGCTCCGGTGATTTACAGGCAGCAATCTGTTTTTTTGCCCTGATCATGGTGAAAGGTGACGGCCCCAGTTTGCTCGGCTGTGACTGGTTACAACACCTGAAGCTGTGAAGCAACAGTGCTGAGCACTGTGTTACCATGCCGCCCGTAACATTAACAATCAAAATTTACAATATGTATAATTCACAAAAACAACAGTCAATAAATTAGACATTTCGGAGGATGTTGATTTTTGCATGGCTGTCAGAGAACAGGTGTCCGTTTTTCTGTGTTAATTGCAATCTGTGGCGTTTTGATTGAGTTTGTACATCATCCATTGTTGCCTCAACTGGAGTTGACGTAGTATTTGGAGGTTGACTTGGTGTTGAAATGTCCTCAACTGGGGTATAGGCTTCCACATTTGTTTCTGGAATTGCCAGGTTCGCAGGAATGTCTAAGTCACACTTAGCACAGTTTTATGCAGACCCTTGGTTGACTCTGTCTATGGCAAACTAGTTCTAGCTACTCAAAGTTGGTCAGTGTGTTTCCTCTACACAACATCATCCCAAGTTTGAACAGTGCAGCAGACTGGTCCTGTCTGTGCCAGGACAATAGCAGATTCCACTTCTCACTGGTGGTGTAGTTCCTTGCCAATGCTTCCTGACCTTTCTGAAAAACAGCGTTTGTCCCTGTTCCCACATCGTAAAACCTGATTTGGATGCTTTTACAGAGCTTTCACTTGAGAGGCTAGTTCTTTAGTTCGCGAGACTGTCAGCCTGTTGTTAGTTTCCACCCGCTATCCCTCCAGGCTACGTAGCAGGACCTCCTTTACCTGAATCACATGGTTCTTCCTCTGCGGTGCCTTCTCCAGATTGTGCTTCCGACAGACCCTGTATTTCTCTCCTTGACATTTTATTTTCGGTCAATTCAGCCTCACGCTTTAGATCTTGCGCGGAATTCTCCGACCCCCCGGGTCAGAGAATCGCCCGAGGCCGGTGTCAATCCCGCCCCTGCCGTGTCTCGAATTCTCCGCCCCCCGAGATGCAGCGGGGGCGGGAATCGCGCCACGCCGGTCGGTGAGCCCCTGCACCGGTCGGCAGGCCCCCCGTGGCGATTCTCCGGCCCGTGATGGGCCGAAGTCCCGCCGCTGACAGGCCTTCCTGGCCGGCAGGATTGGCGGCGCGGGCAGGCTCAGGGGGCTTGGGGAGGGTCGCGGGGATCTGACCCGGTGGGGTGGCCCGCAATCGGGGCCCACCGATCGTGCGGGCGGGCCTGTGTCGTGGGGGGCACCTTTTTTCTTCCGCCTTCGCCATGGTCTTCACCATGGCGGAGGCGGAAGAGACCTCCTCCCCTGCGCATTCGCCGGTATGACGTCAGCAGCCGCTGATGCTCCGGCGCATGCATGGACTTACGCCGGCCGCCAAAGTCCTTTCGGTTCCGGCTGCCGTGGCACCAAAGGCCGTTCACACCAGCCGGGAGAGTGGGAACCACTCTGGCACGGGCCTAGCCCCTCGATGTGAGGGCTTGGCCCCATTCTCCGCACCTTTGGGGCGGTCCGACGCCGGAATGGTTCACGCCACTCCGACACGCCGGAACCCCCCGCCCCGCCGGGTAGGGGAGAATCCCAGCCCTTGTTTCTGGGGTGGCACGGTGGCGCAGTGTTAGCACTGCTGCCTCACGACGCTGAGGACACGGGTTCGATCCCACCTGAGGGTCACTGTTTGTATGGAGTTTGCATATTCTCCCCGTATCTGCGTGGGTTTCACTACCCACAACCCAAATATGTGCAGGGTAGGTGGATTGGCCACGCTAAATTGCCCCTTAAATAAAAATAATTGAATGCTCTAAAGTTTCAAAAAAAGATCGGAATTAACTTCTAAACAATCTAGTTGAAGCTGTTGCTCCTGATGATTTCTAAAAGGATTCTCACCCTTTATGAACATATCAAATTGAGCCTTTAGGTTGGGTTGTTAAGCAAAGTCAGGTCATTCTTATGGCAATATTTTTTGCTGTTGCTATGTTCATTCAACTTTCAGATGCTGCGGTACAGAGTGAAACAGGAAAGGAATATCGGTGTTACAGACTGAGCAGCTCCAACTCTTTTCATTTGGTCATCTGGAACAACTCCCATCCAAACATCCTTCAGGCTCCTTTTGCTCCTGTTGTTCACAATCAGCAATCATTATATTCTTGTTGACCATTGATCCATGAAGAAAGTCAGCAGCTTTTTTTCCAAACTGAATATTTCCATTCTCAAGAGTTTCCTTATGGTCAGGAGTTTTGAGATGTGCCTCAATTTCTTGTTCCTCTGCGGTTTGGAATTTACAAAGGGAGCGGTTAAATGCATTCCGGACATCCTGGCCAAATTTTACCTTCGTTCTTTTCAAACCTTCATACGCACCTTCCGTAAGCTCTTCGTCCTTTGTTTCTCGATCTTGAACAACATGTGTTACAGTCTGCTGAGCCTTGTCATCTTGGTCCCAGCACTACTCACCTGAACCTTGACCACAGCTGCTTTTGAAGCTTTTTCAGCAGCTGCTATTTTTTGCTCCTTTAAACTTTTGGCTGGATCTGCTTCGACACCTGATATGAGATTTACCTCAGCCCAGGGTAGCTTGATTCTCTCCAACAAGAGTCTTCCCATTATGGCTGGATAGCTTATGGCTGATGCAATCTTTAATGGCATGCAGAGACAAGACTGCGGTCTGCACATTTACATCAGTACGACCCCTCAATGGCACCCCTTCCCCGGTATAGGTTTTGAGTATTACCTTTGAGGGATTTAACACGACATGCCGTAGTTTCTCTTGGTAAATAGTTTCTGGTGCCAATGAAACTGCTGCGCCAGTGTCCACCTCCATTTTAACCAGTTGTCCGAGCAGGAAATGGTTTGTTTCTCCTGCAATAGCCAGTATGTTCAACGGTACGTGCCCTTTTCATATCAAGTGGATACTCTGCCCTCTATTCAATTTTTTGATGTATTTGATCCTTGGATTTTATAATTCTTGTTAGAAATTAGTTGTTTCTTTCCCCAACACACATGGTCGATATTCCACTTTGGCAGCTTTACTCCAGCAATCAGTTGCTGTTACCCAATTTTGCACATTGATGTCAATTTTGAATCTGTGTCGGTGTTCAGGTTTTAATTGGTATCTTATGGACTTTAGTGCTCAAGGTTAATTATTGCGTTTCCTTAGCTGTTAGTTCCATAGAGATTGCCACTTCCAAAGCCTCCTTTTGGTTTAAATTGCTCTCTGTTAATAGCCTTTGCGGGATAGCTTCACTTCTTAGCCCACAAAGAAGTCTGTCTCTGATGATGTTTTTAAAGACATCTCTTCAGCTAATTTCTTTAAACTAGCTCTGAATTGTGTGATTGATTAACCTTCTTGCTGATTACTTGTAAGGAACTTGAACCTCTCAGCAATGACCAAATGTTTCGGAGAAAAATGGCCCGACAATATCTCCACAATCGCATTAAAAGTTTGAGCCTGTTTTCCCTGCGAAACAGTGCAGGATTTACCAGGTCGCAATTGACACTCAGGAGGCTGACAAGGTGCAGCTACATATAGACACTTCACTCGCCACGCTCACCATCCCAGCCAACAAGGTGGCAGCAAGACGCAGGGCCCCACGATATATGGACGCCGAGCTGGAAACCCTGCTGGATGCGGTGGATGAGAGGCAGGCCACACTGTACCATGGCCCGGTAAGGAGGCTGCGAGCCGTCACCATTTGTCATGCCTGGACTGGCGTCAGAAGATGGAAAGCGTGGGGGCCCAGGTCGTGGAATGCCGTCGGCGTCCATGCCCCGTGGGGAAGACAGGATGGCGCGCCCATGGGCCGTACGTGGACTGAGGGGGGAAGATGGCACCGCCCACTGGCCGCTTGCGGCCCCGGGAGGTGAAGGTGGCGGCGCCCACTAGCCACGCATGGCCCCGGGAGGTGAAGATGGCTGCGCGTGGTCCGGGGAGGTGAAGATGGCAGCACCCACTGGCCGGGACGAAGATGGCGGTGCCCATTGTGTGTAGGTCAGGGGGGAGGGGGCGATAGCGGCGCCTGCGTGGTCCTGGCACACCACGGCGAAGTGCCCCTTTTTGCCACAAGCCTTGCAAATGGCAGTGTGGGCCGGGCAGCATTGGCGGGGGTGCTTCTGCTGGCCGCAGAAGTAACATCGGGGACCCCCGGGGTGCACGGGTTAGTGTGTGGCGCAGGTGTACTGGCTGGGTGAAGCCCCGGCTGGGGCGGCCGTCTCTGGGGTCCACGAGGGATAGGAAGGGTGGGCCACGCGTCCAGAGGGGTAGGCCTGAGCATTACGTGAGGCGACCATCATGGAGCGTGCTAGCTTTTTAGTCTCAGCTAGGTTGAGCGTGGCCCCTTGTAGCAGTCTTGCCGTATGAGGTCCGACCCAATCCCCGTTACAAACGCATCACCCATAAGAAGGTTGAAATATTCAGTGGCCGTAACGGCGGACAGTCACAGTCCCGGACGAGTGGGATTAGGGCCCGCCAGAAGTCTTCTATGGACTCATCAGGGAGTTGAGAGCGAGTGGCGTAGTTTTCTTTGAGGAGCACCATGGCGTGTGCGTAATTCAGGGCGTCCTGGATCAGCGGAAACACGTTGGAGCTCAACCTTGAGTACAGGATCTGTATCTTCTGAGCCTCTGTCAGAGGGGTGGTCGCTGAGTTGATATAGGCCTCGAAGCAAGCTAGCCAGTGATTAAAGTCCTTTTTGGCATTGCTTGATTGCGGATCCAGCTGCAGGCAATGTGGTTTGATTCGGAGATCCATCTTTTAGAAAATCTTACTGCAATAAATTGACGCACGATCAATTGTACAAAGACTAAGGTTGAATACAACTGTGGCTTTATTGCAGTAAGATGTGTGGCCTCCCACGGCAGCTGGCGAAATGGCTGCTGAATAGAGGACATGCTCCTGCTACTGGGCGGAGCTAGCAGGCAGGGGCTACTAAGAACCTGTAGTACAGGCCCTACCTTACATCACCTAATACAGGTGTAACAGTGGTTTATCACACACACAAGGCCTCATGCGCCGCCTCATTTGCACCTCCTCCTTGGGCGACCTGCTCTCCTTCCTGGGTGGCTGTCTCCTGTTCCTCTGGGGCAGGTTCCACCGCGGTGCGCCCCGCTGCTGCACGCTCCACTGCTGCAGCCTCCTCCTCCTCGAGCAGCACCAGCTCATACAGCCGCAGGGCATTCCACAGGGATGCAGCTACTAGCAGGAAGGACATCATTGCTGGTTGAATTCCAGTATTGATTGTCCGCAGGAGGTGAAAGGCCGACATGTTAGCATCGTGCGTACACCCATGCCCATCCTGGTTCAACAGGCTTCATGGTGGTCCTGGATGGCACTGCGGTCTCTGTCCCTCCACATCCCCCCCACCTTTGCACCCCTGACCCCGTCGGTGCCTCGCATCATAGCGTCCTCTGGCCCTGATGCCTGTACCTGCTGCCAGGGGTACCGCCAGCTGATGCTGCCCTTGTCACCAGTACGCGCCCCCGTAGGGGCTACTGGGAGAGTTCCCATACTGGGCAATCATTTTTGATAGCATGAATAAGGTGAGTGCCAAACCTCTGTGCCGAGTAGTATTTGGCTCATTGTCCCACGTTGAGTGAGACAGATTTTGTCGGATGTCATTCATAGTTTCAAAGCTTTGAGGGGGATTCTCTGTCAAAATCGAGAAATGTGACTGGATGGAGAATTAAGTGGGGTCTGAACTGCAGGGACCACGCATGTGACAGAGCTACATGGGCTGCAGGGAAACAGGGATTTTAAATTCTCTCTACTCTGCATGAGATGCTACTCGGAGGAAAAGTTACAATATTCAGGCAAAAAATGGGATTTCCCAGCTGCTTGTTTAAGGGACTATTTGTGCATACTTTCTCAGACAATCAGAATGGGGAGGCAGGAGAAGGTAGACCCTAGGAGCAGGGATCCAAAAATAACAGAAAATATGGGTGCCATGGGTTGTGTTTGATGAGGATCATGAATCATAGAAAGAAAGATTCCAATTGTTTTAATGGCACCGGAGGACCTAAAGTGTTTCTCAGCTCAGTTGGCCGTAAAATATTCATGCTGCTTTTTTTTTTTCCGTTAATGGGATGTGGCTGAACTAGCATTTATTACCCATCCCTAAGACCCATTACTATGGGTCTGGAATCACATGTAGGCCAGACCAGATTTCCTTCCCTAAAGGACATT
Organism: Scyliorhinus canicula; assembly: GCF_902713615.1. NCBI lineage: Eukaryota > Metazoa > Chordata > Chondrichthyes > Carcharhiniformes > Scyliorhinidae > Scyliorhinus > Scyliorhinus canicula. Next base: position 177,151,272 of record NC_052149.1, on the reverse strand, counting down.
AGTGAACCAGATGGGTTGATACAACAATCAGCAATGGTTTCATGGTCAGACTTTTAATTCCATTTTCTTATTGAATTCAAATTCCACCAATTGGCCTGGTGGGATTTGAACCCAGGTCCCCAGAGCATTACCCTGGGTTTGTAGATTACTAATCCAGTGACAATACCACTACACCACTGCCTCCCCAGCATCTTTTCATCCAACAAAACCAGGAGACAAGTCCTTTAGTGAATAAATGAAAATTTTGACGGACTTATCTCTCCTCAACCGTTACCGATTGCAAAAAGGTGAAACTATTATACAGTTTATAGCATCTTTAGGCAGAGTAGCTAGATATTAAGACTTTGGTGCAACATTTGATTATACTCTTCAAGACAGGCTGGTTTGTGGATTACTCAGTGAAGGAATTCAGACAAATTTGCTCACTGTAAATGATTCAACTCTGAAAGCTGCTGTGGAAATTGCCACATCTATGGAGCTTGCTGCGAGAGAAGCTGCACAGATGGGGCTGGAGCAAAGATCCACCAAATGGATTCCTCAAGGAACAAGGCTGAACAGGTGCAACCATGTCACTATTGCACACAGGTTGGTCACTCTGCGGGGGAATTCTGGAGTAAATCAAATACATGCAATAACTGGCTTTCGGAGTGCAGCTCCTTCCTGAGAAAGGAGCTGTGCTCCGAAAGCTAGTGATTCGAAACAAACCTGTTGGACTTTAACCTGATGTTGTAAGACATCTTACTGTTTCCACCCCAGTCCAACGTCGGCATCTTCACATCATGCAATAACTGGTAGGAGGGGCTACATTGCTAAAGCGTGTTAGGTTCACAAACTTTCTTCTTCACCAAGAAAGCACAAGAAGAACATACATGTAAACTATGTGGTTAGGTCTACAAATTAGTCGTTGAAGCTCACGATCACCCAAAAGATAGTGAAATTGAGCTACAGCAAGAGCGAAAGCTCGGTGTTTTGTCAATGCAGGGAGATCAACAACATTTTTGGCCATATCTAAAACTTGATGGTCATGAAATTAAAATGGACTTCTGGTGTCAGGGATGCGCTGAGCAGTCACATGAAAGGTGGCTCTCACTCTAGAGACTCCAAACTAGGTACGTTTGACCCGAAGATCGGTCACTAAACAAACAAAGCCCTCCTCCAACCTCACCTTGAAACATAAAACATCGGAAGAAATGCCTCAAACTAAAATGGGCCAAAAGGACAACAAAAACAGTAGGAGCCAGGAGAAGAAGGCTGAGGCCACAGGCATGAGGAGCAAGAGAGAGCAAGACATGGTAGATGGAGCAGCGTCACCGACACAACCATCGGCCCTCCTCCTGACAGAGACCTCCAAAAACTTAGGGGCTCCATTCAGGAGGACCTCATGGCTATAGTGAAGTTGGCGATAGCAGGCGCCTTGTCCCCCTTCAAGGAAAGGACAGAACGGAGACTGGAGACACAGGAGGTGATGTTGTGGGAACTAGAGAAGGTAGCCACAGACCAGAGTGAACGGATCACCTCACTTGAAGCACTGGTGGCGAGATTGGTGGTGGCCCAGGAGTGCTCCACCGACTCCAAGACAAGGAGCAGATCTTCAACTGGGCAAGGAACACACAATCCTACAAATGGGAAGGACATCTGATCCATATTTATCAAAACATTGGGGCTAACCTGGCCAAGCACCAGGCTGAGTTCACTGAAGCCAAGGCACCTCTATTCAGGAGTAAGGTACAGCTCGGGATACTGAACCCAGCAAGACTTTGGGTGACCAATGGAAATAGGGAACTCTACCTCACCACACTGGGAGGGCCAGAGGAGGCTATATGCAAGAACATTCTGGGAAAACAACAACAGTAGAATTTTGTTTTTAGAATTTAGAGTGCAAAAGGAGACCATTCGGCCCATCGAGTCTGCACAGGCCCTTTGAAAGAGCACACCCCACCGTATCCCCATAACCCAGTACCCCACCCAGCCGTTTTGGAAACTAAGGACAATTTGGCATGACCAATCCACCTAACCTGCACATCTTTGGCCTGTGGGAGGAAACCAGGGCACCAGGAGGAAACCCACGCAGCCCATAGGGAGAACATGCAGACTTCACACAGACAGTTCCCCAAGCCGGAAATCGAACCTGGGTTCCTGGTGCTGTGAAGCAACTGTGCTAATCACTGTGCTACCGTGCTGCCCAGTAATGGACAAGATATGGGAGGAACCCACAGGGACATGGGTACGAGGTTGGTGGGGGTAGAGGAGTTCAGAGGAGGGAAGGGTATAATGCTGGTTACAACAGGTTGCACGTAGAGACAGATGGAACAAAGACGTCAACAGTGGCCATCTTGGATCGTCCAAAAACAAATCCAGGAGTGATGGGGCATGTCCATGTGGTATGTATGGCTGACCCCACAGGTGGCTTGTGTGTGTGTATGTGTGTGTGTGTGTGTGGGTGGGGTTCATAAATCTCCCATCAGGATAGTCACCTGGAACATTAGGGGACTTAACGGTCCGGTGAAAAGATCCAGAATCTTTACCCACCAAAAAGCCTGGGGGCCGGCGTAGTCTTCCTCCAAGAGACACAACTGAGGGAGAAGGAGCGACAGAGGGTATGAATGAGTTGGATAGGACAGATATACCAAGCATGCTATGGGACAAGGGTGAGTGGGGTGGCTATACTGTTCAGTAAGAGGACGGCATTTACTGCAACGAAAGTGGTGACAGACCCGGTGGGGGGAAAGGTATATAATGGTCAGCGGTGTCCTTGAAGGGGCAGTGGTGGTACTTGTGAATATATATGCCCCGAACTGGGACGATGCAGATTTTATCAAACAGGCCATGTCAGAAATCCCCAACCTAAACTCTCATCGACTCACCATGGGGGGAGACTTCAACTGTGTACAGCATGCACTGATGGTCAAACCCAACCCCAAAGCAGGAAACAATCAGCCATGGCGAGAGAACTAAGTCCCTTTATGGTGCAGATGGGGGGAGTGGACCCATGGAGGTTCATACACCTGAGGGAGAGGGAGATCTTATTCTACCAGGTCCACAAAGTCCATACTGGAATTGATTTCTTCGTAGTGGGAAAAATCAGTACTTTCAGAGGTGGTAAGGTGGAATACTCTGCAATAGCCATCTCCGACCACGCTCCACACTACGTGGAGTTGAGGTTAGAGTCGGGCCAGGCATAACTCCAACAATGTCAGCGCGGTAGCACAAGTGGATAGCACTGTGGCTTCACAGCGCCAGGGTCCCAGGTTCGATTTCCCCGCTGGGTCACTATCTGTGCGGAGTCTGTACATTCTCCCCGTGTCTGCGTGGGTTTACTCCGGGCACTCCGATTTCCTCCCACAGTCCAAAGACGTGTCGGTTAGGTGGATTGGCCATGTTAAATTGCCAATAGTGTCCAAAAAAAGGTTAGGAGGGGTTATTGGGTTACGGGGATAGGGTGGAAGTGAGGGCTTAATGTGTGTCGGTGCAGACTCGATGGGCCGAATGGCCTCCTTCTGCACTGTATTGTTCTATGTTCTATGTTCTAATGGAGGCTAGACACAGCTCTCCTCACCGATAAGGCATTCTGTGAAAAAATGTCACAAGCCCTCAACGGGTACGCATCCTGCAACCAAAATGGGTAGGTCCCACCCTCCACATTCTGGGAGGCACTGCAGGTGGTGATAAGGGGGGAAATAATTACGTATAAGGCACTCAGGGGCACGAAGAGAGGGAAGCTCGGCAGCAGCTGGTTGACACCCCATTGGAAGTGGACTGGCGGTACTCCATGGCCCTGACTGTGGAACTACTGGCAGAGAGGAAAAAAAATTACAAATTGAGCTTGACCTGCTCTCCACCGGGCAAGCAGTGCACCAGCTCTGAAAGACACAGAGGACCATTTATGAACATGGGGATAAGGCCAGCTGCCTACTGGCACACCAGCTGAGAAAGCAGGCTGCCACGAGGGAAATAGCACAGATAAAGGACAGGAGAGGCAAGCTAGTCACAGAGCCACACAAGATCAATGAGGTCTTTGTGACTTACTACCAAGAGATGTACACCACCGTGCACCCTGGACTTGAGGATGAAATCATTCCTCGATGGGCTGGGCATACCAGTTGTGGTGGAGGAAAAGAAGCAGGGATTGGAAGCATGACTATAACTGGGGAAAGTCATGGAGATGATCAACTCCATGCAGTTGGGGAAAGCCAGGGCCGGATGGATTCCCGGCAGACTTTCAGAAAATATTTGTGCCAGCACTGGTCCCGCACCTGCGGGAGATGTTTAACAGCTCGCTATCGAGAGGGACCCTGCCACTCACGCTAGCATAAGCCTCAATATCACTGATCCTTAAAAAGGACAAATACTCAACGGAGTTTGGGTCACACAGAGCCATCTGACTCCTAAACTGTGCTAAAGTTCTGGTGACGGCACTGGAAAGGCAATTGGAGGAGAGTTGTATGCCAGAAGTAGTCACACGGGATCAGACAAGCTTTGTCAAGGGCAGACAACTAACAGTGAACATCAAGGGTCTGCTGAACATAATCATGACCCCACCCGGTGAGAAGACACCAGAAGTGATCATTTCCCTGGACACAGAGAAGGCCATCGACAAAGTCGAATGGAGGTACCTTAACTGGAACAGTTTGGGTTTGGGCCAGGGTTCACCTTGTGGATGAAACTATGGTACAGTGCTCCCAAGGGGAGCATATGGAAAAACGCCGCCAGCTCGAAATACTTCCGGCTGCTCAGAGACAAGATGCAGGGATGCCCTTTATCCCTATTGCTATTTGCCCTGGCAATCAGCCCACTGACTATCGCTCTCAGATTGGCAAAGGGGTGAAAAGGCATCCAGAGGGAAGACAGAGAGCAGACTCTCACTTTCTGCGGATGACCTGGTCCTCTACATCTGAAACCTCCCTGGACAGTATGGAAGGAAAAATGGAACTCCTAAAGGAGTCCGGAGCCTTCTCAGGTTACAAACTTAACCTGAATGAAAGCCAAATCTTCCCCTTGAACCTGCAGGGGGAGGATCAGAGCTGGGGAAGTTGCCGATCTAGCTGGTTCAAGACGAACCGGACAAGGGAGGGAAAATGCAGTAAAAATGGACGTGGATATGGGCATAGCAGTGTTGTTAATATCGGAGGCAATTTAACATTAAAGCTGAGGCATCTGCCATTAAAACCGTCAAATATGATTGTTACAAAAGCCAGACCAGATCACAACAGTAGCTCAGAAACTGGACCAGAACCACAATTTAAAAACATTTTTAAGAACGTGTGGAAAGATTGATTTGCTCCAGGAGTGATTGCATGAGAAATAGAGCTTTGGTTATTTTTACAAACAAAACTTTATTATAATAAAAGAAAAACAATATTTAAACTTTTAAAGTTCAAACCTAACAAGAACAGCTTACGTCTATGTCTTAACCCTAACACACCATTTCCCATTAAACAGCATGTAAAATGAACTCCACTTATACAGAACATATTACTGGTGGTTAGTGGGGCTCTTTCAGACCCTGTCCGAAAGACTGTCACTATGGCAGTTTTCAATGGCCGCTCCCAATCATTCCCCAAATCCTTCTGCTCCCATCTGTTCAAAGAGGATTCTTTTATCTCTCTGGGGCCTGCCCAGCCACTCAAAGATGGTTCTGTCCAGATGCATCCAGACTTAAACTCATCATCGCTAACTGACATTTGATTACCTGTTCCCGTTTACACAAAAGCACATTGCTATGTTATGAATATGCAACTAACCTTCAATTTATGGACAAAAGAGACCATCAGACTCCATGATGGATTAATGGCTGGTTCGACAAGAGTGTCCCAGAAGACAACAGATTGTGAGTGAATCACCTCAGCTGAACATGGCAATCCTGTTTATTTCCACTAACGAGTTTAAGTCTGAGTGGGACAATGTAACAGAGGCCAGGTGTGGGCGTATACCTCTGACTCAGTGCTAGCAGTTATAGCCTCAGGTTGTTAGCTCCTAAATTTCCCACTATATCTTTCATCCAATTTTCTAACATATCCCATTTGTCACAGTGATCCTGAGGATATACACTGAAGAGGTCGTACCATTAAAAGGATGCTTCTGGGGAAAGTTGCCTCTTCATGTTGTCCATAAACTTTCCTGCTCTATTTGACAGAATTTGCTTGGCCAAGATTAGGCTTAACTGGGAAACTCGGAAACTGGGAAACAGTCAATCAATTAGTAGGTTCAAAGAACAACTTGCAGCAACTTCTGAAGACGTATGAGAAGATCTTCAAAGATACAATACGCTCTATGACTGGAGTCGAAGTACACGTATAAATCAAGCCAGATAGCACACCCAAATGTCTCAAAGATAAAACTGTTCCATATGCCATCAAGCCTAAAGCTGTAGAATAATTAGATAGATTAGTAAGGACAGGAGTCATCAAACCTCCTGCTGCAAGTGATTGGACAACACCAATCATTCCAGCGGAATGACTCAGTGAGAATTTGTGACAATTTTGTCACAAGAACTATTGAACCAATTTTGTGTGGATCATTATCCACTGGAGCTGATTGAAGACTTGTTTTCTGGACTTTCTGGATTTTGTGGAGGACAGAACTTCAGTAAAATTGATCTTTCACAGGCACATCTAAGATTAATGTGGTTGCCTATTCATAGCCACTACTCACCATAGTGATGCACAAAGGTCGATTTTGTTTACAGGACACTTCCTTTTGGAATAACATCTGCGGCAGCTCTTTTTCAAAGATCTATGGAGCAAATTCTAAGTAAATGGCATGGAATGCAATGTTATTTAGATGAAATACCCTTCACTGTTTCGAGTGAACAGGAACACCTGGAGAATTTTGAAACTGCCCTGAAGCGGGTATAGAGCCACAACCTGAGAGTTAAGGCGGAAAAGTGTGACTAAATTGCTTTGGCCACGTTATCGACAAAGGCAATGAGTGGGATTCTCCATCCCACCGCACCCGTTTTCTGGTGCAGGCTGCCCCCCTCCCCGCCAGCAACAGGATCCTCTGTCTCGGCAGCCGGCCAATGGGGTTTCCCATTGTGGGCACCCCCACGCTGTCAGAAAATCTGTGGTGTGAGTGCGCTGCCGGTGAAGTGGAGGATCCCGCCGATGGGGAATCCCACCCAAGGTATACAAAGAACCGCAGGAAATGTCAGCAATCTGAGAAGCACCATGTCATTAAAATGTGACACAACTAAGGTTGCCTTTAGAAATGATTAATTATTATGGTAAATTTGTGCTGAATATAGCAACATAACTGAAGCCTTTACACACGTTTATGTGTGTCATCAATCCTGTACCTCAATCTTTGGGCCACATAAAGATATATGTTATTTGGCAGCTAGTGGGCTACAATGATGGTCATTGATATTGTTGGTGCACAATTACGATATCCAATATCGTAAGTCAGAGCAGCAGCATATAAATGCCGATGCTTCACAAGATTGCCGTTACAAGTCATGCGTGACCCTGAAGAACATTTTGTCAACATTTTGTATTTCTCGCTTATACATAGTGTGCCTGCGACTTCTTCTGAGGTCCGAAGATATACAAAATCTGATTCAGTGCTGGTGAAGGTGATAGAGGTGGTCCAAAATGGAACACTTTCAGACATTCATAAGGAAAATCCAAGCCCTACACCGCACAAAGACGTAAGTTTATTGTACAGAATGAGTTCTGTTGTGGGGAATCCGTGTGATTATTCTTCTGTGCTTACGTAGTAGAGTCCTTGACCGGCTGCATGAGGGACATCTGGTGTGGTAAAGGCGAAGCAATTAGCATGCAGTCATTTTTGGTGGCCAGGATTTGGTGCTCAAATTGAAGAGAAAGTTGGGTAATGTCAATCTTGTGCAAAACTAAGAAACACTCCACCATTACAACCGTTACATCTGTGGGAATGGCTGACACAGCCATGGCAGAGAATACACCTCGATTATGCCGGGCCATTGAAGGGTCACATGTTCATGGTGATTGTGCACGCGCATTCAAAATGGCCAGAAGTCACGATGATGAAGTCAACTTGACTGAGCAGACCATTGAATAACTGGACAAACTATTCACAATATTCAGAACACCGGAGCAGATTGTCAGCGATAATGGTCCACGGTTTGAAGACTACTTTTAAAGCGAATGGTATACACCATCTCAATTCAGCTCTGTATCATCCAGCAACGAATGGATTGCCCAAATGTTTTGTGTAGTCATTAAAACGTTCTATCAAAGTGCTGAAGGACCAGGGGACACTATAAAGAAGAGTAAACATATTTCCAATATCTTATCAGAAAACTGCACATGCTGGCACACAAAGTTCACTGGCAATGCTGTTGTTCAAGAGGATGCTATAAGCACAGTTTGATTTATTAACTCCACTTGACACTTCAGAGATTGTCACACAACAGCAACAAGCACAAATTGCTCGGAGGGAGGAAATCTCTAAAAAGCGAGTATTAAACCAGGGAGAGACAGTGTTAGCTCGGAATTACACCAGTAATGAGAAATGGGTACCAGCTATGATCCTAGAAAAGACAGGTCCAATATCATACACTGTCCAGATGGACGATGAAGGAATTTGGCGATGTCATGCTGATCAGTTACATTTTGCACAAAGTGACTTTGCAGAAACTTCTCAACAGGCTCTACCTTTAGGTCCAGAGAGCTAAACTTTGGAATAGAGACCAGAGACAGTGATGGGTTCTGATTCTGTTTCTGAGGACTTTTTAATGCCAATCGTGACAGATACTGAAATAACTTCTCAAGAAATATCATCTGCAGAGGGAATCAGAACACTTCTGAGGTTGCAAGCAGCCGAGTTCAAGAATGCCTAATTCTTCCAGAATGGAATAGACCTCCACCACAGAGGTGTGATTTAATGGCCTTGTTGCACCCGACCAGGTGTCAGGATGAGGCAGTTAAATCTCGCAATGTCACGAATTGTCATGTGCATTTCAACCGAACCTCACAAAACTTCCCAATCTGGATCTCGCTCTCATCCGCCAGATTCTCCCCGTGTTCGGGGCATAATGGCCTTTCCTGGGAGACCTCACCAGGGCGCCATTTAGTATTGGTCCCCAAAAACATGGACCACACAAAACGGCACCTTCGGGGTCTCCCAGGCCATAGGACACCCTTGGGTGGTTGGAGACAGGGCAGGGTGGCACCCTAGCACTTCCCTGCCACCCGGGCACCTTGGTACTTTCAGCCTAGACACTGGCACCCTGGCTGTGGTGAACATATTGTATTAACCATTCACCATGTATTACTCTGTATCAGGCTGTTGCCCATGTAGGCTCCACCTATGGACCATTGTATGATATTACATAGGATGTATCATGTTGATGCCCTTGTGGGCTCCGCCCCTGGCTCCGCCCCTTGAGGCGAGGAGCAGCTCTGTCGGCGGCTCTCTCTAGCAGATGAGTCGCAGGCAGGCTCTGTTCTAGTCGATTAAAGCCACAGTTTACATCTACTCTCTGTTTTGCGTGAATTGATGGTCGCATCACTGGCACTGCTAGGGTGCCTGGGTGGCAGCGTCAGTGTGCCCAGGTACCAGGGTGACATTGCCAAGGGTTGGGGCCTGAAGGGGGCCATGCCCATGAAAGGGTGGGGTGAAGGTGGGGGCGGTCTGAAAGGCGGAGGGGCTTAAAAGAGGAGTGGGGAGTTGGGCTCACTTAGAGATTGGGATACCGTTTCAAAATGGAAGTCCAATCTCTGAGGACCTGGTCTCACTGGTGAGTTCAGCTCCCCACTGATGAAAAATTTCTAAGTGTGGGCTAGACCGTGGGGAAACTCCCCAAGGCCCCAAAAAATGATTAAAGTGTGGGTGAACCAGCGTGGATCTTGCCCAAAAAGCTGACGGGAAACATCCTGCCAAACATGTCCAAAATGACACTTAGAAAAGTTTTGGTTGAATTCCGCCCAACACATTAGTAATTTGTTGTATACACGTTAATTGTTGATGTTGCACTAATGAAATAAAGAGGGGAGGATGTTCTGTATCAGGAGTACATGCCTGCTGGTTACGCGTCATGTGATGTGTAGTGACGTCAGCAGAGTGTTTGCGCGGGTTATGCAGATCAACATATTAATTGTATGAGCAAGACCCTTAATGAAACTCTCATCGTGCTTTTCAAGAATCCAGAGTGTGGGCACCTCCATACGTTTTCTCTTTGTGGTAACAAAGAAATACAACAGAACATGTCTGCAGGCTGGACGACAATGTCCGATCATCAAACTCAGTAAACAACTTCCAGTTGGAAACTCTCAACCATGATCAATCTGTCAAAACCTCAACTACTTAGGCCCTGATACTCTGGACATTCAAAAGTAATGATGCAGGAATGGGGTCACAATCACTGTAACTCAGTGATGTGTGACTGGTGATGAGCCACAGGCGATAGACCATCTGCTCCACTGCCAACCACTGTCTGAGTCCCCTTAATGCCCCCAATGTGGCTGAGCACAATCAAAGTGCCAAGATGTGTGGAGCAGGGAAGACTGTGAAGCGACAAAACAACAATGACTCTCACTATTATATCGGTCTGAATTATTCCCAACAAGAAAGCAGAAGTGTGGCAATAAGGACAGTGATTAATTAGTTACTGATGAGCATTGTTTTCTGAACAATAATTTTAAAGATGAACATTTGATCGTCAATACAGTGTAACCTAAATTCAGTGACATGACAGAAAGCGTTACTTCACTATATGACAGAAATGCATGAAGTAAAACTGCAAGACTGTACAAGCCCTTTCTTCAGGTGTAAATGAGATGGATAGTGTTCTTGGATAATTTGAACATCCATTGTGTGATGCCACAGCACTATGAAAATGAAACACTAATGTAGATGTCTGTCTAAACAGAGTTCTTTTTCATTTATAACTGAGAAAAGACATTTATGATCTTGGAAGCTTTTTCTCTAATGGGGATGCAGTTGTTAGTCTGATGATAGGTAATTATTTTATGGATATTGTGATCTATTTCAAATATTGCTGCTTTAAAAATTATTTTTAAATCAATTTCCTTGCAGAAGTACAATGCAGCCAGTGTGAGCTAGAGTAAAAGACAAAGGGCTGGATTCTCCATTCCTGAGACTTTGAACTGGATTCTCCAATTTTGAGGCTATGTCCGGAGGAAGTGTCGAGTTTATCATGGAAAAAAATCCCGGTGCTCGTGACAAATGTCTGGAGAACTGCCGGGTCCGTGGCCGCGAATGAGCACGGCGATGACCTGCAGCGGTCACGCCTTACAGCATGGTGCAGGGCACGCACGGACCCGGATGGCCAAATAGTGGCTCCCTGGACCCCCTCTCACCACCCTCTCGCCACCCCCCCACCAATCCCCCCAGCCCTCATTGAGGCCCTGCCCCCTGCCAGCAGCATGGCTCCGCACCGCCGTCGCCCCCCCCCCCCCCCCCCCCCCCCCCCAGACTGTGGCAATGTTGGACACAGTCTGCAGCCGCCACACCGGGTTTAGAAAAACACAGACCACACGCGACCTATTCAGCCTATCGGGGGCGGAGCATCAGGGAGGTCCTCAAAGAGATGCGTTGAGGCCGTCGCAACAGTGTACAGCGCGCTCCTAGGTTATGCCAATTTGGAGGAGCGGAGCATTTGAAAATCAACGCCAGCCTCGATTCTCGATTTGGTCACAAATGGGGAGTCACCGCCCAATCGCGAATACGATTTCAGCAATGGGCAACGGATAATCCCACCCTAAGTGTTGAAGCTGGGGCAGGATTCGTGGACGTCCATGACAGAAAAACTGGTGCTGCATCTGGGCGGTTCAGCGCCCGTTGAGGGGCGAGCACCGGTGCCATGTGAAACACAATCGATTCCAACGAGAAACGGTGCCGGATTCGTTGGATTTGCGATTGGCATTCAGGAGGCTGACAAGCTACAGCCGCATATGTACACTTCATTCCCCACACACATCATCCCAGACAACAAGATGGCAGCAAGATGCCTGGACTTGAGCTCCAGTAAGTCTTGGGTCACAGGAATATGGCTCTCCTACGTCCTGCTCTCCACATCGCTGCTCAGCACACAGTGGGGGCTTTAGACGTCGAGCTGGAGATAATGCTGGACGCGGTGGAACAGAGGCGGGCCATCCTGTATCCCAGCCTGGAAAGGAGGCTGCCAGCTGCTGCCATTCGCCGTGCCTGGGCTGGATGCAGTTGGCAGAGGCAGTCAGTGCTATCAGCAACACCATCCGGACCGGCAAGGAGTGCCGTAGAAAATTGCATGACTTTCTTAGGGCAGCCAGGGTGATTAGGCAACACTTTGCCCCTAGCACTAACCCGTCTCACAACTCCGTAACCCTAACCCCACCCTCAACCAGAGAGCAGCAAGCCCTCACCCTGTACCACGTGTCGGCCCCCGTACCGGCCACCATGGACTTGCTGGAATTGGGCGGGTCCATCTGATGTCCCCCACCCCCAGTCAGTGGCACAGTTAAGGATTGTATTAGATCAAAGGAAGAGACTTATAAAGTTGTTATATTAAGTAATAAGCCCAAGAACTGAGGTCATTTTGGAATTCAGCAAAAGAAAACCAAAAAACTGATAAAGGAAGAGAAAATAGGACATCAAACAGACTTCAAAAGTTTCTGCAGGTATGCAAAAGGGAAAAGAATAGCAAAGAGGGCCCATTACAGGAAGAGACAGAAAAAATTATGAGGAATAAGGAAATGGCCGGGAAACTAAACCTATTTTGCTCTGCCTTCACAGAAGAAGATCCATAAAACCTCCCTGAAATACTAGAGACTCTGTCAAATGCTATTTTCTGAATGCTTAGTTATCACATTCTTTATAATAGGCTCTTGGATTTCCCGACCACTGATGTCAGACTCATAGGTCTGTAGTTCCCTTTTTCTATCTCTCTTTCCTGAGGAAGCACCTGGCTGAATAGATAAGGGAGGACTGGTGGATGTGTGTATTGGGAATCTCAGAAATTTTTTGATAACGTTCCACACAGGAGATTAGTAAATAAAGTTAGAATGCATGGAATTTAGGGGTAGTACACGACATGGGTTGAGGATTGGTTAGTGAGGACAGAACAGAGAGTAGGAAAAATCATTCTCAGGTTGGCAGATGGGTTACTTCAAGGAGCACCTATTCACAATCTATATCAACTTGCAGAGTGGCAGTCTCCGTCGGATTGCCTCTCTCGTCAGACTTATCTGCATTGGGATTCCTAAGCCCCTGTTTCGCCCAACCTTCCTCACTCAGGCTGTGAGACAGGAGCTGCAAAGCTGACATCTCACAGGAGTGTCGTGGAGTAACTGGGGTGCTATAGGATCTCTTATTTTATCTTCTAATAAGAGCCAATTGTTGATTGATTGGAGGTGTCCAAAATACAAGTTTATTGCTAATTATTCACTTTAATACACTTGCTTATGAACTAAATCAAAACTTAGAAATGAAATATCAAACAATGCATGAGGTCGTCAAATAAATGGCAAAGGAAATCATTCACCATAAAAGCATAAAGAAGTCACTTTTTAAAATAAATGAATTTGGGAAGGCAGGCATTCAGGAACGAGTCCTTTACCATGAGGTATTACTTTTAAGGAAATCCTTATCTATGGTCTAATCCCTCATTTACTCTCATTGGTTTCTAATGATCAGCTGAGACCTCCTGATTTGTTCAAATAGATGTCTGTTACAGAGGCCAATTTATTAAGTTAACATTGGCCATTACTTAAGATTGACTGGTATCCATCAGGAATAATTCAGTATCTACATGCGCCCCCTCATGAGAGTAGGCTGCTCACGCCACTGCTGGCCATCAACCTTGCTGTAACTAATTCTTTGATACATTCTTATTATTAAATGCACTAAAATGCAATGGTCTATTCATATGTTGAAATGTTGAAACAATGTCTGAATGTCTACAGACTTGACCCTAAAGTTCAATAGTTGATTCATTATCTGAAACAATGACTATCTTTTCACAGTCATGGCATTTTGAATAATTCCATTCTTTAGCTATGCACTCAATCATGTACCTACAGACATAAATAAATCAACAAATCAATAAATCAATAATCTATCAGGCGCAAAGAGACAAGACAATCCCCTTTTTACAGCAGTAACTGCCATAAAATGGAGGTTTAAAGGGACAATTAACAAGGAGCACGTACGTTTTACAGTTTAGGAAATTGGGAGGGAGGGGGAAGATCGGACCTGTGGGAAGTGTTTCGGACCCATAGTGGGAGGAAAAGGGTTGGACCTGCACACGTGGGGGGAGGGGGGGTTCAAACCCGTAGGGCAGTAGGACCCACAGAGTTCAGAACATGACACATGGGGGGAGGGGGGGGTCAGATACATGGATGGGGTGTTGGCCCCGGGGTGGGGGGGTCAGACCCGTGGAGGGGTTGGAGCCGTGGGGGGAACTCGACCTTCAGGAAGGTGTTTGCCTCCCTCTGGGAGGGAGTGAGTGGGTTTAGTCTGGGGGGGGGGAGGGGACGGACTGGATCTGGTCCCCTGGGGGGGTTGTGGCTGTGGGGAGTGTCACGTGAAAGGCTGGGTCTGGGTGTTCAAATAGTTAGTCTGGAGTTAGAAGTTTTTTTCTGTTTGACTCTTTCACAGTAACCTGGAGAACCATCCAAAGTTAGCGATTTAGAAACAGAAAAAATAGGAGCAGAATGAGGCCATTCGGCCCTTCAAGCCGCTCCACCATTCATTATGATCATGGCGGATCATCGAACTCAATAGCCTAATCTCACATTCCCCATATCCATTGATCCCCTTCGCCCTAAGGGCCTATATCTAACTGCTTCTTGAAACCATACAATGTTTTGGTCTCAACTACTTCCTGCGGTAACAAATTCCACAGGCTCACCACTCTCTGGGTGAAGAAATGTCTCCTCCTCTCTGTCCTAACTGGTCTAACCGTATCCTCAGACTGTGATCCCTGGTTCTGGACACACCCTCCATTAGGAACATCCTTCCTGCATCAACCTTGTCCATTATTGTTAGAATTTTATAGGTTTCTATGAGACTGCCCCCTCATTCTTCTGAACTCCAGCAAATATAATCCTAACTGACTCAATCTCTCCTTGTACGTCAGTCCTACCATCCCAGGAATCAGTCTGGTAAACCTTCGCTGCACTCTCTCTTTAGCTACAACATCTTGCCTCAGATAAGGAGACCAAAACTGCACACAATATTCCAAGTGTGGCCTCACCAAAGCCCTGTATAATTGCAGCAAGACACCCCTGCTCCTTTACTCAAATCCTCTCGCAATGAAGGCCGGCACACCATTTGCCTTCTGTACCACCTGCTGCACCTGCCTGCTTACCTTCAGTGACTGGTGTACGAGGACAGCCAGGTCTCGTTGCACGTTCTCCTCATCTACTTTATGGCCATTCAGATAATAGCCTTCCTTCTTGATTTTGCTACCAAAGTGGATAACCACACATTTATCCAAATTATACTGCATCTGCCATTCATTTGCCCACTCACTCAACTTGTCCAAATTATACTGAAGGATCTCTGCATCCGCCTCACAGCTCACCCTCCAACTTGGTGTCATCTGCAAATTTGGAGATATTGGGGGCGATTCTCCGAGCCCCGCGCCGGGCCGGAGAATCGCCGCAACCGCGCCATGATCCCCCGACACTGGCGTGAGATTCTCCAAGGTGCGGAGACTCGGTACCATTTGCGCCGGCACGTTTGATGCGGAGCCGCCCGCGGGACGCTGGAATTGAGCAGCTGCTGGGTCGAGCAGCCGCGCCGATACAACAGAGTCCCGCCGGCGCCGTTCACCCCTGGTCGCTGCCGGCGGGATCTCTGCGCGAAGGGTCAGGGGCGGCCTGTGTGGGGGGGGGGGGATACATCCCCGGGGGGTGGGGCCTCCGATGGGGTCTGGCCCATGATCAGGGCCCACCGATCGGCGGGCCGGCCTCTCCCCCCCCCCGTGCCTGCTTTCCTGCTCACCAGCCCCTGAACACCGAAGCCATGTTGAGCCGGGGCCGGCGCGCTGAAGAAGTCCCCCGCTCATGTGCAAGTTGGCGCGGCCCAACTGCGCATGTGTGGGTTGGCGCGGCACTCATTTTGTGCTGGGAAAGGAGGCTGGAGCGGCGTGAACTGCCCCAGCCCCGTTCTGGCCCCCTGTGGGGGACAAAATCGGTCGTCCTCGTGCCCGTTTCGTGCCTTCGTGAAAGGCAACGGTGTTCACGACGGCACAAACACTTCTTCTCCATTTTGGAAATCGCCCCCATTACATTTTGTTCCCTCATCTTATCCATTAATACATATTGTGAATAGCTGGTGTCCGAGCACCGCTCCCTGTGGTACCCCACTAGTCACTGCCTGTCAATTTGAAAAAGACCCGTTAATTCCTACTCTTTGTTTCCTGTCTGCCAATCAGTTTTCTATCTATCTCAATGCACTACCTCCAATCTCTTGCGCTTTAGTTTTACACGCTAATCTTTTTACAGGACTTTGTCAAAAGCCGACTGAAAGTCCAAATATAGCACATCCACTGGCTCCCCTTCATCAATTCTATTAGTTTCATCCTTAAATTGCTTATGTCAGATGGATATCAGTACAATGCAATTATCCAGAGGAAGTTAGGACTTTTGGGCAATTGTCAGATAAACTCTTATGTGGGAATGTCTGAGAGGATTCCTAACGCATGAGCGGATGCCCCCTAAATGTGACGTTGGGGAACCAGGAAGTTATAGGTATTGATTTGAACACAGGGGCCAAAGGTAATATTTTCAAGTTTGCTGATGATATAAAACTAGGTGTGAGTGGGAGTTGTGAGGAGTATGCTCACAGGTTCCAAGGGGATTTAGGCAGGCTAGGCCAGTGGGCAAGAACATGGCAGATAAAATGTAAAGTGGAACATTTTAAGTTATTAATTTTGGTTGGAAAAACAGAAATGCAAAATATTTCTTAAATGATGAAAGATTGGGTGGCATGGTGGCGCAGTGTTTAACATTGCTGCCTCACAGTGCCAAGGACCCGGGTTCAACTCCGGCCTTGAATGATTGTCTGTGTGGAGTTTGCACATTCTCCCCATGTCTGCATGGGTTTCCTCCAGGTGCTCCCGTTTCCTCCCATAGTCCAAATATATAATGCAAACTAGGTGGATTGGCCATGCTAAAATTGCTCCTTAGTGTCCAAAGATGTGGATGTTAGGTAGGGTTACGGGGATAGGGCAGGAGTGTGGGCCCAGGTAGGGTGCTCTTTCAGAGGGTCAGTGCAGACTTGATGGGCCAAATGGCTTCCTTTTGCATTGTATGGATTCTATGGTGATTGGGAAGTGTTGATGTCCAAAAGGACCTGGTTGCACTTGTTCACAAGTCACTGAAATCTAACATGCAGAGACACCAAGCAATTAGGAAGGCAAATGATACATTAGCAATTATTGCAAGAGGATTTCAGTACAGGAATAAATATGTAAAATTTCAATTGTATGGACCCTCCAGCTATGGCTAAGACCATACCTGGAATATTGTGTACAGTTTTGGTCTTCATATCTGAAGAAGGATGTTTATCATAGACAGAGTACAACAAAGTTTCACCCGACTGTTCCCTGGGATGAGGGAATTGTCCTTTGAAGAGAGATTGAGGAGATTTGGCCTGTACTCAAAGAATGAGAAGTGACCTCATTGAGACATAAAAAATTCCAGCACAGTAGTGAGCAGTGGTTAGCACTGTTGCTTCACAGCGCCAGTGTCCCCGGTTCTATTCCCGCTTTGGTCACTGTCTGTGGGGCTCCAGGCAGGGTGGTACCCTAGCACCCCAATGCCACGTCGGCACCTTGGCACTGCAGCTTGGCACTGCTAGGGGTCCCAGGTGGTACTGCCAAGGTGTCAGGCTGGAAGTGCCAAGGTGTCTGGATGCCAATTTGTCCGTGTTGGCGATCAGGCCTGGGGATGCCCTGGCCTTATGACATGAGGTGACAGGGACTTGAGGACCCCCTAATGGGTATGTTGGGACATTAGGGGGTCATGATGGGGCAGTTGAGAGATCAGGACCCCGATCTCTTCCTGCACTGTCAAGCTCAGTTATTCAGAGCTGGAGATGAAGGTAAGTGCGACCTCGGCAGGGTGTTTCTTGCTGAGGCCTGAAAGAGAAAGAGAGTCCCGTTTAATAGTGGGGTCTTTCTCAGCACTGCAGGCATTGGGAAACACCTCGCCTCTCGCACCCAAAATGGGACTCCAGTTTTTTTCTATTAAATTGTGCCCTTTGTTTACTCTTCCTTGAATTCATCTGAACCAGTATCTTGGTCTCTGTTCTGTTAAATTCAATCATCTTAAGGCAGTCTTTCTGTTTTAATTTCCTGGTTATCTCCACAGTAATTGGTTCTTTGAAAAGCCTGCCTCTTTACAGCTCCCATCCTGACCAGGCTTTCTCTTGGTAATGTTGAGAGATTTGCATTCCCTTATATCTTTCCTCAACTGTAATGTATCCTGCCAAAATAAAACTTAAAAACTTTGGCCTCAATTCTCTGACCCCCACGCCGGGTGGGAGAATCGCGGGAGTGCCGGGCGATTCCCACCACGCCGCCCTGGCACCCGCACGCGATTCTCCCACCCCCCCCCCAAAATGGCGTGCCGCGTTTCATGACAGGCCACTTGGAGAATCGCTGCACACCGTTTGTAGCAGGCGAGCGGCGATTCTCCGGCCCGAATGGGCCGAGCGGCCTGCCCAATCCGACGGGTTTACGCCGGCGCCAACCACACCTGGTCGCTGCCGGCATGAACAGCGCGCGAACGCTGCATGTGCGGCCTGTGGGGGTGGGGGGGGTGTGGTGGGGGGTGGGGGGGGGGGGTGGGGGGAGAGGATCGAGCACCAGGGGTGCACTCAGTAGGGGTCTGGCCCACGATCGGTGCCCACCGATCGGCGGGCCGGCGTCTCTAAAGGACGCACTCTTTTCCCTCCGCCGCCCCGCAAGATCAATCTTCCATGTCTTGCGGGGCACCCGCGGGGAGGACGGCAACCGCGCATCCGCACATGCGCGGGTGACGTCATTTACGCGACGCCGGCCGCGTAATTTATGCAGTGCCGCTTTCACCTGGCGCCAAGGCTCGGCCCGCGTAATTGACGTGGTGCCGCTCCTCGCCCCCTGGGGGTGGGAGAATAGGGGGCGAAGAGCGGCCTCCGACGCCGGAGTGAAACACTCCGGTTTTCACTCCAGCGTCGGCATTTAGGGCGCGATTCTCCGCTCCCGGGAAAAATCGTGAATGCCGTTGTGAACTCGGCCGAGTTTCACGACGGCCTTGGAGCCCGCTCCTCTCACCGAATTCACCCCCACACAGGGGGTTAGGAGCGGCGCTCCGTTATTCTCTGCCGCTGGTCCTTGACACTTGCGTCAAGGTGGGGCACCGAAAATGACGCGACGGCAGCGCCTATGTGACATCAGCCGTGCATGCGCAGGTTGGCCGGCTCAAACCCGCGCATGCGCGGCTGACATCACGACGGTTGACAGCTCAAACCCACGCATGCGCAGTGGCCGTCTTCTCCTCAGCTGCCCCGCAAGACGTGGTGGCTTGATCTTGCGGGCGGCGGAGGGGAAATTGTGCGTCTGATTGAGACACTGGCCCGACGATCGGTGGGCACCGATCGCGGGCCTGTCCCCTCCCGAGCACAGTCATGGTGCTCATTCCCCACCAGGCTCCCTACAAGCCCCAAAACGGGCATCCCACAGCGATTTCACGACGGCAGCAACCAGGTGTGGTTGCCGCCGTCGTGAAACGGTCGCGAACGGCAGGCCGCTCAGCCCATCCCGGTCGGAGAATCGCCGGTCGCCGTGAAAAACAGAAAAAACAGTGAGCGGCAATTCTTCCGAGTTGGGGGGGGGGGGGGGGAGAATTGCGGGGGGCACCAGGGGGTCATGAAATTAGTCGGGGGCGTGGGAAGCGGAGAATCGCGCCCAGTGTCTCCCGATGGGAGAATTTCGCCCTTTGTACCTTACAAGGCCTCCAGTTGCTAAGCAACTGCTGCTAGTTTATTTACTCTTCATGAGGCAATCCCCACACATAAAAACACCTTTGTTCAGCATGAACCTAACTATAGGTTTTACCCATCCAGGCACAGAAACACTAAATTAAATCCATTTAAAACTATTTCTAATGTCTATCCATACAAATATAAATCCCTTAAAATTACCATTATTTTCCTAATACAAGGGACAGAAAATAGTCATACTGTTGAATAAAGAATTAACAAGAAATCATTGGAGCTAAGACAATATGGTGGATATTAATCTTTAAATAGACTGAACAAATCAAATTGTCAAATGTAATCTGGAAGATAAGTCTGCAGAATGCTTTCATGACACTTTCCTCCAGCAATATGCTGTGGAACCAGCCAGGAATAAAGCCATTTCAAACCTAGTAACGTTCAATGAGGCAGGGTTAATTAACAATGACAAAGTGAACGATTCACTGCAAAATAGTGAACATAATACAATTAAATTCCACATCAAGTTTGAAATCAACATGAACCAATCAGAAACAGAAATCCTAAACATAAACAGAGACAAATACTCAGGAATGAGGGGAAATCTGGGAAAGGTTGATTGGGTAAATAGATTAATTATCACAATAAATAAATAGTGGGAAGCAGTGTTCAACAAAAAATACATTCCACAGAAAAATAAAACGCAGGGTGAAAAATCCAACCATGCCTTACTAAGGAGGTTACATATATTAGATTAAAAGAAGAGGCTTATAATGTTGCAAAGGACAGAAGTCTGAGCACTGGGAGTGTTTTACAAACCAGCAAAGGACCATCAAAAGGTTGATGAACAGGGGAAACAGATAATAAGAGTAAACTAGCCAGCAATGTAAAAACAGATGTTAAGAACTTTCGTAAGTATATGAAAAGGGAAGTAGTTAAAGTAAACGTTGGTCCCTTAGAGGCCGAGACATGAGAGATTACCGAGGAGAATGAGGACATTTCATAGAATTTACATAGAATTTACAGTGCAGAAGGAGGCCATTCGGCCCATCGAGTCTGCACTGGCTCTTGGAAAGAGCACCCTACCCAAGCCCACACCTCTGCTCTATCCCCATAACCCAGTAACCCCACCCAACACTAAGGGCAATTTTAGACACTAAGGACAATTTAGCATGGCCAATCCACCTAACCCGCACATCTTTGGAATGTGGGAGGAAACCGGAGCACCCGGAGGAAACCCACGCACACACGGGGAGAATGTGCAGACTCCGCACAGACAGTGACCCAAGCCGGGAATCGAACCTGGGACCCTGGAGCTGTGAAGCAATTGTGCTAACCACAATGCTACCGTACATGACAGAGACATTGAACAAATATTTTGTGTCTGTCTTCACAGCAGAGGCCGTATGTTACACTGCTAAATGCCTCAGGGCTAAAGAAGAGAGGAAATTAAGGTATGTAAAATCAGCAGAGGAGAAGTACTGGAGAAACTCAAGGGATTAAAATCCACCAAATCCCCCGGATTGATGATTGACATCCTGAGATTCTAAAAGAGTCAACTGCAGAGATAGTGGATGTGCTGGCTATATTGTCCAAAATTCCCGAGATTCTGGAATGGTCCCAGCAGTTTGAAAGTTAGTAAATATTTCTATTCATGAAAGGAGGGAGGGAGAAAACAGGAAACTATATGCCAGTTAGCCTGAAATCAGTCAGTGAGAAAGTGCTGGACTCTACAATTAAGGCAGTCTTAACAATGTATTTAGAAAATCAGAGTATGATTCAAACAAGTCAATATGGTTTTGTAAAAGGAAAATCCATTTTGACAAATTTATTAAGAGTTCTTTGAGGATGTAAGTGGGAGGGTAGATAAAGGGTAACCAGTAAATGAGGTATATTTGGATTTCCAAAAGGTATTTGATGAGGAGCCATGCAAAAGATTGACAGGATGCAGGAGAAGAGCCCAGGGGTTGGGGATGATATATTAATGTGGATAAAGGGTTGATTAATGGACCGTAAGCAGAGAATAGGGATAAATATGGCATTTTCAAGTTGGCAAGTTGTGACTGGAGGAGGACTGCAAGGTCAATGCTCGGTCCTCAGCCATTTACAAACTATATCAGACTTAGAGGAAAAGGCAAAGAGTGACATATCTAGGTTTGCTGATGATACAAAGCAAGGTGGGAATGCAAGCTGTGAGGAGGACAGAAAGAGGCTCCAAAGAGATATAGACAGGTTAAATGGGTGGACAACAAGGTCACAGTTGGAGTATAATGTGGGAAAGTGTGAGGTCACTTTGATCATAAGAATAGAAGAGCAGAATATTTTTTAAAGGTATGAAAATGTTGATGTTCATAGAGTCTTGGGTGTACTTGTACTCAAGGCTAGCATGCTGGTATAGCAAGGAATCAGAAAAAATAAGACATTGGCCTTTATTGCTAGGGATTGCAATACACGAATAAATTAGTCTCCCTACAATTGTATGGGGCTTTGTTGAGACAACATCTGGAACACTGTGGGAGAAATTCTCCGCCTCACAACACTGCAAACATGAACCCTGATCGCTGGAGAATCAGGCGTCCGGCCGAAATGGAGCACCGTGGCAGACGGCGGTTCAGGCACAATGCTCCAATCCCTCACTGGTGGTGATAACGAGATTTGCGGCTTCCAAAACTTCCATTTGCATGCATTTAAATGTAATTAGCAGATTGGACACCGTATGCTCCGCCTTTCTGCGATGCTCCACTCCTCTCAGGCGGAAGTCTCGTGGCCATGAATTACTCCAAGTATTTACAAATGTGGATTGGCTATGGAGGGGGGGGGGGGGGGGGGGGGAGGGGGGGGGCGGTGAGAGGCTAAGAAAACACTTAAAAACCATTGAAAACTGTCAGGCCTGCTGGTGGTTGCCCGGCGTAGGCCGAGGGCAGTAGTGGGTAGTGACTTGGTGCCAAGTCCGTAGATTACAGGTGTCCCCCTCAGAATCATGGTGGTCTGGCTCAGACCGCCATAGCTGCAGTCTGTCTTTTAAACATGCTCCTTCAGTGGTACTTACAGGCTCCTGGCTGCTCACACTGCTGAGTGTTGCCTGTGTCCTTTAAATGTTCACAAGGCCTCTGGTCTTGTGGAAGCCCACCCAGGCTGCTTCGCTGTACACCTGCATATCGTAACTGTATCATCAAAGGGCCCACCAGGTGTTGGCACTCCTCAGAGGCACAGCCTCATTGCAGAGAAAGTAGGGGATCAGCAGAGTTCACCCCAACCAAACAACACCTGCACTGCAGCCTTTGTAACCCTCCCTGGTACTGTGCCCCTCTCAGGGCCGAGGACACACCAGTGACCCTAACCCCCCCCCCCCCCCCCACCCCCCGGATCAGCAGCTGTCTCCTCCTGATGAGACTGGCAGTGCTGACTGTTTCTGCCACCATCTCCTAGGTGGTGTTCAGGAGGACAGGCTTGAGTCTGCGGCCCACCCTGGGGAAGTGGGTGTCCCTGCGGTCCTCATAGGCATGGAACTGTGGTTTCAACTCAGACTCCCGACCTCAGGAGGCAAGTCTTCTCTGTGCCATCTTTGTCGCCTGCAATGAGAGTGTGAGAAGTGGAGAGCTTAAAAACAGCTCCAGCCGCCAGGCGTTAACTCTGGTCCCAGTGGCTAGAATGCCGCCTGGGCTGGGAATTGCTCGGAATTTGCACCAGCAATTGTGCTGAATTGCTCCACAAATAGCGCCCCCAAAGGGAAGGTAAACTGCACGCAATTGAGTCGCGGCATCAACAGTTAGGGGCTGGATTCTTCAGCCCTGCCCACTGCAAGAACACCACGGGCGAGCTGCGGATAGTGGAGAATTCCATTGACCTCGGGCAGGATTCTCCGGTCTCCGGGCAGCACGGTAGCATTGTAGATAGCACAATCGCTTCACAGCTCCAGGGTCCCAGGTTCGATTCTGTCTTGGGTCACTGTTTGTGCGGAGTCTGCACATTCTCCCCGTGTGTGCGTGGGTTTCCTCCGGGTGCTCCGGTTTCCTCCCACAGTCCAAAGATGTGCAAGTTAGGTGGATTGGACATGATAAATTGCCCTTAGTGTCCAGAATTGTCCTTAGTGTTGTGTGGGGTTGCTGGGTTGTGGGGATAGGGTGGAGGTGTTAACCTTGGCTAGGGTGCTCTTTCCAGGAGCCGGTGCAGACTCAATGGGCCGAATGGCCTCCTTCTGCACTGTAAATTCTATTAATCCTGCTCTTACTCTTTCAAATGGAGAATTTTGCTCTGTGTGCAATTTTGGTCTGCATACTTAAGGCAGGGTTTATAATTTCATGGGTACATAGATTATTTTACATTGGCCCCTGGGATGAGAGGATTGGCCTAAGATGTGATTACTGGATCTGTTTTGAGAAGGAGACTCCACAATTATCCCTTTCCTCAAAGATGGGGACACAAAGCACACCAGTGCAAAAGGTAAGGCTAAAGCATTTGCAACAATCTTGAGCCAGAAGTGCCGAGTGGATCATCCTGCATGGCCTGCGCGGAGATCCCCAGCATCATAGCTGCCAGCCTTCTGCCAATTTGATTCACTCCACATGATGTCAAGAAATAGCTGAAGTCACAGTATGCTGAGAAAGCTATGGGCCCCGACAATAATCCGGCAATTGTAATGAAGGCATAGTGCTTCAGAACTTGCCGCGTCCTGAGCCAAGCTGTTCTAGCACAGCTGCAGCACTGGCATCTATCCTGCAATGCGAAAAATTGCCCAGGTGAGTCCTGTACACGAAAAGCATGACAAATCCAACATGGCCAATTACTACCCCATTGGTCTACTCTCGGTCATCAGCCTTGGTTCAAATATGGACAAAAGAGCTGAATTCCAGAGATGCAGTGAAATGAGACTGCTCTTGATATCAAGGCAGCATTTGGCTGAATGTGGCATCAATGATCCCTTGCAAAATTGGAGTCAATGGAAATCAGGGGGAAAACTCTCCACACATTTGAGTCATACCAAGCATAAAGGAAGATGATTGTGGTTGTTGGAGATCTATTTTTACAGTCCCAGGATATCACTGTGGGAGTTCCTCAGGGTTACATCCTAAGCCCCAAAACCTTCAGCTGCTTCATCAATAAACGTCCTTCCATAATAAGGTCAGAAGTGGGGACATTCACTGATTATTGCACAATCTTAAGCAATTTTCACGACTCCTCAGATACTGAACCAGTCCATGTCCAAACGCAGCGTGTTCTGGACAATATATAGACAGAGGATGACAAGTGGCAGGTAATGTTTGTGTCACACAAGTGCCAAATAATGACTATCTTTATAAAAGAAAATCTGACCATGGCCCCTTGCCTTTCAATAAATAAATAATCTTTATTATTGTCACAAGTAGGCTTACATTAACACTGCAATGAAGTTACTGTGAAAATCTCCTGGTCGCCACACACCAGCGCCTGTTCGGGTCCATTGAGGGAGAATTCAGAGTGTCCAATTCACCTAACAGCACGTCTTTCGGGACTTATGGGAGGAAACCAGAGCACCCGGAGGAAACCCACGCAGACACGGGGAGAACATGCAGACTCCGCACAGACAGTGACCCAAGCGGGAATCGATCCTGGGCCCCGGGCACTGTGAAGCAACAGTGCTAAGCACTGTGCTACCATGTCACCCATATGGCATTACCGTTACTGAATCCCCCATTATCAACAACCTGGGGATTACCACTGACCAAAAACTGAACTAGACAAGCATATAAATAGTGGCTACAAGAGCAGGTCAGAAGCTAGGGATCTTGCGATGAGTAACTCACCTCCTGACTTGCCAAAACCTGTCAACCACCTATAGGGCAAAAGTCAGGAGTGTGATGGAATATTCCCCACTTTGGATAAGTGTAGCTTCAACAACACTCATGAGTCTTGGCACTATTTCAGGACAACACAGCCCACTTGATTGGCACCCCACCCACAAACATTCACTCCCTCCACCACCAACACACAATGAGAGTCTTGTATATCATCTATAAGATGCACTGCAGACGCTCACCAAGGCTCCTTAGACAGCACCTTCTAAACCCACAATCTTTACCATCCAGGTGGACAAGGGCAGCAGATGCATGAGAACACCACCACATAGAGGTTCCCCTCCAAGCCACTTCCCATCCCAACTTGGAAATATATCATCATTCACTCGACGTCGCTGGGTCAAAATCCTGGGAACTGCCTTTCTAACAGCACTATGGGCTTACCTGCACCTCATGAACATCAGCAGTTCAAAAAGGCAGCTCACCACCACCTTCTCCAGGTCAATTAGGGATGGGCAATAAATGCTGGCTTAGCCAGTGATGCCCACATCCCATGAATTAATAAAAGCAAAATTCTCTGAAGATTTGAAGAATGACCGTAGGTCTATTTAAGACATACAAAATTATGAACAGACTTGACAGCGTAGACACATAGGCAGTGTTTTCCCCAGTTAGGGGAATGTAGAACAAGGGCGCATGTTTCAGCATGAGGCATTAGTTCATTTCAGACTGAGATGAGGAATGTTCTTCACTTAAGTGGTTGTGAATCTCTGGAATTCCATTCCCAAAGGGTTGTGATACATCATAATTGAATTTAGTTAAGGCTGAGGTGGACAGATTTTTGGTCTCTTCGGAAATCAGTGGATATGGGGAGCAGATTGGAAAGTGGAGTTGAAGCCCAAGGGCAGCCATGATCATACTAAGTGGTAGAGCAGAATCAACAGGTCATAAGGTCTTCTCTGTATCGAAAACTGGTCAAAGAGATAGGCAGCTGAAGGTGTGTCAAGTACCTTCCAACAAGTTCGTAATTATGTGTCATACAGTGAAGGCACTCTTGGAGCGGAATGTTTTGAACAGCAATCTCTCATCTGGCTAGAGCTGGAGCTGCTTCAGTGTAACTTAAAAGGTTCCAAGCTTGTCAGTTTCACTGGAGAAGCTCTTTGTGCTGTACATTTGCCTCAGTGATACTGGGAAGTTCCAGGAACTGCAAGAAATCCTGTTGAAAAAGGAGGATTGAGGGTTAAAAAGTCCCTTAATTGTCTCTTTAACTGGCCCAGTTGTTTCCTCACCGACTGGGAGCCACTTTGGGGAAAACTAACGAAGGCCAGACGATGTCAGGGTCCCAAACTTACATCAACTTCAGGGACTTTATCACCCAGCAAGCACTAGAGCCTGTCACTGTTTGTCAAGGAGAATCATTCCCCCTCTCACAAATGCTAATAGACCTGTTGAATATTTCTCGCTTTTTCTGATTTTATTTCAAATGGGGAGGTAATGGTATAATGGTAATCCCATCAAGGCAGCTGATGAAATTTATATTAAATTAGTAAATCAAGAAAACAAAACTAGTCTCAATACAGTGACCACAAAACTTCCATTGATTTTTGTAAAGACCCATCCAGTCGACTAATGTCCTTTAGGGAAGGAGATTCTCACCGTCTCTGGCCAACATGTGACTCTAGGCCCACAGAACTGTGATTGACTCAGTTCAAGGGCAATTAGTGATGGGCAACACATGCTGGCCCAGATAGGGCTGCCCATATCCCATTAAAGTATTTATTTTAAATGTGGTATTTTGCTTTTACTCTATTGTCCTTTGCTCATTTATCCATTGTACATGCATCCTTCTCAAAAGATAAGTGCTAACAAAACCATAAGATAGATATTAGCCATGTTAGTGCAAGTTGAAATTGCAGAGTCATTATTTTAGTTCTTTGGCCATGAAATGACCAGCAGAAGAGGGCAGAATTAAATTTTCTTTCCACTTTCAATTAATGATGCATATTTGCCCCTACATTACCCTAACAATCATCACCAGCTGCTTACAGTTATAGCAATATCATATAAAGAACATTTAAGGATTGATAACTTTTTTCAAGTCTTGTCTTCTCATGCTACCATGCATTAGAATCAAAATATAGTTTAATATTACGAGATGACTTCCACAGACAGGTGGACTTGGTGCTACACATTTGAAATGTGCCTAAATGACTGACTCCGAAGTTGAATACAAAGTGTATCTTCACTTTGTAGCAGTTAGATTGATTTTATAATTTGCTTTTCAGAGCGGCAGGTCACAGGGGACAGCAGAATTAAATGAATATGACTCATTTGGACAGTGTGCAATACCTGGAAAATGTTTTTAAAGAAGTTTGCAAAAGCATGAATCTCCAAAATTGATGGGAAGAAAAGACGGCTGTCCCACCGCAAAACTCAAGAGAGCCGGCCACTGCTGCAAGTTTCAGAGTTCTCTCATTCTGGCTGTTGCCATCCATGGCAAAGGTAATGTATTCGTTAGCAGTGGCCAGTCACTTCATACATTTTACTTCCTCCAATATTGATGTGAAAGGCAGATGTTGCACTTTGCTTTGCCCATGTGATGCACCTGTGCTACACTTTCAGCCATTGACCTCAAGCATATATTTGCCATCCGTTTTATCTTCTGTATTCTTGGCAATTCTACATTCAACAATTCTGAGTGGCCACAACAATTATGGCTTTTAGCCAAATGTAACTTTGTATTTACCTGGTAATCTCATTTTGTCTATAGTTGTAAATAATCCTCTAATTATGCTCTTACCTCCTCCTGTGTTGCGAGATGTTAATACCACCTTCCCAAGCATTATATTCAGCAAGGTGATATCAACAACTTCAGATAATCAGCTCGACCCATTTGTTTTCATCCCATTTCATTTTAATTGTCTTTTACCATTTCTTTCTTTCTTAATATATATCTAATTCCCCCCCCCCCCCCCAATCTTATCCACCTTTCCTTCACCTTTCTCCTCTTTGCTTTCCCCTTCCTCTCCCCCCACATCAACAGTTCATCCTCTGATGTTAGTTACCCTGCTGTTTGATCTTTTACATCTTTTGTCCTCTCTGGGGACTGCCATTCGCATTCTTTCCCCTTGGTTTCTGTAGCCATTAGCACCTGGTTTCCCTGGGTTTCTGTGGCTATGACTCATCTTTCATTCTCACTCCACAGTATAAATATTTCCCACTTTCTCTGTCTGTTAGCTTTGACAAAGAGTCATCGGACTCGAAACATTAGCTCTTTTCTCTTCCTACAGATGCTGCCAGACCTGCTGAGATTGTCCAGCATTTTCTCTTTCATTTCAGATTCTAGCATCCACAGTAATTTGCTTTTATAAGATGATATACCAGATGGCTGAGAAAACCCGAGATTTTATGAAATACAAAGTTGTGCGAGCAAATGTGTTGATTTCTATGAATTGTTATCAAATTCTGATTATTCTCCTTACAGAGCAAGGAATTTTGCAATTAACTTGTAATATAAGTTTATGGCTGTATGGAATCCATTTGTTCGTAGGCAAATTTAAATGTTTTGAGAATATTCAGGGAGATGGAACCAGTTACACAGGTTAAATCACTTCACAATTCTCTCAATATATATTTGGTTGTTTGCATATTTATTCATTTATTTCATATATATATATACTCGCCAAAAGTGAAGGGTGGCAGTGTAGTGTTGAGAAATGAAATATTTTTCATTGCATCCAATTACAGACGTAAGCATGCTTTGGTCATCGAATATGTCAACTGCAAATCTGTTTAACAGAAGCCTACATATTGCATTTTTGCACTGGTAGGCATATTCATTAGCCCATCAACCAGAAAAGTGATTTGACATTTTTATTCATTGCTCATGAGGTATGATTAAATATGTACTGTCATGCTTTGTTCTGCAACTAATGCAAACAACATTTTGATATCAGATACATGTTTCTATATTTGTGAAGGATACCATGAGCAGTGCAATGCAATGTGGATGCAAACATTCCTCTTCCTAAAAAAAATGTTATGCTTATGTGAAGGGTGAATGTTGAACATACACACATCCTACAATAGAATGTGGATGGAAAGATAAAAAGAGATGTTTTTGCTAAAGTTTATTCATGGGATTTGGGTATCATTGGTTAGGCCAGCACTTATTGCGCAATCCTTGAAAAGGTGGTGGGAAGCTGCCTTCTTGAACCGCTGCAATTAATGCGGTGTAGATAGTGCAATAGTGCTGTCAAGGACTGAATTCCAGGATTTTGACCCAGTGACAATGAAGGAACAGTGATATAATTCCAAGACAGGATGGGGAACTTGCAGATGGTGTTCCCATGCTGCTGTCCTTGTCCTTCTCGGTGGTAAAGTTCAGGAGTTTGGAAGGTGCAGTTGTTGCAAAACATCTTGGGCTGGATTCTCTGCCGTTGGGATGCTCCATTTTGGCAGCAGCCTGGGGGTTTCGCGATGGCGTGGGGCTGCCCCACAATGGGAAACCCCATTGACCAGACGGTGAAACGGAGCATCCCGCCGGCGTGCTGAACCAGAATCTGGTGCGGCGGGACGGAGAATCCAGGCGCTTGTAAATGGTGCACACTGCTGGCATTGTGCATCAATGGTGGGGAGAGTGAATGTAGTTGATGTAGTGCCAATCCAGTGGGCTGCTTTGTCCAGCAGGTGTCGAGCTTCTTGAGTGCCATTGGAGTTGCACTTATCCAGGAAAGTGGAGAGTATTCGGTCATACTCCTAAATTGTGCCTTGTGGATAGGCTTTGTGGAATCAGGAAGCGAGTTACTCACTGCAGAAATCCCAGTCTCTGACTTGCTCCTGCAGCAACAGTATTTATATGATCCTGTTCATAATGGCAAACCCCAGGATGTTGATAGTGTTCGAGGGTGTTCTAGTGCATTGATCTCCAAAGGTCATGACATCATCGAGTCACAACATGTAGTGGAAGTTTTGGCTCGATTGATTGCAGGTTTCAGCAAGCACATTTCTTTCCCTAAATCTTTTACTTGCATATGGTTACCGATTTGCTGAGAGTGTTGAACAACATGAAAGTAGCTGGAGTTGACACAAATGTTCTGCTTGCTTCTCAAGTTGGTGCCACATCTGTCATCTAGTCTATCTGTTGAAATGACTCACAAGATGCATGTTCAGGCAGCTACCACAGTATCGCATGTGTGAGAGAAGTGGCATAGCTTTTGTAAGGCCACCATGGTCCCAGATGGCCATAGGCTGCCTTTGAGGGGAGAGCTGACTGGTAGTGATTTAAAAAAAAAAATTTTAGAGTAACCAATTAATTTTTCCAATTAAGGGGCAATTTAGCATGTTCAATCCACCTAGCTTGCACATCTTTTGGGTTGTGGGGGTGAAACCCACGCAAATACGGGGAGAATGTGTAAACTCCACACTGACAGTGACCCAGAGCCGGGATCGAACCTGGGACCTCGGCGCCATGAGGCCGCAGTGCTAACCCACTGCGCCACCATGCTGCCCGACTGGTAGTGATTTAACCTGAGGATCACCATACCTCAGTTGAGGGGAAAGGATGAGGAGGCAGGCCTCAGGCAGTACAGGAATTGAACCCTCGCTGTTGGCCTCGCTCTGCATCAACAAACCGTCTGTCCAACCAACTGAGCTAAATCCGTCTCAAATAGTAAAGCTACTTTACTAGCTTTTATATGGGCCAACACAGGAAACTACTAGGTCACCTCCAGTTTGAGAGATATATGGTGATATCCAGCCTCCAAACATCCTTCTTTCTCTGAGAAAACGCTAAAATTAAGCAAAATACAGCAGATGCTAACATCTGAAATGTAAACAGAAAATGATGGAAATATTGACCTGATCAGCAGGCTACATCTCTGGGGAGAGGAACAGAAGTTAATGGGCTGGATTTGCAGCAAAATAATCGTGCTGGTTGTTGACATTGAAGAAAGCTGCCCACAAAGATCTAGATACTGTTGTGGTGCAAATCTGCACTTTCCCCGTGTCAGTTTGTTTGTGATGATTGTTCAGAGAATCTGGCAGAGCCATCCCTGTGATGGGACTGGCCTAAAGGAGCAACTCAAGAAAATACAATCATTATAATCTTTATTAGTGTCACAAGTAGACTTACAGTAACACTACAATGAAGTTACTGTGAAAATCCCCGAGTCGCCACATTATGGCACCTGTTCGGGCACACCGAGGGAGAATTCAGAATGTCCAATTCACCGAACAGCACATCTTTCAAGAGGAAACCAGAGCACTGGAGAAAACCCACGCAGCCACAGGGAGAACGTGCAGACTGTGCACAGACAGTGACCCAAGCCGGGAATCGAACGCAGATCCCTGGTGCTGTGAAGCAACAGTGCTAACCACTGTGCTACTGTGCTTCCCCATAATGACTGCCTTCCTAGAGAAGCATAGATGCCAGGATTAGATCACTTCAGAACTAGGTGTACACTGTTCTAAAGATATGGGTAATACAGGGCAGTATGGTGGTGTAGTGGTTAGCACTGCAGTCTCACGGCGCTGAGGTCCCAGGTTCAATCCCGGCTCTGGGTCACTGTCCGTGTGGAGTTTGCACATTCTCCCCATGTTTGTGGGTGTTTCTCCCCCAAAGATGTGCAAGGTAGGTGGATTGAACACGCTAAATTTCCCATTAATTGGAAAAATTCATTGGGTACTTTAAATTTAAAAAAAAAGATATGGGTAGTTGGATGATGATGTTTCTGGTATAAATCTATATCACTCTCATGAACAAAGAACAAAGAAAAGTACAGCATAGGAACAGGCCCTTCGGCCCTCCAAGCCTGTGCTGACCATGCTGCCCGACTAAACAATCTTCTATACTTCCTGGGTCCGTATCCCTCTATTCCCATCCTATTCATGTATTTTTCATGATGCCCCTTAAATGTCACTATTGTCCCTGCTTCCACCACCTCCTCCGGTAGCGAGTTCCAGGCACCCACTACCCTCTGTGTAAAAAACTTGCCTCGAACATTTACTCTAAACCTTGCCCCTCGCACCTTAAACCTATGCCCCCTAGTAATTGACCCCTCTAACCTGGGGAAAAGCCTATGACTATCCACTCTATCTATGCCCCATATAATTTTGTAGACCTCTATCAGGTCGCCCCTCAACCTCCGTCGTTCCAGTGAGAACAAACCGAGTTTATTCAACTGCTCCTCATAGCTAATGCCCTCCATACCAGGCAACATCCTGGTAAATCTCTTCTGCACCCTCTCTAAAGCCTCCACATCCTTCTGGTAGTGTGGTGACCAGAATTGAGCACGATACTCCAAGTGTGGCCTAACTAAGGTTCGATACAGCTGGAACATGACTTGCCAATTCTTATACTCAATGCCTCGACCAATGAAGGCAAGCATGCCGTATGCCTTCTTGGCTACCTTCTCCACCTGTGTTGCCCATTTCAGTGACCTGTGGATCTGTACACCTAGATCTCTCTTACTTTCAATACTCTTGAGGGTTCTACCATTCACTGTATATTCCCTACCTGCATTAGACCTTCCAAAATGCATTACCTCACATTTGTCCAGATTAAACTCCATCTGCCATCTCTCCGCACAAGTCTCCAAACAATCTAAATCCTGCTGTATCCTCTGACAGTCCTCATCGCTATCTGCAATTCCACCAACCTTTGTGTCATCTGCAAACTTACTAATCAGACCAGTTACATTTTCCTCCAAATCATTTATATATATACTACGAACAGCAAAGATCCCAGCACTGATCCCTGCGGAACACCACTAGTCACAGCCCTCCAATTAGAAAAGCACCCTTCCATTGCTACTCTCTGCCTTCTATGACCTAGCCAGTTCTGTATCCACCTTGCCAGCTCACCCCTGATCCCGTGTGACTTCATCTTTTGTACCAGTCTACCATGAGGGACCTTGTCAAAGGCCTTACTGAAGTCCATATAGACAATATCCACTGCCCTATGCTTCCTGGGATCTTTCTCTTCATCCATCAAGACCATCCAATAGGGAGGTGTACCCAAAACAATTCTCATCTTCACAATTCTGAATATGGTCACCATAACTGAGGCTGCCAACAAATCAGAGATGGAAAACATAAAGCTTGCGCGAATTGTAAAAACGGCCACAACAGAAGTCAACAGCTAATGTGGACAGAACACAGCAAAAATAAAATGAGTAGAGCATCAGAGTTCAGCAGTGACTTTGTGGCAGAATTATTTTTAATAAGCAGTCTGTGACTTCAGTACATTCCTAGAGACTTTCGTAAGAGAACAATGTAAATGCAGTGTGATCAAAA
Source organism: Scyliorhinus canicula (assembly GCF_902713615.1). Classification (NCBI taxonomy): domain Eukaryota; kingdom Metazoa; phylum Chordata; class Chondrichthyes; order Carcharhiniformes; family Scyliorhinidae; genus Scyliorhinus; species Scyliorhinus canicula. The sequence continues at coordinate 177,117,298 of NC_052149.1, read as the reverse complement.
TGAAAATAGGTCAATAGATGGTGGGAAAGATACTGCAACAACGAGTGATGGAGAAAGATGCGAGGCCAGACGAGGTAAGGAAAGGAAGAGTGATATCAAACATTCCAAGGTTGTACATGAAAGATGGATGAGGCATTAGCTCAGAAATTCGGTGATGACATTCAGGAGATTAGTCATCTGACAATTTGTGCTGGTGTACAATGGAAATGAACTCTGATCACATAGGATGTGCAGCTGAGGTGCTACGGCCTAATCAGCACTGTTTCCAATGCTAATGAATGTTGCTCATTCTCCCTGCAATTGCTGTCATGTTTGGTGCAGCTATTAGAGCAGTGCCTTGAAGCAGTATACAATTTCCCTCCCCGACAGTGGAACCGGGCTTCTGAGCATCACAACTTAAGAGGATTGAAAGCACATCCTGAATACTTAATTAACTACTGCAGTTACGGCCAAGCTAACTTCTTATAGGAATGTCGAGTTGGAGAAGAATCCAGGCTGCGCTCCCTATGTTATGTTAAACTCCATTCATCCACAGCAGTATATAAAAAGAAAGTTGTCCCTTCTTTGTGGACTGATTTTGAGAAGAATTCAAGTGCAAATAATGTCATTTAAATATAATTTATTTTGCAATCCTTACAAACATTATACATATGCAGATCACATCAATGGCTGAAAGCTCATCTTTGCAAATGTTATAATTGAATCATTGATTAAATTTGTTAACTCAGCACTTCATATTTCACAGAATAGGAATCTAACTAGCAGTTTATAGTGTACAATCTACAATGTACCCTTCTCTTAAACTATCCCAAATTGTTTGACCCCACTGTATTAATAAATAATGTGATGCATTTCTTTTGTCAATCATATCGTCAGAGTCAGCAAGCCTCTCAATACATGTAGGAGGCAATATAAAAAACCCTTGATTACTGAGCTTCTTTAGGTTCAGCTACTTTCTAATCTTCCCAAGACGCCATCGTGTTTTTGCATATTCATTTGTTTTAGCATTTTGCCTCCTCCTCGGCATATGATTATTAAACTTCAGCTGCATTGAAAAACTGCAAATGAAACAGACATATTTATATAACACTGCTATACCATCGTTCTGATGTAACATTTAATGGAATCACTAAAAACAGTTTATTTCAAGAAAGGAAATAATGTTTGACAATGTTTTCTTCTTTGTTATATGATTGTAAATCAGCGATTTTAATACATTCTGTCACCCTCTATGCAGCAGTCGTATTATAGTATTTGCATAAATTTATTTGACACAAAGTAATGTGTTGCAAGATTATTTATGAGTCATATTAATAAGTACCCAGTCCATACTTGCCAGCACACAACACATTGGTACTCTTTCATCAACCATTGCAGCTTTCAAGATACCCACATATATTTCCTGAACAAAAAAACATGCTATTTTTTTGCTTTTGACCACCCTGATATGAGTTGCAGAATTTTAGAAAAATGAAAGGATATTTTAAGTTAAAATGGTGCATACTTTTATTCTGTGCTTTTACTTTGCCTTGACACATATTTATTGAATAAACACAGAATCCACGATTTAACGGGAAAAGTTCTAAGTGCCATAGAGGGCACGACTTCCCGGGTGCATCCCCACAGCCGAGCTGGCGAGATCACACCCCATATTTAACGGCACTTGGTGCTGCAAATGATCCCCCACGAGCTTCACGGCAGAACTTGCTGTCTCTCCAGGGGATTCACATGGACCGCGCCCAGCAACTCCCCACTAACAAGGGGAAGCTGCTCATCAACAACTCCCTCTGAACCAGCTCCGATACAGCACACAGCTATGGCACCATGTAGGCCTGCTCTGCACTTCGGGGATGCTGACCTGGCCAGGCTTCTGGAAGCCGTGGGTGCAATATAGATACCCTGTTCCCCCAAGGGGGTTGGAGGACAGTAACGGGGTCTCCAATTCCGCCTGGGAGGCAATGGCAGTGGCCGTCAGTTCAGGCAGCGTGACCAGCAGGACCGCCGTCCTGTGCAGGCAGAAGACCAATGGCCTACACCGGGCCGCAAGGATAAGTTAACACTGGCCCCTTGGCAACATTTGCGCCTGTCACCCCGCCTGACCACCGCCACCACGCTACCATCCCCAACAAGTTGGCCCTGGCACCTTGCTCCCCCCCACAGCAGTTTAACACAGCTGTGCCGCAGTGCTCCCTGGCATCCACCAGCAGAACCCCTCCATGCCCAGCAGTGCCCACACATGCCACCTGCCATAGATCTCCCTGATGCATCAATCATGCAGCTTACAATGCCTTCTTTCTCTGTCCCCGCAGGAGAAGGTAACCCATAATAGGCAGGAAAGGGCCCAGATGGGTAGCGGAGTTCTGGACATCATGACTCTCACCCCCAATGAGGAATGGGCCCTGGAGGTCACGTGGTTAGCCGAGGAGAGAGCAGTCACCGGCAATGAGGTTGTCCTGCGCCACGGAGGTGAGGATACACTCCCGCTTCATTCAGAAGACCTGTCTCAAGTGAATGGGAGATAAAATGATCCTTTCCTCTCACTGACCACAGGATCTCCTGATGGGGCCAGGCCAACCGGAATCATCCCGGTGTTCCTACCACCGCCCCCCCCCCCCCCCCCCCCCCACAACCCACCCACCCAAGAGAACACCTCAGAGGAGAGGTCCGAGGAGGAGACCAACATCAAAGCTTCACAGCTATCATCCTCACCTACCACCAGCGCAGAGACACACACCTTGGTGAGCGACACTAGGGAACAGGCTTCTGGGGCACAATGTGCTGAGCACCACACAGTTGCTAATGCACATCAGGCGGAGGCAGGAACATCCAAGTTAGTCAGTAGTCGGAGGTCTGCTGGATCCCAGGACTCAGTTGAGCCCCACACAGATCCAGGGTTGCCCCGGAGCTGATGCAGGTGCTAGGGCCTGGCCGTGGATTCAGAAGGGGATGTCAGCCACACTTCAGCACCTGCAGAGCTGATTGGAGGAGCCCCAAAGGCGACTGGCAGAGATGATGCCGACTATGCATGGCACCGAGGCCAACATCGCTTGGGTGGCGACCATGATGGATATCCAACAGCACAAGGTCAGCGTCATGAATGGTGGAGTGCAAGGCATTCAACGATCAGTGACGACCATGGCTGAGGCCCTTGACATCATGTCCAAGTCACTGAGGAGGTGTCTCAGGCACTGTGGACATTGCCAGGGCTCTCCAGAGCATGTCCCAGTCACTGTGGCGCATCGCCGAGGGCTTCAACAGCATGGTGCAGACAATGGGGAGGTGCCAGGACCCCCAGAGCTGGATGATGTAGAGGCCTCTACATCGGATGTAGCTGAACCACCATCCCAAGGAAACCCCCAGGGCCCTACATTCTGGGAGGAGGGATCGCTGGAACCCGACCCTGTGCCTTCCACCAGCAGGATGGCAGCGGTCTTCACCCCCTCCTGACACCGGCGCATCTCAAGGTCAGCGGGAACAGGGTGGTACAGCAATGCCAATGACACTGGTAAGTCAGTCGGGACCCTCCGATTCCAGGTCCACCACAGGACATCCGCCAAGGCGACACACCTAGCAGAGCATAGAAGCTTAATACGATTTTGGATCATGGGACACTGGGGGGCACTGAGGGATTGGGCTGAAGGACGAATGGGGGGAAGGAGGGATTGGGGGGTACAAGAGGGAGTAAGCTAATGGACAAAGCTTTGTCCTATGAAAAGCAGGCAAGGATGAGGGCCTCCCCCTTGGTCCTCCGGGCAAGTCAGACCCTCAGCGCTGCATGTCCTCCTTCCTCCGCTGCTCTCGTCGTCTTATCCGCGCTCATTCTCCAGCGCCTCCTGGACCAGTCCCTCCCCAGCCTCCTCAGACGAGGCCGCATGACCCTCCTCCTCCAGCATGTCACCCTGCATAGAAGTTCAGAATGGAAGTAACTTTCAGGGACACAGGCAATGGTGACCTCCCAGTCCATGGGGTGCCAACTCTCGCATCACCTGGCAAAGGAGCTCCATTGTCCTTTGGTACAGACACAGTCTTTTCACGCACTAGATCTCTGACATCTGGTGGTAGGAAATTCTCTGGAGGTATTCCCTTGGCCGATATTGTCTCCTCTGAGGTGCTGTCATCTGTGGCCCTGATCCCAGAAGATCAATGAGCCCTGCCTCCCCTTCCTCTGCAGGGTGCTTTTCCTGGCTGTGTGCAGCGACACGTCGATGTTGCAATCAAAAAAACCTCAGATCCACTAGCTCTATGATTCTACAAATAAAAAAATGAAAGGAAGGGACCATCAAAGTGAGCGAAGAAGATTCATGATAATAGCCAGACCCACAGTACTTTTAGGTGCGACATCCACCCATGCACATAGCCCCTATGTGAGCACCTTTCCACAGAACCACATTCTCTCCCCTGTTACACAATAACCACTTCCCCACAGTTGCCCCTCTCAGCTCCACCTGAATGTAGTGAGACCCTCGGCAGGACACGTGATTCCTCCAAAGGTGAAAAGTGAGGGCAGTTGAATGGACCTGAGTTCTGACCTCATTCATGAATGAGATGCCGGCACCCGTCATGTCCTGAACGAGGTGACTGATGAGTACATTCACCATGGCACCTTGCATTGGGGAAAACATCTGCGTCACCTCTCTGTTCTGAAGAGGTGAGCATTAACCTTGGGGTTCAATGCTTGGGGGCTCCAAAGATTTAACTATTGGGCACCAATCAGTGGCGCACTCATACATTGCAATGCTGACTGAATTGGCACAATTGACTGGTCAAGGAAGAATAAGAAAGTTGATAAGGCAACTGGCATCCCCTTGTGGCAGGTGAGGCACACCTGATGCATGTGAAGACTGCAATTTTCAGTCAGCTTCAACTTTTGATGGCACCCTCATTCCCCAGCTCTCATGGGCTATAGATTAAACAAGTCTCCCAAATTGAACAGGCAGCTACCCGGAAACCAATCCCTGACAGCCTAGTGTCCAAGTGGCCTTGCATTTCCAGTCAGCTCATGCCGTCAGACTGCAAGACTCAGATTGAGGGTGGTGATCATTGTGACTGCACCCATCCCGTTCCCAACTTTGTGACAGTCTTCTGCTCTCAGGAAGATGGCAAGCATGCGTTTTCAGAGTCCACTGCTCTGCCCATGCAGCTTGGCATCCCACGGATGCCCACTCAGAGACTTCACAGTCATCCCTTGTGCTGACCCTGTGGATTCACCTACTTCCACCCACTTTTCAGAGGTGCCACTCTAGAAGGGTAATCCCTCAGTTACGGTCTCTGAGCATGGCTGCAGGCTGCTTTTCTTCACAAGTCTCTTATGGCTCACATGTTCTTGAAGCTATCATAAGCACAGCTCTCTATACAGTCTTCAATCGCTCATGAAATAGGTTTCCCCCTTTCATTTTTAAATCTATTGTGTTTTTCATCCTTCTGGAAGTACCCTTTTCCAGGACATTCAAATTGTTCATGTTATTTTTTATGACCACTACTTTTGGGTAAAAATAAACTTAATAACTTGCTTTATCCAATTACGATCTGGGCTTATTTAACATTTTTATTTTGAAATACAACAGTTAAACCTCAAGTCACCTTCTTTATCTTCCCAATGCGATTTTACATTCATGCTGCTCACTGTTCCCATTTTAGCCGTGTTCATCTCCACTTCAAAATATTTGCATTGACACATAACCACTTTTTGACGTTTTTGTCCTTCCAGCCTAACTGTCTTCAGTCTAATTAAATTAGTCACACCCGTACACACACACACAAGCCTGTTTCTCAGTATACCACAGTGATAAAATATTGATTGTCACACCCGCACAATGCAGGCTTCTGGTCCACATTTGAGCCTCACCCAGGGTCTCAAAAGCTCCCAGGAAAGATCCATCCATCACTCCCATCCTTTTTGTACACACCCAGCCCCTGAAACCTTCCGCCCCACCCCCACCTTCCATGCCTCAATTTAAAATATGCCTAGTTTTCTTTAAATCTCTCCATGGACTCGCCCTTCTCTAACCCAATATTCCCTACATCCACCCGCTGCCCCTTCCCACCCCAATTCTCTACCTGACCTCATGTGCGTGACTTTCTCTTTCCAGGGTGTGTCTTCATATGCTTGATCCTGGAATTCCCTCTTCTCATCTCTCTTCATATCTTTTCATTTCCCTCTCTGGTAGAACAGGCTCAAGTTGTGGAATGGACCACTTCTGTACCTGCGTTCTTATCTGCCTGTCATCACCTGGAAATATCATGGTTCATGTATTTCTTCTATTTTCTTTAAGAACCTCCCTGCAACCTAATTCTTTCATGAATCTTCTGAGCACCCCTCCTGATCTCTTCTTCTTTGGCTCAATATTGTTTTTGACCATATTCTTGTTCGGAGCCTTGGAATATTTTCTATGTGAAAGCCATCACATGTGTACGTTTTTGCTCTAGTCGGTTCCCACATATTTATAATTGGGTTTGTTCTTTAATGCATATTTCCATAAACTTGTCTTGACATAATGTGGCAGTATGCCCCTATCAGGAGATGAGTCCCCAGAGGGTCATGTGACCCAATCAGCCAAAGGGGCCTGAGGTTGCGAACCCTGGGGGCAGAGCGCAGGTTCCCAGTCACTCACTCTCTGTACAATGAGCGGGATTTACCGGCTGTATACGCCGGCGGGATATTCCAGTCCCACCAACAGCGATGAGGGGTGCAGTCAATGGGAAACCTCAGCCAAAAGATTTGTAGCAGCGGGTTATGCGGTAACTCCTGCCCATAGTTCCTTACTTTATTATTATTTTTTTTTTTTAATTTAGAGAACACAATTATTTTTTCCAATTAAGGGGCAATTTTAACGTGGCCAATCCACCTAAACTGCACATCTTTGGGTTGTGGGGGAGAAACCCACACAGACACGGGGAGAATGTGCAAACTCCTCACAGACAGTGACCCAGGGCCGGGATTCGAACCCAGGTCCTCAGCGCCGTAGGCAGCAGTGCTAACCACTGTGCCACCGTGCTGCCCCGATAGTTCCTTACTTTAATAAATCATTCATTTGTTAATCCATCTGGTGGTCGCCCGTCTGTCAAGATATTACACAAAGATAATGTCATTGTAATTATTTGTCAAAAATCTCTATTAAAGATTTTATAAGTTTTAATTTACATGACTTAGACTTCTATGTACACAGTAGCCTTCTAAGTGATTACATTAATCTGTCCAATGGATTTCCACATGAATAATGTCAATGGTGTTTCCATAGGAAAGAATTTTGCGGCCCTTGTGAAGGTGGAGATGGGGTCAGAAAACACGGAAAGCCATTAAAATGTCCATTTGGCAGAACAAGAAGATACCCCGGACAGAGGGGCCATAAAATTCTGACGTTAGTTAATCCAACAGACTAATGTTGGTAGTAATGGAAGAAAACATTTGGAGATGTTTGGGAAAACAATTGCTAATGGTTGTACAAATTTATGTGCAAAGCTGTCCATGATGAATTAGCTGTCTAGTTTTTGTCATGGTATCCAATGAACAAATGTGCTGAAAGAATTAATTACTGAATGAAGTTTTGTGCAGCCCATTATACATTCGTCAAAGAAAGAGCTCTAGAATTAAAACACAGGAATCTGACTTCTCTTGGCCAAAGCATGTGAGCCGCATTGTAAAATGTGATATCGTTAATCAAAGACACTTTGAGTTTGTACAGAAATTTATGGATTAGCTACATCGAAGTTTAGGAATAGAAAATAGTTGGTTGTTCTCTCTGTAGTGATTTCTTCAGTTTTCTTTTCAGGGTTTAAGACTGGAGACCCTGAAGTTTCTCTATTCACCATCAACAGGTAGAGCTAAGGATGGAACTGGAACAGGGATTGCTTACACTGGGAGTTGCTGTTTCATGTCTCAATGTAGGACTGCAAGCTGATATGTTAAGAGAGGCAAGGCCTAATGGGCTCCTGATAAATAAAAGTGACTCCATCAAGGCCTGCAGGTGAGGAAAGTGGGCTCTTGTCATTGAAGAATGGAAATTTAACTTTTAAACTTTTTGAGGGTCACTCTGCATACCCAGGTTAAATAAGGCGCATCCATGGGTGACCAGGAGACACTGCTAGCTGGAATGGACACGGCCAGATTGGCATTGCCAAGGTGCCTGTTTTGTTATGCTCTTGACGTAGCATAAGCTGCTTCCTTGATATGCATTCCGACAAAGGAAGGTTCAGACTTGGAGATAGCTTTAACACATTTATTAAACTGTTAACAATTCTCCTACTTCAATTTGACTCTTCTGTTAATCCTACCATAGCTATTCAGACTGACCAACCAGTCTGCTACAATCCACGAGGTGGGTGTGATGTGTTTCAAATCAACCCTGTGTACTCACTAAGTGTCTCCACTGGAAAAAGGAAGATCATGTGTGCTGTATCCTTATATGGTTGGTGTAATGCCCTCCTGTGGTCGTGTCACCTCTATGTGTGTCGTGAATGCCCATTGGTCGTGTCCTATCTTACTGACCTATTGGTTGACTGTCTGTGTGTCATCTCTGGTGCTCCCTCTAGTGTCTATCTAGTCTACATGTATTTACATTAACCCGTTGTGTATTTGCAGTGATGCATATCACCACATCCCCCTTTTTTCGTGTTACATATTTTCTGTACAGTGTTAAAGAAAATTGAACAAAAACAGGTAGATAAGTGATGCACTGTACAAGTTATGATGACTGTGATGACTATACAATAGTATACAAGACGGAATAATAGTTGCAATGACTTTGAGGATAAGACAATACAAAATAAAAGTTATGAGTCCAATAGTTCATGAATTTATGTGGTCTGGTATAGAAGTGTCAATGGTGACTTGTCATTCCACTGTGAACGCCGTCAGTGTCCTGGTGTTTGGTCATCAGGAGGTGTTCAAGTGTTCAAATCACTTCATTGACTGATTTGGAGTCTGTGGCTTTTTTTTTCAATGCTTATGGTTGCAATCCTTGATGGCATCTGTCCTGAAAGCCAGGTTGCCTGTTGGTAGTACAGCAAACATGAATTGATAAGATGCATCGTCCTGCCATGGTATGTCATTGTACTGAGCTGAGCAGTAACAATGTCCCTCATTTGCAGAGTTGTACCGTGTCGTACCAGTTGTAGTTCCATTGGTGTTGTTTTTGTCATGCTTGTTGTCGACGTTGTTGCCTTTGGTACACTTTGTGTTATTGTCTTTGATGTTGTTGTTGTGTTGGTTGGTTTTGTTGACGTGTTTGCTGTGCTCAAGGACCACACTCTGTGATTAATACAAGTCCTTCACACAGTTACGCTGTCAGCATCCTTTGTGACATCTTCTGTTTCCTTTAGCGTGCCGTCACTGAGTTCACGGTGCTCCCCGTCTGGAGTGATGTCCGGCTCCCTCTAGTGTCTATCTAGTCTACGTGTATTTACATTAACCCCTTGTGTATTTACAGTGATGCATATCACCACAGTGCCAGGCTGGCATTTTTGCCTTCATGTGATCAGGCTGGGGGTGCCCTGTGTGGGTGTTGGGGAGGGGGGAGGGGAACCGCGGACCCTCCCATAATGCATTCAGGCTGGAAGGGGTCAGGGATTGCTTTGAATGCCTCAGAGCTCCCAGTTCTGAGGCCCCTCATACAACTATAGGATTTACAGTGCAGAAGGAGGCCATTTGGCCCATCGAGTCTGCACCGGCTCTTGGTAAGAGCACCCTATCCAAGGTCAAAACCTCCACCCTATCACCATAACCCAGTAACCCCACCCAACACTAAGGGCAATTTTGGACACTAAGGGCAATTTATCATGGCCAATCCACCTAGCCTGCACATCTTTGGACTGTGGGAGGACACTGGAGCACCCGGAGGAAACCCACGCACACACGGGGAGGATGTGCAGACTCCGCACAGACAGTGACCCAAGCCGGAATCGAACCTGGGACCCTGGAGCTGTGAAGCAATTGTGATATCCACTATGCTACCTTGCTGCCCTTTTGTAGCCACAGTAGTTATATTGCTAGCCCAGTTTGGCTTCTTGTCAGTGGTAACTCCGAGGATGTGGACAGTCGGTCTTTGCATGCTATGGAAGTATACCTCCAGTTTATCAAGCAGGTCTCTCACCCAGAAACCAGTCCAGTTGGCTTCCTTTCATGCAGGAAATCTCTGGAGGTAGTTGCAAGCAAGAAAATGATAGTGAATCTGTGGCTTGACTAGTGGGAATGTAGGGAGTTTGGAATATTTGGGGGGGAAGAGTATTCACCTGATCTAGGGACAATCAATCACGTGGGACGATGGAAGGCAAGGAAGAAGGTAAACATGGAGGGCTCGAAGGCAGCACTCATGCACCTTGTTCTGGAAAATACAGAATGTGTCATTTCAAACATAGAGGTCTGCCAATATCTGGTCTGGGAGAGTGCAGGGAAAGATCCCACAAGAGGTTGGTGGCAGCTGAAAAGAGCAGAAACTGTGGCCAGCTCTTCTGTCAAAAATGCAGTCAATTTCAGTCTGTCCGAATTGTTATTACAACCTGCAGCAGGAGAAAGGGAAAAAGAAAAAGAGAGTTTGCATAGATTTCTTTGTGCTGTTCAAACATTGTAATGTACTGCCCCTTTAAGCCCCGTAGTCCATTCCCTATCGGAGGTCCCGATCTCTCCCGCCAAAAAGCACTAAGCGCGGGCTCCCTTCGCCCCTCCCCCTCTCCCCACGCGCGAGGCAGCAGAAGAGAGCAGCAGAACGCGAGGCAGCAACAGCTGGCGGCCGGGGCGCGGCCCGGGGGAGCTCCGCTCCCCTCAAGGAGGTGGAAGGCTCAAAGAAACGGCAGCAAGAATGAGGAGGATGAGAAGGAAGATGTTTGTTGGTGGACTCAGCTGGGAAACAAGTAAGAAAGATTTAAGGGACTGCTTTTCTGGAGGTGGAGAGATTGTAGACTGCTTAATTAAAATGGATCCTGTGACTGGGCGTTCGCGATGATTTGGGTTTATCCTCTTCAAGGATCCTGAAAGAGTAGACAGGGTATTGAATGGGGAGCACAAACTTGATGGGAGAGTTATTGATCCCAAGAAAGCTCAGGCTATGAAGGGCAAGGTTGAAATAAAATTGGCCCACCTAAGGAAGTGTACCAGCAGCAGCAATGGGGAGGACAGAGGACAGAGGACAGAACACAGAGAACAGAGAAAACAGAAACAGCAACAGGAGAGAAGGGGAGGAGAACTAAAAGAGAGAGACAGAGAACCAGCAACAGGAGAGAAGGGGAGGAGAACTACAAGAGAGAGAGAGTCTGAAGGTCCCTACAACAAACCAGCAGCATCCAGAATCACTAATCGTTTTACCTTTCTGTAAAGAAAGTGTTTGCAACTTATTAAAAAAAAAGTATAATAATAATAAAATAACTTAACCTGAAAAAGTGGTTATTAGCTTACTTCACTTCCTTAATAACGCAGGACCCAGGACATCGATGCTATTAAGGGGTAAGTAGGTAAAATTCTTCTTTGAAGGTATGGGTTACACCGGGGAATAACTTGGAAATATAGTTTGACCTGAATAGCACCCACAGAAGCCTGCATCGGAGTCAGGGAGTGAGAATCCCTGTTCACCATTTGGAATATCGGCCCTTTTTGGTATAGGGGGAATTCTAAGACAGAGTGGTGAATTTACAAAAACAACCTTTTCCCTCACAATCAGTGCTGTAAAGACATGTGTATATCCCATGATGCTGTCTTTAGCTCCTTTGAGTTGCCACGTTTCTAGAGGCCTCAGAAGCCCAACCATCCAGGGTTAAGTCTGGAAGAGGATTGCAGCCTCATTGCAACATTTAAATGGACACCTTGCCTCTTGGGATCAGGTTGGGTAGCCACACACTATACAGCCTGCATTCAAACCCAAAGTGGGAAAATGACATGAGGGTTGCTTGTGCAACAAGCGTGCAAAGATGGTAAAGGCCCAATTAGTTGAATCGTACCCAATGTTCATATAAACATTAATGGAGGCAACTGCTACAATTTGATGAATGACTCTTCATTCTATTTAATCCTCTCCTTGACATCTTCATCTGAATCAATGATATTTGTAAAGATGCAAATACTGATATTTGTATAATTGAGACTAATTCTTTCACTGGCATTGATCCTTGGACATGCCAGATTTATGTCCGTACAAAGCGGTTTCTGTTCCTATAAAAAGATTCAATATAAGTTAATATAACATAAAAAGGAGCAGATGTTTTCTCTAACAATTTGAAGGAAAACTAAATTTAAGAAAGGGCCTCGTTACATTTTTCAGTCTCTGTTGAGATTAATGTAATTTGCTCGGAGTAAAATTTTCAAAACTGTAGATGTGCACATCGATGCAAAATACCTCAGCTACAAAAATGGGTTCTATAGCAGTGCTGGTTCCAATGCTATGGAAACCCAAAAGGCCTCCAACCCGTGCTGGCAAGGGTGCTCGTATGGATCTGCCTTGCTCTGGATCCGCCAGAAGTGGTACTATTCTGAGAGTCATTGTTGCTGATCTGATATTTGTTCAACAAACATGGTCTGCGTATGTGCACTGAATGCCAGTATTGATAGCTCACAGCAGAACAAGGGACCCACAGAAACAATGGCCGGGATTCTCTGAAATCCTGGCCAAGTGTTGACGCCGACGTAAACACCGGAGTGGTGTACGCCAGCGTCAACTGGCCTGCTGGCCCAGCAATTCACCGCTGTTCGCCGAAAGGGGGCCCTGCATGGCCAGCCCGGGTCTGTTGCATGCGCAACATGGCAGAACCCTACAGAGGCCCGGCGTGGAGGAACATAGGCACCCCCTCAGAATAAGCGCGCCCGCTGATCGGTCGCGCCTGCTGATCGGTAGCCCCCGATCACGCGCCTGGCCACCATGAAGGCCCCCCCGGAATCGGATCCCCCCCGACCCGACCCCCCCCAACTCCCCCCAACGAGGACACCTCCCGCAGCCAGAACGCTGAGGTCCCAATGGGTGGGACCACATGTGAACCATGCCAGCGGGACTCGACAGGCACTTGGCCTGTCGAGCACAGAGAATCGCTGCGGGAACCACTTTCAACGGCCCCCGACCGGTGCCGCATTGACCGCGTGCGTTCGACTGGCGGGTCCGCGCAGAATCTTTTCCAGCGTGAACGGCTATTCTCCACCCCCGTGCTGGCCGCGATTTTGCTGCGGAGGGTCGGAGAATCCCTCCCAATATCTCAAGGGGCAGCCACCAACCTGCAGATGATGTGCTTTTAATTACTTCCACTTAGTTAAAGTTAGTGGAAATGCTGTAATGCGAGACTTTTTCATAAATTCTGGTAGGCAACAGGATTTTGTGACTGAGGCATGGGGAACTGTGGTTTCACTGTTTCCGAGTCTACAACATTATATGTAAATAAAGAGAAGTCTGCAGAGAGGGGAAGCTCTGAGAAGGTGGAGGATGAGAGCTCTCCACAGAAGGTCTCACCCACCAAAGGCATTTCAACAGCATTTCTCCGACCTTCCCCTGACCAGGGTTTGCAATAACTCAGGTTCTACAAGGAGGTGCTCATAGAACCCAATCTGGAGTTCGAACCAGGGTGAGGACAGCGCTACCAATGGCCAGAAAGGTCAATGTTGCATTGAACGGTTGTGTGCCTGGATCCTTCCAAGAGGAAGCAGAAAACATCTCAAACATAGAAGAAGCAGGAATCTACAGCAAGGATGGAGGCCATTCAACCCAACTTGCCCAATCTGGCTGACAAGTAGCCATCCAGCCTAATCTCACTTTCCATCTTTTGGTCTGCAGCATTATAAGTTACGGCATTTCAAGTGTACATCCAAGTCCTTTGTAAAAGTGAGGATTTCTGCATCTTGCATCTATATCATCCATTCAGGCAGTTAGGCCCCAATCTCCTTCACCAAATGGGTTTAAAAGTTTCTTATGGAATCCCCTCTAAATATCCTACCTATAACCTAAATCTCTTTGTTATGGATCACTCAACTGAAGGGAACTGAGCCTTCCTATCTCCTCTATCCAAACCGCTCGTAAAATACATTTCAATCAGGTCTCCCTTGAAACTTCACTTTTCTAAAGAAAACCCCAATCTATCCAATGTATCTCCATCCAGTCCAGGCAACACCCTCTTAAATCTCCTCTGTACTCTCTCTTGTGCCAGAAGAGTTCAAAGAGATCTGGAGCTGGTGGGTCCAGCTTTGGACTGTACTATGTCATCATTGGCGATGGCTATTCTGGGCTGGCTAGTTAATAGACAACAAAGGAGAGGCGGCAGCGGATGCATAAAGACTGTCATCCTGAGCGTGGACAACAGGATCGTGCTCCATGCAACCCTCACACAGTGTCACCTCAGCAATCCTAATACCCGTTGGAGCACAAATTACCAGATTTCTGTGAATGACTGCGGATCCCTTTGATCACTGGTATCCACATATTTGATGGCAGTAGTCTGAGTTTACATGGCAGCAAGCATAGCTCTCACGGCCCCCATCTGAGTTTCCATTGCAGCACTGGTACACTGGGTGACTTCTGTGCTGCAAAGGAAATTGAAACATCAGCAACCAGAGGCTGTATCAAACATTGGGTCCACCGGCGCTGTCATGAATTGGCTATCAGTACCACACTGGAAAATATTGACTCCAAGCTCTGCATAATTGCCTGTGATACATTGGAGCCATTCTCCTCTATGCTCCTGGACAGTGATAGGAGGCTGGATAGTTAAGCCTGCCAATGCACCACACATCACAGTGTGCACCATCACCAACTACTCCTGTACGCCACTTCATCACAGTCCTCATCTGAATCCCTTGCAGGTGAACCTGCCAGGAACTTTACTCACCGAGAGCTGGCACAGTTGCTATTCTTTCCCACTCACTTTGCCGTAGCTTTCTTATTCCTGGTGATTCACCCCTTGCAGTTCCTGACTCTATACTAGTCGCTAAGTTATGCTCAGTGCTGGCATCAGAGCTGATGCTATGACTGTCAGATTACGTGATAGTGGTTTCTCATCTCTGGTGTGGGCTCTCACTCTCGCTCTTGCATTTTCTCTCTCTCTCTCTATTGGGGCTGCTGTGGCTGGCCAGGTAGCAGTTTTTGAGTATCTGAAGCCATAACATGCCTTCAGAGTGAGAGGACCGGGGTTAGGGAGCTACAATTTTTAAATTTGTTCTTAGGATGTGAGCATTGTTAGTAAAACCAGCATTTGTTGCCCATCCTTAATTGCCCTAAATAAGGTGATGGTGCATTGCTTTCTTGAACCACAGCAGTCCTTTTGGTGTAGGGGTGTAGGTACATTTCCAATTCTGTTGGAGGGCGATCTTGACCAGCAACAGCAAAGGAACAGTGATAGATTTCCAAGCCAGGAAATGTGAGTTAGAGCGGAACTTGCAGGTGACAGTATTTCCAAGCATCTTCTGCTCTTGTCCTTCCAGATGGTAATGGTCATAGGTTTGGGAAGGGCTGCTGAAGGAGGCTTGTGAGTTGCTGCAGGTGCATCTTGTAGATGCTACACACTGCTGCCATTGTGCATTCATGGTGGACTAATTGAATGTTCAAGGTGGTGGATGGGATATTATCAAACAGATTGCTTTGTCCTTGATGGTGGTAAGCTTCTTGAATGCTGTTGGAGCTGCACTCATCCAGGCAAACGGAGAATATTCCATTACACTTGTGATTTGTACCTTGTACATGGTGGAAAGGCCTTGGGGAGTCAGTGAGTGAGTTAATCAATGCAGGATTTCTAGCCTCTTACCTGCTTTTGTAGTCAGAGTATTTATATGGTTAGCCCAGTTAAGGTTCTGGTCAGTGATGACCCCCAGAACATTGATGGAGGGGTAAAGCAGTTGAACATCAAAAGGAGATGGGTAGATAGTCTCTTGTTGGAGATGATCATTGCCTGGCTCTTGTGTAGTCTGAATGTTACTTGTAATTTATTACCCCAGCCTGAATGTTGTCCAGGTCTATGAACACGATCTGCTTCAGTGTTTGAGGATGGTATTGAAAACAATGCAATTTTTTTTTATTCCTTCATGGATTTTAGGCATTGCTGGAAGGCTAGGATCTTTTGCACATCATTAATTGCCCTTCAGCTGAGTGGCTTGCTAGCCCATTTGTGAGGGCAGTTAAGAGTCAACCACATTGTTGTGGATCTGGAGTTACACGTCAGCCAGACCAGGTAGGGATGGCAGATTTCCATCCTTAAAGGGTATTAGTGAGTCAGATGCTGACTCTCCAACAATCAGTGATCGATTCATGCTTGTCATTACCGAGACTAGGGGTCGGATTTTACGTGCCCCTGCCAGGCATGCTTATGGCAGGGGCAGGTAAAATGGGGTGGGTGCAACGCTACCATCTTCCTGCCCACCCCCGAGCCCACCCGCATAATACAATAGGTGGGTGAGTGCCTAAATCGGTAGCCTGCCCATCATAATTAAATAATGGAACATCAAATGAGCTTGTTAACAAGCCAATTGACCCAGATAATACACTGCCCATTCCATAATAGGGTTGGCATGGGCACTTGGATGGGAGTGGGTAAACTGTTTTAAAAAAAACTTTTAGAAAGTGGGAAGGAATGGGGAGGTGTGGGGGTGGGGGGAGAGGGGGGGGGGGTTATTATCGTAAGGCAGTCCCTTTAAGATAGTACTCCCCTTTTTTCATAGCCACTAGCTGGCCAAAACTCAAAACTGGTGTTCTGATGGGTAGGAGGACTTGACTGAGCTCCAATCTGTGACTCCCTGCCGTGCCCAAAAATCAATACAGTCCATATTGCGGCTTACAAACATCAATAATGTGTTTCTCTATGTTAGTACAATCCATGCTCAGCTTAAAACCTGGCACAATATTTGTTTATGCAAGAATCCTACTTTACAGCATGCACAGCAAAGATGCGATCAAATTCATCCTAATGTTGATTCTTTTTAAAATTACAACAAAACTCTGATCACTCATAACAACAAAATGTAAAATCAGATGACAGCCATTTAATCTGTCTGGGCAAATTCTCCACTGTATCTGCAGGACTCAGTCAGTAATAGTTGAAATTTCAGCTACGCTGAGTGTGGGATATGCTGATAAAACCAGAAGTACATCATGTAAACTGCAAACTGCAATGATATGCAGAGACACTCAGCAGGGGCTAATGCACACATCTTGGTTCTGAAAGCAACTGATATTGAGAAAATCAAGTCTGTTTATTCAAACTTGGATATAGATCTGCTATGGAGAGCCAACATGAATTGAATCTGAACAGGATTTTATTTGGTTATATAATCATGCAATCCATTATGCTTAATTAAAAAAAATAAGTTGCTTGAGTGAGTGACACAGATGCAATTCTATAAATATAAATTATAATAAAAATGTAGAGACAACAAAATTGGAAAACAACAATTTTAAGCCTGTTTTGTGCTTGGGTATAAAATACCCATTTATATGAAAATTGCATAAAAAATGGTGGCCGAGAAATCCTACATGCCAGAATAGTCAAGTTGCGACATGATGTGAATCTATATAAAACTTATGCAATTTATGCAATTTAAATCAAGAAGAATACATACAAATATTTCACCGTCACTACCCCCACCCACCAGGCTAGGTGGCTATGAAACTATCTGAATTTGGAATAAATGCACCATAATGTACAACAACAATAAGATCAGCATGGTAGCACACTGGTTAGCATCGTTGCTTCACAGCTCCAGGGTCTCAGGTTCCCGGCTTGGGTCACTGTCTGTGTGGAGTCTGCACATTCTCCCTGTGTCTGCGTGGGTTTCCTCCGGGTGCTCGGGTTTCCTCCCACAGTCCAAAGATGTGCAGGTTAGGTGGATAGGCCTTGATTAAATTGCCCTTCGTGTCCAAAAGGTTAGGTGGGGTTACGGGGATAGGGTGGAAGTGCAGACTCGATGGGCCGAATGGCCTCCCTCTGCACTGTAAATTCTGATTCTAACATTTACAAAAGCAGTACGGCAGTGTTTGCAATATAAATACTGCCTAATGCTATTGCAGTTTACACACAAAAAATGATGGTGGGAGGGTTGGGCTCTGTGCAGGTGCTCCACTAAGGCCCTGAAATGTTCTTGGTGCCCAGGGCATCCCTTTCACATTCGGTGGATGTGCATTCATCTGGTTAACTCACATAGTAGACATCGCATTCTTAAGTCCCATCACCTTTCCTACCTTTTCCTCTTTTAAGATCCCTCTTAGGAAACACCTATGACTTGGTTTTTGGTGAGTCCTCCTTTGGCTTAGCATCTATTTTTTGTTTATATCTCTGAAATATTTTGAGACTTTTTTTCTGCATTAAAAGTACTGTATGAATACAGGTTTTTGCTCACAGGTAAGAGTCAAGTTCCAAGTAATTGAAACAAATTTGCAGTATCACTGAAATCTTTGCTAATTGATAATTTTGTTATGAATAACTTTAGTTTGGGCTCCACCTTGGTTTATAATACTAATAATAATACTAGTGTCACAGGTAGGCTTACATTTACACTGCAATGAAGTTACTGTGAAAATCCCTGAGTAGCCACATTCCAGCGCCTGTTCAGGTACACTGACGGAGAATTCAGAATGTTCAATTCACCTGACAAGCACGTCTTTCTGGACTTGTGGGAGGCCACCAGAGCACCCGGAGGAAACCCACGCAGACATGAGGAGAATGTGCAGACTCTGCACAGACAGTGACCCAAGCCGGGAATCGAACCCGGGTCCCTGGTACAGTGAAGCAACAGTGTTCACCACTGTGTTACCATGCTGCCCTTTTAGTTGACGTGGTGAACGTACTGCATTAACCATTCACCATGTATGTAACTGTACCACGCTGTTGCCCATGAGGACTCCACCTATGGACCATTGTAAAGTATTACCTGTGATGTACCATGTTGGTGCCTTTGTGGGCTCCGCCCCTGTCTCCTCCCCTTGAGAGGAGGTATAAAGATCAGCTGCCCTGGAGGCAGCTCTCAGTAGCAGAGCAGTCGCAGGCAGGCACTGTTCCAGTTGATTAAAGCCACAGTTTACTTCAACTCCTTGTTTCACGTGAATTGATGGTCGCATCAATTTAATCTACTACAACACCACAATGGAATCGGCCCTCAAACCTGACCGACTGGAGCTCGACCCGCAAGCCGCGGAGGCGAAAGGGATTTTTTCGCACTGGCTCCATTGTTTTGAGGCCTACCTCACAACCTCCTCCTCGCTTTCCGTCTCCGACGATCAGAAGTTGAGCCTCCTCCACGCCCGGGTGAGCCATCAAATCTCTGTACAACTCGAGGAAGCTTCCACCTACGCAGACGCCCTCGCAATGCTGAAGCGTCTTATGTAAGGTTAGTGAACGAGGTTTATGCGCGGCATCTCCTCACTACTCGCCGCCAATGCCCCGGGGAATTGCTAGAGGAGTACCTACGCGACCTCAAAGTCCTTGTGCGAAGTTTCAACTACCAGGCCATTACAGCCACTCAACGTATGGACCTCGCAGTCCGGGACGCCTACATGGCTGGAGTCAGGTCCAACTACGTGAGACAGCGCCTACTCGAGAAGGGTGCCCTAGACCTGGAAGAGACGGAAAAGCTAGCCTCCTCCCTAGAAGTAGCGTTCCAAAGCCTCAACGCGTTCCTGTCTGATCATGTGACCCCCCTCGTGGACCCCCGACCACAGAGTACCCCAAGCCTGTGCCATGCGGCTGCCTGCTCAACACAGGGGGGGGGGGGGGGGGGGGGGGCTACCCTGCTATTTCTGTGGCCAGCATCAGCACCCCAAGCAGCGCTTCCCGGCCCGAAACGCGAACTGCAGCGGAAAAAAAGGACATTTTGCTAAGGTTTGCCTGGCCTGGTCCAAACCGTGAAAATCGCAGGCCCGACCCTCAGACTCACAGGCCCGCAGCTCCTGCAGTGTAGCAGCTTGCCTGCCGGCTCCGCCCCTAGACACGCCATCGGCCTCGTGCTGTCCGTGGGGGGCAGCCATCTACAAGCCCGCACAACGTGTGCGACTCACGTGGGCCGCCATCTTGGCCACCTTCGTCCATGCGGCCCGCCACATGTGACTCGTGGGGGCCGCCATCTTGGACGCCATCTTCCTCGCTGTCTGACACATGCGACCAATGGGGGCCGCCACCTTGGCCGCCATCTGTAACGCCGCCCGACACTTGAAACCGACGAGGGCAGCCATCTTGGGACCACCCTAGCACCTCCGACCACGCCGGCTAACAGCAACTCAGCGTGGCCACCCTGGACCAGTCACGACCCAAATACCTCCGGAGCTCCATGATGACCATCCGGGTAAATGGACACGAAATACCTTGCCTCTTCGACTCCGGGAGCACGGAGAGTTTTATTCATCCAGACATGGTAAGACGCTGCTCGCTCCCAATCTTCCCAGTGCACCAAATGATCTCCCTCGCTTCTGGGTCGCACTCGGTGCAGATCCGGAGGTGCACTACCACAGCCCTAGCAACACAGGGCGCCGAGTACGCCGATTTTAAGTTATATTTACTCCCCAACCTATGCGCTCCTCTCCTGTTGAGATTGGATTTCCAGTGTAACCTCAAGAGCCTAACTCTGGGGCAGCACGGTGGCCTAGTGGTTAGCACAACCGCCTCACGGCGCTGAGGTCCCAGGTTCGATCCCGGCTCTGGGTCACTGTCTGTGTGGAGTTTGCACATTTTCCCCGTGTCTGCGTGGGTTTCGCCCCCACAACCCAAAAATGTGCAGAGTAGGTGGATTGGCTACGCTAAATTGCCCCTTAATTGGAAAAAATAATTGGGTAATCTAAATTTAAGAAAAAAAAAAGAGCCTAACTCTGAAATTCGGCGGCCCCTACCCCCACTCACCGTATGTAGCCTTGCGACACTAAAGGTCAACCCTCCCCCGCTCTTCGCAAATCTCACTGCCGACTGTAAGCCAGTCGCCACCAGAAGCAGGCGGTATAGCATTCAGGACAGGAGTTTTATCAGTCCGAGGTCCAGCGACTCTTGCGGGAGGGGATCATCAATGCCAGCAATAGCCCCTGGAGAACTCAGGCGGTGGTCGTCATGACCAGGGAAAAGAACCGGATGGTTGTAGATTACAGCCAAACCATAAACCGGTACACGCACCTTGATGCGTACCCGCTTCTCCAGATCGCAGACATGTGTTCTCCACGGTGGATCTGAAGTCTGCGTACCACCAGCTCCCAATCCGCCCCGGGGGACCGCCACTACATGGCCTTTGAGGCAGACGGCCACCTCTTCCACATCCTCCGAGTCCCCTTCAGCATCACAAACGGGGTCTCGGTCTTTCAAAGAACCATGCACCAACTGGTGGACCAGTACGGGCTGCGGGCCACACTTCTGCACTTGGACAACGTCACCATCTGCGGCCATGATCAGCAGGACCACAATGCCAACCTCCAGAGATTTCTCCAAACCGCCCAAACCCTTAACCTCACTTACAACAAAAAGTGCGTTTTCCGCACTACCTCGGCTACGTCGTGGAAAACGGGGTTCTGGGACCCGACCCCGACCGTATGCACCCCCTCCTGAAACTCCCCCTTCCCCACAACCCCAAGGCCCTGAAAAGGTGCCTTGGGTTCTTTTCCTATTACGCCCAGTGGGTCCCCAACTATGCGGACAAAGCCCACCCACTAATCTAGGCCACCATCTTCCCACTGGCGGCCGAGGCCCGCCGGGCCTTCAGCTGCATCAAGGCGGACATCGGCAAAGCTGCAATGTGCGCGGTGGATGAGTCCGTCCCCTTCCAGGTGGAGAGCGACGCATCAGAGGTCGCCCTCGCCGCCACCCTCAATCAGGCAGGCAGGCCAGTAGCATTTTTTTCACGTACCCTCACCGCCCCTGAAATTCGACACTCTTCGGTCGAAAAAGAAGCTCAAGCCATTGTGGAAGCCGTGCGGCACTGAAGGCACTACCTCGCTGGTAGGAGGTTTACCCTCGTCACCGACCAACGATCAGCAGCCTTCATGTTCGATAGTATGCAGCGGGGCAAAACAAGAATGATAAGATCTTGAGGTGGAGGATCAAACTCTCCACCTATAATTACGATATAGTATATCGTCCTGGGAAGTTCAACGAGCCCCCAGATGCCACTTGTGCCAGCGCGCAAGATGACCGACTCCGGGCTATGCATGATGACCTCTGCCACCTGGGGGTCACCTGGCTTCTCCACTACATCAAGGCCCGCAACCTGCCCTACTCCACTGAGGAGGACAGAGCCATGACCAAGGACTGCCCGATCTGCGCAGAGTGCAAGCCGCACTTCTATCGACCAGATAAGGCCCACCTGGTAAAGGCATCCCGGCCCTTTAAGCGCCTCAGAATCAATTTCAAAGGGCCCCTCCCCTCCACCAACCGCAACCCATATTTCCTCAACGTCATTGACGAATTCTCCCGTTTCCCCTTTGCAATCCCCTGCCCCGACATGACCGCCGCCACCATCATTAAAGCCCTACATAGTGTCTTCATCCTGTTAGGTTTCCCCACGTATGTTCACAGTGACCGGGACTCGTTGTTCATGAGCGACGAACTGCGTCAGTACCTGCTCAGTAAGGGCATCGCCTCGAGCAGGACTACCAGTTATAACCCGCGAGGAAACAAGAGGTGGAGAGGGAGAACACAACGGTCTGGAAGGCCGTCCTCTTGGCTCTACGGTCTAGGAATCTCCCAGTCTTCCATTGGCAGGAGGTCCTCTCCGACGCACTCCACTCTATTAGGTCCCTCCTTTGCACAGCCACAAACGAGACCCCTCATGACCGCCTGTTTGTTTTCCCCAGGAAATCCACCTCCGGGGCCTCGCTTCCATCCTGACTGAAGACACCGGGGCCCGTCCTGCTCCGCAAACACGTCAGGAGCCATAAGTCCAACCCCCTGGTCGAGAGGGTCCAGCTCCTACACACCAACCCCCAGTACTCATACATAGAACACCCCGACGGCCGACAGGGTGCAGTTTCTCTCCGGGACCTAGTGCCCGCAGGTTCCACTACCACCGCCACCTCAGCGTACCCCGCCCAGCCTACGCTGACCAGCACCCCCACTCCTACATGGCACCCGCACCCCCTCCCACCCCCCATTCCCCCTTTACCGACCCACAGGAACTAAGCTGCAGAAGACACATTCCTGGAGTCCGCGTCTATACCCGCACCGGCAAATTCACTACCCATGCCCGTACGGATGAGTTCCACACCCGGGCCAGCTGCGATACCAGAGCTTCGGCGATCACAGCGCATGGCCCGGGCACCGGACAGGCTGAACTTGTGAACCCTTCACCCCTGCCGGATTTCATTTTTTTAACAGGGGGTGAATGTGGTGAACGTATTGCATTAACCATTCACCATGTATGTAACTGTACCACGCTGTTGCCCATAAGGGCTCCACCTACAGACCATTGTAAGGTATTACCTGTGATGTATCATGTTGGTGCCTTTGTGGGCTCCGTCCCTGGCTCCTCCCCTTGAGGGGAGGTATAAAGAGCAGCTGCCCTGTAGGCGGCTCTCAGTAGCAGAGCAGTCGTTGGCAGGCACTGTTCTAGTCAATTAAAGCCACAGTTTACTTCAACTCCTTGTTTCGCGTGAATTGATGGTCACATCAGTTGGGTCTCTTTATTTTGAAGCTATCCAAACAATGCTATGGATTTTTTTCTGGTACAACTGAATATTTTAGTCCATTTCCAGAATTGCTCTGACCATAACCGATGAAAGGTGAAACTCTTCCATTTTCTTATTTCAGTAGACAATTTATTGCATATTAAATTATGCTCTGGATAAATTAGAAAAGCAATCAAGCACTGTAGCTTTAAGTAATTGGAGAATTGCTGTTGATTATTTGAACTAAAGGTACTGTATAAAATTATTAAGTAGCATTCATAATCACTTTGAAAATTACAGTTTATTTCCTTGCTTGATTGGATCTTAATTAAGTGTGGCCCTATTGTCCTTTGATTTTCTTTTTGGCTTGTCAATCTGAATGTATTAATAAATCCCCCATGGAAGCTCGTGAAAATATGTTTGTTTTGACCAACAAGAAATATTAGCAGAATTGTGCGATGGGATGAATATATAGCATAAGTCTGCACAGCAGAGGCACTTAATCAGCAGACGCTGCAATCTAATATAATATTTAAACCTGGTTTTTCAGCGTGATGAAGAAATGAGTGAGAAAGGGACATTCTTTACTTGGTGAGAGCAATATTTTCTTAATGCTATGTTGTTTCTGAAGTTGCAATGCCTCTTTTATAATCCATTTATTCATTTCAAATCAGCCAATTTTTAAACAGGCCCATTAGTAAATAGGTATTAGAAATTAGTAATATGTAAATGACTTTTAAATGGAAAGGATATAACAGAATTAATGCAGAAATGGTATTTCAAAGTAATGATCCTTTATTTCATATTATGATTTAAACCTAAAGGGCTCAACAAGAAAAATGCTCAGTCCAATTCTGGCTTTCATGGGGAGATTTTCCATTGCATCTAGGATTCCCACAGTTGCTTTAGGACAAATAAAATGCAACTGATATTAATGAGGATGATAATAGAGATATACCATGCACTGATGAATCTGCTATTTGTTGACTGTGATTCTAGCACTTATGAACATATAAATATATGAAAAGACCATCAAGCAGGAGAAGAATATGAGAGCATCAATATTCACAATCTGTGGGAGGCTACAAATTAATGCATTTCTGGTGGGAGGAAAACCCTCGAAAAAGTTTGTGAACAATAGCAATAACTCTGTAAAATTTAAAGGATGATCACATAAGCTCCAGGGGACCATGTTACTCTTCACACAAACTCAGCTAAACTCTACACCTCCACTAGAGGGCAAATGCTCTCTTCCCTCAAAAACTTGGTCAGCACCTCCAAAGATTGTAGTGCGACTATACCCTATATGTGTGAGCTGAGAAAAGATGTTCTGTGTGGTAACAAAGCCAAATTTTTGTTGATATAATTTATGGTCAAGATTTTTAATTCTGCTATCAATATCCATTTTAAAAATCAAGTTCTCACATCAGCTCCATTTATTGCCAATGATCAGCGCACAGTCAATGGGGATACAAGTCAGAGTGCAACAGCGCCCTGTCCTTTCAATGCCAATCGTACCCGAGTCCTGTGAATAAAGGTGATCACTCATCTAGGTTGGAATTCCTGAGGGAAGTTGGTGCCGAGAATTACTTCAAGGACAGGATATGCCAGGTGTTTCTAATGTTGCTTCTAATTTTTCTTTGTTGTGCGTGGCTTGTTTATTGCAATGTGTCGTACATCCCAGATGCCTGCCTGACTGGGCACTAGTACAGCTTAGAGGGACTATTGGTCAGGTACACTGGGCTGGATCTGTGAAGAGGCATGGAGACACCATGGATATTTAAAGGTGACAGATAGGACCTGACTTTGGAATTCTTGCCCATCCCTCGCACTCCCAATTTTCACTCCCTGGGAGAAGATTGTGGACAGTGGCGGGAGACATCACATAGCCCCCTCCCCCTCCCCCAGTGCCCCCCACCCAACCAAACTTTTTGTGGCGTCAGACCAGCCCCACAAAGGTGTTTTAAACCACAGTCAGTGGCGGAATGGCCAGGGTGTCAGCTTGCCCGATGGCAAGTGGGCCCCTGCTGAAGTGGGCCCCTTACATCAAATAAAAATGCAATAAAGAAACAAACACAGACAACTGTTTTAGTAATAAAAAGGAATAAGAAAAAAAGAGAACAGGACACAAATAAGCAGCGCATGAAAAGGAACGAAGCAGGGGAGGTAGTGGAAGGATGTGGAATAGGGGGGCCCAGTTCGGGCATAATTAAGGAAATTCCATGTTTTCAGCAAGAGTGTGTGAATTTAAAGATAAAGTTACAATTCGTGATTTGAGATGGTCGGCAACTTCAAAGGATATCAAACAGTAGTCTTGGTTCAGCCGGTACATCGGTCCGGGGCCCGGAGAGCCAAGAAGGGGCCCGTGAATCTCTGAAGGGCCCTTAAAAATTATAATTAATTAGATAAATAAACCTCCAACTTCTTTCCTGAGATTTGTATTCTAACTTAATAAAATATAATTGTTTTTAAAAAGAGCAATACCAAATAAAAATGCATTAAAGAAACAAACAAATAATCACTCAGTGTATGAAGGAACGAAGCAGTGTTAAACAGATGTGAAAAGGAGTGGAGGGGGTGGGGGGGGGGGGGGGGGGAGGGCTGGTTCACCCGGGTCGGACATAGTTGGAAATCCACGTTTTCAGCAAGAGTGTGTGAATTTAAAGATAAAGTTACAGTTCGTGATTTGAGATGGTCGGCAACTTGAAAGGATATCAAGCAGTACATAGGGTCATGAGGTCACCGAAAAGGAGAAGCGGTACCTTTGACCGTGAATCATGAGATCAAAGATATTGAAGTGATAAGCCATGATTGGTAAACTCAAAGGGTTGCAACTTGTAACACTACACTGTATCAAACTGGACATGTTAACTTTGGTCGTGGGACCATTCTTAATGTCTTACTATAGTCGGACCAAACTTCTAAGTTTCAACAGTTGTCTCAGTTGCTTGCTGGTGTGAACACTGGACAGTGGATTGTCTCCTCTTCTGAAGCTGCATAGGCCACAGTAGTATTGACTAATGAACATAGCCTATTGAAGTGTAAGTAAGTCACTTTATATTTTTTATCAAGTAGGGGTTTATCTGGCGTTCCTTCAAGTTATTCTTGCAATTATCAATATTCATTTTTCCCAATGTGGGCTATTTTTAATTAAGTTTTTATTTCAGGAATATTACCCCTACCAGCATTGAAAAGAAAAAGCATAAATCTGGGTCACAAAAACACAAAGAACAAAAAGAAGCAGAAAGGAAGGAATCAGCCAAGCGATGCAGGCCTATTACAGAGTTTATAATACCACAAGCACAATCCACATCAATATCCAGATCTGCAACAAATAATCAAGAAGCAAGAAACAATGCTCATGGTGATGATGCAATGACATGCGAGTTACAAGAACAGAGAAGAGCTACTTTGAATGTAGAGACAAATACAAGTGCATCCATTACTAATCAACCCAGGCCCAATATTTCTTCTGGCTTCCTTGTTCCGGTATCTGTACTGCCTGTAGTTGCAACATCTGAACACATAGCTTCAACTAGTGACAGGAAATCAGATATTCCTTCAAGCATAAATGACTTGGTTTCTGAAGCACATCCTGTAAATGAACCTACGCAAGAAAATGAAAGATCAATTACTGGAATCTTCCAATATCCATCACGAGCAAAGCTAAAACAGTTTTTTGCTGAACATCCACTTCAGCCACTTGATGATCTGCCATTTGATGCTCGTTTGTATGAGAGGAAAATTATGAATGACTCAGTCTCAAGAAAATGTCTAACATATAACAAAGAAAATAGATGCTTATATTGTTCATACTGCTTAGCCTTTGAGTTTCCCAACACTTGTAATCCATCACCCTTTGTACGTGGCTTTAGTGACTACAGGCTTATTAGCCAGAGCTTGACTTTACATGAACGACAACAACACATGTCAGAAATGCTCAGCAATATATCAGTGTGGTTAATGATGGCACCTTAGATAAATTTTTTGCAGCATCACTAATTAAAAGGAAAGAAGAAGTATTGAAGCAGAGAAGTATTGTCATGAGGATTATAGACATCATAAAGATGTTAGGCAAGCAAGCACTTCCTTTTCGAGGGCACAGAAATGAATCGGCCTGCACTCTAGATAATGAGGTTCTGAATCATGGCAATTTTTTAGCTACAGTGCAGTTGATGGCAAAATATGACCCCATTATGGCAGCTCACGTTTCTGCAGTGCAAAACAAGTCTAAACAAAGAATCAAACGATTAGAGCAACAAGGAAAGGCTCAAAGTAAAGGCCATGGTGGACTTCTTACATACCTGAGTAAAACAACTATAAACATGTTAATCAAAATTATGAAGAATATGATACAAGAAAGAATTAGTCATGAAGTTTCTCAAGCAAAATATTATTCTATTCAGGTTGATTCAACACAAGATAATTTATCCATCGATCAGTTTAGCATTATTACTTGGTATGTGCTTAAAGGTATTATCTGTGAGCGACTACTTTCAGTTGTGCCAAGTAATGATGGTACAGGACAGGGACTTTTTGATCTATTGATTGAAACATTACAGCATCTTAAAATAGACCCCCAAAAATGTTTATCTGATAGCACAGATGGCGCTGCAAGCTACCATGGCCAGTATAATGGTTTACAAAGTAAAATTGCTGATGTGGCTGATGAACATGTTCATATATGGTGCCCATGTCTTGAATTTGGTAATAACTGAAACAACAAAATGTTGTGTGCCTGCAGTTTCTTTTTTCAATTTGCTCCAGAATATAGCAACTTTTGTGAAAGCATCACACAAGAGAATGGCTGTATGGATAGAAGTTGTTGGAAAACATCTAGGACAAGAAATTTAAACCAATTAAAGCTCATTGGTGAGACCAGATGGTCAGGAAAATCCAATGCAGCAACAACTATATTTGGACATTTTGATGATGCCGCTGCCAGTACTTTCGTAAATCTATTGACATGCTTATCAATGATACAAGATTCAGAAATGTTTGATGCAAAAACAAAACATGAAGCAAATGTTTTACTTCAAAGTCTTCTAAAGTTTGAAACCATATTGACAGCATTTACTTACTTGTATATATTTGAAACTACAACCCCGTTATCAAGTTATCTACAGACAAGTGGTTTAGATATGTTTACTGCATGGAGTTTGGTAGATTCAGCTACAACAAAGTTGAAGGAACCGACAAGAACATTTGATAACGTTCACAGCAAGGCTTTGGAATTTGTAAATAAATGTAATGACAGGATTTCACAGATGAATATGGATGAAAATCAAAAATTGGAAATTGATGCGTTGGAAACAGCATTGCCAGTTAAGAGGCAGAGGAAGAAGAAAAGAATGGCAGATGAGCTTATTGATGATGAAAGAAATTCCTCAGATTCTCTAGCTGATTTTCGAGTAAATGTGTTTA
This sequence comes from Scyliorhinus canicula, assembly GCF_902713615.1. NCBI lineage: Eukaryota > Metazoa > Chordata > Chondrichthyes > Carcharhiniformes > Scyliorhinidae > Scyliorhinus > Scyliorhinus canicula. Next base: position 177,088,358 of record NC_052149.1, on the reverse strand, counting down.
ACCTAATAATGCATCGCATTGTCCAGTCACTAGAATCACGCTTTGTACAACACAAACAGTTGTATAAATATTTATCCTGCTTGGACCCAGCAATGTTTAAAACTATTGCAGAGAAGGGCCTTGAAGATGAAGCATTGGAAGGTATTATTAAGCTGTTTCCACAAATCAGCAAAAATCAAGTAATATTGGAATTGTTTTCTTTTGCTTCAAACTTTGATGTATTAAAGCTATTGCTTAATGATGGTGAGAATATGGATTCCAGTTGCAACAATTGTAAAATTTGCAGCACTTGCCCATCGTGTGTACTAAAAATTCTGGCATCCAACAGACTTCATGACAAGGCATATGATAACCTTTATGAACTTTATGAAGTCATCTGCACACTCTCAGTTACTCAAGTCCAATGTGAGAGGATATTTTCAAAGCTAAAGATCATAAAGACAAGGTTAAGAAATTCTCTGTCTGAATCTTACATGTTGCTATCCATTCAAAAGGAATTGTTAGATGAATTGGATGCAGGAGCAATTATTGGCAGATTCGCACAATCATCTAGCGAACACAAACGATTGCTCTTAATATAGTGGACTGCGTGCAATGCTCTATTGTGCTTTTGAACTATCTGTTAATGTGTAAATTGTGCAGTAAACTATTTAAAAATATCAACCAATTACTTAAAATTAAAAAAAACCAATTATAACATTCTGTATTTACATTTGGTATCTACTGCCAGTAATATGTACAGTAAATGTACACTGTAATTACTAAGAAATACACATTTTTTCCACAAAAAATTTAATTGTACCCTTTTTTCCATATGTATTTTTTGAAAATTCTATTTATTCGTTATGAAAATTAAATGATAGCATTGTAGTTGTGGGTGGGCCCCCTTTGTCTCCTGGCAACCAATATTTTTAGACCCAGTCCGCCACTGACCACGGTACATATGAGGGAACCTTTTGAAGGATAACATACCCATGCCCACCCACCCCCAATGGCCCCTCATACCCACCATGCTAACACAGAACACTTCCATGCCCACCTATCCAGTGTGCACCCTCTACAGAAACAATGAACCCTATAGCATGAATAGAACCCTATAGAATGGAATGCCTGGAGAAGCTTAAAAACCAACCATATATAAGTTTCTTTATAAAAAACATTTGTTAATACAACTGTATAAATGTGTGAATCAACTGGACCTTTGAATAGCAGAAACTACAAGTGCTTGGCAACCATTTATCTTTTGTAAATAAACATTGAGCCATTGACAAAATAAATCTTAAATAAAGAGCTGCCAATCATGCAATGCTTTCTCCTGGATGCACCTGTTTTAGCAGATTAATGGAAGTCTGCACTCTCAGTCAAGACCTGTTATGCATGTCATGACTTTGCCTAGTAACCGCAGTAACACAAATCTAACAAGACATAATAGGATGCAATGTGCCCAGCAATGGGTAGAAATCTGCCAAGCAACAGCAATTGCCAGCAGGCAAATGGTAGGATGAGATGTGCCTTTCCCATAATGAGAAGTCTTACAACATAAGGTTAAAGTCCAAAAGGTTTGTTTCAAACCACTAGCTTTCGGAGCACTGCTCCTTTCTCAAGTGAATGATGAGGTAGGTCCCAGAAACAGATATACAGACAAAGTCAAAGGTGCAAGACGATACTTTGAATGCGAGCATTTGTAGGTAATTGAGTCTTTACAGATAGTTTTTACAGATCCAGAGAGAGGAGTAATCCCAGGTTAAAGAGGTGTGAATTGTCTCAAAACAGGACAGTTGATAGGATTTCGCAACCCCAGGCCAGATGGTGGGGGCTGAATGTAATGTAACATGAATCCAAGGTTGAGGCCGTACTCATGTGTGCGGAACTTGGCTAAAAGTTTCTGCCCAGCAACCAAAAAAAGACATTTCTCAGAGGTGATTGTCATCCCTTGATTGAGTAGTAATTATAATTACTACTCAATTTAAATTATGGATTTATTTATTTGGATATTGTTTGGGGAAAGTCTTCCGGAGTTCAGGGATTATACTTTGGGACAAGGGATACATTTTACATAAACTGTGTATATGTTTATTAATTCATATACTTAATTGCCTTCGCGTAGTATTGTCCTGTTTGTGTATATTTGTCTTTTTTCTAATTTAATAAGTGGTCTTTAATAATTGTTGCATGACAACTAGGCTGCTTATTCTCATTGGGTGTTTCACTTAACTCCTCACACCATTCAAAACTCAAAATTATGCATCCCCACAAACCTATGATCCAAGTTGGGATATCCTCGCAGATAACATCAGTGTGGTTTGTCACACTTGGTTGACGTTCAGCAACATGTACCGGTCCCCCCGGGATGATGAGCTTCAAGGCAACCTGTTCCCCATGGTGTGGGCGCAGTGCTGGGAAATTACCCCAGCTCCTGCTTCAACATGAAAATCCAACCCAGTGACTGCTCACTTTTGTGGGACCATTGTTTTTGTTGCTGTGTCGCCCAGATAAATGGGGTCAGATTCAAATCAATTTTCAATTTCAAATCAAATCAAAGAGAATGGTGCATTGCTGAGAAACATGTGGCTGGGGGAACCAGAGAATTCCATCCAAGTTATAATGCTAGTACTTTTATTCCTCATTATCCATCAGTAGGGAGACCAAAACTAAATGTAATGCTCCAAACATGGGCATGTCAAATCCTTATGTATTCAAATATACTGCTCTTAGTTTTATACTCTATTGAACTCGCAATACTCCTGAGAAATGTGTTTCCTTCCTGTATAACGTAGCATGGTGGTTAGCATAAATGCTTCACAGCTCCAGGGTCCCAGGTTCGATTCCCGGCTGGGTCACTGTCTGTGCGGAGTCTGCACGTCCTCCCCGTGTGTGCGTGGGTTTCCTCCGGGTGTTCCGGTTTCCTCCCACAGTCCAAAGATGTGCGGGTTAGGTGGATTGGCCATGCTAAATTGCCCGTAGTGTCCTAATAGTAAGGTTAAGGGGGGGAGTTGTTGGGTTGCGGGTATTGGGTGGATACGTGGGTTTGAGTAGGCTGATCATTGCTCGGCACATCGAGGGCCGAAGGGCCTGTTCTGTGCTCTACTGTTCTATGTTCTATAACGGCCTGATATTTCTTGTGACTCTTTAGTCGATAAGTAATGACAAGCGCTGTTCCTGTTCTGTTACTTTTAATCAACATTCTTGCATCAAGTATGTCTGGAGTTGCTTGGCATTCCTCCACATTAAACAAAATCTGTCATTATTCACACAGTATATCAAAATTAGCTTTCAGTCTGCATAGTTCGTCCCTTTTTGCAATCTTTGTAAACATTTTTATATCATCCCCCTGCTTAACAATGGTATAGCTGTTCTCCTCAAGGTTTTTAATAAAAATAATGAGCAATAAGAGATCACTACCAAATCTAATCCTATTGTCAGGTCCCAATCTGAGCCTTTTCACAGTTACACTTTTCATAATTATTTTCAACATCTAAAAACACTATAATGTATATTTTTTTCCCCATTAATTGTCTTGATAGAAATTTAACAAAACATTCTGGAACCTTTTGATTACAGAAACAGCCTATTCACCCCATTATGTGATTAAGTTGGTTATATTAACATCAGCCCATCTCATGAAAGCACTCTTTTCCACCTCTGCAATACTGTTAATAATAACACATTATTACTTTGGCAGTCATTTTAGTAAAATATTTCCTTTCTCAAGGAGTAAATTTGTATTTTTATTAATTGCTGTGGCCTGTGCTCACTGTGCAGTCACAGATAGAATGAGGGTTAGATTTGGTATTTTTGATACGATTATAAAGAATACTGACTGGAAAATAAATCTTTGATTTTTAAAAACAATCATTACAGTTTGGCAATAGCTGTAAATTGAACTCCCAACTGTAGAAGTTGGCCTCTTTAAGGAGCGATCTTCTGAAGGATCATGCAGACCAAGGCAGGCCAGCAGCACAGTTTAATTCCCGTACCAGCCTCCCCGAACAGGCGCCGGAATGTGGTGACTAGGGGCTTTTCACAGTAACTTCATTTAAAACCTACTTGTGACAATAAGTGATTTTTCAATTGTACACAATATGAGTAGTTCATCATCACTGTAAATTCTATGATCTATGATCTGCATGTGTAATTAGAAGTTATATGTTTTATTGTTGTAGTTCTAACATCCGACCAGCAGGTGGGGCGAGTATGGAGTCCCGGGACCCGGATACACCATGTGTACCTTCAGAAGGTGTTTGTAAGGAGTTGATCGCAGTCGCATATTGGAGCAGCTTTGTTGTATCTTAGTGTAAGTTAGTGTTAGACATTTCTTACTAACTGTATTCAACTTCGATATTTTAGTTATTTGTTAGTGTAGTGTTAGTAATAAATAACTTTGTTTATAAAACAAAGTCTAATGTTCTTTGTTCACACGGCAACATCGAGGTTCCACATCAGCCCAATCAATGAACATTACAACATCTATCTTTGAGAAGGGGTTCAGCATCGGAGGCTGCAGAACACATCAGCTAGATTGGTCACCTCCACGAGGGAAGCTATTAAGATAGTTGGGGCGACCAAAACACCTGTGAGCTATTGGCAGCAATCTGCCCAACATTGATTAATCGTGGTGTCTGGGCAAGGACCAAGCCAATGGGCTGTGACTGACATCAAAACATTAAACGCAATTGGTTAGAAATTTCCAGAATTAAAGGAGGAGGCCTCCAGTAAGTATCAGGACATTTTTCAGGATGAACTGGGGAAAATCAGAAGCTTAAAAGCAAAAATTCACATAGATACGGAAGTTTTTCAGGATGAAACCTGTGACCTATGCTTTGCTGGAGAAAGTTGAGTCCAAGCTAGAAAGTCTTGAAGAATTGGGTATCATCTAGCCAGTCTAGTTTGCTGAATGGGCAGCCCCATAGTACCTGTTGTTAAACCAGATAAGACAATTCGCATCTGCGGGAATTCTAAATTAACAGTAAACCCAGCAGCAAAGCTGGAAAGATATCCTATTCCAATGATAGAGGATTTATATGCAAGACTGGTTGGTGGATATTTATACACAAAATTGGATGTGAGTCATATCAACAGTTGGAGTTGGATGATGCTTCCAGAAGCTATAGGACATAGAACAGTACAGCACAGGCCCTTCGACCCTCGATGTTGTGCCGAGCAATGACCACCCTACTCAACCCCACGTATCCACCCTATACCCGTAACCCAACAACCCACCCCCTTAACCTTACTTTTAGGACACTACGGGCAATTTAGCATGGCCAATCCATCTAACCCGCACATCTTTGGACTGTGGGAGAAAACCAGAGCACCCGGAGGAAACCCACGCACACACGGGGAGGACGTGCAGACTCCGCACAGACAGTGACCCAGCCGGGAACCAAACCTGGGACCCTGGAGCTGTGAAGCATTTATGCTAACCACCATGCTACCGTGCTGCCCTATATGACTATTAATACCCATAAAGGATTATATCAGTGTAAACGCTTATCTTTTGGTGTGTCATCAGCTTGCACCATGTTTCAAAGAACTATGGAATGCTTATTACAGGGCTCTTCACATGTTGTTGTATATTTGTTTTTATTTATTTATTTATTTAATAAATTTAAAGTACCCAATTTTTTTTCCTCAATTAAGGGGCAATTTAGAGTGGCCAATTCACGTACCCTGCACATCTTTGGGTTGTGGGGGTGAGACTTACGCAAACACAGGGAGAATGTGCAAACTCCACATGGATAGCGACCCGGGGCTGGGATTGAACCCGGGTCCTCAGTGCCATTAGACAGTAGTGCTAACCACTGCGCCACAGTGCTGCCCCACTGTTGTTGTAAATTTGGATGACGTATTGATTATTAGTGCAGTCAAAAACCAGGATAACCTTAAAAATCACTCAGAAGATTTCAGGAGGCGGGAGCTAACTTAAAAAGAGAAAAATATACATCCCAGAACCAGCAAAGGAGCTTACGTCGGTTACAATGTGGATGCCCAGGGACTGCATCCTATGGAGGACAAAGTAAGGACAATAAAAGAGGCACCGGACCCTGGGAAAATTCGAAGCTTAAATCATTCCTGGGGATGATTAACAATTAAGGGCATTTCCTTCCAAATTTGTCCACATTATTAACCCCTTTACACAGGTTACTCAAGAATCACCAGAGACAGTTCTGGAAAGCACAACAGAGATAAGCATTTAATAAGGGAAACCAACTGTTGCATTCATCTTGCCTACTGGTTACCCCATCCAAGACGTTAACGCTAATGTGTGCTGCCTCCCCATATGGAGGAGGGGCAGTTTTACCTCACAGAATGGATGATGGTCTGAGAGGCCTGTTGCATATGTGTCAAGAACCCTTTGAGAAGTTGAGAAAGGTTATTCATGGATAGAAAAAGAAAAAGAGGGACTATCTGTTGTGTACGGAGTGAGAAACTTTCACCAGTATGTTTATGGAAGATATTTTATTGTTGTAATGGACCACAGGCCATTGTTGGGTCTTTTCAAGGAGGACAAGGCTATTTCACTGATTGCATTGACCAGGATTCAGCGCTGGGCATTGATCTTACCCGCTGATATATTTTAATACGAAAGGGAAAATGCTGGAAAATCTCAGCAAGTCTGGCAGCATCTGTAGGGAGAGAAAAGAGCTAACGTTTCGAGTCCAATGACTCTTTGTCAAAGCTAGCAGACAGAGAGAGGGGAAATATTTATACTGTGGAGTAGGAATGAAAGATGAGTCATAGCCAAAGAAACCCAGGGAAACGGGATGCTAATGGCCACAGAAACCAAGGGGAAGGAGTGCTAATGGCAGTCCCCAGAGAGGACAAAAGATGTGAAAGGTCAAACAGCAGGGAAACTAACATCAGAGGATGAACTGTAGGTGTGGGGGGAGGGGAAGGGGGAAGCAAAGAGGAGAAAGGTGCAGGAAAGGTGCAGGAAAGAAAGAAATGGTAAAAGACAGTTAAAATGAAATTAAAACAAATGGGTCGAGGTGGGGCTGATCATCTGCAGTTGTTGAATTCGATGTTCAGGCCGGAAGGCTGTAGTGTGCCTAACCGGAAGATGAGATGTTGTTCCTCCAGTTTGCGTTGCGCTTCACTGGAACATTTCAGCAGGCCAAGAACAGACATGTGGGCATGGGAGCAGGGTCTTTTGTTAAAATGGCAAGCAACAGGAAGGTCAGGATCCTGAATGCGAACAGACCGAAGATGCTCAGCAAAGCGATCACCCAGTCTGCTTTTTGTCTCTCCGATATAGAGGAGACCACATTGGGAGCAGCGAATGCAATAGACCAGATTGAAAGAGGTGCAAGTGAAATGCTGCTTAACCTGGAATGAGTGTTTTGGGCCTGGAATGTTAAGCATGGAAGAGGTAAAGAGGTAAAGTGTTACAACTTCTGCAATTGCATGGGAAGGTGCCATGGGTGATGGGGAGGTACTGGGTATGGTGGAGGAGTGGACTAGATTGTCTCGGAGGGAACGGTCTCTGCGGAATTCTGACAGAGGGAGTGAAGGAAAGATGTGTTTGGTTGTGGCATCACGCTGCAGTTAAAATGAAAATATATTTTAATATATATTTGATCACCGACCAGGGACCCAGATAGCCAACATTGATTCCACTGCCAGAGAATATACCACCTCTCACCAGTGGCATAAGAAATCATGATGGTGATGAACTTTCAAACTTTCAACTACACCAGTGTCAGCATTGCAAATAAAATTGTGGACCAGCAGAGACCTGCTGCTATCAAATACGAAACAATATATTAGTAGGTTGGCAGAATGAAAGGATTTCTGAAGACCTGAAGCCATAACACATTAGGAAAGCTAAGATGTGAGGACAGCACCATACTATGGGGAGTGAGAGTCCATGTGCAGGGCGAGAATTGCTCCTTGCAAAGTTGCATAGTGCCCATCTGAGAATGTCAAAAATGAAAATGCTTGCCAGGAGCGATGCTTGGTGGCCAGGCATCTATGCCAATATTGAGAGATTAGGGAAACACTGTGATCAGTGCCAGCTATAGCAGAAGTTACCTGCTGCAGCCCCTTTATACCCTTGGGAATGACCAGATTGACCATGGGTACGAGTCCACATAGATTTTGTAGGAGCATTGATTTGGTTGGAAGTATTTGAGATGAGTTTCACAATGGCACATGTCAGTCAGGAAGCTTTGCCAATGCTTTCGCTCCATGGGTTACCTGAAGTACTCATGTCGGGTAATGGATTGGCTTTTACAGGGGCGGCAGTGGTGTCGTGGCATTGTAACTGGGGTAGTAATACAGACACCTAGGGTAATGCTCTGTGGACCCACATTCAAATCCCAACATGGTAGATGATGAAATTTTAATTCAATAAAAAAAATATCTGGAATAAAAAGCCTAATGATGACTATGAAACCATTGTTGATTATCTGGTTCACTAATGTCCTTTAGGGAAGGAATTTTGCCATCCTTACCTGGTCTGGCCTACATGTGACTCCAGACCCTCGGCAATGTGGTTGACTCTTAAATGCCCTTTTAAAAGCCCCTGGCAAGTCACTCAGTTCAAGGGAAATTAGGGATGGGCAATAAATGCTGGCCCAGACAGCGATGCTCACATCCCATGAATGCATTTTCAAAAATGCTGAATTTCATAGTTTCATGCATTCCAATGAAATGAAGAATGTCAGAATTGCACCGTATCATCTCTCATCAAATGGACCTGCTGAGCGGGCCGTCCAAACTTTCAAGGCTGGCTTGATGATACGTCTTAATGAAACAAAAGTAGCTTGGTTCCCCTTAGCGTACAGGGACCACCCCTCATTTGACCACAGGTATATCTATAGAAAATGGTCATCATTCATCGTTAGACTTCTAATTCCAGATTTTTATTGAAGTCAAATTTTACTATCTGCAGTGGCGCGATTTGAACCTGGGTTCTCAGCGCGTTACTCTAGCTCTCTGGCTTAGTCCAGTGACAATACCATTATACTACCGTCTCACCTGAGACACCTCGCCAGGGTGTCGTTTAGCACTGGTTTTCACAAATGTGGACCAGGTGTAATGGCACTTGTGGGGTTCTCCGAGGCCATTCAGGCCCCAGGATGATCGGGCATTGGGTAGGGAAGTACCCTGGCAATCCTGCTGGCGCTGCCACCTAGGCACCCTGGTAGTGCCAGACTGACAGGGGCACTGCCACAGTACCAGTGCCAAGGTGCCCATTTGCCAGGTTCCCCATGCCAGGGATCAGGCCCAGGGGTGACTTCACATTGAGGGGTGCCCAAGGATCCCCCTTAGAAGTAATTTGGGTGCACTGGGGGGGTTCCAAGGCTGCAGCGGGGGCAATGGGAGGGGGTCAAAAAGCTGGGGCGGCATTAAAAAATGACTCTACGATCCATGAGTCATCTTCCTGCACTGGCGTGTTGTGTGCGGTTTTGCCGAGGCCATTAGAAAAGTCCTGTTGAGTAGCACGGCCGGGAAACATTCCACTAAACATGCTCAAAATGGGACTCGTTTTTGTCCTGCTGAATCTAGTGTGACAGCTTCTACAGAAAGTGCCCCCATGGAAGCACTCCACTCGGGGGAGTGCTGCGCTCTACGAGGAAGTGGAAGCCACCAGAGAGACTGAGTATTTGATGGACTGATAAAAAATATTCAGTGTTGTGAATTATGGGGAAATATATAACTTAGCTGCTATTCTGTGTATTAAAAAACTTAGAAGGGGAGGGGTGTGGCACCTTTAAGGGGTCTTTAAGTGTCATATAACACACTTGCCCAATAGTTAGTGCATGGAATTGCAGAGCAGAGCATGAACTTTTGCCCAGTTCGATCTAAGAAGCAGACTGGCATCATTGTGCTGCACTACTCTATGCAGAGCATGTTGTGTAAATAAACGTTCATTGTTTGTACCTCACAGGTGCAGCTAAATTACTACTCCAGCCAAATTGCATCATATTAAAATGTTGGCATCAAACATGCTCTTAATTAATTTTGAATGTTTTGAAATTCCTGATCTTGCCTGAAACCTTGTTGCAAGAATTTCCCTCATGCGAAATGAATTAATTTCCTGAAAATGTCTATAGAATGAAGACTCCTGTAAACATTCATCAACATATTTTAAAGCATAGAATAAAATCCATAGAATTCCTACAGTCCCTCAGGTGCCATTTCTTAATCTCCCGGGCGACCGCATGTACCATCTTCCACGGTAATTTTCAAACCCAGGGTCGCGATCCGCGGGTGGATTGCAGGCATGAGTCGGGAGGGTCGCAGGGCCATGTATTGCAGTGTTCCCGATCGCAGGAACAATGGCACAACTGGGCTTTAAAAATGTCAGCCGTGATTGTTTTTCAGAATGCCGGTGTGCGTGGCCCCTCAGCAGTACTCAGGCCTGGAGCCCAACGGGGCAGAATGCCTCCTCCTGATGTCAACACGCTGACCCAGGAGCAGATTTATTTATTTTAAATTGCAGGAATGTGTCGCGTTATTCACCCTGGGGTAACACGGACTGCAACACGATGCAGATAAATGATAAAGCACACACCAAAACGTAGGCGTTGGATCAATAAGATTTATTGAACTTCAGTAACGAAGCACACAGCTGCCTGTGGGTTGACTCTCTACTACTCTAAGTAAACTAACTTGATGGAACCATCAATTCACCAGACACGTGTTTCTGATATGAATCTAGGCTTTAATCGACTTACTTCAGAGCCAGCCTGTTACCCGTTGATGAACTTGTAGTGAACTCAGGCTGACTCTGGTCAAGGGTATTTATACAGCTGCACTAGGGGGAGGAGTTGTGGGCGGAGCCAAGGGTGGAGCCCAGTACAAGTTCCTGAGTGCTCCCAGCGCTACTCCCCCTAGTGGTAGGATAGCGCTACTGAGCTTACAAAGACAGTGTGAATTAACATATATACATCTATATATTACATTCACCACAAAACTCTAACTATCTAGACCAGGCTAGCTCTGATCCACATGTAGAAGGTGTTGAATGATTTGTACACCCTGACTGTCACCACAGCTGTCACCAGTGGAGGCAGAGTGCTGATGCCTCGTGTGTTTTATAGTTTGAAGCCCCCTCTGGTGTTCTGTCTGGTGATTGGTTGTGTTCTGTTCTGCATGTTGATTGGCTCACTTGAGTGTCTGTCACTGCCTGATTTTATCTTATGATGCGCATGGTGCATATTATGACATCCCGCCTTTAAAAAAAAAATTGTCGGTTGCTTATGGCATATACAACATATTTACAGAAGTAACTATTTACAGCAATTGGTGAGTGAATGCATATGTACATGTAAAGTGTCTAGCATGCAGAAACATAACAGTATATATACAAACAATCTATTTATAAGTCCAGTCGTTGGGGCTGTCGTCGGATTCTTGTGGACTGCCTGAGAGACGGAGGTGGGGATGATGACGTCTTGACAGGCTGGCACACAGCCAGACTGGTGGAGCGAGATGTCCGGATAAGGAATAACGACATCTGGGAACGTGAGATCTGGTGGTGGGCAGTCAAGTCTGCGTAGTGCCCTTCTGTTGCGCCTGATAATGGATCCATCCGCCATGCAAACCACAAACGACCTGGCAGCAGCCTGTCGAACAACAACAGCTGGAGCTGACCAGCCTCCACCAGGCAACTTGATGCGAACAGTGTCCTTCGGAGAGAGCACGGGCAGATCAGTAGCATGAGCACCATATATCAGCTTTTGCCGGGTTCTGATTTGCTGCATCTTTTGCAGCACCGGAAGGTGATCTAGGTCAGGTAAATGAATAGCCTGAACAGCCGTCCTCTGGATCCATGGCGGGATCAGGTTCTAAATCCAGCAGCCCGTGCTGCACAATTCGAACGCGTCTGTGTTGGAACTGGGATCGCTGGCCCCCTATCGGAGATGCAGACCTGCACAAGGCCGCATAATGGCCAGGTTTCTTGTAGTTGAGACAGTGCCTGCCTCTTGCAGGGCATTGCCACTTTAAATGGGCGGTGCTGCTGTTGGGGCACGTCATCACGTCGACGTTGTGATGCTCCGTGCGCGTCGCACATGCGCAATGCGGTCAGCTGCCGCTCGCACCTGCGCAGTGTGGTCTTCGGCCGCTTCGTTCTCCCGATCGTGGTGCGCATGCGTGGGACCCCTGGAAAAGCCCGCGAAATGGCCGCCTTCATCGATGTTCAGGTGCCGCATTCGGGCGATGGCCTATACACTCTCAGCTTTGTGGGAAGCAAGTTGGTCCTGCTCTGCCGACTTAAGGCGGGAAAAGCGACTTTTCGCCTGTTCTGGGACTTTGCACGTCTCAATGGCTACTGGCAGGGTCATATTTTTTATGTTTAGGAGCTGCTCCTGCAGGGTGTTGGAGTGGACGCCAAACACGATCTGATCTCTGATGAGGGAGTCAGCGATGTCACTGTAGTTGCAGGATTGCGCTAGAATGTACAGATGAGTGAGAAAAGACTGGAAAGGCTCATCCTTACCCTGAAGGCGTTGCTGGAAGACATAACGCTCAAAGCTTTCGTTCGTTTCAACTTCACAGTGACTGTTGAATTTGGCTAAGACGGTCTGGAACTTGGTCTTGTCCTCACCATCGGCAAAAGTGAGCGAATTGAAGATTTGGATGGACTGGTCCGCCCCAGTCGATAGTAGCAGCGCGATTTTTCGGGCATCGGACGCACTTTTGAGGCCCGAGGCCTCAATGTATAGACTGAATTTCTGCTTGAAGATCCGCCAGATTTCCAGAGATCCGGAGCTGTGGAGGTGCCTGGATTTTTCCATGCCGCTGGAAGGCAGTTACTGGTCGTCAGTGAATTTTCGAAGGTAAATTACTTAGAAGCAGTAGGCACTCCTGGTATCATGTCATGTTATTCACCCTGGGGGTAACACGGACTGCAACACGATGCAGATAAACGATAAAGCATACACCAAATTTAGGCATTGGTTCAATAAGATTTATTGAACTTCAGTAACGAAGCACACAGCTGCCTGTGGGTTGACTCTCTACTACTCTAAGTAAACTAACTCTATCTAGACCAGGCTAGCTCTGATCCACGTATAGAAGGTGTTGAATGATTTGTACACCCTGACTGTCACTACGGTTGTCACCAGTGGAAAGAAGCAGAGTGCTGATGCCTCGCGTGTTTTAGTTGGAAGCCCCCGTCTGGTGTTCTGTCTGGTGATTGGTTGTGTTCTGTTCTGCATGTTGATTGGCTCACCTGGGTGTCTGTCACTGCCTGATTTTACCTCATGATGGACATGGGTGCATATTATGACAGAATGTTCCTAATTGGAGCAGTGGCAGAGAGCGGGTCACGTGCCCGTACACTGATGCCTCGTGTTCTGGGCGTTTACAGCTGTCATTTATTACATCGGATCACAAGTCATTTGCTTGACCTCTTTCGCGAGGATAAGGCAGTGCAACTGATTGCATCAGCTCGAATTCAGAGATGGGCTTTACTATTGGCTGCATAATCGCTCAGGCATGTCAATTGAGAAGTCCACGCAAACTCCCTATTGGCCGGGCTTTGTCCGCTCCTGCGCGATTGGTCCCCAGCCAGTCGCGTGGTCCATGAAGTCTGATTCCCCTAAAGGGGCTATGCTACCACAACTACTATCTTCCACTTCACCCTGAATTGCTGCACCAGGGAATTTACAGAGAACCTGTAAACAAGGAAAGGGGACATCACAGTTTTCTCCCTTACAGAGGAGCAAGCACTTTTTGTCAGCATATCACAATTCCCAATGGTGCAGGGAGACATCAGCTGCATGCACATAGCTCTACATGCACCTCATCTCAATGAGGAGATGTACCAGAACTGCAAGGAGTACCACTTGAATAATGTAAAAGCTAATGTGAGGTCATGCATAGAGAATGATGCGTATGGTTGCTATCCTGGCATCCGTCACAACACTTCCAATCTACAGCTGTCAGACAGTCCTATCATATTTGGACCAACACACTGAACAAGAGGCTGGTTGCTGGGCAATAAGGGATACCCATTTTACACAAAGGTCATGGCTGCTCTCCACCACCTGGCCACATATGGATAGTAAACACATGGCAAAAGCATGAAGCCACCAGGAAATTTGTGCAGCAAATCATCAGCATTCTAAAACAACTACTCTGCTGCCTGGACCACCTGGGGGAAATCCTAAAATACTTGCACTTTTACCCCCGACAAACTATCCATGAGTGGATAATCAGATTCTGAGCCCCATAATATCAACCCCAGCCAGCAGTGGCCCTAGGGTTGCTGGCACCCCGGGCAAGCTGAACTTCGGCGCCCTTACAAGTGCCAATTTTAAAGGCCTCCAGCGCTGCGCTCCATCACCTTTCCCCGCTGCGGATAGCCTTTTCCTGCTCCCCACGGCGGCCCTCCTCCCGCCGAGGACCCTCCGTGCAGCCACTGCCTCACACAGACACTGAGCAGCCGCCAGCGGCTGAACCAGACCGGCAGGCGGCCGAGGCCAATCAACATGGCGGCCGCACAGGGAGTGGGGCCGGGGCTGAAGGAGCACCCCACGTGACTCCGGGCTGCGCGTGGGCAGCTACTGAGCATGCGTAGATGCCATCAAACGGAGGCAACATGTTGCAAATGCACAGATCGTCCTTCGAATCTTACAACCTTTCGGCCACTGAATTAATTAGATTTGATTTATTGTCACCTGTACCATGAAACACATAGGACATACAGAAGTACATAATGCAAATACATAGACATAGACTTGATGGCGCCACCTAGCACATGGCGCCCCGGGCGACTGCCCGAGTTGCCGGTACCTTGAGCCGGCCCTGACCCCAGCTCACTGTGACCCTCCGTTTCCCATCTTTCGATCCCACTCCTATCGACCATTACTACATCCACTTGACCATTAAATAATAAACTTTCCATAAACCGTTATCCACCAATGCTTTCAATAATACATATAGAGTGAACTATTTCAGTATTGTGCATTTCCCAAGTGCCTGTCTTGAGTGTGATTTTACCAGTCCGAGTCTCCTCCTCAGTGCTCCCCAGTGATTGAAGTTTGACTTGCAGAATTCTGCAGACATTTATTGGGGGAGACTACCTGACTCCCTCAAGGAACTCTGAGCCGAGATATCTTTTATGGACGACATCACCTTGGCTTGGAGTGTATGTGTGTGAGGGGGGTCGGGGGTGGGGCAGAAATCTCAGATGTGTGGCTGACAGGCAGCAGTAGGGGCACTGGAGTGTGTCAGTGATGGGAGCATCAATGCTGGCATCTAGAGTGAGGACAGCAGGTTCATTCACCATGTCGCTACTGATACTTCCCTGGGGTGGCTCCTTAGCAGTCCGATTAATCTGCTGTGGCAAAGGTTACTGGGAGAACATGCGTATCTCTTTGAGCACTTGCAGAGCCTGCATGATACCAAAATAAATGTGGCAAATAATGAACATCAGTCTTGATCTGAGCTTCCATTGCAGCACTCAGATTGGCTTCTGGGTATGCTGTATTGAAAACCGAGATATCAACCATCAGAAACTGCAATGGTGCGCACATGCTGTTGTAGAGTTGGCCACTAATTCCACGTTGAATATAATGGGCTCCAAGCTCTAATTTTAAAATATGGAATGTGAATATGGCATTTATTACCCAGCCCTAAACACCCTGAAAAAGATGATGGCGAGCCTCCTTGAATCGTTGCAAATGACATAGTATATCTCATTAGCCATAAAGGAGGCAATATGACCCAGAAACAGTGAAGATAAAGCAATACAGTTCCAGGCCAAAATGGTGTGTGACTTGGAGGGGAAACCAATGGTGTTCCCATGCATCTGCGGTAGTTTTCAGCTTTGGACAGTGCTTTCCTAGGATCTTGGGGAGTTACCACAGTGCATTTTATAGATGACACACAGCTGTCGCGATGGGCATGTATTGGAGAGAGTGAATGTTTTATTCACTTTGAAGAAATGGATGGTCTATGGAAAACCCTGTGCCAAGTGGAGTCACTCTCCTCCATGCTCCAAGACGGTAAATACAAACACTGTGGAATGCCTGTCAATGCACCATGACTGTCTACCAGCCTTCTCCTGTAGACAATCCCATCAAAATCCTCATCTGAATGCTCTGCAGCAGAATCTGTCTGCAATCTCACCCTCTGGGGAGTTGTCCTACCCTTCCTTATGGCCTGTATACAGCCTACTGGTGCCCTAGTGACTCATCATGATACAGATTCTATACTACCCTCTGAAACTCATAGTGCTGGTGGCTGTGAGCATCATATCAAGTGATGGTGCCTTGATCTTCATCAGACAAGTGCACTTGATTGCACACTTCATTACAAGGCGACACTGGCTGTCCAGGGGGTAAGCCTTGAGTGCCTGAAAGCATAAATGCAGAAGGAAAGGATTGATGTAAGGGAAGGTGGCTCAAGTGGAAAACAAGAGGTCATTGATCACCAGATGATAGGAGAAAGGTGAAATAGGATGTGAGGTGCTTAAGGCAGGAACATATTACATTTCTGGATGTTTTCAGTGATACTCAGTGTTGTTGCAAAAGCTCCGGTCACTACCAGCCCAATAATCTGCATCACTCTCTTTAAAGGCTCAACAGATGTGATTGTGTCTGTCCCCACTGGTTCTGTGGGGATTCCTAATGTTATGTGCCTTCCAGACAGAAGTAAGAATGTCAGTGATTGTGTTGCAATGTGTTTGGGTAATGTGCCTGCCTTGGAAGAATAGCTGGAGTTATGTGGAAGCAGTAAGGAATGGATGTGAAGCTGGCAGCCTCAGTGGGTGTTGGAGGATGAGGTGGAGTCACTGATATGAAGCCTGAAGCCTGAATCCTGATTACTGAGTGCTGGTTGCATTGAGAAACATGAGAAGTTAACATGTGATTGGCAGGAAGATAGTTTCACTGACTTTGACAACCTCTGTGGAATCATTGAACATTGGGTACTGCTGTCAGGTCCTCAGACTTCATGAATTGACCTCCTGATGTTCGCTCGTGTGAGGATTACCGTGGCTCCTGCAGAAAGCTTCTCTCCTCCTTTCCACCTCCTATGTTAATGCCTCAAAAACATGAGAACCCTCTCTCTCTCTTTCTGCTCCACATCATGTGCTTCACCTTTAACTCCTTCCTTCCCAGTCAGCAGTGGCTTTACAATGTGCAGAGTAGCTGAAACACAAGGCAGCCACACATTAAATATTGGGAGGATGTTTCCATTCAAGAGAGTATAGGACCAGAGGGCATAGTGGCAGAGTCAGGGGGTGCTCATTTGAAGATGGATTGAGGAAAGAATTTCTCAGGTATCACACCAAATTAAAAATTTATTCCTTCTGCTTTTGAAAAAAAAAGAATGAACATTTAACTTTCGTCTAAAACAGACAATAACAGACAAGGCCGATCAAGAAACTCGGAAAGGGTAGGTTGATTAATCTTTTTGTTCTTATTGTAAACCCCAGTGAGAATTATTTTTACCTGCTGAGCCAGCAGATGGAATGATATCTTCGGACTTTTTGGTAAGAACTGAAGGTTCCAAATGTCAGTGTTAAAAGCATTAAGGCAAGGGATGATCTTTAACATCACATTTTCAGTGCTCATTCAGTTTCAGTATTAATATGAAGAAATGTTCGTCAGAATGAAAGATCAACCAGTGTACAAGAGAGAAATCTAAGACGAAAACGGAATACTGGACAATCTCAGCAGGTCTGCCAGCATATGCGGAGATAGAAGCGAGCTAACATTTCAATTCTGGATGAAATGATTCACCTGAGGAAGGAGCTGCGCTCCGAAAGCTCATATTTGAAACAAACCTGTTGGACTTTAACCTGGTGTTGTAAGACTTCTTACTGTGCTCACCCCAGTCCAACACCGGCATCTCCACTTTAAGTCAGGAAGGCTGTAACGTGCCTAATGTAAGTGCTATTCCTCCAGCTTGCACTGGGCTGCCCTCTTCCTAGTTGTCCTTTGACACACTGCTCATCTTGAAATGAAATGAAATGAAAATTGCTTATTGTCACAAGTAGGCTTCAAATTAAGTTACTGTGAAAAGCCCTTAGTCGCCACATTCCGGCACCTGTTCGGGGATGCTGGTACGGGAATTGAACCGTGCTGCTGGCCTACCTTGGTCTGCTTTAAAAGCCTGCTCTTTAGCCCTGTGCTAAACCAGCTATACAAACTGCTTCCATAGTAATTTGCTTTTATCTGAAGAAATCTAACAATTTGGATTAAAAATTCAATCATGTTGATCGCCAGGGTGTGGGAATTGTGATCGGTGATAATCTGCATCAACATGGCTGCATGCTCAGCAAGGGGACCCAGGTGAATGTATGGTTCGCATGAGTTACAGGTAGTTACCTGCACTTCTTAAAGACAGCCTGTAATCTTAAAGGGAATGTCCATTCAGGCATTAACAGCAGTGGAAATGAATCAAAAAGTGTTTCAGCGAAGGAATGAAAGTATGAATGTAGCAGCAGAGCAGAGAGGGGCTAGCTCCCAGCTTCTTTGTTGCAGTTCGGGAGGCTTCAAGACATGGAAAGGAAGGGAAAGGACGATGTCACGTTCCTACAGAGGACCAGGTAGCCCTCCAAATGAAGGTAACAGGAGCAGACAGCCAAGGAAGTCAGTTTAAGGATTGCATCCCTGATTACCTGGTTGCAGAGCCACAAAAAGTACCTCTCATAACTGACCAAAGTCAGTGAATGCATCTTCAGTAACATCTGCTCCCAACTTCACATACCATGTAATGCATCACACCCCCATCACTAACCCATCAGCAATCTCTTAGCCATCATGACTTATGCCTGACTATCAAATGCTTCACCTCACCCTACACATCCTACTGCTACATGCCTTACGTCAACATCTCGTACCTGTTCCGAATGCCTGCTCCAGAGTGTTTCCAGACACTCTGGTGAAAAGTTGTTACAATCTCAGTCAGTGAGTTAATTACATTTGCTCTTGTTAATACAACTACAGCTGCAGAAAACTAAATATGTTGCACTGTATAGGCTCAGTACCTTGAACCAATGGCATCTGATGTAATGTGAAGTTAAAAACTATTTTGGAATAAGGCATTTTCTTGAATAAAGTTGTCTCTTTTGTAATTAGAAAGTTATCTCTTTTGAAATGTTTTTTTGTTTCATTTCAGGCTTCTTTTAGTTCACGAAATACCAGCTGATGATGTTCCTGAGCATGTTATGTGATGATTTAGTCTGTTGCTCAAATCATACCATCTAGAACATAAGGAACTTACATTTTATTCTCTTCAGCTAATGCCCATCTATCCTCCAATACCTATAGGAATTCTAGTGTCTGTCCTGATGAATGCAGATGATGAAAAGCTTTGACAGCTTGTCTCCTTTTTCAGCAAGTTTCAAGTCCTGTGCTTAAAGCTGTGGTGATCACAAGTTAACCAGATGCAACACAACTGAGCGACCACTAGAGGGAGCACGGGAGAGCCATATAAATAGATCAGGACAGGAAGTGAGGACACACTCTTCACAGCAGGGACTGGTAAGCAGGACACACAGCAAGCAAAGCGGGTAGTTAGCACTGGAAGGTAGTTCTAGGTCGAGCTCTGGAAACTGAATGAACCCACAATAAAGCATCTTCTCCACACTTGAGACTGCGAGCTTTATTAAGACACGAGGAACAACACATGGTACCTAGGAGTGATTTCAGACGCTTACGACAGGACAACTCAGCTGCAGATACAGAAAGCACAAAATGGCATGGAAATCTCCTACTGGACATTTGACTGGGGAAGACATCGCTAATTCGAGGATGTGGCATGGATACCCACCTCAGCTGGACACGACTGGTAATGTAATAAATGTCTGGAAAAGGTTCAAACAAATGTTCGATTTTTATCTCATAGCTAATGATGTAGCAGACGCCTCAGACAAAATTAAAATAGCAATTCTCATCGAAGGGCCTGTCAATAAGAAAGTGTATAATGGATTTAAACACTCAAAAGGTGAAGACAGGAACAGCTTACAAACGTTACTAAACAAATTTGAAGAGTACTGTGAGAAATTTGAACAGCAAGACATACTCACAGTCCAAACTGCACAGAGACTGAGTGATGCAAAACTTAAAAAATCACAAAAAGATCAGGAAATCGCGAATGCACAGTACAGATCAAAAAGAAGAAATAACATGAATTTTTCACAAAGCCAAAACGCTGAAATCCAGTCCAGATCGGAAAGAAAAGGTAACTTACAACTTTTAGAAAGAAAAAACGCTGAAATCCGCGATAAAATGGCGTCGGAGCACATTTTGCAGTCTCTGGTAAGCAAAGAACTACAAATCGCGTCTGCGCATGCGCCGGAACCGGAAGTCGCGCATGCGCCGGAACCGGAAGTCGCGCATGCGCCGGAACCGGAAGTCGCGCATGCGCAGATTACAAAAGATCGCGACGCCGATCGTTATGCGCATGCGCAAGCCGCGCATGCGCAGTCAAAAAAAGTCTTCGTCGCGGACCGTCATGCGCATGCGCAATGGACACCGAACCGCACAAGGAAAGAAAGCCGATTTGCGCATGTGCAAGTCGTTCCTACGCGTGACGTCATGACGTCGGAGAATCCTGACCACGCCCACTTAAAAGGGAAATGCCCGAAAATTGAAAACAAGACACTTAAAGTGGTAAAACCAAATTTTCTTGCCTCAGAACACAAAAAAAACGCCTGAACTTAAACCAACAGTGAAAAACAACTTGCACAAAACCTTGGAAAAAGCTGCCTTCACCACACACAGTGAAGCGAACAAAAAGAATTCCGAAACAACAAAAGATGATTTGTTTTTCGATGATTACCTCTCAGACCTGACTGGGTCAGTCGGATATGCTTATCACAGCATCAGCGACACGGTCGCAAAGCACAACACGAACCAACTCGTGGTAGATGAATCCAACCAAGATGATTTGGTTTTCAAAGAATACTACTCAGACATGGCTGAGTCAGACGGATATGCTTATCACAGCATCAGCGACACGGTCGCAAAGTTCAACACGAATCAACTCGTGGTAGAAGAATCCAACCAGGATGATTTGGTTTTCGGAGAATACTACTCAGACACAGCTGAGTCAGTCGGATATGCTTATCACAGCATCAGCGACACGGTCGCAAAGTTCAACACGAATCAACTCGTGGTAGAAGAAGCCAACGAAGGTGAAATGGGTTTCAAAGAATACTACTCAGACATGGAGGAGTTATTTGGACATGCTGATCACAGCATCAGCGACACCGTTGCAAAGTTCAACACGACTCTACTCATGGTGGATGAATCCAACACCATGGTGCCATGGCAGCTCGTCGATACATTGGATGACAGCAATACCCAAGACGAAGACGACGCCACACAGAGAGCACAGGAAGACTCCACGGAGCGAGCGATGACAGGCTCCACAGTGCGAGTGATGAAAGACGCCAACAGGGATGCAAGCAAACACTCCCGGGCGGACACCAAGCATGAACAAGACCATGAAGGTAAACCCGCTGTACCTGAGCAACCACAAGCAGACTATGAAAGTCTACCAAGCTCACAGGAACAAGAAGAAAGAGCGGACTATGAAAGTCCAACACGCTCACAGGAACAAGAAGCAAGAGCAGACTATGAAAGTCCAACACGCTCACAGGAACAAGAAGAAAGAGCGGACTATGAAAGTCCAACACGCTCACAGGAACAAGAAGAAGACAATGCACCTCTGCCCACTGCATGCGAAGACAGTGACAAGGTGATCACACTCAACGTACAGGATCACAGTGAGACTGACAGTTCTCAGCTTGTCTGTACCGAAGCACAGAGCGAAAACAGTGACAAGGTGCTCGCACTCGACGTACAGGATCACAGTGAGACTGACAGTTCTCAGCTTGTCTGTACCGAAGCACAGAGCGAAAACAGTGACAAGGTGCTCGCACTCGACGTACAGGATCACAGTGAGACTGACAGTTCTCAGCTTGTCTGTACAGAAGCACAGAGTCGGGCCACCCAACAGTCCAGAGAGACGATGCCGAAAGAAAACATGCAGATTTTGACTCCAGAAGAGGAGCACCTGGAGCCCAGAGAGACAACGCCAAAAGAAAACATGCAGATTTTGACTCCAGAAGAGGAGCACCTGGAGTCCACAGAGACAATGCCGAAAGAAACCATGCAGATTCTGACTCCAGAAGAGGAGCACCTGGAGTCCAGAGACATCAAACAAAAAGAAACCATGCAGATTTTGACTCCAGAAGAGGAGCACCTGGAGTCCAGTGAGATAACATCAACAGAAATCATGAAGATTTTAACTCCAGAAGCGGAGCACCAAGAGTCTAGAGAAACCACGTCAACTGAAATCATGCAGATTTGGACTCCAGAAGAGGAGCGCCGAGAGTCCACAGACACCGCGTCAAATGTAATCAAGAAGACTTTGACTCCGGAAGACGAGCACCAAGAAAGCAAAGATGCGGAATCCAATTCTCCACAACTGATTGATGTCACCTGCACCAATGCAACATCAGATCATTCGCACCACTCGCGAGACGGAATGCTCAATGACTCAAATTATCCACTCGGGACACTCATAGAGTATAACAAGAAAAACAAAAGTCAAAAGAAACACAGCAAGAACAAAAACAACATGAAGCGCGACAAGACCAACAACAATAGCAAGAAGCACAGCAGAAACGAGAACGACAACAGCAAGAATAAAAGCAACATGAAGCGCAACAAGACAAACAACAACGTCAGGCACAAAGATAGCGACAACGACAGAGGCAGAAACAACAAGAATGGCAACAAACACAACAAAGTCAGGAGCAAAGATAGCGACAACAACAAAGACGGAAACGACAAAAACAGCGACAAGTACGGCAACGGAAACAACAAAAACAGGAACGACAGAAACAACAGCAATGAAACAACGACTTGTACACAATGGCACTACTTGGCACATGATGGACGATGCCACAGCACACTGCAAAACGATAACAAGACTACAAACATGTCATGGGATGACAACGAATTGCACAAACTCACGTCTGCTCCAGAACAAGCAAGCACACCAGCATCCAAGGCGGATGAGACAATAAATCAACACCACAAGCACAAAAAAAAGACCATGCCAGTCAACATCAGTGATGTGACCATGCAAACACCTCGGGATGACGCATTGGGTACTTAAGATAACAAGGAACACCAACAACATTCACAGCGGACTTGCAATATCAATATCACCACGTCATCAACAACAAAAAAAAAAAAAAAGCTCTGAACACATTCATCAAGTTTGGACTCATAAATGTGTTTATTAAGTTTGGACATATAAATACATTGGCTTTGTTAACCAAGGCAATAGCATCATCACTTGTATAGATACGCATATCATAAGTTACTGTTTTGTATAATTTTCCTTAATGATGTACAGAAACTATGTAATGAGAAAGAGGGGGATGTGGTGATCGTAGATTGACCAGATACAAAAACTACAGAGCAAACACGAGCGGGAGAGCTATAAATACACTGGGACAGGATGTACAATTTTCTTCAACGATGTTCAGAAAATATGTTAAGAGAAAAAGGGGGATGTGGTGATCACAAGTTAACCAGATGCAACACAACTGAGCGACCACTAGAGGGAGCACGGGAGAGCCATATAAATAGATCAGGACAGGAAGTGAGGACACACTCTTCACAGCAGGGACTGGTAAGCAGGACACACAGCAAGCAAAGCGGGTAGTTAGCACTGGAAGGTAGTTCTAGGTCGAGCTCTGGAAACTGAATGAACCCACAATAAAGCATCTTCTCCACACTTGAGACTGCGAGCTTTATTAAGACACGAGGAACAACACAAAAGCGACTGTGTTTTAAATTTTTTTTCCAATTAAGTAGCAATTTAGCGTGCCCAATCCACCTACCCTGTACATGTTTGGGTTGTAGGGGTGAGACCCATGCAGACACGGGAAGAATGTGCAAACTCCACACAGCAGTAACCCAGGGCCGGGATGGAAACCAGGTCCTCGACGCAGTAAGGCAGCAATGCTAACCAGTGCGTCACTGTGCCACCCACAAGTGACTCTTACATAAATATAATTTTAATGTCACAAAACTGCCAGACACTCTTATCCTCCAGTTTGGTGTTTTAAAAATGTCATATCGCCATAAGGATATATTATAAATGGAAAATAAATTCATGACTGACATCTTAATTCCACAGCATGTCTGATTTTTTGAACTTATCTGAACCTTTCTCTCGCATTTCAAAGCCCACATCCCTGCAATTTTTCAAATGAAAATTCTGATCAACATTTACTCATATTGGGTGGGCAGCGGGCAGGGAGATTGCATTGTTTGTCCAATCCCAGAGGCATAGGGCTCAAACCATGTTCACGTTTGGGACTCAGTTTCATTGGGGGGCAATTTTGAGCCAAAGTTAGTGATCCGCGGGATTGCCAACATGGATGGAAAATCCAGTGAAAAATCGGGAAATGCGATTCTATTTTAGTAGGATTGCTTTTCCCAATTTTCTATGCCCCTCACTGGTGACATCACAAGGTCCCACAAATGGCAAGAACCCCATTTTAACGTAATAAATCCATTTGAATACAATTACGCAGCCACCCACCTCACCACATGATCCTCCCTCACTGAATATTCAAACCTCACTGATGTGACGTAATGCCAGTGAGGTTTACAACAGCTATTTAAAGACGTGACTCAGTCGAGGAGATCCTCCTGGGGGTGCAAAGGCCAGCATAGCCTTGGTGGAAAGGGGCGTGCCCTTGGCACAGGTTGGCACTGCCAGGTTGGCACAGTGTAAACCTGGTGCTGCCAACCTGACAGTGCCAGCAGTGGGCCGTCTAGGGAGCCACATGGCCGTGGGGGGGGGCATTTATGTGTGGTGGGAGGGGCGCATCTGGGCCGCTGAGAGGAGGGAGGGAGGAACGGCAGGGATACTCAGTCAGTGGGTTGGTGGGGAGGGAAGGGGGAAGAGCACCAACAGTTTTGCTGGTGTGGAGGAGGGTGGAACGTTGGCGATGCCTCTGAGGTCGGGGACGGGGGTAATTAATCATCAGTTCTTACCAGGGCACCCTTGAAGGATGGCACCCCAATTTCTGTGGAGCAGACAGGCCCTCCCGCCTGTCTGATGGTGTAAATCCGGCCCACTGATTGTTTGTACTCAGAGAGGCTAAAGATCTGGAGTGAAAACTGATCTGTTCAACTAGAGAGTTACACGCTGGTTTTTAGTCTGAGCCTGGCACTTTGAAAAAATATAGTATGATTCCACCCATTGGGTTGGTGAATCATCGGGTACTCATGGGCACTGATGCACAGCTCACAAATCATAATGTGTCCGGGGAGTCACTGCTGGATGGATCCAATAAGTCCACAATACAGCAGAGAAAAAAAAGAAACAGCGCAATCCATGCAGACTGTAGTGGGTCAGTGTGCCTGAGGGACCTGGACAAATATTCTTGCAAGGACACAAAAAAGTAATTTATCTTAAAAGTCTCTTGCAATATGTTTGAAGGCAGCAGCATGTCAAAAGGGCGAGATGTTGTAAACCACAAGAGTGAAGTGAGTGAATTTTATTACTGTCATTTCAACCTTGAGATATAGTACAACCCTGGAACATACTCCAAACTGTTATCCTTTCTCGTACATACAACTCCTATTGTATTAATGATTTTCTACTCCTGGGTTGTGTTTCGCACTGAGATTCTCTGCTCGCCCAGACTGAAGATAAAGCTGGCAATGAACTTTAATCTTGTGCAGCAATCACCTCCCTGGTCGTAGCTGAACTGTCTTCCGCAGGAAATGATACAAGTGAATTTTCAGTTCAGTTCGTTACCCATTAAAAAAAAAAATTATCATTATAGCTCCTTTCAGTAAATATTGCCTTAAAACATGCATATTTGTAAGGGTTGTAAAAGCCTCTATCCCATCGAAAAGTGACAAGCGAAGAATACTTTTCACTTTCCTGGATGGATCTTGCTCCAGTAACAAGGAAGTTAAAAAAATGCCCAAGATAATACAGTCATTCAACGGCTTAACATAGAACATAGAGTGCAGAAGGAGGCCATTCGGCCATCAAGTCTGCACCGACCAACTTAAGCCCTCACTTCCACCTTATCCCCGTAACCCAATAACCCCTCCTAACCTTTTTTGGTCACTAAGGGCAATTTCTCATAGCCAATCCACCTAACCTGCACATCTTTGGACTGTGTGAGGAAACCGGAGCACCCAGAGGAAACCCACACAGACACGGGGAGAATGTGCAGACTCCGCACAGACAGTGACCCAGCCGGGAACCGAACCTGGGACCCTGGCGCTGTGAAGCCACAGTACTAATAATCACTTGTGCGACCATGCTGCCCTGTACTTAAGTACCTACTCCCCCCACCATCAGTGTTTTGAAACTGTGACGTGTACTGTGTACAGTCTACATTAAACATTTAGGAGAAATTATCAGAAAAGAGGCATTACCATGTCTCACTGAACCATAAACACTGGAAAGATTTGATTATCGAGACGTAGCAATTCAGCTGGTCACTCCTGGAGTGGCTGTAGGAGGTGGAGGTGATACAATTGGCACACTTTCTCTGACATAATGGGAAAAAAGTAACTGACCAATTATTGGATTACAATGACCTCCATGGGAATGTGTGGACTGGGTTGTTTGTATTGTCCTTATGGTTAAAAAGCCCCTTAAAAAAGATTCTTGTCGAATAATAATAATCTTTATTGTCACAAGTCGGCTTCCATTAACACTGCAATGAAGTTCCTGTGAAAAGCCCCTCATCCTCACATTCTGGATCCTGTTCGAGAACACAGAGGGAGAATTCAGAATGTCTAATTCACCTAACAACCACGTCTTTTGGGATTTGTGGGAAGAAACCGGAGCACAAAGAACATTAGAGCACAGGAACAGGCCTTTCAGCCCACTAAGCCTGTGCCGATCCAGATTCCTTATTTAGACCTACTGCTTTTTGCCCAAAATGTCTGTATCCCTCCATTTCCCGCCCGTTCATGAGTCTATCATGATACATCTTAAATGTTGCTATCAGCAAGCCTCCGCCACCTTCACTGGCAACATGTTCCAGGGGGGTGCTGGGAATGTAGAGTGCTGTCTCCACTAATGGCATCAGGAGATCCTCCCACTTGACCAAGGTGCCTGGACAGAGATTGCAGCAAAGGTTAGCAGCCACGGTGTCCACAGGCACACCTGGGGCCAAGGCAGGGAAAAGGATCAATGACCTCCTCTCCGAACCACCAGGGTGAGTAAAATGGTGGCATTAGATCAATGGGACTCTCATGAGGGCAGAAAGTAATGTGTCTTTAAGCAAGGGGACGACGTTGGCAGGCAGCTAAATGCAGTGTAAGAAACAGCAGCTGATGCATCATGAGGCCTGCTAATATGTGGGCCAGAATTTGCTGGTTCATCCTTCCATCCTAGTACATGAGAGTATGAGAGTGCGAGTGTTGATGGATTACCCAGGAGGCTCCATTACCCATTAGAGATGCATGTTGATAAGGGGATTACATGCCCATTGAGATAAGACTATTCTCCCCTTCTATTTGCAGGAGAAAATAGCATATAATACCAAAGAACGGACAAAGAAGGGTGGCAGAGTGCCAAAAAAGATTCTTCTGCCTGCAGAGGAGGCAGCAGTGGGACTGGCAGAGAACATGACAGCTAGGCAATCCTGGATGGCGGATGCAGAGTGCAGAGGGAGGAGGGTGAGGAGGCCTCAAACCTGCTGTCAATCATTGGGCAGAAAATGAGACACACATCAGGGCAGTTTGGGAAGCGAGATTTTGAATAATATAAACCTAATTCTTTAAGTTCTCCAATGCAGGCCCTCTCGTTCCAGAGTGCCGGCCTCCTCCATTACCCTGTTGTCCACCGCTGAGGATAAGCATGTGGAAGTCAGGAGCTGCAGATTAATGCTCGGATCTGCATGGCGACACTCTGGCCAAGGGCTGCATTGCACGAGTAATCAGCTGAAGGGTGGGCAGAGTGGTGAGGCACTAGGGCCTCCCTCCTTTGGATCAAGAGCACCAACAAGGCACTTTGAGGGTGAGCAGCCATGTTCATCAGTCCCCAGTAACCTGCATGGTACAGGAGCCCCTCAGCATGCTGGAGTAGTGAGGAATGTATGAATCATGAGAGTTCGCTGGCAACTTAACATACCTCTGAAAGATACATCTTCTGTGGTCGTAAACCAATTGGGCATGAATTGAATTAAATCCTTTTCAGTTAATGAAAGTTGCTGGCTGGTTGTACGGGAGCTCTGACTGCTGTGGTCATGCAACTGATCCGCCCCTACAACTGTAGGAAACTCACAGTGACACCAAAGACCGCTGGTCTTGTGGTCTGACTCTCTGGACCTGTATTGAAGTGGATGAACTCTCTGGCCCTTTTAAACAGTGCATTCATGACCTCTGAAGCAATGATGCGTGGCTGCCTGTCAAATGTCTCGCATGACCCCATGGAGCTCTGGAAAGAGCCACTAGTGTAGAAATTCACAGTAAATGTTAAAGCCATTGACATTGGGTTTCATCCCAGTCTAAGAGGCCCCAGGTCACCCTGAAGGAAAGCATACAGGTCAGTGACCAACTCCCGAGACTTCCTCAGCCAACTTTGACATAGTCTTTCTGTCATCTGCAGGTGGGTCAGCTGTGTACAATAGTTTTTAGGCTGCACCATTGCTCATCAAATTGGCACTTGGTTGTCTCCATCTTCATGGCCTCAGCATCTGGTGTCCCTTGTTGGCCTTTTTGGCTGCCATGATACAGGACTCAACACCTTCCATCCTGTGTTGCTCCACCTATGGTTCCAGGGACCCATTTCGTCTCCAGAAGATGAACAGAGGCAGAAACCAGGTACAGGTGTGTTCTCTATTGATGCCCTAGCCCTCAACCAGGAACCTGCACTTACAGACCATTGGTGTTCACCTTGATCTTCGTTCACCATATCCTTAGGGACCCTTGACATTTCCGCTATCACACTCAATCTTGCCGAATCCTCCCTCAATCACCTTTGTCATTCCCCCAATCACCCTCAGTCATCCTTGTATTATAATCGCAGACCAGACCCCAACAGTGGCTAGGATGATAGACCAAAATCATAGTATTTTAGTTTCATTTTGTGAGACTGTGAGGAAAGGATATTTTGTTCCGGAGTGAGTACACAAAGAAATAGGGATGTGGTATATTAAAACAAACTTTATTACGAACACAATATTAAAATCTTTAACATAACATCTGAAAATAGCTTACAATTACCCCTTAGACAATACTACGCAATATAGTGAATACAACACCTTTAATTACGATCCCCACTTAAACAAAAGAAAATAGACCATCTCAGCTCTCAATCCACCCTAAATACCAATGGCACAGAGGAATACTTGCTTTGCAGAGTTATTGTTTGAGAAAGAGATTTATTGACACTGCTTTACAGAACAGATCTGACTTGGGTCAAAATTCCTGCAGGAACTCTGGCTGGATGTCTTCAAAAGCTGTTTTCAGCTCCTCCTTGTTCTCTGTCAAGTCTGCACTGCTTCAAATACAGTTAAGCGCTTTTAACTAACTTACAGTGAGAACAGAACTGTTTCACTGAGCACACCTTCAGACAGATCAGAACTGAAACTGAAAAATGCTTTCTCAAAATGCCTTATGCCTTATCTCCACCCAGCAGTAATATCTTCTCACCAAGCTGAAAACAAATTAACTCCTCAGGGAATTCCCTTCATCAAAACAAAATTGCATGAGCCCAAGCTTCTACAATGATTAATTGCACCTCAGACTTCCAAGAGCTGTGTTGTCTTTCAAACCAAGATTCTTTAAAAAACATGACTGCACCAGTCAAACACACTCTAACCCAGACTTTTAACCCTTACTTCACCAAATATTTATAATCCAATATATCTAAAATCCTACATTCATCACACTCGACGTACACCATGATGTCCATCGCCCCCCCCCCACCACATCACCATCCACCCATCCAACAAACTCTCCAAGCTGTAATGTCAAGCAGCTCTAATTCACTCACCTTCCAACCAGAGGACTTCCTCACTTGTTCCATGCCAGCTTTGACCAGTCATTAAAGTGAATGTCCGTGTTTCCTGTGTGTCTCCAATTCAATTGTGAAGGTATCATTTAATTCCAAGAATTTGTGTTTTAATGCAAGTTCATTGCATGCAGATCCATTAGAATTAGTTTGCCGCCACACACAGTGCACACTGCTGTCCCACTCCCATTTAATTGCAAGGAGAATTTGGTGCACCTATCCCAATGTCAGCAACTTAAACCCTTCTGTTCTGTTGTATTCATCAACCCTGTCTGCCCCTTTCCAGACAGCATTTCCTCAGCCAGCATTGAATTCCCCTATGAGTTCAACTTTGTTTTGTGATATAGTTTAAAATGCTTTCAAAATTGGAAATTGGAACAGAAAAATATATATTGCAAGCTGTAATACAAAATATTCACTTGCAGTTAATGAAAACAACATGGAACCTCCAGCTCTGTATTCAGTGCAGCCGATTGTAAATCATTTGCTTGACAGGTTGTATCTAATTCCTTGTGACTCATTGAAAGGTAAATCCTTTTAGCAATCATTGTCAGAATACTTACTGGCGCCATTCACCTGGTCATGTGATGCTCCCATTTTCATTTAAGTGTCTCCCACACATTATCTTAGTACTTACTCAGTGTCATTCCTCTAGAAAGGGATGTGATTAGAATACATTTCTGATACAAAACCCATTTGTATCACGTTTAATCCATTTATTCGGCAGTCTGGTACCTCAGCTTTGTCTTTTCACTCTTTTTGTAGCATCAGAAGACTATTGTTAAATACTCACATGCATCATTTATAGTGATGGGCGGATTGTCAAACAGTATGAAATTTAAAGTTGCTCTTCAAATTAAATAATTTTCAAAATATCTTTATTCTCTAATATTTTGCTTAATTAAATTGTATCCCGGAGAGTGAGCTTGGGCTCAGTGGTATGAGGACAAGTACCAAATTACAAAGCAGTGAAGCCTAAAGGGCTATGGCAAAATCATTGCTATAACCTGCTGTTTGAACAAAATAGGACTAGTGGTTATGATATGCAATTGGTGAACTCACTGTTGAGTCCAGAAGGCTGCAATCTGTGTGAGGCCGTATTCCTCGAGCTTCTGTTGTATTTTATTTCAATAATGAATCCTTGCTACTTTACTTGTCCCTTTACCATCCTTGCACACTTGTCGCTATGCACAAGCAACCCTCATGTCATTTTCCCACTTTGGGTTTGAATGCAGGCTGTATAGTGTGTGGCTACCCAACCTGATCCCAAGAGGCAAGGTGTCCATTTAAATGTTGCAATGAGGCTGCAATCCTCTTCCAGGCTTAACCCTGGATGGTTGGGCTTCTGGGGCCTCTAGAAACGTGGCAACTCAAAGGAGCTAAAGACAGCATCATGGGATAGACACATGTATTTACAGCACTGATTGTGAGTGAAAAGGAGCATGAGTGCTTCCTTCAAGCCCTCCATGTTTACCTTCTTCCTTGCCTTCCATCGTCCCACGTGATTGATTGTCCCTGGATCAGGTGAATACTCTTCCCCCCAAATATTCCAAACTCCCTACATTCCCACTAGTCAAGCCGCAGATTCACTACCATTTTCTTGCTTGCAACTACCTCCAGAGATTTTCTGCATGAAAGGAAGCCAACTGGACTGGTTTCTGGGTGAGAAACCTGCTTGATAAACTGGAGGTATACTTCCATAGCATGCAAAGACTGACTGTCCACATCCTCGGAGTTATCACTGACAAGAAGCCAAACTGGGCTAGCCATATAACTACTGTGGATGCAAAAGGGCAGCAAGGTAGCATAGTGCTTCACAATTGCTTCACAGCTCCAGGGTCCCAGGTTCGAATCCCAGCTTGGGTCACTGTCTGTGCGGAGTCTGCATGTTCTCCGCGTGTGTGCGTGGGTTTCCTCCGGGTACTCTGATTTCCTCCCACAGTCCAAAGATATGCAGGTTAGGTGGATTGGCCATGCTAAATTGCCCTTATTGTCCACAATTGCCCTTAGTGTTGGGTAAGGTTACTGGGTTATGGGGATAGCATGGAGGTGTGGGCTTGGGTAGGGTGCTCTTTCCAAGAGCTGGTGCATTTTGGCTCAATGGGCCAAATGGCCTCCTTCTGCACTGTAAATTCTCTGAAAAGGTCAGAGGCTGGGAATTCTGCAGGGAAATGAAATGAAAATCACTTATTGTCACGAGTAGGCTTCAATGAAGTTACTGTGAAAAGCCCCTAGTCGCCACATTCCAGCGCCTGTCCGGGGAGGCTGGTACGGGAATCGAACCGTGCTGCTGGCCTGCTTGGTCTGCTTTAAAAGCCAGCGATTTAGCCCAGTGAGCTAAACCAGCCCACCTCTTGAATGACTCACCTCTTGACTCCCCAAAGCCTGCCCACTATTTACAAAGCACGGATAAATGGGAATGCGACCACAAACAAGTTTCCATCCAAGCCACACACCATTCTCTCTTAGAATCACATGGCCACTGTCGTTGGGTCAAAATCCTGGAGCTCTCTTCCTAACTGTGGGTGTACCTAGACCATATGGAAGGCTGCTGTTCATGAAGGGCGCTCATCACCATCTTCTCAATGGCAACTAGCCAGCAATGCCCACATCCAATTAATTAATAAATTTAAAAGAGACCATTCCTGGAAATATTGGGGCTGTTGGTTTGCTTATCTCTCCAAAGATGCCGCATGACCTGCTGAGTATTTCCAGCAATTTCCGTTATAATTTGTAGCATGCTTGGCATAATAAAGTGAGATTACTTTGGCTCTTGATTCTTTTAATGGGTTGAAACTACAATGCCGAGATGTCTATTATTTTTATATTTTTTTTCCCTCACCAACCATGGAAGTATCTGCTTAGCTAAGAGCCTTTCAAAGTTTCAGACAGATACACCTCAAAGATTGCAGGCACCCTGTTTTCTTTTCAAAAGCCTCAGAAAGTTATTGATTTGAAAAAGGCAGGCTGGTAAATCCCTTTGAAACAGTAACAGGGCTGTACAGGATTGCGAGCTAAATAATTGTTTGTTACTTCAAAAACTGTCAATCAAACATAGCTGGACAAATAAGACTGCAAGTAATGACCAATGGATTACTGGTACCAACAACATATTGATTCAAGCTGGGAAGCAATTTCTATTGATGTAGCTGGTTTGTCAACATTTGTGTTGTGTTTAAGAAGCGAATATCAAGTTAAATGTTGCATAAAATACTTAATTTTTTGTCCTATTATTTTGACTCCAGTCACCTGAGGAAGGAGCTGCACTCCGAAAGCTCGTGTTTGATGGACTTTAACCTGGTGTTGTAAGACTTCTTACTGTGCTCACCCCAGTCCAACGCCGGCATCTCCACATCATTAATAACTTGCACAGCAAATTCGAGGTAGGGTGGAAACAAAAGGGTTGATTTTTTTTTTTAACGCACACATGCACAAGAGGAGTTTTTAAATGGCCAGCCCTTTTGCACTCATGTAATAAATATGCGATGAGGAAAAAGGACATGACCACAATAAAATACACCTCAGGGTTTTTTGTGGCACGAGTTCCAAGGTTCCAGCAGTTGGAAGATTTATTTAGGGTCAGAATATTTTCTGCTGCCACCTGCTTGTGGTGAATAACACAGGCTGTTATCTGGAGTTCTGTTCATGTTGGAGGTCAACTGCCCGCGTTCAGTTACAATGGACATTATTACAGTGCAGCTTGGGGGAGATGATCTGACGTATTTCCTCAATATTTGACATGGGGGCATATACCCATGGCTGAAACCTTAACGCGTTTAATTGTAGTCAGGATTCCTTTGTTCTAGGAGACACTGGTTTTGGGTTGGTAAACAAATCGTTGTGTTAGAACTGCTAATGCTTCGACTAATAGCGCCATCATGGGAGTTTCACACCTGCATATGTTGCCTTTGTTCAAAGTTAGTTCGAACAGACCCAATGTCCTTCAGGCCATTGTTACTTTGAAACTGCTGCAAGGCCAGCTGGAGCTATTTTGTCTGCTCAGCCTTTGTCCATTTTGATAAACACAAAAAATGACTTTATAAATAGTCAGCTGATAAATATATATATATTTTTATCTTTCATGTCTCGACCTTGACAAAATGAATTGTCTTTTAATCAGTGAACGTCCCAGAAGTGAAAAGTTCATTTTATCCAGCAAGTCTCTATTTGACCTCCATTCCAATGGTCAATGAGTAATTTGAGAGTAACATATAAGTAGCTCCTTTCCATTATAGGGAGGCTCACTGATTCTGCTGCCTGAATTGGCCTTGCGTACACAGGAGCAGACCATATTATTACGGACTACCATGCCCAAAATATGGGCGTCTCATATTACATTATCAGTAGTATTAATTTAAATCCTTGTTTCCATTAATTTTTCATCGATCTCATATTGCCAAATGCTCACAGATAGAATCATAAATCCCTGCAGTGCAGAGGAAAGCCATTTGGCTCATCTAGTCTGCACCAACCCTACCTCGGCCCACACCCTGGGTGGGATTCTTTCAGCCCGTGACCAGGCTGGAAAATCCCCGTGACCGGCTTGAATCGCTCCACACCGCCCCGATGCGTCGATGTATGGTTGGTGCGGCACCGGTCGGGGGCCGCTCTCCGCTGCCGGCCCGCCGATTCTCGGCTCGGGATGAGCTGAGCGGCCGTTGTTAAAACGGCGTGTCCCGCCCGTGCCGTCCACACCTAGTCTCAGCCGGCAGAAACTCGGCATGGAAGGGTCAGAGTCAACGTGTGGGGAGGAAGGGGGGGTCTGATGTGGCCTGGCCCGCAATCGGGGCCCACCGATCGGCTGGCCGGCCTCTCTGGCTGGGGGCCCCCTTTCTTCCGCGCCAGCCCCTTGATGTGTTGGCTTGTGTAGGCTAGAGAGATGAACAGACACTTCCAACAGAGATGAAGGTTCACCTCAATTTTATTAACTACTTCTAACTAACTAACATACG
This sequence comes from Scyliorhinus canicula, assembly GCF_902713615.1. Classification (NCBI taxonomy): domain Eukaryota; kingdom Metazoa; phylum Chordata; class Chondrichthyes; order Carcharhiniformes; family Scyliorhinidae; genus Scyliorhinus; species Scyliorhinus canicula. Next base: position 177,053,415 of record NC_052149.1, on the reverse strand, counting down.
AGGACTGTGGGTCTAAATAATGCTAACTTGAACTAGAGACCTAAGCCTTGTCCAAATCAGTTGATTCTGTCAGCACGTGTTCTGAGTCCGTGCTGGGCTGAATAAGTTCCTGTTACACTCAGAGGCAGCACCCAGAATGAGCGGGAACCGTGGTGCCCTCTGCCTTTATAGTGTTTGTATTCTATCTGGTGATTATCTGCGGTGTTTGTACATGTTGATTGATCCCTGTGTGTGTCCATCAGTGTGTGTCTGCGCCATGATATGTTGGCATATATCATGACATCCCTCCTTTTATAAAAAAATGTTGATCTAGGCATGTGCTAATAAATAGTGTGGGTGTGTAGAGAATGTACCTAGCTATGTGTGAGGTGTGAAGACATATGTACAAGGCTATATACAGGGAACAAGACTATTTACTGAGGAAGGTGCCTGGTGCAGATGACTACCATGAACTGGAACAACCAACAAATCTATTTACAAATCACTGGATAACGAATGCAACAACAAACAATATGGGAAAAAGAACATTTCAAAAAGTCCACATGTGTGCAGAGTTCATAAGTTCAATCTTTGAGGTGGGCGACGAACTCTGGTTGACCGTAAGGGTGGCACACCACTCATCATCCTGGCTGAAGCTGTGGACATGGACAGGTTCAGTGCCACGGTTGGGGGACATCCTGTTGGAAGTAATAAAGCCGATTTGGAACGGGACCTGTGGGTCATTGCAGGCATAGTTGGAATCAAGGAGTAGAGTAGGTTCATTGATGACAGGCTGTCCTGACGTCTCTGTGGGGCTGGGTGGACCTTCGAAAAGCAGCAGGCATGGAAGATCTGCACATTGCAGCATAGTGGCCTCGTTTGCCACACTGCAGGCAGCGTCGGGACTTTGCGGGACATTGCCGCTTTAAGTGGGCGGAGCCGTAGTTGCCGCATGCCGGAGCTTCGGGACGTTCGTCGCGCCACCGTGCATGCGCAGGTCAATCCAGCATAGCGCACACCTGCGCGAAGCGGTCCGTGACGTCAGCGCGCTTGCTGCTTGTGTGCGCGGGACTCCGCGATAAATGTGCGAAATGGCCGCCATCAGGTTCCGGGGTTTAGGTGTTTTAGTAAGGTCAGAGAAGGGGGCAAAAAAGGGGGAGGTGTGGCGCTGCTAGTCAAGGACAGTATTACGGTGGCGGAAAGGATGCTGGATGGGGACTCTTCTTCCGAGGTAGTATGGGCTGAGGTTAGAAACAGGAAAGGAGAGGTCACCCTGCTGGGAGTTTTCTATAGGCCACCTAATAGTTCTAGGGATGTAGAGGAAAGGATGGCGAAGATGATTCTGGAAAAGAGCGAAAGTAACAGGGTAGTTGTTATGGGAGACTTTAACTTTCCAAATATTGACTGGAAAAGATATAGTTCGAGTACATTAGATGGGTCGTTCTTTGTACAATGTGTGCAGGAGGGTTTCCTGACACAATATGTTGACAGGCCAACAAGAGGTGAGGCCACATTGGATTTGGTTTTGGGTAATGAACCAGGCCAGGTGTTAGATCTGGAGGTAGGTGAGCACTTTGGAGACAGTGACCACAATTCGGTGACCTTTACATTAGTGATGGAAAGGGATAAGTATACCCCGCAGGGCAAGAGTTATAGCTGGGGGAAGGGCAATTATGATGCCATTAGACATGACTTAGGATGTGTAGGTTGGAGAAGTAGGCTGCAAGGGTTGGGCACACTGGATATGTGGAGCTTGTTCAAGGAACAGCTATTGCGTGTTCTTGATCAGTACGTACCTGTCAGGCAGGGAGGAAGGGGTCGAGCGAGGGAACCGTGGTTTACCAAAGAAGTAGAATCTCTTGTTAAGAGGAAGAAGGAGGCCTATGTGAAGATGAGGCATGAAGTTTCATTTGGGGTGCTTGATAGTTACAGGGAAGCGAGGAAGGATCTAAAGAGAGAGCTAAGACGGGCAAGGAGGGGACATGAGAAGTCTTTGGCAGGTAGGATCAAGGAAAACCCAAAAGCTTTCTATAGGTATGTCAGGAATAAAAGAATGACTAGGGTAAGAGTAGGGCCAGTCAAGGACAGTGGTGGGAAGTTGTGTGTGGAGGCTGAGGAGATAACCGAGATACTAAATGAATACTTTTCGTCAGTATTCACTCAGGAAAAAGATAATGTTGTGGAGGAGAATACTGAGACCCAGGCTATTAGAATAGATGGCATTGAGGTGCGTAGGGAAGAAGTGTAGGCTATTCTGGACAAGGTGAAAATAGATAAGTCCCCGGGGCCTGATGGGATTTATCCTAGGATTCTCTGGGAAGCCAGGGAAGAGATTGCTGAGCCTTTGGCTTTGATTTTTATGTCATCATTGGCTACAGGAATAGTGCCAGAGGACTGGAGGATAGCAAATGTGCTCCCTTTGTTCAAGAAGGGGAGTAGAGATAACCCCGGTAACTGTAGGCCGGTGAGCCTCACGTCTGTTGTGGGTAAAGTCTTGGAGAGGACTATAAAAGATACGATTTATAATCATCTAGATAGAAATAATATGATTAGGGATAGTCAGCATGGTTTTGTGAAGGGTAGGTCATGCCTCACAAACCTTATTGAGTTATTTGAGAAGGTGACTGAACAGGTAGACGAGGGTAGAGCAGTTGACGTGGTGTATATGGATTTCAGTAAAGCGTTTGATAAGGTTCCCCATGGTCGGCTATTGCAGAAAATACGGAGGCTGGGGATTGAGGGTGATTTAGAGATGTGGATCAGAAATGGCTAGTTGAAAGAAGACAGAGAGTGGTGGTTGATGGGAAATGCTCAGAATGGAGTTCAGTTACGAGTGGCGTACCACAAGGATCTGTTCTGGTACCGTTGCTGTTTGTCATTTTTATAAATGACCTAGAGGAGGGCGCAGAAGGATGGATGAGTAAATTTGCAGATGACACTAAAGACGGTGGAGTTGTAGACAGTGCAGAAGGATGTTGCAGGTTACAGAGGGACATAGATAAGCTGCAGAGCTGGGCTGAGAGGTGGCAAATGGAGTTTAATGTGGAGAAGTGTGAGGTGATTCACTTTGGAAAGAATAACAGGAATGAGGAATATTTGGCTAATGGTAAAATTCTTGGTAGTGTGGATGAGCAGAGGGATCTCGGTGTCCATGTACATAGATCCCTGAAAGTTGCCACCCAGGTTGATAGGGTTGTGAAGAAGGCCTATAGTGTATTGGCCTTTATTGGTAGAGGGATTGAGTTCCGGAGCCATGAGGTCATGTTGCAGTTGCACAAAACTCTAGTACGGCCGCATTTGGAGTATTGCGTACAGTTCTGGTCGTCTCATTATAGGAAGGACGTGGAAGCTTTGGAACGGGTGCAGAGGAGATTTACTGGGATGTTGCCTGGTATGGAGGGAAAATCTTATGAGGAAAGGCTGATGGACTTGAGGTTGTTTTTGTTAGAGTGAAGAAGGTTAAGAGGTGACTTAATAGAGGCATACAAAATGATCAGAGGGTTAGATAGGGTGGACAGTGAGAGCCTTCTCCCGCGGATGGAGGTGACTAGCACGAGGGGACATAGCCTTAAATTGAGGGGTAATAGATATAGGACAGAGGTCAGAGGTAGGTCTTTTACGCAAAGAGTGGTGAGGCCGTGGAATGCCCTACCTGCAACAGTAGTGAACTCGCCAACATTGAGGGCATTAAAAAGTTTATTGGATAAGCATATGGATGATGATGGCATAGTGTAGGTTAGATGGCCTTTAGTTTTTGACTTTCCATGTCGGTGCAACATCGTGGGCCGAAGGGCCTGTACTGCGCTGTATCGTTCTATGTTCTATGTTCTATTCAGGTCCAGAGCCTGAAGACATTTTATTATCTGGACCCGTTCTGCCTCGTAGGGGGCTTGCTGCGCTGTTTCAGCAGCCTGATGCATGAGTAGTGCGTGGAGGTCTCAATGGCCGTGGAGAGAGTGAGCTGCATTACTTTTAGTAGCTGCTGGCGCAGGGGCTCGGATTGAACACCAAAAACAATCTGGTCATGGTGCATGGAGTCAAAGGTGGACCAGTAGTTGCAGGACTGCGCAAGGACGCAGAGGTGGGTGATAAACGACTGGAAAGCTTGTCCTTACCCTGAGTTCGCTGCTGAAACATGTATCTCTTGAAGCTCTCGTTGACCTTGACCGCGCAGTGACTGTCGAACTTCAGAATTATGGTCTTGAACTTCGATTTGTCCTCCCCCTCATCGAAGGTGAGCGAGTTGTAAATGTGCAGAGCATGGTCCCCGGCTGTGAAGAGGAAGAGAGCAATCTTACGTGTGTCCGAGGCAGCTTTCAGGACCCTGGCTTCGAGGTACAGCTGGAAGCGCTGTTTGAAAAGTTTCCAGTTGGAACCCAGATTCCCTGCAATGCGGAGAGGCGGCAGCGGGCGAACGGAGTCCATTCTGTAGGATGGCTGGGGATTGGTGGAAGGCAGATCACTGAGGGGTAGGTCTCAGAAGTGCGAGCATTCCTCAACTTCTGGTATCATGATGTGTTGGCTAGTGTAGACTGGAGAGATGAACCGACACTTCCAACACAGATGAAGGTTGAACTCAATTTCATTAACTACTTCTAACTAACTAACACACGATGACTGTGGGTCTAAATAATGCTCACTTGAACTAGAGACCTAAGCCTTGTCCGAACCAGTTGATTCTCTCAGCACGTGTTCTGAGTCCGTGTTGGGCTGAATAAGTTCCTGTTGCACTCAGAGGCAGCACCCAGAATGAGCGGGAACCGTGGTGCCCTCTGCCTTTATAGTGTGAGTATTCTAACTGGTGATTGGCTGCGGTGTTTGTACATGTTGATTGGTTCCTGTGTGTGTCCATCAGTGTGTGTCTGCACCATGATATATTGGTATATATCATGACACCCCTGTAGTCCTGCGCCATGTTGCGTCAGGGCCGGCGCGTTGAAGGAAGCCACTGCGCATGCACACGTTGGCGCTGGTGCCACTGCGCATGTGCAGATCCCGTGCCGCCCAGTTCGCACCGGGATCAGCAGCTGGAATGGTGTAAACCGCTCCAGTGCCATGCTGGCCCCCTGTAGGGGCCAGAATTGCTGATCCTGAGGCAGTGTTGACGCCGTTGAGAAACGCAATGGCATTTCCGACAGCGTCAACACTTAGCCTCAGGATCACAGAATCCCGCCCCCTATCCCTAATTTAGGATCTATATCCAATAAAGCAAAAGTTCTAAGAATAACTATATACACAATTAAATTTGATTAATCACAAACAAATAATATAAATAATCTTCGTTAATATCACAAGTCAGCTTACATTAACTCTGCAATTAAGTTATTGTGAAAATCACCTAGTCACCACACTCTGCTGCCTGTTTGCCAACCAACCATTTCATTTGGGATTATTAAAATTCATATGGATTTGAAATAACTAAAAGGAAGAGGAAAGTGCAAGAGTAGTAATTTCAGTTCAATACAATTCCCATTGAAGTAGTTTTTAGCCACTGAAACATTTCCTACCTCTTAACTTCTTATTTTAGTTTTTCCTTTTCTTCCCACAGACTCGCTATTTTAGGACTTCCTCTGTCTCGTACTATTTCATTATCATCCACTTGCAAGGAATGGATCCATACGGCACCCTGCAGATTGCAACCTGGGTACATCCGGCCTGCCAATCAAGCAGTGTAGAAATTCAGAAGAATCAGTAAGACCTGGGTCCTGCTGTGCATTCAGGTGGGACCTGCTTTTTACAGCCTCAACTTTACCAATCGGTCTTCAGGAGCAGGCGTAATTCTGATCAATGAAATTCCTGCTGCAGTTATTGGGCTGTGGCTCCAGCTAATGGCTGTGCAGCTGATCCCTGTAGAAAAATAGCTGGTCTCCACAAACTGACAATAAGGATAAATGTTACCAGATATTTTCTAAACAAATGTGGTACCGGGGACAGGCTGACAGAGGGAAAAATACATACAGGCTGAAGACAGGAACTACCAAATAAGGCCATGGCTGGAATCGATATTGGCTGCCTGCCAGATCACTCAAGTCGGCACAGAAACTCATTATTGCTAAACGGATCTTTATGATCACCCAATTACAGTATTAATCACGTTAACACAAAAGGACAAAAAGGTCATGTTATGAAGATGCAACTGACTTTGAGACAGTGTAGATCAACTTTGCAAGAGGATGAACGATAAACAAAGAGGCCATCAGACTCCATAATTGGCTAATAGCTGGTCAGCCAAGAGTGTTTCAGTGGACAATGGATCTTGATTAAAACACCTGGTTATTTTTATTAATGAGTGTAAGCCTTGATGAGACAACATAACTCAGATCAAGTGTGTGCGTGTGCCATGACTCAGCACTAGTAGAACGTGGTTAAAAGGGACATTGGAACACATTATCAGTGACAATCTGGGAACCCCCGAGAGCAACCATCGCTTAAGAAGAGCCCTGAGCTCAGAGAAGAAGATATCCACACTGAGTGATCATAGCCTGGCCTCCTCATTAGTGAATTGGATTGGATTGGATTGGATTTGTTTATTGTCATGTGTACCGAGGTACAGAGAAAAGTATTTTTCTGCGAGCAGCTCAAACAGATCATTAAGTACATGAAAAGAAAATACATAATAGGGCAACACAAGGTACACAATGTAAATACATAGACACTGGCATCGGATTAAGCATACAGGAGTGTAGAATTAATCAGGTCAGTCCATAAGAGGGTCGTTTAGGAGTCTGGTAACATCGGGGAAGAAGCTGTTTTTGAATTGTGCGCATTCTCAGACTTTTGTATCATCTGCCCGAAGGAAGAAGTTGGAAGAGTGAGTAAGCCGGGTGGGAGGGGTCTTTGATTATGCTGCCTGCTTTCCTCAGACAGCGGGAGGTGTAGATAAGAGTCAAAAGATGAGACGCAGGTTCGTATGATGGACTGGGCTATGTTCACAACTCTCTGAAGTTTCTTGCGGTCTTGGGCCGAGCAGTTGCCATATTAGGCACTGATGCAGCCAGATAGGATGTTTTCTATGGTGCATCTGTAAAAGTTGGTAAGAGTGACTGTGGACATGCTGAATTTCCTTAGTTTCCTGAGGAAGTATAGGTGCTGTTGTGCTTTCTTGGTGGTAGTGTTGATGTGGGTGGACCAGGACCGATTTTTGGTGATGTGCACCACTAAGAATTTGAAACTGCTAACCATCTCCACCTCGGCCCCTTTGAAACTGGCAGGGGTGTGTGAAGGCAATATCTAGATCTCAGTAGCAAGTCTGAGTCATCTCTGTACTATATACTCAGAAATCATGATCAAGTTAGCTGTTCTGAATAAAGCAGAGTTGTACTAAATTCAGGTGTCTTATTGTATCTGTCTGAGCCGATCGAACACAGTGTCGGTCAACATTTGGCATCCCTGGATGGTGCCGGTTAAGTGGTTCCGTAAAGCCATGGTCGAGCTCGAACACCTGAAAAACGCTTTGGACAAACGGTCAATAAGTAGGTTATGGACCCTTGAGGTTAATAAGCCAGCACGGTTGCATCAGCTCTCCACTCACCAGGTGGTAGCTGGTTTACCCGCCTGTTCCTGTATTATTTGATAGCGTTTAACTGCCCTGTAGTTGGTCAGGATGCGAGTACTGCCGTAAATCCAGCATGTTTTCCATACCTTCACTGGTAAGTAGTGACGGGAAGGATTAACAGAGAAGCAGTTAAAAGAAGTAAAAAGCATGGGTCTGTGATCCAAAGAAGTCAGAATCAAAGTGGATTAGTCATTAGGCTGGACTCGGAGGGATGGAGAAAGGGAATATCGTAAGGAAGACAGTCAGTGAGGGATGGATAAAGAGGTATGGTTAAGTGACTATCTACCTCCTGCACACAGACCTCTGCAGAATGGACTGTCTGACCCCCCAACCGTTAATCTCTTGTGTCTATTGAGAGTCTAGAAATAGGCGGCTGGATTCTCCTTAGCTGAGACTAAGTGTTGACGCCGGAGCAGGACTCATGGACTTCCATGACAGCAAAATTAGCGCTGCACCATAACACCCGGGAGCGGGAGAAAATTAGAGGGAGACTGCTGGACCTGCGGTCCCTGACCGTCGCAAAGCAGAAGGCCCTGGACGTAGTCGGCGGTCCAGAGAGAAGGGAAGTCGCCGGGTTGGAGATCGGGCGCAGGCGAGGAAGTGAAACCCCACTGAGTTCCCCATGCAGTTCCACATGCCACGTGTGTCAACATCCACCATCCCCCCCTGCCCTCAGCAGCACCCCTATACCACCCTCATCCCCACACCACACCAGCACCCCCCGGCCCGCTGTTTAATCATGCATCTTGTCTTGTGTCTTCCAGGATCTGCTGGTGAAGGGGCAGGTCCTTCTGGTGTCTCCGCCCCCAGGCAGTGCCACAGCTGGAGCCCTCCCGTGTGCCCAGCATTGATGATGACAGCAGCATGGACGGCAGCCCTTGACTCGACACCCAAGACACCCCAGAGCTCGAGTCTGTGGATGACACTGATTTCCCCTTCCAGCTGTCTCCTACACCCTCCACCATCCCAGAAACACTCAACTCGGTTGGGCACATTAGTGAAGAGGCTCCTGGGACACCCTCTGTTGTGCACCACACAGCTGCTCCAGTACATCAGGTGGAGGTAGGAACTCAGCAGCATGGCAGCACAGTGGTTAGCACAGTTTCTTCACAGCTCCAGGGTCCCAGGTTTGATTCATGGCTTGGGTCTCTGTGTGCGGGGTCTGCACGTTCTCCCCATGTCTGGATGGTTTCCTCCGGATGCTCTGGTTTCCTCCCACATTCCAAAGATGTGCAGGTTAGGTGGATTGGCAATGCTAAATTTAGCCCTTGGGGCCAAGAAGGTTAGGTGGGGTTACTGGGTTACGGGGATAGGTTGGAAGTTTGGACGTAAATGGGCTGCTCTTTATAAGGGCCGGTGCAGACTCGATGGGCTGAATGGCCTCCTTCTGCACTGTAAATTCTATGATCTATGATCTCCCGAGGGGGCGGACGGTCGGAGGGCAGGCCGACCCCAGGGACTAGCTGCCGTCCAGACTGGGTTTGGGCTTCTGGAAGGGACATTCCCAAGTATAGTAGAGATGCAGTTGCAGGGCTAGGGACTACAGGAGGGGTTGTCAGCGAGCATCCAGCAGCCGCAGATACAGTTGGAGGAGTCCAACCACGTGCAGGAGCAGGAGGTGGTGCCAACCATGCGTGCCACCCAGGCCAACAGCGCACGGGTGGCGTCTGCAGTGGAGACATTGGGGGCGATGGTTTCAGCTATGGATCAGCATGCCCAAGGTCTGGGACATTGTGTGCGGGCCCTGGCTGAGTCCCAAGACAGGGTTGCCGTCTCACAGGCAGCCTGTGCCAGAGCCACCTGGATATTGCAGTGTTGATCCTGAGCATGGTCCAGTCACAGCAGGGCTATGGCTGAGAACGTCAGCAGCATTACCCAGGCGCTGGCCTATGTGGTGCAGACATAGAGGGAGATGACCCAGTCCCAGAGGGAGATGGCATAGTCACTGGCTGATGTGATGCAGACCCAGAAGGTGGTGGCACAATCAAAGCATGATGTGGTGCAGTCTCAGACAGAGATGGTCCACTCCCTGTGCTCCATGGATGCGAGCTTCCACACTCTGTTGGGGACCATAGCGGGTCTCCAGGACTGCCAGTGTGGGCTCCATACCCTCGGCAAATGCCCCCACCAACGCCACCCCAAGGATTCGATGGGACCGTGTGATGGTATGACCAGCTCGCCCAGGATCACTCAGGTGGAAAGTGCTACAGTGGGAGGAGTCAGACGCCAAATGAAGTGGCGCACCAGAGCTCATCACAGAGAGGGTTTTCATCATCCTCCATGCCATGTAGCGGACCCACTGTTACTGCCAGCCCAGGGCAACACCCCGTACTGCGGCAGGAATTATCACAAGCAGAGGAGGGGTGGTCTGGCATGGGGACGGGCAGGGGCGGTGTAAGGTGGGGGGTGGGTGGGAGTGGGATGCCGTGTCCGTGTCCCTGGCCAGTTTCTCCCCCCCCCCCTCTCCTCCAAGTCAGTCAACCGAAAGGCGACCAGAGCATTCCATGCACGTTTGCCCTGGTGCACACGTCATACAGCCTCCCGTGCTTGCCTGGGAGTCATGTGCTGCCCATCCTCCCCCACTCCTGCATCCTCCTCGTCGAACGTAGCCTGCCGTTCAGCCTCCTCTGACAGTACATTGTCCCTCCGCTGCGCGATGTTATGGAGGATGCAGCAGGCCGCCACGATGAGGGTGACCTTCTCAGCATCACACTGGAGGGTTGCTCCAAAGCAGCCCAGGCACCTGAACTGCAACTTCAAGATGCCGAAGCACCACTTAATCATGCCCCTGGTCGCTGCATGGGCTTTGTTGCAGCAGATCTCACCTTCAGTCTCTGGCCTCTGGCTCGGCGTCATCAATGAAGATCACAGTGGATAAACCCTGTCGCCTGGGGGCGGGGCCTGGGGGTGCGGCTCCCTAAAATGTCAGGAATCGGCGAGTGTGCCAGGATGAAAGAGCATGCACACTGCCCGGGTATCAGGCACAGAGGTGAATGATGTGCATCTGATGGTCAATATCACCTGCAAGTTCATCGAGTGGAACCCCTTTTGGTTTGTGTAGAGCAGCCTGTCATCAGCAGGTACTCGTAGAGGATCATACATCTCATAGATCACCCCCCGGACTCGGGCTATGTCGTCGAAGGTGGCGAACCCCACTGCTTGGGCATCCTGGTGGGCTCAGTCCACATGGAAATGGATGTATTGTGCCAGCCAGGCATATGGGGCAAGCTCTCTGCTGCAGCTTCCTCCTCTTCGCAGCTTGTACATATATAGGGCATTCTCCAGGGCTGCGGCGACTGGGAGAAAGGCCACCATTGCTGATTGAAATCCAATATCCATTGCCTACAGGGGGTGAAAGGCCAACACGTTAACATAGTGTGTACCCCCTGATGCGACCATCAATTCACACAAAACCAGGAGTAGAAGTAAACTGTGGCTTTAATCAACTAGAACAGTGCCTGCCAGCGACTGGTCTGCTAGTGGGAGCCGCCTACAGGGCGACTGCTCTTTATACCTCTCCTCAAGGGGTGGAGTCAGGGGCGGAGCCCACACAAGCCCCAGCATGCTACATTACAGGTAATACCATACAATGGTCCAGAGGTGGAGCCCACATGGGCAACAGCGTAATACAGATAAACCTATGGTGAATTGTTACAGCTATACATTCACCACACCCCCATGCCCAAACAGGTCTAACAGGCTAAATGATGCCCCCAGTTGGCACTGCGGATTCTTCCCCCTATGCCCCCCCCCATCCCTCCTCCCCGGCACCATTCGTGCCAGACACCATGGGGACTCTGGTCTGGCAGTCTGGCACCGGCCCTTTCTGCCAAGGGTATGCTCCGTGGCCCCTGTCCAGCGCCACCGCAGAGGCTTCTGTGATGCTCCGCTGGCGGCTCACGGCTGGGAGGGTGGGGGTGTTATGGCGGCGGAGGGTGGGGTGCGGGGGTGGTCGAATGGAGGTTGGGGGCATCCACGTGACCGATGTCACTCTACAGAACTAGGGGCTAAGGTGGGTGGTCAGTGGCGACGTAGCAAGATGGCTGCCTTGCAGGCTGCGACAATGATGGTCCGTGCCTGGACACCGCCCCAGTCCCATAGAATTTCACACTGCCCACGTGGCCCAATCCCCACTCCCCACCCCACCCCCCTACCGCCCCCGCCCCCTGCCCCGGCTGGATCACACTTCACCCCAGTCAGCCTGGCCAATGTCCGGCCCAGCAGCCCATGGTCGTGCCTCAACATGTCCTCCCTCCTCTTTCTCGTTCATCAGCCATGATGCCGGTTTCACAAATTTTAAAAGCCTCACGGTAGCATGGTGGTTAGCATCAATGCTTCACAGCTCCAGGGTCCCAGGTTCGATTCCCGGCTGGGTCACTGTCTGTGTGGAGTCTGCACGTCCTCCCCGTGTGTGCGTGGGTTTCCTCCGGGTGCTCCGGTTTCCTCCCACAGTCCAAAGATGTGCGGGTTAGGTGGATTGGCCATGCTAAATTGCCCGTAGTGTAAGGTTAATGGGGGGATTGTTGGGTTACGGGTATACGGGTTACGTGGGTTTAAGTAGGGTGATCATTGCTCGGCACAACATCGAGGGCCGAAGGGCCTGTTCTGTGCTGTACTGTTCTATGTTCTATGTTCTATGAACCTCGCCGTGGGAATTCGGCCCGTCGGAGGCAGAGAATCGCGGCGACCCCGGAGAATACCGGGTCAGGCCCGCTAATGGTATGCAAACGATGTTTACTATACGTGCATTTTTGAATGCATATGATGCCGCTATCGAGGCAATGGAGCACTGCAATTTGGCGTGAAATCGATTTTGGCGTTGGCACCGATTATCTGCCCAATCGCGTTTCCCAAATTCGGCGTTGGTTGCCCAGGGTGTTTGGTACTCTGAGAGTGCCGAAGCAAGGGAGTGGAGCACAAAGAAATCTAGTAATAGGGAAAGTAAACTCAAACCACCTTGTGGAAGGTTGCCAGTGACAAATGGCTCCTGGAAGGATTCATTGTGTCAAAGTGGGGTTAACAGCGATATTGGGATAGTCAAGGATTATTCTGAGGAAAAAGAAAGATCGTCTTGCTCCATGTATGTAATCAGTTTTACATGGAGTCAGTGAGAGAAACGGTGCTCCGGGAGCACCTTAATGAATAAAAACAAGTGGGAGGTTCGAGTCTCCACTCTTAGTTCAAAGGTGTATGAAAGACGGAAAAAAATGGAGATATAAGGCACGATTCTCTGTAAAGATTTCTAAGTGTAATAGCGAATGGGAATTGCAGTGTGCTTCCCGGCGAGGCTGGCAGTGCGTTTCATCATTAATTGGTCCACTTAATGAGGCCTCGTGTGCTTCTCGCCGCAAATGAAGGCTTGCCAGCCGATTTGCCAGGACCGCGCTTGTCAGCCCTTCGCTAATAAGATCGAGCAGCACTTAAACAGCACTTCTATAGCCAACCCCACCGGAGAAAACCGGCCTGAAGATTCAGGGATGCAGACCTGGGGAGGTGGTGGAGGCCATGAGGGATGTCCTGTTGCCTCGAGGGTCCCGGAGGATGAGGCACAAGGCAGCCAGTGCTGCCTGGGACGAGGTGGCAGTGGCCATAATTTCGAGGAGTGTAACCAGGGAGACTGGCCTCCAGAGTAGTACAAACACTGGGCAGGGTCTTCCGGGGATGGGGATGTGCTGAGCAGTTGCACATCAGGTGACTTTCCTCCAGAACACAATTTAAGCGGCACTTTTAGATGAATTTAGCCCAACATGTCAGACTCATTTTACCCATAAATAAGAAAGGAAGAGGAAAGGTGCAATATGCCAGCAAGTGGGAGCTCAAGAGGCCTCAGAGAAGGTAGAAGTGGAGGAAAAAGACAGGAACAGCAAGCAATCGAGTTGGTGGACCCATGAGGCGAGGGATCCGCTGCCACTCCCGAGAGAAGGGACCTGGTGACCTGGACAGTGGTTCCTGTTAACTATCCCCCCCAAACCTGGAGATGGATAGAAGATATTCCTGACAAAGGAATTGACTGCGATGAGGGAGGAATCAAAGTGGAGATCAAGGTGGCAGTGACAGAGACACTGTTCCCCATGCAGATGGTGATCAACGGAATGGGGAAGAAGCTGGAAGCTCAGGGAAGGTGATCCAGAAGCTTGAAAAGCCATTGACGACCAGACCGAGAGGATTATTGCTCTGGTGGCCGAAATAAAAAGGTTGGTGGCGACCCAGGGGTGACTGAAGGGGAAAGTCAAGGATCAGGCGAACCGGTCTTGGTGCCAAATTGCAGGCTTGCCAGAGGGGATCAAGGGCAGGGCCCCACTTACTAGGTGACCCAGATGCTGGGCAAATTAGTCGGGAGGGACAGCTTCCCCAAGTCGCCGGAGATCGACAGGGAACACAAGTCAGTCCGACCGAAGCCCAAGGCCGGGGAGCAGCCAAGGGCGATAATAGCAAAACCACACAGGTATCAGGATCTGGGGAGGATCCTGTGTTGGGCTTGGCAGACCAAAGCGAGCAGTTGGGAAGGACACAGAATACAAGACATTGGGGCAAACCTGGCGAAAATGGCCCTGTACAAAAACGGAATTAAATTTGGGATGCTATTCCCAGCCAGGCTCTTGGTGACATTCCAAAGCAGAGAACATCATTTTAACACCCCGGCAGAAGCAGATGAGTTCATGTGGGAGAATGGTCTGGACAAAAGCAGACAAGGCAGCGATGAGGATGTTGTAGAGAGAGAAAGGAAATGGTCATGAACAATGTTTGCGCGGGACAGTACTGCCTCGCTTTGAGCAAGCCCTCCAGCTCACAGGAAGGAAGGCAGTGAGGGCAACGATGCGCAGGAAATGATGAAGAGGAGACAGAGGGAACGGCAATTGATCGGGCATAGGGAGGGGATAAGATCACCCCTGGAAGGTGGGCCACCACACTTGCAGGGAAATCTAGTGCTAGGAAATATGAAAGCAATGGGGGCCACTGCGCATCTCCTCGAGGTGCTGCGGGACACATCCCACTCTCAGATGGGAATGGCCGAGGTACAGCGGGTCATGTCCCACTCTCTGTTGGGAATGGCCGAGGTGCTGCGAAGCTTGTCCCAGTCACAGATGCACATTGCCGAGGCAGTGCAGAGCATGTCCCAGTCACTGAGGAGCATCGCCAAAGGCACCGACACCATTGTGTAGACATTGGGAGCCGCCAGGGCTGATAGATCCAGATGATGCAAGGGCAGCTGGGGCTCGTAGGGTACTCCCAGATGGCCCAGCGAGCGCAAAGCGACATGTGTGCAGTCTATCAGCCCCAGGACCTGGGGGGGTGGGATTCTCTGATCCTGAGGCTAAGTGTTGACGCCATCGTAAACGCCGTCGCATTTCTCGACGGCGTCAACATGGCCTCAGGAGCAGCGATTCTGACCCCTACAGGGGGCTAGCACCGCACTGGAGCGACCCACGCCGCTCCAGCTGCCGATCCCTGGCGTCAGATGGGCGCCGCGGGTCTGCGCATGCGCAGTGGGACTGGCGCCAATGCAACGTGGTGTAGGGCTACAGGGGCCGGCGTGGATCAAAAGAGGCCGCCAGCCCGAGAGGCCGGCCCGCCGATCGATAGACCCTGATTGCGGGACAGGCCACAGTGGAGTCCCCCCCTGGAGTTGGACCCTGCTCCCCTGCCCCACCAGGCTGCCCCCAGATGCATCCATGCCGAGGTCCCGCCGGGTAAAAGCAGGTGTGAACGGCGCCGGCAGGACTTGGCTTTTTTTGCGTAGCCACTCGGCCTATCCTGGGCGGAGAATCACCGGGGGGGGGGGGGGGGGGGGGGGGGCCATAGAGTGGCCCCCGACCGGCACCGCACCGACTGACCTGACGCCAATGGCGCTGATTCTCCGCTCTCCGGAGAATCGGTGGACCGGCGTCGGGGCGGCGTGGCGCGATTCGCGCCTGGCCCGGCGATTCTCTGGCACGGCCCCAGGGTGAGAGAATCCCGTCTGGAGTATTCCGTCAATGGCAGAGAATCCTGATGCCCGGGAATCTTGTTGGGCTTGGTACATGGCAAAATTTATTTTGTTTTAAGCCCGTGCAAATAGGGCATCCATGACCTGTCGGATGCACCTGTGGGCTGTGGCCTGCAAGATCCCATACAGTTCTCCGCTCGAGCCCTGGAAGGACCCTGAGATGTAAAAGTTCAGAGCTGCAGTGACCTTGATGGTCACCGGACGCAGGTGCCCTCCTCCTCAATGTGGTGCTCTGTCCGCGAGGACACTGCACAGGTGCCGCACCATCTCCTTGTCGAGGTAGAGCCTCTTGCCGTATGTGCTGTCTGTCCCTTCCTCTCCAAATCCACTGGCTGACAACTCGCACCTACCCAACATCCAACTTCCATGCTTATATCCCTTATAACCTCTTGGCACTCATGATCACAACCCCTTAATATCTAGGTGTGGTGCCTACACATGCCAGATTCTGGCCTCAGCTTCACATCAGCCTTTGTTGCAGACAGAGAGGTATCCGATTCACACAGTGGCCTTTTGGTGAGATTTAACTGAATATTCCTGGTGTGAGTTGGTTAGATTCCTGCATCCAACCTGCAGAATCGAAAGTGAAACGAACTTCAGCCTTGTGACACTAAAAAATATGTCAGTGGGACCAGAACCAATTACCACTAGCCACCGGGCGGGGCACAGGCATTTAAGCCAACTCATTGGCTATCAGGCAAGACAATCAAAATGAGCCATCACTGATGTCACTGACTGCTGCAACCCACTGCTTGAATTTAAATGTACAGGCCACCTACAAGCTGTTTTGCCTTAAAGATACAGGCTGTATTAAAGTCACAGATCCATTACTCATCCATGGATCAAAATGGTAATAGCAAAACAATAAAAGAAAGGGGAAATAAGGGAATAAACAGGAAACAAACAGGAGGAACCCCTAAACTGGAAGGATTTGGTGAAGCAGGGAGACTGACCATCAGTTATGTCTTCAACCCCAGGACCCTCAAATCCCCCAAGCCTCCCCATCACTGTCCGGCCTTCTCTCAAGAAAGCCATCTAACAAGCCAGCTGTGCTGGCAACCTTCATCCTGCACACTCTCTCCCACCCAGATCAGCAGCCTCTAGACTCCAGACCTCTGCGAGTAACATTAGTGAGGTCATGCTCAGTGGTCATCCATTCATCCAGATAGTTATTCTTCATCCACAAGCGTGTCCTCAGTGGTGAACCTGTGCTCTTTACTGTTTGATTGTTGGCAGCTGCCTCGATGGTGCTGACACACCTAGAGTACAGGCACACTCTTGAGGCATTAAAGGTTAAAGGACATCTGGTCCAGAAATCAATCTTTCAGACAGGCCACCTGTTCTTTCAGGACGCACTTGAGAGTTCAGGAACTATCACAACCAACAAAGCTGATCCCTCCTTGAAGGTAGCTTTCAGCTGCCAAGCTAGAGGCTGCTCACAGTGAAATGGAATGTGAACACCCAAGTACAAAGGTAAAAGAGAAGCCACACTGTAATATTGAAAACATAGAGCCTGTCAAGGGGAGCGAATTGGACTTTCACGAGACTAGCTGACGCATGGCTCTGTGCTGGAGAGTTTGGTAGGATAGGAGGCGGCATTATTTAACAATGGCTTGAATGCCTTACTTAACACTATGACCCCCCACCCCAGGCCCAGAGATAACTCTGACATGCCTCCTCCAGCCCTCAAACAACCCCTACTTCCTTGAAAGGAGACCCCCCTCTGCTGCACTGGAATATTAGATCTGGTGCCCTTGAGTTGCATGCTGGTGAATGGAGAGGACTACTTACCTCTTGCTTCCCCATGGTATCCATTGCGCCAGGTCGCTGTTTTGGTAGAGCAGCACTAAATGACGCCCAGGTGATGTCTCACTGAAGGGGGGGTGGGGGGGGGGGGGGGTGGGACTCCCGGGAGGCCGCTGCTTTTGACTTTAACCTTGCCAATGAGATTAAAATGAATGCAAATTAGGTTTAATCAGGTCCTGAGCAAGCCATCGGGAGTGGGTTGGGTGACCTGCAAACCCGCAAAACCCGTTTTGACCTCTCCCGCTATTCACCCGGCGAAACAGGATTGGTGCTGCCTGCAATGCGGTGGGAAAATCGCGCCCGATGTATGAATGGAATTTTCCATGAATGAATGAGTGCGTGTGTGTAATAAATAATTTTGTGGATTTTCTTTGTTGCATTGCTCGCTTTAAGGTTTTAATGTTTTATTTTCTTTAAATTGTGAGTTGCCAACGCTAGTTTTAAAACTGAGTTTAAAATTAGATGGGAGTTGTGAGCTGAATTAAAATTGTAATTTAAAACAAGGTAAATGTTTGACATTCTTTAATGTTGGGCATGGATGCTGGCCACAACCACTGCTCAGGATATGATCAACATTGTGGAAGTTATTTGGAACACAATTCTCAAAAAGAAAATGGAAAATTAAAAAAACAATCAAAGTATATAAATTAGATCTAGTAGGGTCTAAGTCAACACATGGGTAATATAAGAGGCGTATTTAATATTTCCACATTTTGTGATAGCACCACCAATTGACTCACATGATAGTACAGCTTTTATTTGATGAAAACTCATTTTATTTCCACGCAGGAACCTGCAATATATTTGAATAGACATTGCACTTTATTCTTTTCCTGTTTAGTTTAAGACTAAATTATTCTATGGATTTGGGCGACACGGTAGCACAGTGGTTAGCGCTGTTGCTTCACAGCACCAGGGACCCGGGTTCGATTCCCGTTTGGGTCACTGTCTGTGTGGAGTCTGCACGTTCTCCCCGTGTCTGCATAGGTTTTATCCGGGTGCTCCGGTTTCCTCCCACAAGTCCTGAAAGATCTGCTTGTTAGGTGAATTGGACAGTCTGAATTCTCCCTCTGTGAACCCGAACAGGTGCTGGAATGTGGCGACTAGGGGCTTTTCACAGTAACTCCATTGCAGTGTTAATGTAAGCCTCTTTGTGATAATAATAAAGTTTATTATTATTATATTTTCTAGATTCTTAATAGAGCTAATAATCTTTTGAGGGAATTAGTGACTATTCACAATAATAGGAAACATTCATGAGTTTCATATTTACATATAATCCCCACTCTGGCATCTGAAAAGCACAACATTTGTTCTCTTGTTTTCTCAGAATAATTTTGTTTATGTATATGATGCCTGCAATTGATGATTCACAGTTGGTTTAAGATTTTAAAAGAATTCCTTTGTTACCAAACGTTTTTACCTATATCCTGGGCTTATGTTTTACCTCATGCATTATTTTAATTTATATTTCCAAAGCTTGCGGAAATGAATGTTCTAATTAAGATATCGTGACGCTGCATTTCTTGAAAACTGGGACAGTAAGGAGTGACTCTGATATCATGTTACTTGAGTGCATTAATTCGATAGATGGTTAAATTCAAAGGCTGCACCTTCTTGACCACTTTGCCTTCATATCTGGCTGTAACATCACAGAAGCCATAAGCAAATGAAAATGAATTTTGAAAGCTTTGAAGATCACTTGAAACATATTGATTGAAAGAGCTTTTTGTTCAACGTGTCAGACAGTAACTTCAAATTAAAGTTTTTAGGAGTCATTCAACAGCTGTGGAGGAAAGATTGATCTTGGCTGTCTAGATTTGTTTTGAAGGGAAGAAAGACTTCAGCTTCTGTTATTGTTGAAGAGTGATTGGTAGCTATTATTCCTCGCAATACCTGAATCATAAGAGCTTCCCTCTTCCAAGATCAAAACTGGGTGGTAGTTAGTACATTTTTAAAAATCCGAATCGGTCTGCTTGCAAGAACTGTTGATGAATGGACGAATTTGAAAGGTGGTACAGGCTGGGAATTTCCAGCCCTGTCATGGTATGACCCGTTGCCAGGAGATTCGGTGGCCCAGCCACAAGTTCACTGACTGCCAGCGGGGAGTGGGATCCCAGCCTGCGAGTTCTCGCTGTTTAAAAAACATACGAACTTTTGCATTTTTTTCTTGAAGGGGCAGAACAATTCGCCACTAAGATATTTAAAACCGGACAATTCCAATTGAATTATTTCACGCACTTGTTTTATTTTCATATTGAGGGACCTTTGTGGAATGCTATTGTTCGCAAAATTGTAGTCCTATTCGGTCAATAGGAAATTAATAATTTTTCTTGACCTTTAAAACCTGTTGCTTATGTTATGTCATTAAAATTATTCAAAGATTAACCTGAATTTTGAGCAAGATGTGTTGGTATCAATAATATCAATAATTTCAAACACATTATCCCTCCAACAAGAACTGCCATTCCCAGCTCAACACACTGAAGACTTACTGCATTTAGAAACACACAAGGCAGACAAGGCACATCCCTCTCTCTGTTTTCTATAGCTTGCTTTTCCTGGGACAATCATCAGGCAGACGCCACAGTTTGAAGAGGCCACTCTGAATCAAGCATGGCTGGCTAGGATTCTATCCCATTCTTGCCACCTGACACAGGTGTGTTGGAAAGATTTGAGGTTGGTAACCAGTTTGGCCATGTTATGTTGTGAATGTATGTCATCAAGTCCTGAAGTGGGACTCAAACCCAGAGCTTCAAGTTCGGAGGTAGGCATGCTAGGCACAGTGCCACAGGATCTCCTCAACGTACAGCAGGCTTGATGATTAAGAATGCTGGAATATCTGTGCTTCGTGCAAATTTACAATTAATTACGTGCACACGAGATAATTTTAAAATCGAGTTAGTTAATTAACAGTGTAACAGATTTAATTGACTTCTCTCTAACTGAATGAGAAAATGATGAGATTATACTGTATGATTAAAATGCATTTACATTGTTCTATTGCAAGACTTTTATGCAGTGATCAGAGATTACATTTTCATTCTCTTAATCATCTTTAAATTGAAAACAAGGCTGAAGAGGGATGTGACTAAGTCTCAACCAATTAGGCCATCCAATTGTCTTTTATGTAAGCATCCTCCATGTTTGAACACAAGAAGGAATTCCAGTCCTATCTTGCCATATTCGCACACCGTTTCCTTGACATCGGTATAAACGTTGACGTACTATATTTGGGAATTGCTTAAAGTTTCCAATGGTATTAAAGGCTGTCTTTTATCACTTATCTTTATAGGTCCATATCCTCTGTGCTCTTTCAGCCAAAACAGAGGTGGGGAATAGGGATAAACATTGCACCTGTATTCTTGTTGCTTTTTTCTTTTGGGCTCATAGGGGTAATTTTAATCCTCAAGAATGAATTAGGGGCGGGATTCTGTGATCCTGATCCTAAATGTTGACGTTGTCGGAAACACCGTCGCGTTTCTTGACGGCGTCAACACAGCCTCAGGATCAGCAATTCTGGCCCCTACAGGGGGCCAGGACGGCCAGCTGCTGATCCCGGCGTCACATGAGTGCCGCGGGATCCGCACATGCGCAGTGGCACCAGCGCCAACGCGCGCATGCGCAGTGTCTTCCTTCAACATGGTGCAGTGCTACAGGGGCCAGCGCAGAAGAAAGGAGGCCTCAGCCCGAGAGGCTGGCCCGCTGATTGGTGGGACTTGATCGCGGGCCAAGCCACATCGGAGGCCCCCCCGCCGGGGTCAGATCAGACCCCCCTCTCCCCCCACAGGCTGCCCCCAACCCTTCCACGCCAAGTTCCCGCCGGCTGAGAGCAGGTGTGGAAGGCGCCGGCGGGATTCAGCTTTTTTACGACGGTTGCTGGGCCTATCCTGGGCCCAGAATCGGCAGGCTGGCTGCGTAGAGCGGCCAACGACTGGCGCTGCGCCAACCACGCTGGCGCCAATGGTGATGCAGAGAATCGCGACTCGGCGTCAGGGCGGCATGGCGCGATTCGTGCCTGTCGCGGGGATTCTCCAGCCCGGCCCCGGGCTGAGAGAATCCTGCCCAAGGTTTGGGTTGGGTGAAAAGCAAAACTTTTAATTAATGTTAAACACAACCTCTGTCTCCCAGCTCCTGGTTTTAATGCAGGTGGCTCAGGATTTGGGCAATAAATCCACTCTCAAGAAGTGAGTTGGTTGGTAACTATGTTTCAGGGTTCTGCACGCCTTTATTTCTACATACTTTTAATTTTTAAATTCTGTTTAAACCAGGTTTCCCAAGCCTCAGGAAACCAAGAGGTGAAAGGAAATGCAGAAGGGTGGACCCATCAGCTGAGTGCATTCATAGCATTGCTTGTGGGCCAGAAACAGCAAGAGCATCTCCTCAGGCCCAGCAACCTTATCTGCTTTTCTCCCTATGCGGATTTCCCGTTTACACAATCTACAACCTCTCACCCCAATTCCCCACTAACTGCTCTAATTTCCACTCTCCCCTGCCCCCAAACTCCTACTAATTCTGTACACTCCCCTGAACAATGGTTCCTTTCTCCATTGACCCATCATCTCACTGTTCTGACCAGAATCTCTCACCCCAGTTACAATTTCTTCCTTTATAACCGTGAGTCCCTGCTTAATCAAGATCACTCCATCCTTTCCTATCTGATCGCTTGTCCTTGTCTGAGGCCTTGTACGCAGGCTGTCCTGCCCACAGACAGGTAGACTGTTATTCAGGTTGTCCGTCTGGCAAGAAACATGGTGAAAAATCTAATCTAAATGCTAACTTCAGCAGATTGGCCAGGAAACCGGAGTGGGTTTCCCAATTGGACATCCTTCCCCCCACCCTCGGCTCTTTCCTGCCTCCTCATTGTGATAAATTTCAGGAGGCCCATGGGGAATCGCATATCGATCTCCTTGTGGAGCTACTAGAGTACAAGTTCCCATGGTAACAGGTGGAGGCCCACCCAGCTAGGACTCGTTACTGAGCCCTATAAATGCCGTCCCAAACCTGGACAGGGTGATCCTTAATCCCGACTAGGAGATTTGTGTTGTACACCACAGGTGCAGCTTTGATTTTTAGTTCAGAATAAATCTGATTAAACCTTCCTCTCGTGCCTCCTGGGTTATTACACTGGAGATGAGGAACAAGAACAAATTCTGGACAGCCATGCTTGAAAAAAGCAACTCTGGAAACGTATGACGAGAACCCAGAAATGCAACTATTTGGGAAACTCGAGTCGCATGTTGCGGGTGGTGAAGATGTTCCCTGAAAGCATGCACTATTTATTTTGTGTGAATGGCATATAAGGTGATGACCGACAAAAGGTCATCCTTCTGACGGCTTATGGGGTTCCAATGATCAGCATCATTAAGAGTTTGACTTACCCGGCAGCCCTGGACTCCAAAACTTTGAAAGAACTGGTAGGATTAGTGGCAAACAACTGTGACCTGAGACCATCGGTAACTCTCCAGCATGACAGAACCCACCGTGGACTTTAAGAGAGCCAAAGAACTAGCGCCTGGAAAATTCCAAGAAAGGAGCCCAGGAACTTCAAAGATCAATGGACAGCAGCGTACTCAACATCGAACAACCCCCCATATAGAAAAACTGGGCTCCCCGTAGAAAGCACCTCCATGCCCTGCTCACCACCTGTTCACCACTCAGCCACAACATGCAAGGATATGGGTTGATGGCTGCAAAACCCCAGAAATCTAAAGGAAGCTTCCCCAGAGGACTTCGGGGAACAGCCGCAAGAGAATTGTGCCTGCGGCCAAAGAATGCGCACAATCGTCAGTACACTTATAACCGAGGCTGGAAACCAAAGCCACGTGAGGGCCAGGCCTTGCAAATCCACCAGCCCAAAGATGATGAACAGATGCAGCTGAACTGCATCACCGCCAAAGTTTCTCCAATCAAAAATTATACTCCAGGTCAATGATCACCAACTAGAAATGGAAGTGGACACAGGGGCCGCTGTTTTCATTATCAGGGAACTGACCTCCAGGCAACTCCCAGTAGGCATCAAGTCCCGGAGCCTGCGCGACACCAACGCATGCTGGCCAAGTACACGGGGGAGCCCTACGAATCGTAGGAACCACCGTAACCCTAGTTACCCATGGGGAACAGATGGCCAGTCCCTCCTAATAGTCATGCAAGGACCAAAACGCAGTCTCCCGGTCAGAGATTGGCTGCAAAAATATCCGATTGGACCGGCAACAACTTTTCAAACTGCGAACTGACAGCCTAAACAAAGTAGTTGTGAAATATCACAAGGAATTTCTGGAATTTCTCGGCAAAATTAAAGGAGCAAGGGAAAAATCTACATTGACCTGAAATCCCTACCTAAATACTTCAGAGCGCGACTGGTCCCCTATGCCTTTCTCACCAAGGTATAGGCCAATCGTAGGCGGCTTGGTAGACTTGGCATCATTTGCCCAGTACAATGTGCGGAATGGGGCGCGCTAATAGTCCCAGAACGAAAAGACAAGTCAGTCTCCTTTTGCGGAGAGTATAAATTAACTGTCAACAGAGCTTCCCACCTTGTCAGATATCCCATGACGTGAATATAAGACCTCTATGCCAAATTGTCTGGAGGCCACACATTTACCAAGCTGAACATGAACTATGCGTACCTCCAGCTGGAGCTCGATACGGACCCAGAAATTATGTCACTATCAACCCCCATAAAGGGTTATATGAATACACCAGCCTGACTTTTGGAGTCTCATTGGCTTGTGCCATTTTCGAGTGCGTAACGGAAAATATCCTTCAAGGATTGCCTAAGATATCAGCATAATTGGATGATGTATTAATCACAGGAGCCACCGAAAAAGAGCACCTGACACACTTGGAAGAAGTCCTCCAACGATTCTCTGCCTTAATTGAGGAACGTACGTGTTTCAGACAGGCAGTGTATCATGCCTCGGATACTGTATCAATAACGTTAGCCTGCAGCCTGGAGAGGTGAAAGTGAAGGTCACAAAAGAGGCACCGACCCCGCGAAACACAATGGAAATGAAGTCACTCCTAGGTCTCATCAACTATTGTGGGAAATTTATCCTCAACCTAGCCAGCTTACTGGCACCCCTGCATGCATTGCTGAAGAAGAACCTGACATGGCATGGCAGGCGCCACAAGATAGAGCATTCATGAAAGTGAAGCAACAGCTGCTGTTGTCCAACATCTTGGCACATTACGATCCCACAAGATCACCCGTACTAACTTGTGATGCCTCGTCCTATTGAATAGCGGCAGTCCTCTCCCATAGATTGGACAATAGCACTGAACGACTGGTTGCATATGCATCACAAACTCTGGTAGATGCGGAATATGCACAAATCGAGAAAGAGGGTCGGCCATGATATTCGCAGTGAAGAAATTCCATCCGTACGTCTATGGCCGACGCTTTACACTAATCACGGACCATAATCCTCTGCTGGGCGTTTTTAAGGAGGACAAAGTGATCCCTCCCATTGCCTTGGTTCAGATCCAACACTGGGCACTATTGTCAGTGGCTTATGATCATTCCTTCAATGACCACCCAAGAATGCACGTAGCCAATGCTGACGCTCTGAGTCGCTGATCTGAGTGGCTCTGAGCCACTGTCAATAATGAAAGAAACTATCATTACTTTAAACTTAATGTTTATGCCTGTATCTGGCAAAAAAATCCAGACGTCGACCCAAAAGGACCCCAAGTTGGCAAATCTACGCCATGTGATCCTAAGCAGCGGATTTCAAGGACTTTCCATGGAGGATCAAATACCTTTCCTATCTACACATCTAGAATGCAGCGTGGAAGACGGCATCATTCTGTGGGGAGCTCGAGTGGTCATCCCTTGCCCAGGCCAGTGCCCAATCTTGAAGGTGGTCACCCAGGAGTCTCCAAAATGAAGATGCTCACAAGGAACTACATCTGATGGCTCAGGTATGATTCTAACATTGAAAATTTGGTGAAACAGTGCCCATTGTGGCAGAAAAATTCAATGTTTCCATTGTTGGCCTTGCTACACCCGTGGGATTGGCCAGGGAGACCTTGGTTTTGGGTATACTTGGACTTCTCGGGGCCGTTCATGGAGTCAATGTTTTTAATCTTGGTCAACACCCATTCTAAATGGATGGGAAAACATCGGACGTCCTCCATGACTTCTAATGCCACCATAGAAAAACTCGTCTAATTATTAACATGAGGCCCAGAAAAAAAATTCCGAAACCCATTGAGCTGAGAATACCTTGATGCCAGGAGATATCATCTATATTTGTAATTTCAAAGACTGATTCCCTTGCATCCAAGAATTGTAGTGGAAGAAACTGGCACTGTGCGGTACAAGATCCATAAAAATACAGTGGACCATCTCAAGAGCAGGGAACCCTCTTCTGTGGAAATTATTCCATGGGGCGGTGCCCTCAATGTCCTTTGAACCTACCTCCAGGGAGGGTGTTCAACCCATGTTAAACCCAAGAGTCATCTCCCAAAAGGACAAAGACTCAGACTCAGAATTGGAGACTGAAATGACTGACCCATAGCCAGCAGTCAACGTCAAGGAAGAACACCCATCAGTGGCCTGCGATGCTCAGCTAGGAAGTGACAAGCCTCCATCTACTTAATGCCACAAGATACGGCCCTGTTGATGCTGGACCAAGCCATGCGCCAGGAGGAAAAAGAGGCCTCATTGTCACCAGAGTGAGGGGAAGGATCTGGACTTCAGGGGGAGGGATGTGATAACCATCAGGAGGACCATGGAATCACTTATCGATATCCCTGTGGGGTTCGTGGAGTATGAGTTCTCATGGTAGCAGCGGAGGCCTACCCAGCTTAGACTTATTTTTAAGCCCTTCAAATGCCGGCCCATCCCTGAACCTGGAGTCCTATTTGTCGTGGGATGGGACAACAGTGTTGTACGCCGCAGGGGCAGCTTTTCTTTTGAGTTCAGAATATATCCGTTAAACCTTCCTCTTTGTGTCTTCTGGATTTCTACACCCATCAACTTCTTGGGTGGGATTCTCCATTGTGCCGACACACCTATGCCCGCGGTATTCCAGCAGCGTGTGGTAGCCACAGTAGGAAATCCCAGTGGCAGGTGGCGGAACGGAGGATCCCACTGCTGGCAAGGGCGCACCGTCCACAAAAACGTGGCTGACGGACTGGGGAATCCCGTCCTTTGTGCTTCGGCCTTTGGGCGCCCATTGAAAAGAAACATCTGATGCTGGACCAACTCTTCTCCCCCCAACCTCCTCAGATTTCCTGGTTTGATGCACATCAAATAGCCATTTTAATTGGTTAACTACTCTGTTGCTGAGCATTAGTTTGGAGGAAACAAAAAGATTTCTTGTAAATTTTATTTTAATGAAGGTTTGAAAAACTGCTAAAAGTGGTACATTTAGGAGTATAGGGTGAAAGTTAAATGTCAACCATGAATTCTGAACAGTCTGAGCCTCTCCCTTAATTAAGAGCTGCATGTGGTACAATAAAGAAAAGTTGCTGATTACTTCGGCCCTGGTGTTCAGGCTACACAGTTGATGTAAAAGGATAGGCACCATAGCTTGGAAACAGAAATTTGCCACCTTTGTCTGACAAATGGCAGTGAACCACTTATATGTCAACATAATTAGAATTGTCCACAACATGTTAATGTAAGTGGTTAGGACATTGATTGGTTCTGTCACCAACTATTGTTTCATTTAAAAAGGAACGTAATTGCATTCAAATTGCAAGTTTACAAAAGCAATTTGATCTCTTGTCTCTGAGCCAGTATTCCACAGGATATCATCTTTATTCCAGTGGAGGGAATTTCTTTTTGATAGTCCTTTCATGTTTACACTCAGACTGAAATGCAAAGGCCTCGAGGCTTTATATTAAAAAAAACCTGAGCCTTGACTAAAATCAAAATTCAGGTGGAGTGAACAGAAATACTTCTCCTCTACAATGCTATAGGATGGCAATTCGGATATACATTGTATTATCATTGTTGCCTTCCATACATTGCCTTTGTGTTGCTTTCTCACCTGTATCAGCTATTACTGAGAATTGCCATGTTGTTTGTGTTAATTGTTTTTTTAGTTTCTAATGGCCGATTGAGTCACATCGAGTTTATATGGGTTGTTTTTCAAATTTGTTTTGACCAGCATTTTTGTTTTTCAAATGTATCAGGAGGGAAATTGGAATATGTTGTGCTGGTTTTTGAGTGCTATGAGTGTGCAGAGCTCCAAAATGGCACACTTTTGAAGCAAATTACAGCAGACACCATGTTGTGGAGGATGTTGGCACCCATGCAGCAAAGGGTCACCAGAGTATTAAAACACGGCTGACATTAACCAGTATGGAACATTTATTTCTGGCAGTAGTGCCATGTTGGAGCTCAGTTTTCATCATCAATGACTTACAGATCAGCTGCTGGTTGATTTCTTCTAGCTGTTATTTCCATTCTACGAGTGTTTGGTCCTTTGCATATTTGTTGAAAGTTGTGAAAGTCTATAGAAAGTGGGTTGGCTGGTGCCGCAGGAGTTTTTGCTGAATTGTAGCCTTTTGCACATACCAGTTTGTCCCAGACATGGCTGCCCTGGAAAGAAAACACTACGACTTAGAGAATGAACAGAGAGCGGGTAAAGCAGTACATACTCCTAAAATAGAAGAAAGAGAAGGAAGGGAACAGCAGCTCACAGCAGGAAGACATATCCACCGAGGATGCTCAGGGAGCAATTCTCCTACCTGAACCTCAGGAAAGAACAATGGGTGTGATATCTGGCACCTCAATAGGGATGTACTCATTGAAATATGCTGCAGCCACAACTGCAACTTTGCAGGGCAAAAACCTGCAGGCGTGTGTGGTTATTGACTTTTATTAATTTGCTCCATCCCAGCGAGAGTTGGAGATTTTTGTCACATTTTTTAGTTTATCATCCACTATTGTTTAAGGGAGGTCAATGAGACTCCCGACTCAACATTAACGTGTCAAATCTGCCCTACACTGGAACTCAGAAGGAAGACATGCCTTCAACATCTAGTTGCTGTGTTATCATACACAGTGGATCATGCAGGTCAATGCCCAATATTTTGCTAGCAATTATGATGCTGTGGCAGTGCTCTGAACCAGCTACCTTTGAATCACCCTGAAAAACCAATGGGTGGCAATTGGGTGACAAGAGCTTTTTGTTAACCACATGGCTAATTACTTCATTGTGCAACACATGCGAGAAGGCAGCATGCATATAATCCATAATTTACAATAATGACTTGGGTGACAGGACCAGCACAGGACCACCAGGGCAGCACAGTAGCATAGTGGTTAGCACAATTGCTTCACAGCTCCAGGGTCCCAGGTTCGATTCCTGGCTTGGGTCACTGTCTGTGCGGTGTCTGCACGTTCTCCCCGTGTGTGAGTGGGTTTCCTCTGGGTGCTCCGGTTTCCTCCCACAGTCCAAAGATGTGCGGGTTAGGTGGATTGGCCGTGATCAATTGCCCTTAGTGTCCAAAATTGCCCTTAGTGTTGGGTGGGATTACTGGGTTATGGGGATAGGGTGGGGGTGTGGGTTTGGGTAGGGTGCTCTTTCCAAGAGCCAGTGCAGACTCGGTGGGCCGAATGGCCTCCTTCTGCACTGTAAATTCTGACCAGGTGTATTGTGGCCAAATCTGCTTATAATTCAAAGATAAATGGGAAATCTGGTTGAAAGAAGGATGCAAAGAGTCTGAAAATGGATATACAAGGGTTGAGTGAGACAATATTGGCAGATGGAGTATGAAGTGGGAAAATGTGAGGTAATCCACTTTGGTAGAAAAAAATATTAAAATGGAAAGTGACTTTAGAATGTGGCAGGGCAAAGGGATCTGTGCATGAATTACAACAAGTTATGCTGCAGGAACCACAAATAGGTAGGAAGGCAAATGGAATATTGGGCATTTTTGCAGGGGGTATGAAGTATAATAGTTGCTGCAACTGTACAGGCTATTAATGAGACTAGACCTAGAGTACTACATACAATTTTGCTCTCCATATTTAAGGAGCAATATAATTGTATTTGAGGCAGTTTAGAGAAAGTTTGCCAGGTTGCTTCCTGGGATGTAGCTGTTGCCTTCTGAAGAAAGATTCAGCAGATGGGGCCTGGATGAGAGGTACTCTTAAAGGAACATGTCGGCCGCGATTCTGCCAATCCGGGACTAAGTGCTCCCGCCAAGAGGAAACCAAGAGTGATTCCCTTTTGCATTACGAGCGACCCTGATGCACCATGCAATGGCACATGGAATTTTTAAAAACCTGAATCAGGTTTTCCGTGCCATTCAACGGCACATCCGGGGTCCGCACTAGAACTGTGTTTGGGGGGGGGGGGGGGGGTGACCTAATCTCTCTGACAAATCCCTCACCTCTGAGATTGTAAATCCAACCCCTCAGATCGCTGGCAGGACACCCACTCCCACCATAATCACTGATCTTTAAACTTGGTATACTGACAGACATTTTAAAGGGTTTCGGGGTTCAGGTGGCATAACTTTCACTTTATTATGAGAGATATTCTGAGATACCGAGTGACTGTTGAATGGTTTTAGGCATTCATATGAGAAAACTTTAATTTTTGCATACTGACTGGCTGTTTACAGGGGTTAAAGGCTGCAGATGGGTAGAGCAGTCAAACAAACCCGATTCCAGATTCCAGACTCCTGACCTGAGTCCCCCATCCCAGCACAAGCCCTCAGATCCTCTCCTGCCATGAAGGACCTCCGTCAGCACCCTTGAGGCAATTGTTGGAAGGGTACCTGCCATCTTGCCACCCCTTGGACTGCAAGCCACCAGGTACATGTTTCTCAAGTCTTGCGCCAATTCACTCTCAGCTGGGGGTGTTCGAGCATCCTAGCTAGCAAGTGAATGAGACGCCCCACCCATCAATGAAATGTAAAACAGCTTTATTGAGCTATTTGCATGTTCCCACTAGGGTGGGGCAGGCAGCTTGGCTGGGACACCAGGAAACCATTCATCACCAGTGAAACAGGCTGGGAGAATGGCGAATGATTTAATACCTGGCGTTAAAAACCCAATTTTTGGACCGATATGGGATTCAACGGGTCTTTGCGAATCCCGCGGCTAGCGGGCGGCCCTTGAAAATCCAAGCCATCAGATTTTGGGGGATTGACAGGTAAATGCTGCGAGAATGTGAATCGCTTGTGGGTGAATCCAAAACTAGAGGGGACGGTTTCAGAAGAAGGAGACCCTCATTTATGATGGAAATGATCAGGAACTTCTTCCCTCAGAAGTTGTTCATCTTTGGAATTCTCTACCCCAGAGAGCGATAGGAAGGATAGTGCAGTTGAGGCCACGATCAGATTGCCTATTCTACCAACTCCTTTTTCTTACATAGTACGTTCTTATGTTCTTACAGAAGCAATGCTGCCACACAAAATGTGACAGAGTAGGTGTTGGCAAGCTGAAACGACTCAGCTTTGGCCTGCTGTGAAGGGGCCCGATGGTACTCGGCAGAGCATAATAATAATAATCTTTATTGTCACAAGTAGGCTGACAATGCTATGAAGTTACTGTGAAAAGCCCTTCGTCACCACATTCCGGCGCCTGTTCGGGTACACAGAGGGAGAATTCAGAATGTCCAATTAACCTAACAGCATGTCTTTTGGGACTAGTGGGAGGAAATCACAGTACCCGGAGGAAACCCACGCAGACACGGGGAGAACGTGCTGACTCCGCACAGACAGTGACCCAGCCGGGAATCGAACCTCGGACCTTGGTGCTGTGAAGCCACAGTGCCACCCACTGTGCTACCGTGCTGCCTCAGAGGTTTAGGTCTGTTGCACGTTACACAACTTTGTCATTATGAGGCAGTTGTCCTTTATATCAGCCAAAAGGTGAACAGCTCAGGATCAGGAATATTAAGAGGAGGAGGATCAGGAAGAGGGAGGGACAATGTTAAGGATGGGTGAAATTGCAATGGAAACAGTCCCAAAAGAATATTTTCCAACTGGATCCAATCTCTATTCACAAGCTGGCTCAAGAAGAACTTTTGCATTATTTGCACAATCAGTAAAGTGACTGGGGTATACACCGTTCTCTCGTGTAAAATGGGCACAATGCATGCTATTTTAAGAATGGGATGGCCTGCTCCCAATCTGCGCAAACATTGACTTCACTGCTAACATTTTGAGGACTCCCTTTGAGGATGATCCCAACATAAACTAGTAGCCTAGTGTTTGTTAAAGCATCCTTTTTATACATTCTTCAGCAATAAAAGGGGAAGACTGGATTTTTTCAGCAGCCTTTGAAGTTTCTGAAGAAAGTTGAGTGATTATATTTTAGTTTTCAGAAACACCCTCCAATGGAGAAGTGTAGTTAACCCTCAACAATGCAAGAGCCACAATTGTTCCTCCCCAATCCAACACATTCTTGCCCACCTACCAGGGTTAACATAGTGAAGAGTGTGAAAGAATGAAGCAAAATGACATTTAAGGAATCTAGACTCCAGATGAGGGAGTGGTCAATATGACTGCCACCACTTGGAGAAGTCACAAATGTTGAAGAGCTGCAGCATTCTGAAAGTGGTAGTCAATCAGGGTGACATGCACAAAATGACACAGCAGCATGATGGAACAGTGGTTCGCACAGCTGCCTTACAGCACCAGGGACCTGGGTTCGATTTCAACCATGGGTAACTGTGTGGAGTTTGCATGCTCTCCCCATGTCTGCATTGGTTTCCTCCAGGTGTTCTGTGTTTCCTCCCACAGTCCAAAGATGTGCAGGGTAGGTGGATTGGCCATGCTAAGTTGCCCCTTGGCATCAAAAGGTTAGTTGGGGTTACAGGAATAGGGCGGGAGAGTGGGTCTCGGTAAGGTGTTCTTTTAGATGGTCAGTGCAGACTCGATGGGCCGAATGGCCTCCTTCTGCACTGGAGAGATTCTATGGATTCTATGGACACTGATGCACTGTGAATCTGCTACTTGATTGAGATTCTTCATTCATGCCCAGATACACAATGGAGTTTATCACGAAACTCACATCCTAATATGAATGTTAAGTCTGTCTGCTAAAAACCTTGTGGGGGCATTTCTAATATCAAATCACTGACAAGTTAAGGTTATGTTTAGTGTTTTACAGAAGTTTTCTTTCACGTATTCATTATGTATCCAGCCGCATAGATTTGCTTAACCATTTTGGAAAAAAATACACTCCGGTGGTTTATTGGGAAAAAATAAATTGTGCGATATCTAACAAAAGGAGCAAAGGGCAACTGAGGATTTCCCCCTCAGCCAGATCTGATTTAGACTGCATTGTCTGAAAGGTTGGCAGACGGAGATTCAATTGTAACTTTCACAATGGAATTGGATATATACAGTGCTTGAAAAGGAACCATCTGCTTGTTTGAAGGGAAATGCATATGTTGCCTTAATATATGTTCATTGATCTACTATTGCTTTCAGCACTTTCTGTGTTTTTCTGCTTTAAAACCATGAAGCCAAAATGATATCAAAAATATTTTGGTATTCTGGGGTCATTTTCGCTTTCAGTGCAGGTGAAAAGGTGAAAAGATTAGCCGTCCGTTATCATTGACGTTAATAGAAATTAAAGTTGCATGCAGTGTATAATGGGAGGCAGATTCACAACAGCTGGTCTTCCAGCTTTGCTGAATATTACATCCGCCACCATTTTAACTGAAGCCACAAATCCCTTCCAGGCCAACTGGGCAAAAAAAATCTTGAATGTATACTGCTGCTGTGGACTTATAACCTTCGATTCAATTGCACTAAGAATCAATCAGAAATGTTACACCTTAAGCCCAGTGGGTTCAGTTAAACTGTTGTCCATTTTGAAATTATTTGGTATTTTTGGACCTGGTAATCAGAAGAAGATAATGATATTATTGTTGCACGTAACAAGAACTTAGTAAATTCCCAGGAAGACTGACAGAGCAGCATGAGGGAAAAGCTGCAGCAAGTGTGTTGATAGTTGCTGCCATACATTCTCTGTAAGCTGAAAGGCCTGGTAATCAGTCAGTGGTAACATACTATTAAGAGGAGCAGTTTAACCACCGCCCTGCGCCCGGTGCAGAGTCAGGTGTGATGGGTGAATCCTGGGAGAGCCTCAAATCTGGATCTCACCCAGCGACATTTAAATGAGCTATTAGACTCAGATAAATATCCCAACACTGGGTTCAGCTGCCGCCTGGGAACTGATAGCAACGCATGCAAGGCCTCAACCAGGTGCTGATTAGCACTGGTTTCCACAAGTGTGAACAGGTGTGATGGCAACTCAGGGGTAACCGGTTGGCACTGTCAGGGTGCCCAGGCACTGCCAGTGTGCCAGGCTGACAGCGCACAACCTCCTCGGGGTGGCCAGGGTGAGTAGGCAGAACCATGCTCCTGACGCTAACCCTCCGTCCCACACACCCATAACCCTACTCCCGCCCCCCCCTCCTCCAACCCCGAGGGCAGCCGAACCCCCATCCTGCACCACATGCCGGCACCTATACCGGTCGCCATGGCTAGGTTCCCTGGCCACTGAAGCCACCAGCTAACTGGGCATATAGAGCCTCCATGATGGTGTGGATGCACCTGTGCACCCAGCTCTGAGATCCCGGACAGGCCCCCACTTGACGCCTGGAAGGACTCTGTGGCGTAAATGTTCAGGGCGATGGTCATCTTGACGACCACTGGGAGCAGGTGTCCTCTCCCGTTCCCCCATGGTGCCAGGTGCGCCATGTTCCAGCAGATATGTCACACTGTCCCCCAGCTCAGCCGGAGTTTCAACGGTATGCCCATTCCGGCAGGTCCTCAAATGACAGGCCCTACCGGTGTATGGGAGGCATCATGCGCCACCTCCTTTGCACCTCCTCCTCCTCGTCCTGTTGGGTGGCCGGCTCTCCATCCTCACCGGCTGCCTCCAGTTCTTCTGGGGCAGGTTCCGCTACTGCAGCTGCCCCCTCCTCCTCGAACACCTCCAGCTCGTACATCTGCAGTGCACCTCCCAGGGCCATGGCAACTAGGAGGAAGCCTGCCATTACTGGTTGTATTCCGATATCTATTGTCTGTAATGTCTCCAATGGGCTACACAGTGGTCTCGGTTGGCACTGCAGACACTGCCACTGCATTTGCCCCCATCCTCGTACACCTGGCCCAGTCGGTGCACAGCACCGTGGGAAACTCTGGCCCTGGCGCCCATCCCTGCTGACAGGGGTACGGTCGGCAGGTGCTGCCCATGGCACCTGTGCACTCCGCGGACCCCATTTGCCGTCCCCTGTAGGGGCTGCTGTGGACGTCGCGCTTGGGTGGGCCACATGATGCACCGCAGGTGGGTGGTAGCCGGTTGGGGAGGTGGTATGGTGGAAAGTAGGGTGGGGAGGTGAGGTCTGTGGTGCAGGGGTGGTGGGGTGGAGGATGGGTGCTGGGGCGTGGGGATGGAGGATGGGGCTGCGATGTGGGCTGGTGAGGTGGGGGTTGTGGGCTGGGGTACAGGGGTGGTGAGGTGGAGGGTAGGGACTGGGATACGGGGGTGGTGGGGTGGGGCACCATACAGCCGGTGACACTGCATGACCAGGGGCCCCTGTGTCAGTGAGGTGCGCAGCAAGATGGCTGCCTTGCAGGCCTTGGCAATGGCAGTCTGTGTCTTGACACCCTGGTCCCGTGGGGGGGGGGGGGTCAGCCCTGCCCCACAGCCCAGCCCTGTCACCACACTCCCTCCACCCCAGCCCTGGAAGTGCCCCCCACACCAGCTAGCCCGGCCAATTTCAAGACTGGCAGCCCACGGCCGTGCCGCTGCATGTCCTACCCCCTCTCTCCCCCATCAATCACGCTGCCTGTTTCCCGATTTTTAAAAACACAAGTGAACCTCGGCCATTCCCCCTGGATGGAGGCGGAGCATCGTGGAGGCGTTTACTGTATGTGTGGAATGGAACGCGTTGATGCCACTGTCAAGGCACCAGAAAATTGCGATTTGGTAGGCCCGCCAGGATTCCGGCTTCAAAAATAATTATCTGCCCAATCGCCTTTCCCAATTTCGGCATCGGCCGACGGAGAATCCCACCCCCTCATGTTCAATGCTACCCTTCAGCCTCACATGCGTAGGACTGTTAAAAGCCTCATATTCACATCTTATACCTTGCAGGCGCCATGGTAGTGAATCTTTACATGTGTCGAGATGGAAATAGTTACTGAGGAAAGAACAATCCCCCAGTGTCTTGTCTGTGTGTTTATTGATAATCCACCTTAAGTGCAGTATCTTGTAGGGCCTGTCCAGCTCGTGGGCCGTCATACTCTCCAGCTTGGTGCCATGGTCACAGGATTCCTGAACTTGGGACCTCCCATGAGACCGGAACTTCTCCACGAGTATGACAGCCACATCTCAGGAAAATACTGAACCACTCAATGGCACAGTTTTCTTGAAGGACAAGTAGCCAGAGGCAGTAGCAGGGGACAGGCATGGCTCCATATCCTTTGTCTAACGGAAGACAGTGATTGGCATCACGGGAGCCACCATGATTGAGGAAGTGACAAGTGAAAAAATATATGACTGTCAGTCAAAGTCAAATTATATACCAGGAATAAAGGGAGCTTAAATGAATTAATATCAGTAGAAAAGAAAGAAAGAAAAGCTTGAATTTATATAATGCTTTTCATTAGTGTCAGATGTCTCAAAGTGACTTTACAGCCAATGAAGTACTTTTCAAGTGTAGTCAGTATCACAGTGGCATTCATTAGAAAATAATGAGGGACAATCATTCGTTAAATGTAGAATGCAGTGGGCAGCACGGTGGCCTAGTGGTTAGCACAACCGCCTCACGGCGCTGAGGTCCCAGGTTCGATCCCGGCTCTGGGTCACTGTCCGTGTGGAGTTTGCACGTTCTCCCCGTGTCTGCGTGGGTTTCGCCCCCACAACCCAAAAATGTGCAGAGTAGGTGGATTGGCCACGCTAAATTGCCCCTTAATTGGAAAAAATAATTGGCTAATCTAAATTTATAAATAAAAAAAAATAAAAAAATGTAGAATGCAAGTAGAATTTCAAAAATGATTACGATTTACTTACAATTTATTTCTTCAAAAGGCATCTCTGTAAAACACAATGATTTCTAAAAGTTAAACACAACGAGCGTGATTCTCCGGTCTGCCAGCCGGGTTTTCCGATGTGGCACGCCCCTGTCAGCAGCGGGATTCTCTGGTCCCGCAGCCGGCCAATGGGGTTCCTCATTCTGGCCACCCCACCTTGACGGGAAACTCGCTGCCGGTGGACCGGAGGAACCCGCCGGCGAAGAATTCTGCTAAATAACTGTACCCAACTACTAATAACTTACTCTTAATAACTTAGCAAGTCTTTTTACTTACCACCTTGCTCTCCACCTTGCCTGCTTGTCAGTCCTCCCACCTTATACTTGCCGACTCTCCTACCACCCTCACGCCACCCACTCCCACTTCCTGACTCTCCCCCTCCATGATTCTCCCTCTCAGTCTCCACTTTCCTCTCACAAATCTTTGATGTGAGTGAGCGTTCAACAGAGCAGCAGTGAGAGCGAGGTAGCAAGAGGGGCTGTGAGTAAGAAAGGAGGCGATGTGCAGCAGGACCGATGAGCCGCAGGGTCAGCAAGTAGGGAGGTTGGAGAGTGAGTGTGGGATGGCTCTACTGTAAGGTAGGAAATGTGGCAGCTAATTTGTGCACAGCAAACAGCAGTGTGATAAAGACCAGATAATCCATTTTATCACGTATATTGTGGAATAAATACATGCCGACACAGAAGGGACTACACCCTTGTTTTTCTTTAAAATTGTGTCATGGGATCCTTTACATCCACCTGACAGAGGAGACTCGGCCTTAGCTTAATATCATATCCAAAAGACTGCATCTCCAACAGTCCAGCATGCTCTCAATATGGCACTGAAGCATCAGCCTTGCTTTTTTATTGCTCAAGTTCCTGAGTGGAATTTGAACTTGGAACTTTCTGTCACAGAGATGAGAATGCCATTGACAGAGCCACAGCTGTTAATATGAGGACATGTATTGGAGAAACCCAAGGGGCTAAAAGCTGACAACAAAGCTGACAAAGGTGGCACAGCGATTAGCATTGCTGCCTCACAGTGCCAGGGTCCCGGATTCAATTCTGGTCATGAGTGACTGTCAGTGTGGAGTTTGCACGTTGTCTCCATGTCTGCGTGGGTTTCCACGAGGCGCTCCGGTTTCCTCCCACGTCCGAAGATGTGCAGGTTAAGTGAAAAGGCCGTGGTAAATTGCCCATTAGTGTCCAAAGGTTAGGCGGGGCTAGGGTAGGGGAGTGGGCCTAGTTTGGGGTGCTCTTTCAGAGTTTTGGTACGAACCCAAAGGGCCGAATGGCCTCCTTCTGCACTGTCGGGACTTCATGATTCTGTGAAATCCCTGAGCTCTGATGGCTTGCTTCCAGCTTTCGAAAGGAGAAAGCTGCAGAGATTGTGGGTGCACTGGTAATAATAATAATAATCTTTATTAGTGTCACAAGTAGGCTTACATTAACACTGCAATGAAGTTACTGTGAAAATCCCCTAGTCGCCACATTCTGGCGCTTGTTCAGGTACATGAAGGGAGAATTCAGAATGTCCAATTCATTCAACAAGCACGTCTTTTGGGACAGGAAACTGGAGTACCTGGAAGAAACCCATGGAGACACGGGGAGAACGTGCAGACTCCGCACAGACAGTAACCTAAGCCAGGAACAAACCCGGGTCCTTGGAGCTGTGTGGCAGCAGTGCTAGCTAACCACTGTGCTCCCGTGCTGCCCATATGAATTTCCAAAATCTTTTAGATTCTCAAATGGTCCGGGTGGATTTGAAATTTGCACATATAACACCACTGTTCAAGAGAGGAAGGAGAGAGGAATCAAAAAACTGCAGGCTAATTAGCCTGGCATCAGTTGTCAGGAAAACACTGCATTCTATTACTAAAGAAGTAATTTAGAAAATCACAGTATTGTCAGACAGAGTCAACATGGTTTTACAATGGGAAAATTATGTTTGACAGATACATTAGAGGATTTTTGAGGATGAAGCTAGTTAGGTACAGAACTGGTAGAAGTAGTATACTTGGATTTCTAAAAGGCCTTTAAGAAGGTGCTGCACAAAATGTTAATAAACAAGATAAGGGTGTAATATATTAATTAATGGACAGGAAGCAGAGTATTTTGCAAGAGCATTTGCAAGTTGGCCAGCTGTAATGAGTGGAGTGCCGCAAGGATTAGTGCCGGGGCCTCAGCTATTTACAATCTATGTTAATAATTTGGACCAAGGGACCAGTGTAATGTATCTCCATCTGTTTCTGATACAAAGCTAGGCGGGAATGTAAGTTGTGAGGAGGATGGAAAGAGGCTGCAAAGAGACAAGTGAGTGGGCAGCAAAGTGGCAGATGGAATATAATGTGGGAAAGTGTGAGACTCTTTGTCTTGGTATAACAACAGAATATTTTTCAGAAAAACCTTCTAAATGTTGATGTTCAGACAGACTTGGGCGTACTCATACAAGGAATACGGAAAGGCAACACACGGGTACAGACAATTAGAAAGGCAAATAGTATTGCAAGGGCATTGAAGTACAAGAGTAAGAAAGTCTTGTTACAATTGTACAGGATTTTGGCGACATCACAGCTGGAACACTGTGCGTAGATTTGATCTCCATTTCTAAGGAAGGACATACTTGGAGGCGGTACAGCAAAGTTCTATGATGAGTGACTCAGTAAATTGGGCCTTTACTCTTTGGAGTTCAGAAGAATGGGAGACAATCTCATTGAACATACCTGATTCTAAAAAGGGCTGAACAGAATATAGACCCGCTTCTCTTGCTGGGGAATCTCGAAGACAGTGTCAAGATTATTTAGGACTGAAATGAAGAAGGATGTCTTTACTCAAACAGGTAAAAGCTCCTTTGCTGGACTTTCAAACTTGGGACAGACAAATGTTTGGTTTCACAGGGACAACAATGATATGGAAAGGAGACAAGAGTGGAATTAAACCTAAAGATCAGCTGTGATCATACTGAATGGTGAAGCAGGCTCAAGGGGTCATATGGTCTAATCCTGCTCCTATTCTTATGTTTTTATGTAGTAGTGCTAATCCTCCCTCTCACTTTCCACTTTCCTTTCAGTGTCTTTTGATTTGCAAACTGCAGATGGTGTCAGCATGTCCCCCTCACTTCCCCTCTTTCACTAAGGCTTGTGGAGAGAGCACACATGGACTGTGGAGGCTCTGAATTCCATTGCTGAGAGACTGCTGCAGGCATTTGCAGACACAAGAGCGAGAGGGGAAGAATATTCTGCTGGTAAGGCCTGGCCTGGGGTTCAGCCTGAGACTGGATTTAACAACTGCTTGCCTCCCTTTCTGCTTGTTTGATGGACTACTGCTGCTGACTCTTGGAGGGAGGAGGAGAGAAGGGTGGTGACTGGTTCAACGGAATGCCTTGTTGCAGGAGAGGAAGGAAGTCCTGTGCTCCGCTGCCAGTGAGGAAGGGTGGTGGCCCAAATCAACTCCAACATGCTGGAGGTTTGGAGGGCTGATTTACCATCTGATGTTGCTTTTGTTTGGACTGCTGTCTGTTTACAGTTTCTATGTTTGGACGCCATGTGTTGTTCCTACCGCTCCTACTTTTGTGGCCTGGACTGGGGGCTGGCTGGAGCAGGTGACCGGATATTGGGACTACAGGAGGAGGACGGTGGTGGCTCACCTCAACTGGACACTTTGGAGGCCATAATGACACGTCCTTGAAGGCTGTTGGCTGCTTCCGTTAAATAATGACTGTTTTTTGTTCAAGTTTGGAAGGCCAAGTTAATGACTGGTGTCTTTGTCCGTTGCATATTGTCGTTTAATGTTTTCACGTATGCTTATTGGTGTATTTGTGCTGTTTGTTGTCTATTGTCTATGACCCAGGATGTTGATAATGCGGATTCAGTGATGTTAATGTCATTTAATGTCAAGGGGTGATGGTTTGACTTCCTCTTACTGGAGATGGCCATTGCCTGGCACTTGTGTGGCTCGAATGTTACTTGCACGATGGTATGTCACATTGCTTGGACCATGGTATTGAGCCCCTCAGCCATGGTCCAGGAGAATCTGAGGTTTTACCTCAGGCTTTCCACTGCGGCCGCCACCCTTGCAGCATTGGCCTGGGTGCCACGCACCACTGGCAACATCTCACCTGACAGGAGGCTGTTGGACTCCTTGATTCGGCCTTTGTTTTGGGAAAATTGTTAGCAGGACTATTTACTTTATGAGGAAAGTTTTTAGTCTGTTTGTTAAGCAGGTCATTTATCTTCTTTCAAAATATTGATTTAGTATCTGTAAATAATAATCTTGAGGAGCCTTGCTCAACAGAATGTGAGAGGAAATATGCTTATCTCTGGTTTATTTGATGCTCAGGAAGTTCTTGTTGTTAAATTGATCTAATAAATGTGTTTAAAATCATAGTGGAAATGAGATCAACAAGAGTCTCCCAGGAAGAGAAACTAACTTCTTTAAATAACCACATCAACATTAGAATGATTTCTACGGCTTTTTTGATTTCCTTGACCAGACTGTGCAGGCCTGTTTATTGGCATTTTTAGCAGCTCATAGCGGTGAGTACAGATAAAAACATCTCAGAAACAATACAATTGTTATTCATTAAGGATTGAGCTAGTCTGTCACCAAAATTGCTTGGCAATCATCTCTTGCATGCATCCTTTGGAAATACTGAAGAAAAAGTTGGTCTGTTGGGTAGTAAAAGTGTTTAAGAGAAAAATAACACATGAGAGAAACCTTACAGCAGTTAAATGTGAAATAAAAAGGGGGAAATGTTAGGTATATGGTGGATACCAGCTTGTTTATTAACTTGTGAAAGTAACAGGCAGCTACGTATGTGTCACAAGTAATTAATTGAAGAATTTGAAATAAAATCATAGCATTCGTCAATTCGGCTGGGCCAGGGATAGAAAAATTATTAAATAAAATCAAATCGGATGCCGAAA
Organism: Scyliorhinus canicula; assembly: GCF_902713615.1. Taxonomy (NCBI): domain Eukaryota; kingdom Metazoa; phylum Chordata; class Chondrichthyes; order Carcharhiniformes; family Scyliorhinidae; genus Scyliorhinus; species Scyliorhinus canicula. The sequence goes on along the minus strand of NC_052149.1, from coordinate 177,012,156 downwards.
CAGACCTCGATGATCAGAATAGCCTTTTCTACAGTTTTATGTCAATCATAGTTTACATTAATTGAAGTTAAATGCTACCAGTGAGGGATAATTTTAATCCAAAGAGTTGTTAACATTTAATTTGACTCACTTAGAAATGTTTCCCAACGCTGCCACCAGAAACTAGTCATTTATGTCCTGGTGTCGTATTGTTGTCACTTGCTCAATGCAAGAAATTTCACTTACTGGTTTAATGAATGGATAATTCTAGCGTATGCGTGATCCATTCAATAGATTATCAGTGTAATTTTGCAAAATATGGACACTTTGAAAGTGGTTTCAACAGCAAGCATGTCATTTCTTTTCGGACCTGAAATATCTGAATTTTGCCAGCCCTTTGATCTTCTGTTCGCAACAAAAGCTCATGTGGGGTTTGAGCCAACGCGAGCGGCACAAGATTGGATTTGACATTTTTCAGCAGGAACAGAAACTTGTGTTGGTCGAATTGAATCGGGTCATTCCGTGACCGTCCGGCGGGACGGAGATCAATCGCGGTGCAAAGATAATGGGAGGGGGGGTCTCAATACCCAATTGGTGGTGCAAGCTGGGACGCCATGTGGCAGAGGGCCAAAGGCACGCGTGAACAGGAACTTTTGGGTGACGGCAAAAGGTCTTGAAGGCCTTCTGCTCTCCCATCCCATGGAGTAGCCCAGGGGTCATCGGGCATCCCGAGGGAGGAGAAGACGATAGGGCCTGTGCCAGTGATTCCCGCAGGGGAGGTGCCGGAACACCAGCACTTCTGAATCCCCTCTCCCTCTGCCCATTGCGCATCCGATGGGCAACAGGCAGAACAGGGTGGCACCATGCCCGGGTCCCATGCCCTGCCCATTCTGGCCCTCCTCCACATCCTCAACATCGGACGAGACCTGGCATTCTTCCTCCTCTTCCAGTATGCCTCCCTTCTGCTGTACTATGTTGTGGAGTTCGCAGAAGGTCACCATGACCTATATTGGAGGGCCTCTCCAGAGCAGTCCAGGCACCTGAACCACATCTTCTGATGCCGATGCACTACTCAATCATGCCCTGGTTGCAGCATCGGCGTTGTTGCAATGGTTCTCCACGCTAGTCTGTGGCCTGCGGATAGACGTCATCAGCCACAAATGGAGGAGATAACTCCTGTCACCCAGGAGCCAAACCCTCGCCCAGTGGTGCTCATCGAAGAGATCAGGAACCGTCGAGTGTGCCAGGATGAAGGCATCGTGCACACTGCTGGTGTATAATGCAGATGTGTATGATGCGCAGCCAGTGGTTGCACACCAGCTGCACGTTCATCGAGTGGAACCCCTTTTTTTTGTGAAGGCCACCCCCTCATGCGGCGGCACTCGTAGGGGGACATGCGTCCCGCCGATCATCCCCTGGTTCTGAGGCATCCCAGCGATAGAGGCATATCCCACTGCCCGGGCAACCTGGTGGGCTCGGTTCATATTCAGCTTGATGTATTGCGCCATCTGGGCTTACAGGGTCTACGTAATGGCATGGATGCATCTGTGCAGGAAGGTCTGTGAGATCCTCGACAGGTCTCCACCCGGCGCCTGGAAGGACAATGTCGCGTAGAGATTTAGGGCGACCGTCACCTTGTTGGCCATGAGGAGAGAGTGTCTTCCTTCATGCCCCCTGATGCGACCATCAATTCACTCAAGACACGAGTGGAAGTAAACTGTGGCTTTAATCGACTTACAACTGAGCCTGCCTGCGACCAGAAGAACTGAGGGCAGACTCACAAGACCGCAGCACTTTATACTTCCGATTGTGGGAGGAGCCATGGGCGGAGCCAAGGGTGGAGCCCTGTACAAGCTCCTCATCTCCCCCTGTGGGCAGAGCCGCGCAACGGCTCACAGATGGGGCCCACAGGGACACAGTGATACACAGTGTGAATTATACGCATTATACATTAACCACATTCACCCCCTGTAAAAAAATCAAGTCCAGCGGGGGTGGCGGGTCTACAGATTGAGTCGGTCCGGTGGCCGAGTCGTCCGCTGGGATCGGTGGAGCCCCGGGGTTGCAGCCGCTTCGGATGGCTGTGTGCTGACGTCCGGTGTGGCTCTGAGGGTGGACTCCGGGGGTGGTTCGTTCAGGCCTTCGTTCCTGACCGGTGCGACGGCGAAAGGGGGCGCAGGAAACCTGTAGGCGTGAGGGCGAAGGGCATGGGGGGTCGGGTGGGGTGTAGTGTGAGGGGTACCTCGGCGGTGGTGGTGGTGGTGGATCCTGCAGGCGCCAGGTCCCGGAGGGAAACGGTGTCCTGCCGGCCGTCGGGGTGTTCTATAAAGGCGTAGTGGGGGGTTTGAATGTAGTAGTAGGACCCTCTCTACCAGCGGGTCCGTTTTATGTGTCCGGATGTGCTTCCGGAGGAGAACCGGGCCCGGTGTCCTCAACCAAGATGGAAGCGAGGCCCCCGTGGTAGTGCCCCTAGGGAAAACAAATAACCGCTCATGAGGAGTCGAATTAGTGGCCGTACACAGGAAGGACCTAATTGCATGGAGCGCGTCGGGGAGGACCTCCTGCCAGTGGGAGGTCGGGAGATTCCTGGACCGTAGGGTCAGTAGGACGGTCTTCCAGACCGTCGCGTTCTCCCTCTCCACCTGCCTGTTCCCCCTGGGGTTGCAGCTGGTCGTCCTGCTTGAGGCGATGCCCTTGTCGAGCAGGTACTCACGCAGCTCGTCGCTCATGAAGGACGAACCCCTGTCACTGTGGACGTAGCTGGGGAAACCGAACAGGGTGAAGACACTGTGCAGGGCTCTGATGACTGGATGGGAGGTCATATCGGGGCACGGGATAGTAAACGGGAAGCAGGAAAACTCGTCTATGATGTTGAGGAAGTACACATTACGGTTGGTCGAGGGGAGGGGCCCTTTGAAATCGATGCTCAGTCTTTCAAAGGGCCGGGAAGCCTTTACCAGGTGGGCCTTGTCTGGTCTATAGAAGTGCGGTTTGCACTCCGCGCAGATCGGGCAATTCCTGGTGACAGCTTTTACCTCCTCAGTGGAGAAAGGCAGATTGCGGGCTTTGATGTATTGGGCGAGCCGGGTGACCCCAGGGTGGCAGACGTCATTGTGGATAGCCTGTAATCGGTCGTCTTCTGCGCTGGCGCAAGTGCCGCGGGACAGGGCATCTGGGGGCTCGTTGAGCTTCCCCGACCGATATATGATATCATAATTATTGGTGGAGAGTTCAATCCTCCACCTCAAGATTTTATCGTTTTTTATTTTGCCCCGTTACGAGTTGTCGAACATGAAGGCAACTGATCTCTGGTCAGTGATGAGGGTAAACCTCCTACCTGCAAGGTAGTGCCTCCAGTGCCGTACGGCTTCCACAATGGCTTGAGCTTCTTTTTCGACTGAGGAGTGTCGAAGTTCTGAAGCGCAGAGGGTTCGGGAGAAGAAAGCTACTGGCCTCCCTGTCTGGTTCAGAGTGGCGGCGAGAGCGACTTCTGAGGCGTCGCTCTCCACCTGAAAGGGGACGGATTCATCCACCGCCCACATGGTGGCTTTGGCAACGTCCTCCTTGATGCAGTTGAAGGCCTGGCGAGCCTCGGCTGACAGTGGGAAGAGTGTGGTCTTAAATAGTGGGCGGGCTTTGTCTGCATACTGGGGGACCCACTGGGTGTAATAGGAGAAGAATCCAAGGCACCTCTTGAGGGCCCTGGAACAGTGAGGGAGAGGGAGCTGTAAGAGGGGGCGCATACGGTCCGGGTCAGGCCCCAGAACCCTGCTTTCCACGACGTAGCCGAGGATGGCTAGCCTGGTTGTGCGGAAAACACATTTCTCCTTGTTGTATGTGAGGTTGAGTTTCTGGGCGGTTTGGAGAAATCGGTGGAGTTTGGCGTTGTGGTCCTGCTGGTCATGGCCGCAGATTGCGATGTTATCCAAGTAAGGAAACGTAGCCCACAGCCTGTACTGGTCCACCATTCGGTCCATTGCTCGTTGGAACACCGAGACCCCATTCATGATGCCAAAGGGGACCCGGAGGAAATGGAAGAGGCGGCCATCTGCCTCGAACGCCGTGTAGTGGCGGTCCTCCGGGCTGATTGGGAGCTGGTGGTATGCAGACTTCAGATCCACCGTGGAGAAGATGCGGTACTGGGCGATCTGGTTGACCATGTCTGCAATCCGGGGGAGGGGCTACGCATCGAGGTGCGTGAACCGGTTAATAGTCTGGCTGTAATCAACCACCATCCGGAACTTTTCCCCGGTCTTGACGACCACCAACTGAGCTCTCCAGGGGCTATTACTGGCCTCTATGACTCCCTCACGTAGGAGCCTCTGGACTTCGGCTCTAATAAATACCTTGTCCTGCAGGCTATACCGCCTGCTGCGAGTGGCTACGGGTTTGCAGTTAGCAGTGAGATTAACGAAGAGTGGAGGAGGGTCGATTTTTAGAGTCGCTAAGCTGCATATAGTGAGAGGGGGCAGGGGTCTGCCGAAGCTGAATGTTAGGCTTCTAAGATTGCATTGAAAATCGAGTCCGAGTAGGAGAGGGGCGCAGAGGTCTGGGAGGACATACAACTGGAAGTTGGAGTAGTTGGCGCCCTTTGTCGTTAATGTCGCAACGGTGCGCCCTTGTATCTGGACCGAGTGCGACCCCGAGGCAAGGGATATAGTTTGCCGTGCTGGGAAGATAGGGAGCGAACAGCACCTTACCAGGTCTGGATGAACGAAGCTCTCGGTGCTCCCGGAGTCGAAGAGGCACGGTGTCCTGTATCCGTTGACCTGAACGGACATCATTGAGCTTCTGAGGTGTTTTGGCCGCGACTTGTCCAAAGTAACTGCGTTGAGTTGCGGGTAGTCAGTGGCTTGATCAGCGGTGCTGGAGTGGCCCCGTGACGACTGTCCGCGGAGGTCGTAGTCGTCGATATGAATATCGGGTGATGGCCAAGGTGGTGGCCCCCGTTGCTCGCACGTGGCGGGCGATGAGGAAGATGGCGTCCAAGATGGCCGCCCCCGTGGATCGCACGTGGCGAGGAAGATGGCGGCCCCCATGACTCGCACATGGCCGGCCGCGTGGGGGAGGATTGCCATGATGGCGGCCCACATGAGGCGCACATGTCGTGCGGAGGCGGAGTCGGCAGACACGCTGCAACATTGCGGGGTCTGCGGGCCTGCGAATTGGAGGGGCGATTGCTCTGGATAGCGGTAGAGTTTGAGGGTTTAGTTTTAGACAGGCATATCTTAGCAAAATGTCCTTTTCAACCGCAGCTGCTGCAGGTCGCGTTGCGGGCCGGACAGTGCTGCCGTGGGTGTTGGGGCTGACCGCAGAAATGGCATGATGGCGCTCCGTGGTGGGCGGGTGGCTGCGCAGCGCGGGCCTGGGGCAGTCTCTGGTCGGGGGTCCATGATGGGGTCGCGTGGTTGGCGGGGAACGAGTTCAAACTTTGGAACGCGACCTCCAGCGAGGTTGCTAGCGTTACAGTGTCTTCCAGGTTCTGGGCCCCATTTTCGAGGAGACGCTGGCTCACGTAGTTGGACCAGATCCCTGCAACATACACATCACGGACACGAGTTCCACATGCTGGGACGCAGTTACAGCCTGAAAGTTACATACCCGTGCAAGAGCTTTTAGGTCGCGCAGGTAGTCCTCTAGCGACTCTGTGAGGTGCTGGCGGCGGGTAGTGAAGATATGCCACGCGTAAACTTCATTTACAGGCCGCACGTATAGGCGGTCGAGTATAGTGAGGGCTTCGGTGTACGAGTCGGTACTATCAAGTTGAGTAGAAATGCGATGGCTCACCCATGCGTGTAGGAGACTGAGTTTCTGCTCTTCAGTAACAGCGGAGGTAGTCGACGCAGCCAGGTAGGCCTTGAAGCACCGAAGCCAATGTAGAAAGATATCCTTCGCTTCTGCGGCCTGCGGGTTGAGTTCTAGTTGATCAGGTTTGAGGGCTGATTCCATGGTGGTTTTTTAAAGTCGATTAAATTGATGCGACCATCAATTCACTCAAGACACGAGTGGAAGTAAACTGTGGCTTTAATCGACTTACAACTGAGCCTGCCTGCGACCAGAAGAACTGAGGGCAGAGTCACAAGACCGCAGCACTTTATACTTCTGGTAGTGGGAGGAGCCAAGGGTGGAGCCATGGGCGGAGCCCTGGGCGGAGCCAAGGGTGGAGCCCTGTACAAGCTCTTCATCTCCGCCTGTGGGCAGAGCCGCGCAACGGCTCACAGATGGGGCCCACAGGGACACAGTGATACACAGTGTGAATTATACGCATTATACATTCACCACACCCCCATGGTTTCCAGGTGTGCCATGATGCGACAGAGATGTCATACAGTCCCCTTGCTCAGCAGGAGTCTTCGGCGACATGCTTGGTCTGGCAGTTCCTCGAATGACAGACGCTGATGTAGCGCGGCTTTCCAACCTCCTCCTTGGCCTGTTAGAGGGCCGGCTCTCCATCATCACTAGGTGGCCCCAGCTCCTCTGGGGCAGCCTCTTGTTCTGCAGGGTCCTCGAGCACCTCCAGCTCATACAGCCGCAGGGCATCTGCCAGGGCTGCAGTGGCCAGTCCATTGCCAACCATTGATACCAAAATCCATTATCTGCAGGGAGTGAAAGGCAGACATGTTAGCATGGTGAGTGCCCACGTGCCCAACCAGGTCCAACGGATACATAGTGGCCCTGTCCTGCACTGCAGATTCGCCTGCTGTTCACCTCCCACCCCATCACTCCCATCCCCAACCCTACCCCTTGGGTGGGCCATGTGATGTCCCGCCAACAGGGTGCCACCTAGTTGGGGGGGAGGTAGGGGGGTGGTGTCTGTGGGCTCATTGGAGAGCGGGCATGGGAGGGGGGTTACCCATAAGGCCAGTGGCACTACATAACTACGGGCAATGGTGAGTGGTCAGTGGGGTGCGCTGCAAGATGGTTGCCTTGCAGGCCACGGCAATGGCAGTCCACGCTTGGACACCCCGGTCCCGGCGTTCACCCCGACCCCACCCACCTTCCCCTAGCCACCTTCTGCTACTCTCCCTGGCCCTGGCAGATGCCCCCCCCCCCCTCCGCTAGCGGTAGGACTGGCAGCCCACTGTTGCGTCTTTGTGTACATGTCTTACCTCCTCCCTCTTCCTCAGCAGCCACGGTACCTGTTTCCTGATTTTAAATATCACAAGTGAATCTCACCGTCGGTAATTCCTCCTGGTGGAGACGAGCATCACGGGAAGTCCGGAGAATGCCGAGGGGGGCCCGTTAATGATATGCCAACGGAGTTTACTGTTCAATTTTCATGCCCACGCTGTGCACAGAGTGGAACGCGCTCATGCCACTGTCGAGGCACTGGAGCATGGCATTCCGTATGGCACCCGGTACCGGCCTTGATTTTCGGCTGACACATGATTCTTCGACCGATCGTGCTTCGCGATTCCGGCTTCACTGGATGGAGAATCCCGCCAGGCAGCTTTAATAACCTCAAACTAGTAATTTCGAAAGGACGGGTGGGCGGGCTGCCGATTTCAACACCAGTCCGACTCTCTAATTTTGCAGACTGGTGAAATAACATTGTTTTGCCAACCCACTGTCACCAGGCCCAGTTTTGGGGAATGACTGATTTCTGGTCATAAAATCCAGTCCTTTATATATGAGGTGAATGGAATAGTGTACCGCAGGGTAATAACTATTGCTTTAGTTACAGAATTCCAAACCAGAGACCAAAGTTGCCTATAATATTCTCCTATCTGGTCTGAAAGGGATTGTTGCACCAAAATATAACGTACGAGTTAAGCTCACAGCCATTCTTATCTAGAAGTAATTCATTCCCGGGAAGCAGAAACACACAGGAAAACAAATAGCCAGACAAAGCTTGATCTACACATGTATTAATTATTTCACAAGCAGGGTAGGGTGTTCTTTCAGAGCGTCGGTGCAGACTCAATGGGCTGAATGGCCTCCTTCTGTACTGTATAAATTCTATCATTCTGTAAACATAAACAGAAAGTAATGGGAAAACTCAGCAGCCACTCACTCTCCTTCAACAGCACCTTCAAAACCCGCGACCTCCACCACCAAGTTCCCCTCCAAGCCACAGACCATCCTGTATTGGAACTATATCACTGTTCCTTTATACTCTCTGAAGCAAAAATCCTGAAATTCCTCCCTAACAGCACTGTGGGTGTACCTACACCACATGGACTGCAATGGTATAAGAAGGCAGCTCATCACCATCTTTTTTTTAATAAATTTAGATTACCCAATTATTTTTTCCAATTAAGGGGCAATTTAGCATGGCCAATCCACCTACTCTGCACATTTTTGGGTTGTGGGGGCGAAACCCACGCAGACACGGGGAGAATGTGCAAACTCCACACGGACAGTGACCCAGAGCCGGGACCGAACCTGGGACCTCAGCGCCGTGAGGCGGTTGTACTAACCACTAGGCCACCGTGCTGCCCTCATCACCATCTTCAAGAACAGTTAGGAATAGGTAATATGAATGCTGGCCCAACCAACGATGCCCATATCCCATGAAAGAGTAAAAAAAAAAATCCTGCCATGAAACTCTGAGTCTCTGGGAACTCTTCATTTGGTATTGATCTCGGAAGTTGTGACTCTCTCTGTCAGCAGACTTTCTCACCTGGGTGGAGACTCCTATGACTTTGGCCCCTCTTTTGGTCTTCTTTCTGCTGTTTTGCACCTCTGTCCTGTGTGCCTCTCTCCTGCATGCTTCTCTCATGTACATCTCTCTCCAGTACACTTGCTGATCCCACAGTACGACACCTCTGCTGTGACTGGTGATTCACTTCCTCTTCTGACGAAATGTTGGAATTATTCGTCGCGCCTCCCATTCTGTTGGAGTCTGTTTCAACCCTTGTAGCCGGTCCTAGAAACATAGAATCATAGAATTCCCACAGTGTAGAAGGAGAGCATTTGGCCCATCGAATCCTCACCGACCCTCTGAAAGAGCACCCTACCTGGGCCCACTCCTCCACCCTATCCCCGTAACCGTACCTAACCTGCATATCTTTGAACACTAAGGGCAATTTAGCATGACCATTCCATCTTTGGACTGTAGGAGGAAACCACAGCACCCAGAAGAAACTAATACAGCAAAGATGCATTTCACAAATGCATCTAGGAAAGTTTTGTAAATTGACCAGGTTTCATATCCCAGCACGCCTTGAGGAACTAATAAGACTTTTGAATGACCTTTTAAAACAACACGTCAGTTGAAATTATTCATACAGAGGCACAGGCACGTTTGAACTGATTTCATGAATATGTTAACCAAGAAAATAACTAGTGTAATTGGATCACACAATATGCATTTGTTCAAATTTAAGTGACTGTTTTGACCATCGAGCTTCTGTGACCAAGCGATTATTAGGGTTTACAAAGTAATGACCATGGTTCTACTGCATTCGGATTAATTTCCACAATCTTTTGGAAATGGCAATATCAAAATTATTGTTGGAATAAAACCCATTTGAAATGCTCACAAGCCCATAAAAACACCCTTTTGTGATAATAGTTTTTTAAAAAATACATGTAAAGTATCCAATTAATTTTTTCCCAATTAAGGTGCATCGTCAACTCACCTACCCTGCACATATTTTTGGGCTGTGGGGATGAGACCCACGCAGACACAGGGAGAATGTGCAAAGACCACACGTGAAAGTGACCTGGGGCAGGGATCGAACCCGTGTCCTCAGCGCCATGAGGCTAATGCGCTAACCACTGCGCCACCTTGGTACCCCATGTGTTACAAATCAAACAGGATGAAGACATTTCCTTGGGTATTAGTGGACTATTCACTGACAGAGAATGGCAATATGACCGAATTAAAATTGAACAATGAAGGGGGGGGGGGGGTGGCATTGCACCAATTCATTGTCATGGATGTGATCTTCGTCTATAAGAAATATGTGATCGGGGCAGACTTGGGCAATTTGCGAGGAAGCTGTGGGTGGACTAGATCATCGGCACAGATGGGAACATATTCCTCGAGTGATTGTAGGAATTAAGAAACTTAGAGAGAGCAATGTCTGTGGTCCTGTTTGAAATGAAAGAGTGGAGGTGAGTAGTATTGGATGTTAAAAGGAAACAGTACATTGACATTTGTATGTGATCTCTGGTACAATAAGCTGTTAAAAGAATACTGAATTGTACAGAGTTGTGAGCCTTTGACCATCTTACCCCACAAAGCGATTCAGGTTTGACTCTGGAATTAGAGAATAAGTGGGAAGGTGTTGGTTTACAGGCCTTCAACCTCCAAACTTATCAAAGACCTCCATGATAAGGATATCCTGCTACACGTTTGCCTGCGGGAACTGACAAAGCAGCTGTAAGAACTAAACCTTTATTGAGATCAGGTAATCTGAACTTTCAAGACACTAGTGCAGCCCAAACTAATCTCATTTTCACTGCATGTTTCCCAAGCCCAGGAAGGTCAATGTTGGAAGCATTCCGTTCAAAAACCTTTTAAATTAAATTGAAAATACCCTTATTACTGTGATCCAATGATGATCACTGTGCTACTGTACTTGCTAATCTGCCAATGCTGACTCTGATCAGCAGGTTACTCCCACACAGCCAAACTAACCTGAGTCTAACTCAGAAGTTGGAGCCGGGTTGCAATTACACTTCAACATTTACTTTCTGCCAGAGCCCTATCTACACATTCTTGGATATTATCTACCACCACACCCCTATCACAGCTAGCAACATCAAAGTAAAAATCCCCCTCAGTTACTATGAGCAAATAAATGATTCAGCAAATGCCAGTGATTGTTGAATTGGAACTTCTACATAAAAGAAAGAATACTGAGAGAGCTCTAAAAGCAGTACAAGTGTGTCAAAATTAATCACTGCAGGCTTTTTAGAACCAACGCAAAACATTGAGATGCAGCTGTGGCATTTCTTGTATGTTTGCCATAAATGTGGAGAATTTGCTCAAGGGCTAGCAATACCTGTGGTTTTGCTCCAGTCATAATCTTGTGAAGGACTTTGAAAGACAGCATTCTTAACTGCACAGTGTGGTTTCAGATTCACTGTAAACATCTTGCTGGTTAACAATGTCCTTTTCTTGCAAAGACGAGGCAGTTTTGGCGCGCAATGTTTCCCACAGCCTGATTTTTTCGGATCTGAATAATTGGCGGGTACCCCAACCACGCCAAGTCTGGTTGCCCCTCTGCAAAGTAATGCACAGAGCTGCCTGAGGGCATGATTCTCCGGAAAGATTTCTAAGTGTGGTAGCGAACGGGAACTGCCGTGAGTTTCCCGGCACTCGGCCCGGCGAGGCCAGCAATGTTATTCAATATTCGATGGTCCACTTAATGACGTCCCATGGGCTTCTCGCTGTAAATGAAGGCTTCCCAGCCAATTCGCAGGGACCGCACTCGCCAGGTCCCCCGCCCCTCTCCGCTAACAAGGTGGGGCAGCACGTAAACAGCACTTGCACAGCCAACCCCACTCAGCTCGCAGCCATGGCGCCGAGAAGACCGGCCCCAAGACGCGGGGATGCTGACCTAGGGAGGCTCCTCGATGCGGTGGAGGCCAGATGGAACGTCCTGGTCCCCCGACAGTCCCTGAGGGTGAACCACAGAGCAGCCAGTGCCACCTGGGACGAAGTTGCAGCGGCTGTGGACTCAGGGAGAGTGGCTAGGATGACTGGCCTCCAATGTCGTAAGAGGTTCAACGGCTTACACCGGGCAGCATGGATGAGTTGACACCAATGACCCTCTCAAAGACCTTTTTGCCCCCACGGGAGTATATACCCCCGAACCCCACATACGACCCCCAACCCTCCCTTCATCCCCCATCTCCCTTCAACATCCCCTAACCCAAAGGGCAGCACGGTGGCGCAGTGGTAGCACTGTAGTCTCACGGCGCCGAGGTCCCACGTTCGATCCCGGCTCTGGGTCACTGTCTGTGTGGTGTTTGCACATTCTCCCCATGTTTGCATGGGTTTCGCCCCACAACCCAAAGATGTCCAAGGTAGGTGGATTAAAATGCTAAATTTTTGTACCATGGAGTGGGGCTGGTGGCCACCAGCTCCCCCGGGTTCCATCCCTCTGATGAATGTAGAAGGGTGTTCTTTTTACCCCACACCAGGCTGAAATTGGGTGTCACAGATAGCTGTGGGTGTCTCTCTCCTGCAGGCTTTGAAATCAAAGACCCGGAAGTGTCACACAGGGACCGCTTCGCAAGGGAGAGTGAGCAAGGCTCACCGTTTATACCTGACCGGTGACCCTGTCTTTATGCCACACCAGCTATTCTGACCACCACCTACACCTATGTGAATCTCTCTCTTGTCAGTGGCGACCACCTTGTAAGTGCCCCGCTAGGCCTGCTTCACAAGAGAGGGAGGAGGAATCCCTGTTTATCCCTAACCAGCTGGTTCCTCTTGGGTGAGCGTTTCGAGGCGCCCAGACCCCCTCAAAGATTCTCGACTGCGGAATTATGTCCTGGCACTTGAGTGTGACTTGGCCAGGGCGAGCGATATGGGAACAGGCGATACCACAACCAAGGTGAATTAAAATTAAGTACTTTATTCAAGAAAAAGGAAGTCCAGTTTATGAAATCCACTTCCTAGCTGAATGGGTCTGTTTAAAAACACACAATATCTCCAGGCTCCCCTCTGGCTTCTTGGGTCCTAGTTCGCCTCTGCACCTGGTTCGTGGAGGCTTGCTTCTCTTGTTGGGCCCGTGGTTCTACCTTGTGGTGGTCCCTTCGTAGGTTTTTAGAGTTTCTTCTTCTTAGTTCTCAATTCTCCTCCAGCCCAAACTTCTGTGCAAAACTTCTCAATTGGAATTTCTGAGTAAAATCTACCCAAGATCGCTCTCTCACTTGTCTGTGTCCTGTATCTTTAAGCGCAGATGTTTCAATGGAACTGTCTGGCTCCTCCCACTGATCGATTTCAAAGACAAAAGTGCCTCTTTTGTGCCAAGAGGCGTGCTAATTACCCTCAGGAAGAAGTTAACCTGATCAGTTTCTTCACAATAGCTGATGTCTCCAGAGCTTGCCTGATTGCTCGCAAATGGCTCCTAGGAGATACTGGGACAGTTTGAATTAGTTTGCCATTAGTGGAATAGGTTTCTGTCTGGTTTGAGCAGAAACTCATTTCCATAATCATTGGGCGCGATTCTCCGCTGCCCACGACAGGTCGGAGAATAGCGGGAGGGCCTTCCCGACATTTTTCCCGACCTCCCGCTATACTCCCCCCCCCCCCCCCCCCACGGCCGCCCCACGACACGAATCGCTGCTCGCCGTTTTTTACGGCGAACAGCGATTCTCTCCAGGCCGATGGGCCGAGTTCCCAGGCACTTTACGGCCGTTTTCACAAACGCAAACACACCTGCTCTCACCGTTCGTGAAAACGGCCGCAAAGTGCCTTCCCGGACAACCATGGCACCGATTGGCACGGCCGCACCATGGCCGTGCCAAGGGTGGCATGGGCCTGCGATCGGTGGGCACCGATCGTGGGCAGCAGGTCCGATACCCGCGCACTATTTGTTCCTCCGCCGCCCCGCAGGATCAGTCCGCGGGGTGGCTGAGGGGCATGACGGCCCGCGCATGCGTGGGTTTGACGCATAGGCGTGATGACATCATCCGCGCATGCGCGGGTTGGAGCCGTCCAACCCGCGCATGCGCGGCTGACATCATCGTGCACGTCAGCCGCCGTGGCGCTTGGCGCGCGGGCTTAGCGACGGTCGCTAAGCCCGCGATGCCGTGCTTCACGGGGCCGCACAGCTAGCCCCGCCCGGGGGGGAGAATCAGGTCCCAGGAGGGGGCGCGGAGGCTGCCGTGAAACACGGTCAGTTTCACGGCAGCCTTTACGACTCTCCGCATTTGCGGAGAATCGCGCCCCCTGTTTGTGATCAATCAGTTTATTGATAACCTGAGCATTTTCAACAAGACAATGCTGATTCTTCCTGGCAGAAAATCCAAGTTTAGGCTTTGATGATATTGGACTTATGGAGCCCCCAAATCACGATGGACACTTCTTCTATTCTCGATTGAAATTTGAAAGTTTTTCCCTGAGGCGTTGATGGAATTTGTCCATTTTGTTTGGGTCCTTCATAGCTTCTATGTTGATCTTTCACGGACATTTCTTCTGTCTTTTGGGAGGCAGGGAGGATTGGAAAATGGCTAATGCAACACCATTGCTCAAGAAGGAAGGGAGGCAGAAGACACAAAATTCTAGGCCGATTAGCCTGACTTTGGTTGTTGGTAAGATTTTACAGTCCATCATTAAGGATGAGATTGCAGAGTACTTAGAAGTGCATGATAAAATAGGACTGAGTCAGCATGTATTGGTCAAGGGGAGGTCATACCTGACAAATCTGTTAGAATTCTTTGAGGAGGTAACAAGGAAGTTAGACAAAGAAGAGCCACTGGATGTGATTTATTTAGATTTCCAGGGGCCTTTGACAAGGTGCCTTACTGAAGGCTGCTAAGTAAGATAAGAAGCCATGGTGTTATTGGCAAGGTACTGGCAAGAGCATAGGATTGGTTGACTGGCAGATGGCAGAAAGTGGAGTTAAAGGGGTCCTTTTCAGGATGGCAGCTGGTGACAAGTGGTGTTCCACAGGGGGCAGCGTTGGGACCAAAGCTATTCACAATATCAGGGGGCGGGGCAGCAGAGCAGAGCTTCTGATTGGCTGTTCCGGGGAGATTTGCATACGTGCAGTGCGGTCAGCGTAAGTTGAAGGTGCACCTGCATCAGTGACCCGAGGAGTTCGACGGAAGTCAAGCATCCAGCAGGGGGCAGCAGAGCAGAGCTTCTGATTGGCTGTTCCGGGGAGATTTGCATACGTGCAGTGTGGTCAGCGTAAGTTGAAGGTGGTTTGTGAAGGGGCTGTTCTCGAGTGACAGCTTTACCCGAAACACTACTTACATAGTGTCTCCCACCCATCCTCCTCTTCTAACCAAAAAAAAAGTTCTGTCTGTTGGATTGCTAAACTAACAAGTTTTTTATTTTTCAGTAGTTGGGAAGTTAGTTCAGTGGGAATGGAGGCTAGGGCAGTTAAATGTTACTCCTGCAGAATGTGGGAGGAAAGAGTCACCTCTAGTGTCCCTTCTGACTACATCTGCGGGAAGTGCACCCAACTCCAGCTCCTCGAGAGCCGCGTTAGGGACCTGGTGCTGGAGCTGGATGAACATCGGATCATTCGGGAGGCGGAGGAGGTTATTGAGAGGAGTTATAGGGAGGTAGTCACACCTCAGGTAAAAGAAGAAGGTAGATGGGTTACCGTCAGGGGAGGGAGAGGGAACCGGCAGGCAGTGCAGGGATCCCCTGTGGTCGTTCCCCTCTATAACAAGTATACCATTTTGGATACTGTTGCGGGGGACGACTTACCAGGGTAAAGCAACAGGGCACAGGTCTCTGGCACAGAGTCTGTCCCTGTTGCTCAGAAGGGAAGGGAGAAGAGGAACAGAGCACTCGTCATTGGGGACTCCATAGTTAGAGGAACAGACAGGAGGTTCTGTGGGAACGAAAGAGACTCACGGTTGGTGTGTTGCCTCCCAGGTACCAGGGTTTGTGATGTCTCTGATCGTGTTTTTGGGATCCTTAAGGGGGAGGGGGAGCAGCCCCAAGTCGTGGTCCACATAGGTACCAACGACATAGGTAGGAAGAGAGATGGGGATTTGAGACAGAAATTCAGGGAGCTAGGGTGGAAGCTGAGAGCTGGAACAAACAGAGTTGTTATCTCTGGGTTGTTACCCGTGCCACGTGCTAGTGAAGTGAGAAATAAGGAGAGAGAGGAGTTGAACACGTGGCTACAGGGATGGTGCAGGAGGGAGGGTTTTGGTTTCCTGGATAATTGGGGTTCATTCTGGGGTAGGTGGGACCTCTACAAACAGGATGGTCTTCACCTGAACCAGAGAGGTACCAATATCCTGGGGGGGAGATTTGCTAGTGCTCTTCGGGGGTGTTTAAACTAATGCAACAGGGGGATGGGAACCTAAATTGTAGTCCCAGTGTACAGGATGTTGAGAGTAGTGAGGTCAGGGATAGGGTTAAAAGTTCGAAAGAGGGCACCGGCAAGCGGGACGCTGGTTTGAAGTGTGTCTACTTCAACGCCAGGAGCATCCGGAATAAGGTGGGTGAGCTTGCAGCATGGGTTGGTACCTGGGATCTCGATGTTGTGGCGATTTCAGAGACATGGGTAGAACAGGGATAGGAATGGTTGTTGCAGGTTCCAGGATTTAGATGTTTCTGTAAGAACAGAGAAGATGGTAAAAGAGGGGGGGGTGTGGCATTGTTAATCAAGGAAAGTATTACGGCGGTAGAAAGGACGCTTGAGGACTCGTCTACTGAGGTAGTATGGGCCGAGGTTAGGAACAGGAGAGGAGAGGTCACCCTGTTGGGAGTTGTCTATAGACCTCTGAATAGTTCCAGAGATGTAGAGGAAAGGATTGCAAACATGATTCTCGACAGGAGCGAGAGTAACAGGGTAGTTGTTATGGGGGACTTTAACTTTCCAAATATTGACTGGAAATACTATAGTTCGAGTACTATAGATGGGTCAGTTTTTGTGCAGTGTGTGCAGGAGGGTTTTCTGACACAGTAAGCTCAAGGAAGGTGGTAAAAGAGGGGAAGGGGTGGCATTGTTAGTCAAGGATAGTATTATGGTAACAGAAAGGACGTTTGTTGAGGACCTGTCTACTGAGGTAGTATGGGCTGAGGTTAGAAACAGGAAAGGAGAGGTCACCCTGTTAGGGATTTTCTATAGGCCTCTGAAAAGTTCCAGAGATGTAGAGGAAAGGATTGCAAAGATGATTCTCGACAGGAGCGAGAGTAACAGGGTAGTTGTTATGGGGGACTTCAACTTTCCAAATATTGACTGGAAATACTATAGTTCGAGGTCAGTTTTTGTGCAGTGTGTGCAGGAGGGTTTTCTGACACAGTATGTAGACAGGCCAACAAGGGGCGAGGCCACATTGGATTTGGTACTGGGTAATGAACCGGTCCAGGTGTTAGATTTAGATGTAGGTGAGCACTTTGGTGATAGTGATCACAACTCGGTTATGTTTACTTTAGCAATGGGCAGGGATAGGTATATACCACAAGGCAAGAATTATAGCTGGGGGAAAGGCAATTATGATGCTATTCGGCAAGATTTAGGATGTATAGGATGGGGAAGGAAACTGCAGGGGATGGGTACAATCGAAATGTGGAGCTTTTTCAAGGAACAGCTACTGCGTGTCCTTGATAAGTATGTACCTGTCAGGCAGGGAGGAAGTTGTCGAGCAAGGGAACCGTGGTTTACTAAGGAAGTTGAAGCACTTGTCAAGAGGAAGAAGAAGGCTTATGTTAGGATGAGACATGAAGGCTCAGTTAGGGCACTTGAGAGTTACAAGTTAGCCAGGAAGGACCTAAAGGGAGAGTTAAGAAGAGCGAGGAGAGGACACGAAAAGTCATTGGCGGATAGGATCAAGGAAAACCCTAAGGCTTTCTATAGGTATATCAGGAACAAAAGAATGACTAGAGTAAGATTAGGGCCAATCAAGGATAGTAGTAGAAAGTTGTGTGTGGAATCAGAGGAGATAGGGGAAGCGTTAAATGGATATTTTTCGTCAGTGTTTACACTGGAGAAAGACAATGTTGTCGAGGAGAACACTCAGGTTCAGTCGACCAGGCTAGATGGAATTGAGGTTCAAAAGGAGGAGGTGTTAGCAATTTTGGAAAATGTCAAAATAGATAAGTCCCCTGGGCCAGATGGGATTTATCCTAGGATTCTCTGGGAAGCCAGGGAGGAGATTGCAGAGCCTTTGTCCTTGATCTTTATGTCGTCTTTGTCGACAGGAATAGTGCCGGAAGACTGGAGGATAGCAAATGTTGTCCCCTTGTTCAAGAAGGGAAGTAGAGACAACCCTGGTAATTATAGACCTGTGAGCCTTACTTCGGTTGTGGGTAAAATGTTGGAAAAGGTTATAAGAGATAGGGTTTATAATCATCTTGAAAAGAACAAGTTGATTAGCGATAGTCAACACGGTTTTGTGAAGGGTAGGTCATGCCTCACAAACCTTATTGAGTTTTTTGAGAAGGTGACCAAACAGGTGGATCAGGGTAAAGCGGTTGATGTGGTGTATATGGATTTCAGTAAGGCATTTGATAAGGTTCCCCACGGTAGGCTATTGCAGAAAATAAGGAAGTATGGAATTGAAGGTGATTTAGCGGTTTGGATCAGTAATTGGCTAGCTGAAAGAAGACAGAGGGTGGTGGTTGATGGCAAATGTTCATCCTGGAGTTCAGTTACTAGTGGTGTACTGCAAGGATCTGTTTTGGGGCCACTGCTGTTTGTCATTTTTATAAATGACCTGGAAGAGGGTGTAGAAGGATGGGTTAGTAAATTTGCAGATGACACGAAGGTCGGTGGAGTTGTGGATAGTGCTGAAGGATGTTCTAGGATACAGAGGGACATAGATAAGCTGCAGAGCTGGGCTGAGAGGTGGCAGATGGAGTTTAATGTGGAAAAGTGTGAGGTGGTTCACTTTGGAAGGAGTAACAGGAATGCAGAGTACTGGGCTAATGGCAAGATTCTTGGTAGTGTAGATGAACAGAGAGATCTCGGCATCCAGGTACATAGGGCGAGATTCTCCGGACTCACGACGGGTCGGAGAATAGCGGGCGTCGGAAATTTTTACGGCGACGCTGTTCCGACGCCCTCCCGCTATTCTCCGAACCCCGCAAATTGTCGGAGTCGCGTTTCCCGACAAACGCCTCCTTCCCGCCCCTGACACGACCAGAATCGCCACTGAGAGCCCCCCCGTTATTCACCGGCCCGGATGGGCCGAAGTCCCGACGTCATGGCGCCCTGTTTGGACGTCGTGAAACACACCTGCTTTTTAAATTCGTCAACCAGTCGGCCTGGCTGACGACTGCTTGGAGGAGGTCAGGGCACCACTCTGCGCACCGCTCAGCGCACCGTTCAGCGCACCGCTCGAGTCTGGCCACAACGGGGAAGGCATCCCTGGGAACGGGAGGGGGTCCAGAACGGGGGCAGTGGGGGGGAGACGGAGGGGGCAGTGGGGGAGACGGGGGAGGCAGTGGGGGAGACGGAGGGGGCAGTGGGGGAGACGGGGGAGGCAGTGGGGGAGACGGGGGAGGCAGTGGGGGAGACGGAGGGGGCAGTGGGGGAGACGGGGGAGGCAGTGGGGGGGAGACGGGGGAGGCAGTGGGGGAGACGGAGGGGGGCAGTGGGGGAGACGGGGAGGCAGTGGGGGAGACGGGGGAGGCAGTGGGGGAGACGGAGGGGGCAGTGGGGGAGACGGGGGAGGCAGTGGGGGGGAGACGGGGGAGGCAGTGGGGGAGACGGAGGGGGCAGTGGGGGAGACGGAGGGGACAGTGGGGGAGACGGGGGAGGCAGTGGGGAGACGGAGGGGGCAGTGGGGGAGACGGGGGAGGCAGTGGGGGGGACGGAGGGGGCAGTGGGGGGCGACGGAGGGGGGGGGTTAGGTAGAGAGTGAGCCGTCCAACCCGTAACAAAATGTCTGCCACCATGCCATGGTGTGCAGGTGACGAGGACACGGCCGCTGGTTCCCCTGTGGCTTCCGGCCACAGGCCACTGACGCACCCGTGAGGAGGCCATAGTTTACTGGCCGTTGGATGCAGAAAGTGACCAGGGGTTAGGCTGACCGCGTGTCAGCAGCGCGACCAGGCCACCGGGACACACTGGTATCCCATGGCTGGCGGCTGCCGAGGTGTCATCTAACGTCCGTCTAACATGTCCCGTTTCTCTGCCTCCTACCACCCTTCTGTAGGTTAGCACGATGCATGGGAACAGAACGGCTATGTTCTGCGCAGTGGTTGGGGCAGCTCTACTGGATTTGGAGATGCAGCAGCATCCACACCCACAACCCGCAGTGGCTGCAGGGCCAGCTGCAGCAGCAGAGGGTAGGGCCGAGGAGTTGCCAGTCGTCGAGCAGCATGGGAGGGGGGGGAGGAGGAGGAGGAGGAGGAGGAGGAGGAGGAAGAGGAAGAGGAGAGAGTGAGGGTGCAGCCACGGCGTCAGAGGCGACGACTAAAGCCGAGGGTGTACCGTGTCCGGGTCTCTTTCCTAACAATGCCGGACATCACCTGCAGGAAAAGACTCCGGCTGAGTAGGCAGACGGTGATACATATCTGCGAACTCCTGTCGCACCTCGCCCCACGTGGAACGGGGGGAGGACACGCGATCCCGGTAGCCATCAAGGTGACGGTCGCTCTGAACTTCTATGCTACCGGCTCCTTCCAGTCTCCGAGCGGGGACGTCTCTGGGATCTCCCAGTCATCGGTGCACAGGTGCATCCGGGATGTGACCGACGCCCTCTATGCCATCGCCGATCGCTACATCACCTTTCCCGAGGACCAAGCAAGTCAAGACTCACGAGTCCGTGGATTTGCCAGTGTGGCCGGGATACCGAGGGTTCAGGGGTCAATCGACTGTGTTCACGTCCCCATGCGCCCGCCTGCTGTGGACAGGGACGTGTTCACAAACAGGAGGGGGACATACTCCATTAATGTCCAGGTGGTATGCGACCCCCACATGAGGTTCATGAACGTCTGTGCAAGGTTCCCAGGGAGTATGCATGACTCCTACATACTAGCGCAGTCGTTCATCCCTGCGATGTTTGAGGGACGTCCCCCCCGGCTGAGGGGCTGGTTGCTAGGTGACAGGGGTTATCCGCTGAGGTCTTGGCTGATGACGCCTATACGGAGGCCTCAGACCAATGCGGAAACACGATACAACGAGGCCCATGCAGCAACCAGGGGTGTGGTGGAGCGCTGCCTTGGCCTCCTGAAGATGAGATTCAGGTGCCTGGACCGCTCCGGAGGGGCCCTGCAGTACCAGGCCGACAGGGTCGCTCGCATTGTAGTGGTCTGCTGTGCGCTGCACAACATCGCGATGCAGAGGGGAGATGACCTGTTGCAGGAGGCGGAGGGAGAAGCTAGTGGCAGTGGTGCCAGCACAGAGGAGGAGGAGGAGGAGGAGGAGGAGGAGGAGGAGGAGGACGCTGGCGGAGTGGCGGGCGCAGCACGCAGACACGACCCAGGTGCTGGTGATGTCCAGGAGGCGGCACGACGGACCCGGCAAGGACGGCGGGCACGCGACGCCATGGTGGCAGCACGGTTCACGCATCGCATGTGACGTCCCCGATGAACACCAAACCACCACCTGCATCGCTAGTCATGCAGAGGGTCACCACACAACTGCCACCACCACAACCCCCCCCCCCCCCCCCTCAGTGTACACTGCTCCACTTCAACATGACGCTTATCACTGGGTCCAGACCGAATGGCACAACATTGATGGCTGTGTCAGCGGGTGTGATCAGTGCCATGTGGAATGATGACAGCCCGCTCTGCGAAGAGCTGTGAGCTCAGAATCGTTAGAGAGAGTCTGACCCATGGCAATAGCTGAACCATCCACCTTGGTGGCCGCTGAGTTCGTCACTGACACTCCATCACATGCCCGCGTGGGCTAGCTGTGGGAGGGGGGTAGGGGCAGGGACTGCACACCCGGCACCGAGGTTTCACCACCCGTCACCCCCAGCGACACTCGGTCACCATCACGATTCCTGTGGCTGTGGAACAATCACACGGTATTACAAGTAAGGTGGAACAGTGCGTTTAATATTAACAATTATTTACAGGTGCCCTAGCCTCTACAACTAAACTGTGCCCTTCACCCGTGCCAACTTACTCAGTGTCTATCTTAGTTGCCTTACGGGCCCTACCACTACGTCTAAGTGAATCCCCAGATGATAAAGCAGGAGTGGAGGAGGATTGCTGCGAATCGCCCCCCTCGACTCGTTTCTCCTTGGCCAAGCGTTTCCTGGGGCGACCCGGCCTTGATGGGCCAGGCTGCTCTGCGGGCGTCTCGGGTGACATTGTGCCACCCTGCTCTGCCTGCTGCCCACCCGATGCACCAGGGATGGGACGGGGGGAGGCCGAGAATTCCGGGACGTCCCGTGATGGAGTTAATGGCACGGGCCCCGAAACCTCCTCCTCCCTCGGGGAGCCCGATGGCCCCCGGGCCTCACTTTGGGACAGAGGTGCGAGCGGGGAGGTTCCCCGTCGCACCACCGACACCTGGCGCTGCCAGTCCTGGAGGCCTGCAACGGTATCCACCAGGATCCGAAGGTTTGCAGAGACGGAGTCCAGGGAGTTAGACATTCCCGCCAGGGACTGTGCGATCTCAACCTGTGTGTGCACGACGCCATCCAGCACATGTGTCAGGCGGTTGATGGTCTCCGCGACTGACAGCTGGGACTGTGCTATCGACAGCTGGGACTGTGCCATGGCGTGCTGCGACTGGCCAATGACCTGCTGAGACTCGGCCATGGCCCGCAGGGCGCCGGCAATGTCGGTTTGGCTCTGGCACATTGCTGCCTGTGAGAGGGCAACCCTGTCCAGGGTCGAGGATGACGCGTGCACATTAACCCCAACGTCTTGCATAACCTGACCCATTGCCTCCACCGCGGATGCCACCCGTGCGGTGTCGGACTGGGTCTCTGCCATGAGCGGCACCACTCCCTGCTCTTGGACGCGGTTCGACTCCTCTAACAGCGTCTGCAGAGTCTGGAAGGAAGCCCTCATCCCGTCATTGTTTCCCTGGGTTTCCTGAGGCATCGGCTGTGCGGGTGGGTTGATAAACTCCAGGAACTCAGAAAACGTCTGGGAGCCAGCTGCATCCTGGGCCTGGTCTGGCCTCCGCGAGTCCGGGCCCTCTGTTGCTCCGACCTCCACCTGCTGTACCTGCTCATCTGTGATGTGCCAACCAGACTGTGCCCCAGGAGACTCATCACTAAATAGGCCCGCCGGGGTGTGTATCTCTGGGATGATGGATGTGGTGGGAGAAAGCAGTGCCGCAAGCCCGACGCTCTCAATGGTTAGGTCCTCGTCCATGGTGTGGGGCTGCTCAGCGACAGGAGGGTTGTCCCTGGCCATTTCTGGTGGTGGTGGTGGACTTCGAACCCTCTGTGCGTCCTGGTCCGCAGATTGGGTTGGGGCGGATAGGGCTGCCCGCTGACCGGGCACCCTCTGTTGTGAGGCCCCGGGTGAGGTGGCGGCAGATTCCTGTCTCCGTCTGCAGCCAGACGACCCTGGTCGTTCGGCATCACGTCCTAGGGAAGAGAATGAGACGGGTTATTTCGATTTGCTCGGCAGGCCGCTGGACGGTCCCAGTGGGCAGGGTGTGTGAAGGGACAGAGGATGGGGGAGGTGTCCCAGTGGGCAGGGTGTGTGAAGGGACAGAGGATGGGGAGGTGTCCCAGTGGGCAGGGTGTGTGAAGGGACAGAGGATGGGGAGGTGTCCCAGTGGGCAGGGTGTGTGAAGGGACAGAGGATGGGGGGGGGGGGTGTTTGTCAGGGAGGGTTGTCTCACTTGCTGCAGTTCCGCCAACCTCGCATTGCGCGATATCGCGGGTGGCAGACCCCCCAACAAGGTCCAGTGCCCTCTGTTCAAAGGTGCTGAGGGGGTGCATGTTGGGCGAACCCCCTCCAGTCTTGTGCCGCTCACGGTGGTTATGACCGGCCTTGGCCTGTTGGGGGAGGGAACATAGGTAGATCATTACAAAACGGTAGGTATCAGCAGTCCGTTCTGATACTGGCACAGTTTGGGGGGGGCAAGTTGTCATCAGATGATTGCATCTCTCCTCGGGGCCAGAGCGCTGGGTCTGTGACAACTTTGTGAACCACCCTCAAATAACTCTGCCCCAATCCCCCCCCCCCCCCCCGTTGCAGTTAAGGGGGAGGGATGGTTGTGACTAGGGGGCACCCTCATGGCACTTACCCTGGCAGACCTGGTGAGGTCGTGTAGCTTCTTTAGGCACTGCTCTGCTGAGCGAGGGGTCTGCCCCACAGCACTGACGGCAGCAGCCACGTCACGCCAGGCCTGGCGTTCCGTGCTGGCAGGTTGGCGATGCCCTCTCCGCGGGCGGATGATGCCCCTCCTCTGCTCCACGGCATCGAGCAGCGCCTCGACGTCTGCATCAATAAAGCGAGGAGCAGCTCGCCTCGGCTCCGACATCCTGCCCGACAGATTCTGTGGTCGCCCGCGCCTTTTTACGGCGTCGGGCGGCGTCACATGGGCGGGTTCGTGTCGTCGTCGCGTTCCGTCGTCATCACGCACGTAATTGACGCGGCCGCGCTGCTAGCCCATTTCCAGGAAGTGAATCGGTCGGGAAATGAAGCCTTCGCGACCGTCGTAAAACGGTCCCGATTTTTACGACCATTTGCCGACTTTCCGCAGGTGCGGAGAATTTCGCCCATAAATCCCTGAAAGTTGCCACCCAGGTTAATAGGGCTGTTAAGAAGGCATATGGTGTGCTAGCCTTTATAAGCAGGGGGATTGAGTTTCGGAACCACAAGGTCATGCTGCAGCTGTACATAACTCTGGTGCGGCCGCACCTGGAGTACTGCGTGCAGTTCTGGTCACCACATTATAGGAAGGATGTGGAAGCTTTGGAAAGGGTTCAGAGGAGATTTACTAGGATGTTGCCTGGTATGGAGGGAAGGTCTTACGAGGAAAGGCTCAGGGAATTGAGGTTGTTTTCGTTAGAGAGGAGAAGGCTGAGAGGTGACTTTATAGAGACATATAAGATAGTCAGAGGGTTAGATAGGGTGGACAGTGAGAATCTTTTTCCTCGGATGGTGATGACCAACACGAGGGGACATAGCTTTAAATTGAGGGGTGGTAGATATAGGACAGATGTCAGAGGCAGTTTCTTTACTCAGAGAGTAGTCGGGGTGTGGAACGCCCTGCCTGCAACAGTAGAAGACTCGCCAACTTTAAGGGCATTTAAGTGGTCACTGGATAGACATATGGATGAAAATGGAATAGTGTAGGTCAGATAGGCTTCAGATGGTTTCACTGGTCGGCGCAACATCGAGGGCCGAAGGGCCCGTACTGCGCTGTAGTGTTCTATGTTCTATGTTCTATAATATACATTAATGCTCTGGAAGAAGGAACTGAGGGCATTGTTGCTAAGTTTGCAGATGACACAAAGATATGTTGAGGGACCGTTAGTATTGAGGAAGTTGGGGGCTGCAGAAGGATTTGGGCATTCTAGGTGAGTGGGCAAAGAAGTGGCAGATGGAATATAATGTGAAAAAGTGTGAGGTTATGCACTTTGGTAAGAAGACTAGAGGCATAGACTATTTTCTAAATGGGGAAAGGCTTCGGAAATCAAAAGCACAAAGGGACTTATAAGTCTTAGTTCAGGATTCTCTTACGTTTAACGTGCAGGCTCAGTTGGCAGTTAGGAAGGCAAATGCAATGTTCGCATTCATGTCGAAAGGACCAGAATGCAAGAGCAGGTATGTATTGTTGAAGCTGTATAAACGTCTGGTCAGACCTAATTTGGAATATAGTGACCATTTTGGGCCCCGTTTCTAAGGAAGGATGTGCTTGCCTTGGAGAGGGTCCAGAGGAGGTTCATGAGAATGATCCGCGAATGAAGGGCTTGACGTATGAGGAACGGTTAAGGACTCTGGGTGTGTACTCGATGGAGTTTAGAAGGATGAGGGGGATCTTATTGACACTTACAGAAAGCTGAGAGGTCTCGATAGAGTTTCTTCATAGAATTTACAGTGCAGAAGGAGGACATTTGGCCCATCGAGTCTGCACCAGCTCTTGGAAAGAGCACCCTACCCAAGGTCAACACCTCCACCCTATCCCCATAACCCAGTCACCCCACCCAACACTAAGGGCAATTTTGGACACTAAGGGCAATTTATCATGGCCAATCCACCTAACCTGCACATCTTTGGACTGTGGGAGGAAACCGGAGCACCCGGAGGAAACCCATGCACACACAGGGAGGATGTGCAGACTACGCACAGACAGTGACCCAAGCTGGAATCGAACCTGGGACCCTGGAGCTGTGAAGCAATTGTGCTATCCACAATGCTACCGTGCTGCCCACGGATATGGAGAAGATGTTTTCATGAGTAGGAAAAACTAGAACTTGAGGGCATAGCCTCAGACTGAAGGGATGATCCTTTGAAATGGAGATAAGGAGGAATTTCTTCAGCCAGATGGTGGTGAATCTGTGGAACTCATTGTCGCAGAAGGCTAGGGAGCCAAGTCACTGAGTATCTTTAATAGAGATAGATAGGTTCTTGATTAATAAGAGGGTCAAGGATTATGGGGAGAAGGCAGGAGAATGGGGATGAGAAACATATCAGCCATGATTGTGGAGCAGACACAATGGGCTGAATGGCCTAATTCTGCTCCTATGTCTAATGGTTTTGTGTTCTGAGGCCCTTAGGTGACCAATGATAGTCATTTAAGGTGTAATTCCCACCCAGCCTCAATGTTTAGACTGGTGGGTGGATTGAAGCTTTGTTGGAGAAATCCAAGAATACAGAAAGTTAAATCTCCGGAAGGCGGGGGGTGTCGCTAATATCAGAATCGCTCTTCTGATAAGCGTATGCCTCCCATTAAGATCCAGTGCCCTCTTGACCCTCTGACAGCCGATCACTCACCTTGTGACTCCTCCAGCCTTTCCTTCCTTTCTCACCTTGGGACCCCTTACACTTATCTGGGTCTCCAGTTCCAGAGGTGGCACCGTGGTTAGCACTGCTGTCTCACAGCGCCAAGGAACGGATTTGATTCCGGCCTATGGTGACAGTCTATGTGGAGTTTGTACATTCTCCCTGTGTCTGTGTGGGTTTCCTCCGGGTTCTCCGGTTTCCTCCCACAGTCAAGATGTGCAGGTTAGGTGGATTGGCCATGATAAATTGCCCTTAGTGTTCAATGATGTGTAGGTTAGGTGGGGTTGTGGAGTTGCAGGGATAGGACGGGAGCTGGTGCTCTTTCAGAAGGTCTGTGCAGACGTGATGGGCCATTGAACTCCTTCTGCACTGTCGGGATCATTCTAGGACTTAGTGCCAAATTTTCCCATGCCCCTGCCAGTGAGTTCAATTGCAGGCTAAGGGGGAATTCAACAGAAGGCCCAAAAATTGTTTTTACATAAATTTCCCATGGCATCTTCTGCTGTTGCCTGTCATGGCGGATCCAAATTCCAGTGGAGGTCAGCGTCAAACCGATTTGCATTCCGCTAATGTGATGCATAAGGAGGTCTGACTGTAATTATACCCCCCATGAGACCGCCATATCCAACAGTCATTCAGTGCCCTTCCCAGCAAGTGGTCACGCTGGCGCTGAACAGTACTCCTTTTGAAAAATGTGAACCTGGCGGAAGGGCTTCTGCTGGGAGCCGAGGAGGTGAGTAGCCAGCTTTGCTCACAGGAAAAGAGCCGGGGCTGCTGGGTTTGCCACTGCAGTGCTCAGTGCGAGGTGGGGGACCCTCAGCTGAGGGTGGGGGACCCTTCACAGGGGTGCGCCGACATGGGGGGTTGGGGGCTGGGGTGATAACCGAGAGTCAACCGCTTGCCACCCAGGGGATGGGACACACCTCTGGGGACATGTCCACGACCGGAGTGTAGGTGAGCACCATGGCGGGGGGGGGGGAGGCCCTCCCCACCCTGTACATATCCAACCCCCCCTTTCCCCCACTGCCCTCAGTGATCTTCAACATGCTTGGCGCTCCTAGCTCTACCACTTCATCTAGGTGTTTCCCCAGAATGCACACGTGAAGTGGAGGCTGCCAGCTGCTTACCTTGTCCCATGGCCTTCGATGGCCCTGGCAGGCATCCTCTGGGGCCTTGGGGCTGGAGAGCCCGGCTCACCTGTCGGCAGAACCTGCACAGCCGTGCCGCCCTGCCCCGTGTGCTGGCTGTGAGACGCGGCCTCATTTGAGTCGTGGAACTCTGGGGAGCTGGTGGCCACCATCCCCTGTCCATGGGACAGGTCCAGCTTGGCACAACGCCCCTCTTCCCGATCAGTGCCCATAGGGTCCTGGAGTTCACAGTGGGTTGGAGGGTCAGCTGGTTTGAACCCCAGCTGCGCCTGCATCATCTGGCTCTGCCATCCATGGCAGTTCCTCATGCTCTCAACCATAGTGTCGATGCCCTCAGCGATACTCCTCAGTGGCTGGGCCATGCTCTGCAGCGCCTCAGCTATGCCCACCTGCGACTTGAACAAGCTCCGCAGTACCTCGGCCATTCCCATCTTCGAGTGGGACATGTTCCGCAGAACCTCATCAATGTCTGCCTGGTACTGGGCAACATTCCCCAGGGTGAGACCCTCAGCCATGGCCATCACCGCGACATCTTGGACACCTTCACTCATGGTGCCGATGTCGTGCACCAGGCTTCCCACTGTAGTCACCACCCTTATAGTGTTGGCCTCCATGCCATGCATTGCCAGCACCATGTCCTGCGTCCCTAGCCTCTGAGACTCCTCCAATCGGCTATGGATCTGCTGGAGTGACACTGACATTTCCTCCTGAATGTCCCGTCTGCTCCCTTTCATCTCAATCAGCTCCAAGTACCTCTGTACCACAGGCTCAGCATCAGACTGGGACCCAGCTGGGTCCTGGGATCCCACATCCTCCAACTGCTGTCTCACATGGGGGGTTCCTCCCTCCACTTGCTGTGCATCATCAACAGTATGGTGCTTACCCGATTGTGCCCCCGAAGCCTGTCCACTAACATGCCCCAACGAGGTGTGTGTATCTGCACTGCTGGGGGTGGAGATGACAGCTGTGCCACAACTACGGTTGCATCCTCGGAGCTCTCTGCGCCGCCCAGGATGGCCAGCACATCGGCTGGAGGACCTGCAGGTGGTTTCATCTCTGCGGCATCCACCAGCCTCCGTGTTGGTGACACCCGTTACATCCAGGGCCCGCTCCTCGAAGGAGGTGAGGATTCGTATGTCCGGCACCCCTTCGCCAGTCTGCGCCCTCTCCCTCTGGGAGAGCTTTTCCTGAGGAGACACAGAGGGCATCTTCAGCTACACGGGTGGTTCACAGTGGTGTGAGAGGGGGGCTGAAGGGGATGTGTTGGGGGGGCATTGAGGAGTGAAGTGGTGGTGGGAGAAGGGCTGGGGGCCGCATGGGGAGTTGGGGGGTGGATGCTCCCTGAGTGGGGGGGGGGGGGGGCGGGGGTGTGGGGGGGGGGGGCGTTGGCGTCTTCTCACCCGTGCTGCCCGGCGTAGGTCATTGACTTTTTATTGGCACTGAAAGCGAATCCTCCTGGTCATACTCCCCGAGCCGAAAGCTGCCGCCACCTCATCCCAGGCAGCACTGGCTGGCTTGTGGCTGACTCTCCAGGACCCTCGGGGGATCAGGACATTTCCCCTGGCCACCATCGTATCTAGGCCAGCATCTCAAAATCCTGGGCACCATTGTTGCCAGCTGGCTGGGGTTGGCTGAGCAAGTGCAGCTTAAGTGCTGTTCAGCCTTGTTAGAGTTAGCGGGGGGCTGGCGAGCAGGGTGCCGGCGAATCAGCTGGCAAGCCTTTATTTGCAATGAGAAACCCATGAGGCCTTGTTAAGTGGACCTATTAACATTGAATTGCTTTCCGGCCTTGCTGGGCTGAGCGCCAGGAAGCACCCGGCAATTCCCACTCGCTACCACACTTAGAAAGTTTTCTGGAGAATTGCACCCTATGACTCAATGCACAGAATCACAAATCAACCACTCTACTCTGAACTCACAGCTTGGGGAAACAACATATGAACACTTAGCCCTGGCTTTCTGCTCCTGGGGCAGGAGTGCAAAGCCAGGACATTTGCCACCTTCACAAACCCAATCCGCCAGAAAGTGTTCCACAAATTGGGATTTTTATTCTGGGGTGTCAGGGCTTCCTAGAAGTCGGGCTATGCAACCCAGAATGAGTGCAGAGGATTCCAGGTGTGGTGGTGGGCTGCATCGGCCTGCCTAAGTCACCTGGCACTGTGTTGATGTTTAATAAAAACATAGAAAAACATGCTCTTCCTCTTCACCCTCCCCCAGACATGCTCCATACTAAGTGATGCCATCCCATGCCCTCTGTCCACCTCCTCATACCTTCCATGCCAACCTGTGGCCATCTGAGTATTCCCATGGTCCCTCATATCTTCCATGTCAACCTATACCCCACTCACCCTCCTTAATGACAATGGCTGCAAGTGCAGCAACACCCACCCCGCCGCTCATCAGCTACCTCTGCCCCTTCGCTGGGGTCTGCTTGACTGGTCCTAGCAACCTCCAACTCCACTTACCTTGGAGCGCGGTGGGCATCCATCACTGTGTCTCCTGGCTGGTCACGGACTAGGAGCGGCCACTGTCATAATATACACCAGTATATCATGGTGCAGACACATACTGATGGACATACACTAGGACCAATCAACATGCACAAACACCGCAGCCAATCACTAGTTAGAACACACGCACTATAACGGCTGAGGGCATCACTTTTCATGCTCATTCTGGATGCTGCCTCTCAGAAGCACAAGAGCTCATCAAGTTTAGTACAGACTCACACCACGTGCTGAGAGATTCAACTGGTTCGGACAGGCACAGGTCTCTAGTTAAACTAGCATTGTGTAAACGCACAGTTATAGTATGTCTATTATTTTATAAGAGTTAATAAAATAGTGTTGAACCTTCTTCAGTGTTGGTGGCATCTATCTGCTTCACAAGCCCAGAGTGCCCAACACTTCAGCCACCGCTCCTGTGGCGGTACTGGGACTGAAGAGCTATTGACCTAATTGAATGACAGCTCTTTAAGATAACTTTAAATCACAAATTAGCATTTCTTAATGGGGAATATCATGCTACATATTGAATAAGTTAAAGCATCTTTCACTGGAAATTATTCCACTAAAAAGGCCTCAACGTGATGATGAACCATATTGTAAAGGCATTTTTCTTTTGTTAGCTTTTATTGCGTAATGTTAAAGGGACAGAAGCAGTGATGGAAGGTCAATAGCTGTAAGGGCTTCTTCATGCTTTATCGGGGCCAGCACTGCCCCACAATTTCTCACACCATTCATCAGAACTGGGAAAAGTTGGAGATGGAATAGGTATGAGTTTAGAGGGGGCTGTGTGTGCGTGCGGGGGGGGAGTGTACAGACAGGTGGCTAAAGAACAACAGGAAAGTTCTGTCATAGGGTGAAAAACAGGAGAGATTAAATGACAAAAGAATTGGTGGTGCCAGGCTAAAGTAAGAGGTAATAGGACATAAGAAAGAAAAGCTGTGTCTAAAGGTCATTTGAAAGGTAGATTAATGAACAGCTGCCATCCAAAACCAGGAACATAAAGAGGGAACAAAGCATGATTGAGATTGCTGGCTGTGAAGAGTGGGTAATTGGTTACCTCTTCGAGTCAGTTGAGGCCTGTCGGGAGCAGAGGAGGCCGTGAGGCATAATAACAAGCAGCGCGGCCCAGAGGATTTTGGTGGGGTCAGGGTCAACTCAGAAAGAAATTTCTCATCTGTCCTTTTCAGAACTGTAGCTTAGTCCATTGAACACAGCTGCAAGTGAGCAGACTATGTGTGGCTATTTAGACCTTAAAGTTGCAATCAGGATCACATATCTTTAGTAGCACAACAGTAACAGTTGTTGCATATTAAACACGGCCTCCCACCTGAAACAGTTGGGCGCTTTGATTTCCCATCTAGAACTCTCTACCCACAGCTTTCTGAGTCAGAGGTGAGAATGCTTCCAGCCGAGTGTTAAAGTGCATTAAACTAAAGTGCTGAAGGTAAGCTGAATACAGGAAGTTAATAGCAGCTTTTGGTAGCTTTGTGAAATAGACTGTCTATTTTTTTTCCAGAAGAAACCTTTTTGGGTATTTCAGTTTTGGCAGATAATTAAATTTTACTTTGGGATCAGAAAATGAGGACTTTTTTTTATTTGTTCACAGGACGTGAATGTCTCAGGCAAGGCCAAGAGTTATTGTCTGTCTCTAATTTCCCATGAGAAAGTGGTGGTGACAACTCAGTGGATTGCTCGGCTATTCCACAGGGCAGTTGATCAACCACATTGCTGGAGTCATAAACAGGTCAGGCTGGGTAAAGGTGACAGCTTGTCATCTCTGAAGGACATTGGTGAATTTAGTTGGCTCTCTATGGATATCTGGTCATTTCATGGTCCTCGTGATGGCTGTGTGCTTTATCCAGACTCTTTTAAATGGTTGAATTCAAATTCACAAACTGCCATCGTGGGATTTGAACCTTCTTGTTATATTACCACATAATACGCTCTTAATCTAGCCGAGTTGTTGAATAACCATAATCTTCCAGTAATGATTCAGTAATTTATTGAGTAATATAAAATAATCTCGTGAATTCTTTTTACTTAATACTAAACTAGTAAAACAAATAAACAACTGTAGAATATTAACTATTAAATAAGCTGAAAAAAAACTCTTATACTAATAACTTATTCTCTCTAGCTTTCTCACTTCTCTCTGCAATCCTGACATACACTCCTGTAGGAAAGAGTGGGAAAATATTTATATAGGTTCTGATAGTGTGACCCTCTCGTGTTCATTTGCCTGTACTTGCTTAACATAGTCTGGTCATGTATTGTTAAATACAGAGATCACTCCACTTCTCATTAGCCCAGGCCTCTGAATTACTAATCCAGTTAGCCCACGTAGAGCATAAGACATTAATGTACAAATCGGATCAGTGGAGAATTTGCAAGGTAGAAGGAAATAATTCACTTCACAAAAGATAAAGCTTTCTGATCTCTTGTGGTCTATTCCAGTAGTTCTCAAACTATTTCTTCGGTGGACCCCTTTGCCAGGGAATAAAAACCCATGGAACTACAGCAGTGCTATTCCACTTGATTTGACAGGTGACTAAAAAAAACTCAGCAGAATTCATGGGAACTTATGGAAACCATAAATAGTTCACTCTTGTGTTCGGTACTAACTGTGAATGTAATGAATTTATGTGCAGATTTTAAAAAAAAATTATAATTCAAAGTAAATTACTGGCGCATGCCAGGAACTAAAGTATAGACATTTTTATGTTGCAGGGCAGAGTTTTACCAACCCATCTGTCCTGATTGAGTAAGGATGGAGAATTGATACATATTTTATGAACTTTTCTTTCTCTGCTTTTCAAAATGGACAATTGCAGGGCTGATAAAGTAGTTCCAGCAGATCGCAGGCTGGCTTCTGGAATTTTCAGAGCTGTCTGAAAGCAAACAAAGGCTAACACTTCAAATGTCCTGGAACGTAATCATCCTTGCATCGTATAAACATTCCAGCCAAGCCAACACAATGAGCGCGATATTCCGGCCTCGTTACACTCGCGCTCAAACGTAACAAGGCCAGTGAATAATGGGAGAGGCCAAAAATTAGATCCATGGCGGGCACCAAACAGTTTGCGATGCAACCGGCCCGCTCCTCTAGGCGACATCGGGATCTTGTCGTAGCGTGGAGAGAAACCAATTATTGCCACTTAAGCCCTATTTCCATACAATTAAGGAGAGCAACCCCATACCCAATATCCTCCCATCATTCAGCGGCCTCCCCAGCAAGTGCTCACGCTGGCGCTGATTAGTACTCCTTTTGAAAAACGGCAGACGGGCTTCTGTGGGGAGCCGAGGAGGTGAATAGCAATCGTTGCTCACAGGCAAAGAGCCTGGGTGTCTGGGCTTGCCACCCCAGTGCTCGACAGGGAATGGGGGACCCTCTGCAGGGGTCGACCAACATGGGAGGGTGGGGGGGAGGCACTGAGGGGGGCAACCTGGGGGGACAATCGCTCGCGGCAGTACCATGCCAACCCCTGGGTCCCAACCCCATTCCGGGTGCAACTGTCCCTGCCAGTTTGCCCCACGGATCACCTATAACTCCTATCAACTGCTGAGGACTCTGAAGGCAATTGCTGATAGGGAATTGGCAATCGTGGGTGAGTGAGTACTTGACACATGCCAAGTGGATTCTCGTGGGTGAGCGGGCCATGTAGCATGTGGGAGGCACTGCCTAGCATTCCAATCAAACCTTGATGCCTGGACCTTGGTACCGGAACACTGCGGGAGGCAACACCGCACAAGCAGCAGCCAACATCCGTACACCCCGGGGATGGGACACAGTTCCGGGGACATGTCCATGGCCGGGGGCTGAGTGAGCACCACGAGGGAGGGGGAGGGGGTAGCGGGGAGGGGGGGGGGGGGGGGAGGAGGGCTGCCTGAAGGGATGGGCAAATGGTCAATGGGTCAGCTCGCATTGTGGAAGAAAATGACAGAGGCATCATAATGGGTGTGCAAAAAGTTGTTTATTGTGCTGTACAATACCTCATTTCCGATAGTGCTGCCTCCCCCCCAGCTCCCAACACCACCCCCCTCCCTTCCCACTACCTACCTCCCCTTCCCCTTCCCCTACCCCGGTGCCCTCCATGACCCTCAACATGCCTGGCCCTGCTAGTTCTGCCACTACGTCTTGGTGTTTCCTCAGGATGTATATCTGAGGTGGACGCAGTCAGCTGCTTACCTCATCCTGTGGCCCTCGATGTTGCTTGTGGGCGTCCTCTGGGGTCTCTGGGGATGGAGGGCTCCGGATCACTTGGCGGCCTCATCAGAGGGGTGAAATTTGGGGGAGCTGGTGGCCACTGTCGCCACTTTATGGGACGGGTCCGGCCTGGCACCCAGTGCTCCCTCGCAACGATCGGTGCCCATAGGGCCCTAGGTTCCACCTTGGGAAGGAGAGGCAGCTGGTTCAAGCCCCGAGGATGGTTCCCCATGGTTCCAATCATGGTGCCAACATCCTCACTGATGCTGCTCAGTGACTGGGACATGCCCACCTGCGACTGGGACAAACTGAGTAGCACCTCAGCCATTCCCATCTGAGAGCAGACATGTCCTACAGAACCTCATCAAAGTTAGCCTGGTACTGGGTGACATCCCCCAGCAAGGCAGACATTCTGCCGAGACCCTCAGCCATGGCTGTCACCTTAACTCATGGTGCCGACATCGTGCATCAGGCTCTCCACTGCGGTCGCCACCCTAGTAGTTTTGGTCTCGGTGCCATTCATTGCCGGCGCCATCTGCTGCGCTTGTAGCCTCTGGGACTCCTCCTAGCGGCTATAGGTCTGCTGGAGCGACGCTGATACCTCCGTTTGAATATCCCGGCCGCTCCCCACCGTCTCCATTAGCTCCGGGTAACTCACTTCTAGAGGCTCATTATTAGGGAGGGACCCAGCTGGGTCCTGGGTTCCAGCAGACCTCCGACTGCTGTCTCGCCTGGGGGTTCCTGTCTCCACCTGATCTACATCAGCAGCAGTGTGGTGCTCACCAAACTGTGCCCCAGAAGCCTGACCACTAACATATCCCACCGAGATATGTGTATCTGCGCTAATGGAGGGTGGAGATGACAGCTGTGCTGTCACAATACAGTCGCATCCCCGGAGCTCTCCTCCGAGGTGTTTTCCTCAGAGTCGGGAAAGGGTGCCGCCCGAGATGGGCTGGCTCTGTCGGCTGGAGGACCTGCAGATGAATGGACATGTGGTCAGTGGAAGGGATGGGTCAGTCAGTAAAGTAATAACAACTCATGCTGACAGGTCGCCCGGATGGAGCCCGGTGGTTCTCCACCTCTGAGGCGTCTGTCAGCCTCTGCGTGGGTGATCTGTCCTTGGCCACACCGGACACCTCCAGGGCCCGTTCCTCGAAGGAGGTGAAGATTTTCAAGTCCGGCACCCCATCGCCAGCCTGGGAACTCTCCCACCGAGAGCTGAGGGTGGATGCTCCATTGGGGGGTGGAAAGCAGGTAGGTGGCGTTGGTGTCTACTCACTCGTGCTGCCCGACGCAGGACATTGACCTTCTTCCTGCACTGCTGGCCCATCCTCTTGGTCAGACTGCTGGAACCAACTGGCCGCCTTGTGGCACTCCCTCCGGGACCTGCAGGGGAACAGGACAACACTCCTGGCCTACACCGCGTCCAGCGGCCTCCCCAGGTCAGCGTCCCCCAATCTTTGGGCAGGTTTCTTCTTCGCCATTATTGTGAGCTGGCTGAGGTTGAATGAGCATTTAATAAACATCCATTTCTGAAAGGTACTCTCACATGACAACATGTACAGGGTTAGAGTGCGCAAGCGCAAGGTGGCTGCCATCCAAAATGTGCATCTTCTTCATCTGTGACACTGCCTTAACACACTCAACCTTGTAGTGACTTTTCACCCCCTTTTCATGGAGATAATACTCTTGGCAATGATTTTTTGATTGTTAATGAACAAGACAATTTTTGATTGCGATTTCTAGAGATAGATCCTTTTTTCCGAAGTAATCTTTCTCTGAGCTGTTCATCATTAATACCAAACTCTATTTGGTCCTGAATCATAGAATCATGCAGTGCAGAAAAGGTACAGGATTGTGCTAGCAGTCTCAGATCAGTAACAAGCTGTTAAACGATTCACCCTTGTTTTGTAATCTCTTCTTAAATATTCATAGATAGATAGAATTTACAGTGCAGAAGGAGGCTATTCTGCCCATCGAGTCTGCACCGGCTCTTTGAAAGAGCACCCTACTCAAGGTCAACACCTCCACCCTATCCCCATAACCCAGTAACCCCACCCAACACTAAGGGCAATTTTGAACACTAAGGGCAATTTATCATGGCCAATCCACCTAACCTGCACATCTTTGGACTGTGGGAGGAAAGCGGAGCACCCGGAGGAAACCCACGCACACACGGGGAGGATGTGCAGACTCCGCACAGACAGTGACCCAAGCTGGAATCGAACCTGGGACCCTGGGGCTGTGAAGCAATTGCGCTATCCACAATGCTACCGTGCTGCCCCCGATAATATGAAACGCTCAAACTTTTCATTAGTCTGGATTTTACAATGGTCGTCAAATTTGGCAAGAATTATATCAATCCTTATTTTGCCTTGTCCTGCAGTGTACTGAAAAGAATTGTAGATCTCAATTGCATGTTGTCCGGCCATAGTTAATAGCAGACCAAATTTGCGAGCATCGGTTGCATTAGTCAAATCAGACGCCTCTAGATATATTTGAAATTGCTGTTCGAACAAACGGCAGTTTACATTTAAGTTACCGGTTATCCTTAGGTGTCAAGGAGCTTGAGCTTTATCCATTGATCATTTAGTCTTCCATGTTCTGTTGTTTGCTGATGATGCTTCTAAAGTCGAATAGCTGCTTAGTTTTTTATTTTTTCTGAGCTGACTAGATTATGCTAGCTAGTTTCTAGCCAATGACCTGGTACCATGTTATATTAATCTTTGGTAATATATCATTACTCTTTGCTTTATATATCCAGAATGGTCTAATGGTGTGATTTGTAAGAAACCACCGATCTTCAACTTAAAGCAAAACAGATTTATTGAATGACAAATTGATTAATATTGAGTTTGCACACTCTACAGAACAATAACTAGTAATCAAGTAATCTGTAGTAAAATATTAACTAATTTAAACTCCAAGTGCTAACTATGTTGTGATCCATCTCTCGAGCACTCTGCTGTCTAGTCATACCTGGTTGAAAGAGACCCAAGATATTTTGAGTTCTCATATATATAGTGTAATCTAGTGTTGCCCTTTAGTGGTAGACTAAGACGTAATCATTAACACTTTACATGTCTCTGTATATACATATCACTACACTGTGTCCTGACCCTGAACCCTTCCTTACCCTTATCCCCCTTTGTATTGTATGAATGCAAAGATACCTGTGTGTGTGTGTGTGTGAGAAAATGCAATAACCCCGGTATTTTATCTTACTTTGTGTTTGTGCAAATCATTCATAGAGGAATGGAACACTCCAAATTTCAGGGTTGGGGGAAATACGTCACCACCTATAAATTGTAAAACCAAAAATACCTTTCTGTTTATGGATGCATCGTGAGAGGAGAAATCAGGGCTGTTTAAGTTACCCCCCTCCTGTCTGTAACACCTCAGTAGGTTTGCAAGTTAACAGCCTTGTAAAGAATTGACCAGTGTCTTTCCCTTCGCTTATCTGCCCGCTCCTGAACTGGTACTGATTTTATGGGAATGGACGAAGCCTAGGGTGGCCTTCCCACCCTCAGCTCAATTGAACAACTTAAGAGGCCAATTAATGGCCATTAAGATTCACTTCCTGCTTGGCTGCAATTTTTAGGCCAGCGATAGGGTGAGGGAATGCCTGGCATGTGAGCATGCTTGGGCCTTGGGAAAAAGAAGGTGCTTTCCTCATGGTCCCTCATTCCTAATCGGGGATCCCATCAAGGTCTGCATCCCCTGGGGTCCCCCCCCCTCCCCCAGCCATTGAAATCAGGCCCCCCTCTTCTCCTCAACCTTTCAACCCACCCTGTTTCCCATGAGATACCTCCAGACATACCTCCATCTTGGGTTCTTGAAACATTATTCTGTGGGACTCAATGTAGTCCCAGGAGTAGCCATTCACCCAGTGGCGCTGCAGGCAGTAGTAAGCTGCTGGCCAATCAAAGGGCCGACAAATTGGAAGAACTTCTTCCCGAGATGGGCATAGTTCTTTGGCTAATTAACACTCCACATAGCATTAAACGGTTTGGGGTACAGTGTCAGGAGCGGATTGTGCATTCCCCACTGATTTTTGTTTGATAGTGAGTGAGTAACCCCAGCATCTGGAAAATTCAGCTCATAAAAATTAATATAAGAGAACAACTTTATTTGAAACAGTCAGGTATGTGTTATAAAAACACCACAATAATTTTCCACTGAGAAATGAATAATTATCTTGTATCTATATTAGTCAATTAAAGTCGACAGTAACATAAATCTTGATAATGTTGGTTATGCTGGTGATGACTCATGCCATACACATGGGAAGAGGTCTAGCTGTGTGGCATCACTCAAATGTGGGGATGAGGGTTCTGGTCTGTTCTATTGTATGGCCTCAACCGTGGTTTTTATTTGTGAGTGACTTGCATTTTAAACTAGCCTTGCCGAGCACCTGGAATACCATCACTGGCCACCATACCATAACAGTGAGAACCACTGGTCTATTCCAAATGGAACAAATTACATCTGAAGATATTGTGACTGAGAAGTGTTGTTCCTTAATTATTGCTTCAGATGTTACAAGAAGCTGCATAATGCAGTGTTGAATTACATTACTGCAATTTCATATGAGAAGCAAAAGATTATTTGCACACGTCATACAGTTGCTCAGATTGAAAGTACATTAACCTTTCCACTATAATATGACAGCTAACAGCTCTCAAGGGAGCACAGCTAAGGCATGAGAGAGGATACAGTGTTGGAATCATAACATTTGTAGAAATACACATAAACAGTCGGATGCGCCATGGTGAAATTCAACTTCAGCTCAAACCTTAGCTGCTTGAAACCTTTACTTCCTTGATATACTTTTTCAGCAAAACTATTCAATTTAGTGGTAAGGGATGTCAGTCTTTTTAAGACTGTACATTCAGAGGCGAGCAATACTCTTACAATATCAGGCAGTATGTGTCACCATCAAGATGCTACAACTGTGCCAAACACAGTAATGGGGTGGAACTGACTTTTATGCTGAAGCTCCCTTGTTTGCATGAGACTGAAATTGAAAATATTATCTAACAGGACACTGTCCAACAGTAAGAAAACTAATTATGTCCAACAATATTGCTGAAACTGTCAGTGAATTACTTTTCATTAAAATTGCATATATTTTTATGATTTGGTTATCTATGCAAGGAACACTTTCTTTCTGCAGCATATTTAAATTCAGTGGGTTCCTTTGAGAGTTACTTTGGCCGGCATTTTATTGGGTTGAGAGGGTTCCCACCACTGGTCAGAGAATCATTGGGCAGAAACCCCGACTGTTCTGTGGGAGGGGCACGATGGAATTAAGTGCCAATGTCAGGCTTTCATAGTGAGTGAGATCTTTAATAATCTTTATTGTCACAAGTAGGTTTACATTAACACTGCAATGAAGTTACTGTGAAAAGCCCCTAGTCGTCACATTCCGGTGCCTGTTTGGGTACACAGAGGGAGAATTCAGAATGTCCAATTCACCTAACAGCACGCCTTTCAGGACTTGTGGAAGGAAACCGGAGAACCCGGAGGAAATCCACGCAGGCACGGGGAGAACGTGCAGACTCCACACACAGACAGTGAGCCAAGCCAGGATTCGAACCTGGGACCCTGGAGCTGTGAAGCAATAGTGCTACCCACTGTTCTACCGTGCTGCCCCTATTTCGACAGTGGATGTCTCGACTTTTGAATACTGCCCCAATCTCCCCGTCTCTGGACCCCCCATCGTGGTTGCTGGACTCCTCAAACGCCCCAACTTGCCTGTTAGGCGGTCCTCCTCGAGCCCACCCCTCAACTCACCTCATAAAGGCAGGATACACCCCTGGGCCTGATCCCTGACAGTGGCAACCTGGTACCCAGGCACCTTGGTGCCACCTGGAATTGCAAGAGTGTCTAGGTGACACTGCCATGTTGCTAGGCTGGCAGTGCCAAGGCGCCCCGGTACCAGCGGGATTGCCAGGGTAATACCCTGCCCAGTGTCCGCCCACCAGGCGGCCTCCAATGGCCTGGGAGGGCCATCTCACTCCCAGGTGCCATTACGCTCGGCCCACGTTTGCGTGGACCAGTACCAAACAGCGCCATGGCGAAGTCTCCCAGACACAGGCATTCAATCCCGTGCCTTGGGAGAATCCGGCACCAATGTATTTAAGTGAGCCTAATGCTGTATGTAAATCTGGAAATGTAAATATGGAAATCTGGATCACGTCCAACGAGGACAAGATCCAGATCGTGATATCTCGTGAGATTTAATGAGATCTCGTGAAGCATCCCAAGCATTGCAAATCTTGCGAGAAGCATCTCGCAGATTTACTGGCCTTGTTGTGTCCCGAGTTTTGGTCTCTTTATTTAAGAAAGGATATAACTGTGTTAGAAGCAATCCTGAGAAGGTTCATTAGAGTGATACCTGGGATGGGGTGGTTATCTTATGAGGAAGCTTTGGACAAGTTGGGCCTGTATCCATTGGAGTTTAGAAGAACGAGAGGTGATTTTGTTGAAATGTATAAGAACCTGAGGGCGCCTTGACAGAGTAGATAGTGAAAGGATGTTTCCCCTTGTGGGCTACATTAGAACTAGTGACCTCCCATTTAACAAATCTTTTCTCTTGAGAGTCTTTGGAACCTTCTCCCTCGGAGGGCAGTGGAAGAAGGGTCATTGTATATTTTTAAGCAGAGCCAGATAGATTCTTGAATAACAAAGGAGTCAAAGTTACCAGGAGTAGGCAGAACGTCGAGTTGAGGCCACAATCGGATCTGACATCATTCGGACTGAACGGTGGAGCAGGCCCGAGGGTCAAATAGGGGCTGATTTAGCACACTGGGCTAAATTGCTGGCTTTTAAAGCAGACCAAGGCAGGCCAGAAGCACGGTTCAATTCCCGTACAAACCTCCCCGAACAGGCGATGGAATGTGGCGACTAGGGGCTTTTCACAGTAACTTCATTGAAGCCTACTCGTGACAATAAAGCGATTTTCATTTCATTTCATTTTCAAATAGCCTACTCCTGCTGTTATCTTGTATGTTCATATGTACTGTGGCATTATTGCAGGAAATTTGTGCAGAACTAATTAAAATATGGGCATGTCTATTATAGCCTATAGGAAATACATCAAGTGCTATTTATTCATACACATTATAAATCTCAATATTATCTATGAATTTGTCTAAATATAATCATTATAACTCATAATGTGATTAAAATGCAGTCCCATCACAATGGTGAGATCACTTAAAAGTGGACATGAGTGAGCACTGGTACTGCCTCTCCACTGTGAAGTTAATTTATTATTATATGAGAGGCCAATTAACATTATGGAAGAACATGATTGCTGTGGGAATAGGGGATAAGAATTTTAACCTGGAGGTGAGTTCAGTGCCGGGGTCTTTTGTGAGGTTGGGGAACCTTGAAAAATGAGGAAACTTTGGGG
The DNA here is from genome assembly GCF_902713615.1 of Scyliorhinus canicula. NCBI lineage: Eukaryota > Metazoa > Chordata > Chondrichthyes > Carcharhiniformes > Scyliorhinidae > Scyliorhinus > Scyliorhinus canicula. The sequence continues at coordinate 176,970,425 of NC_052149.1, read as the reverse complement.
AAGTCTTTCAAAGGTACACAAATGGTGGACACACCAAATTCACCTGAATTTCCTTATTTAAAAATTCCTACATCATTGGCTACACTATTAATGCACCGAAAATATTAGCAGGAATTCACCAGCACAGTAGAACAGAGAACATAGAACAGTACAGCACAGTACAGGCTCTTTGGCCCACGATGTTGTGCCGACCATTTATCCGAGCCTAAGATCAATCTAACCTACACCCCTTCAATTTATGCTGTCCATGTGCCCGACCAAGAGTCACTTAAATGTCCCGAATGACTCTGACCCCACCACCACCGCTGACAGTGCATTCCACGCACCCACCACTCTCTGTGTAAAGAATCTACCTCTGACATCTCCCCTGTACCTTTCTCCAATCACCTTAAAATTAGGTCCCCTCATGACAGCCATCTCCGCCCTGGGGAAAAGTCTTTGGCTATCCACTCTATCTATGTCTCTCATCACCTTGTACACCTCTATGAAGTCATCTCTCTTCCTTCTTCGCTCCAGTGAGAAAAGCCCTAGCTTCCACAATCTTTCTTCATAAGACATGCCCTCCTATTCAGGCAGCATCCTGATAAATCTCCTCTGCACCCTCCCCAAAGCATCCACATCCTTCCTATAATGAGGCGACCAGAACTGGACACAATATTCCAAGTAGTGTCTAACCAGGGTTTTATAAAGCTGCAACAAAACCTGGTGGCTCTTAAATTCAATCCCCCGTTAATAAAGGCCAACACACCAGACGCCCTCTTAACAACCTTATCAATCTAGGTGGCAACTTTGAGGGATCTATGCACTCCAAGATCTCTCTGTTCCTCCACACCTCCAAGAACATGCCTTTAACCCTGTATTCAGCATTCAAATTCTACCATCCAAAATTCATCACTTCACATTTATCTAGGTTGAACTCCATCTGCCACTTCTCAGCCCAGCTCTGCATCCTGTCAATGTCCTGTTGTAACCTGCAACTTCCCTCAACACTATCTACAACTCCATCAACCTTCGTGTCATCGGCAAACTTACTAACCCACTCTTCCACTTCCTCATTCAAGTTATTTATAAAAACCATAAAGAGCAGAGGTCCCAGAACAGAAACCTTTGGGACACCACTGATCACTGACCTCTAGGTGGAATATTTTCCATCCACTACCACGCACTGTCTTCTTTCGGCCAGCCAATTCTCTACCCAGATAGCCAAATTTCCCTGTATCCCATACCTCCTGACTTTCTGAATGAGCCTACCGTGGGGAACCTTATCAAATGCCTTATTGAAATCCATATAAACCACATCCACTGTCCGACCTTCATCAATGTGTCTCGTCACATCCTCAAAGAATTCAATGAGGCTTGTGAGGCATGACCTGCCCCTCACAAAGTCATGCTGAATATTTTTAATCAAGCTATGTTTTTCTAAATAATCAGAAATCCTATCTCTCAGAATCCTTTCCAGTATTTTGTTCACCACAGACATAAGACAGACTGGTCTGTAATTCCCAGGGATTTCCCTACTCCCTTTCTTGATCAGAGGAATAACATTCACCTTCCTCCAATCATCTGGTACTACTCCAGTGGAGAGTGAGGACACAAAGATCATCGCCATGATCATCATATACCTTGGGTATATTCCGTCTGGCCCAGGGGACTTATCTATCCTGATGTTTTTCAAAATTTCCAGCACATCCTCCTTCTTAATATCAACCTGTTTGAGTCTATTAACCTGGTTCACGCTGTTCTCATGAGCAACAAGGTCCCTCTCTTCAGTGAATACTGAAGCAAAATATTCATTTTGCGCCTCCCCTACCTCCTCAGACTCTAGGCACAAGTTCCCTCCACTATCCCTGATCGGCCCTACTCTCACTCTGATCATCCTCTTATTTCTCACATAAGTGTAGAATGCTGATGAGATCTACCATGCAGAATTAGTGAAGTCTTGCAACACTAAAACTCAGTAGAAATTGGAGTTAAACTTCTCGGATGCAAACAAGAATCTTTATTGCCTCTATTTGATTACAATTGAGAGAAACTTAAATCTATTTTCAATAAAGTCCGGCTAGCAAAAGGACTTAAAGAGAAGTAACTTATAAACAATTTAACTTTCAAAATAATTTCTTGCTTACGGCAAAACAGCTTGCATTTACTTCAAGAATTAGAGTGGAAAAGTGAAAATATGAAAAATAGAGATGGTAAATAGTTTAGATCAAAGTATAGAATGATCCTGGATAAAGATGGCCATACAGACCATCATGTTTATAGGAAATCATATCAGTCTTTAGCCATCTATCTATACCTCTCAGTAATCCTAATTGGTTTGGGTTAAAATCAAATGAGTTTGATTTGACGGTTAGCTGTCAATCTTTAATGTGAAACATTAGCTTTGAATGTTTCATGTCTGAATACTTGTGCATGTTATGGAATGCAATTCCGTGCTGTTATCACGACCAGTTTAAACTGGACTTCTGCTGACTTATCTGTTAGCCACATTGTAGACAATAGCGCCTTAATGTTGCTGTGGTGCCTGCCCTGTCCCTGGATTGATATCTGGTACGGCTTGTGTTTTAATGTCACACTGTCGTGCAAATGTATTTGCTAGAACAATGGAGCTCAGTAAAAGTGAATTATGCTGCATCATGCTGTTTTGTGTCTCTATTGAATCTATGGCCGGGATTCTCCCCTACCCAGCGGGGCGGGGGGTCCCGGCGTGTTGGAGTGGGGTGAACCACTCCGGCGTCGCCCGCCCCAAAGGAGCGGAAGTCTCCGCACCTTTAGGGGCCAAGCCCTCACATTGAGGGGCTAGGCCCACGCCGGAGTGGTTCCCGCTCAGCCGGCTGGCGTGAATGGCCTTTGGCGCCACGCCAGCTGGGGCCGAAAGGACTTTGACAGCCAGCGTACGTCCGCGCATGCGCCGGAGCGTCAGCGGCTGCTGACGTCATACTGGCGCAAGTGCAGGGGAGGGGGGGGGCTCTTCCGCCTCCGCCATGGTGAAGACCATGGCGAAGCCGGAAGAAAAAGAGTGCCCCCACGGCACAGGCCTGCCTGCCGATCGGTGGGCACCGATCGCGGGCCAGGCTACCGTGGGGGCACCCCCCGTGGTCAGATCGCCCCGCGCCCCCCCCCCCCCCCCCCACCCAGGGCCCCGGCGCCCGGCCGCATCGCCAATCCCACCAGTAAGGTAGGTGCTTTAATCCACACCGGCGGGAGAGGCTTGTTAGCGGCGGGACCTCGGCCCATCGTGGGCCGGAGAATCGCCACGGGGGGCCCTCCGACCGAATCCCGGGTAGCGGAGAGTTCGGGATACGGGGGAGGGGCGGGATTGACGCCGGCCCCAGGCGATTCTCCGACCCGGCGGGGGGTCGGAGAATCCCGCCCAAGATGTTTTGAGATGGCCTGAGGTTATGAGTGAATTTTAAATGGATATTTAAATCTGGGGCTTAATATTTTATGCCAAATAGCCATCTTTTACCTATCAGGTGTATTAGAAACTAGTTGGTTTCTACAAACACCTTGGGGTTTTCCCTAATCCTTCCCATCAGGGCTTTATCATGCTCCCTTCTAGCTCTCCTAAGTCCATTTTTGAGTTCTTTCCTGGCTACCTTGCAACCCTCTAGAGCCGTGCCACATCCTTGCTTTCTCAAGCTTATGTAAGCTTCCTTCTTCCTCTTGACTAGAAGATCCACTTCTTTTGTCATCCAAGGCTCCTATATTTCAATACTTCAATATTTCAATAATTCATTTTGTTGGTTTCTTTGAATAATATTATGCTGTCATTATCTCTTCAAAGCCTTTTTTTCCCCCCACGTGTCATTATATATTCCACAGATTCTTGTACATTCAATGGGATATGAAAATACACTTCAAAAAGATGGAAGGATACAAGATAAAAAGGCAGAACAGTTAGCTTTCACCTTCCTTGTACACGGAAAAAAATACATATCTCTTTATCTTCAGCAATTTTTAAAATTGGAAAAAATTTCAAAAACTGATGTTTGATACATAGCAGTTTTCTTTTAAAAATATAGCTTTTATTGATGGGCGTTGTGAATAAATTCATATCAGCTGCAACTATCTTCTTGCATTCATTGGTATCAATCACACTTGTAAGTGGTCTGCGTCTTAATTTACTTGTAGTTGTAACAAAGGAACCTCCTTCTGACTTGCTGCACATGTATTTTCCCAAGTTAATATTAGATGAACTCTGGCTTGGTTCCAATCATTGAGCTAGTTTATTCAACAGTAAGACAAATGTACAAAGCTATATTTATGATCAGATTAAATTTTTCAATCCATACAGTTTATCTCAATGTAATAACATAAAAATAATAACCATGGTACCGTATAGGGTTGCCAGCTGTGATTAAATGTCTTCCCAGAGGATTCGTCACATGACTTGCCCCACAGATCCAAACTTGTGGTGCATTGCCTTGTGACAAATTGGAAAGCAAAACAACTCATAACCCAATTAGATGATGCTTGGCTGCCATCCAAGCAGCCTCCTCACCCAATTCCAGCCCTGCCATTTTCAACATTTTATTGTCCAGTGAAGAGAAATGGTCCAAAAATGTTTTAAAACTTTTTCAATTATTATTTTTTCGAGATGTTTGCACACAGCAGTGTCCACGAGATTGACTCTTCAATTCCTGGAGACTCCTGGCCAGTCCTGAAGGGTTGGCAACCCTAGTACCATATCCAACTTTAATGCTTGACATATTCCACATACCAAAGAGCAACAGAAAGAAAAGTGGTTTGGAAGAACTTGCGGAGAAACGTTTTCTGATTACCCGGACGAACAAATGAATTGTTAATTTTTCTTCACTCTGGGAAAACAATGGTCAAAATCCTCTGTCTGCACCTATTTCCAACCCTCATCTGACAAAACCAAAATACACACTTACCTCCTTCCAATTTTCTGAGCAATCTTCCCTTGGAGAGTCCTGCAAGACTCAGTCAGTGAAGGAAATCTCAGAGGGAGCGGCAGAGAGAATCTGTGTATAAGCCATGTCCCTTTTGCGACAGTAGCTGCATATTTCCGATAAGTAAATAGTTTAGACATCGAATGCTTCTTTGAAAAGCTACAGAGAGAGGGTAACCGGATAGGGTGAATGAGTGGGGTAGGTTAAGTGGGGGTACTGAGTTACGGGAATAGTGTAGAGACGTGGACTTGAGTAGGGTGCCCTTTGTCAGGGCTGGTGCAGACTCGATGGGCCGATTGGCCTCCTTCTGCACTGCAAATTCTGTGAGGTTGGATAAGCTCATGCTTATGCTGGGGAAATGCTTTGGAAATCATAAGCACAAAGGGACTTGGGAGTTCTTGTTCACAATTCTCTGAAGGTTAATGTGCAGATTCAGTCGGCAGTTAAGAAGGCAAATGCAATGTTAGCATTCATTTCAAGAGGGCTACAATACAAGACCAGGGATGTACTTCTGAAACTGTATAAGGCTCTGGTCCTCTTTGCCGCAGAAGGCTGTGGAGGACAAATCACTGAGTGTCTTTAAGACAGAGATAGATAGGGTCTTGATTAATAAGGGGATCAGGGGTTATGGGGAGAAGGCAGGAGAATGGGGATGAGAAAACATCAGCCATGATTGAATGGCGGAGCAGACTCGATGGGCCGAGTGGCCTAATTCTGCTCCTATGTCTTATGGTCTTATGGTCTAAGGTAAGTGGGTAAGGAGTTAGTGTGGGTAAGGCTGGGTAAATTAATAAGATGGTCGAATGGATAAGGGGTTAGGGTGGATGAGGTATGGTGGATAAGGGGTAGGGTCGGTGAAAGATAGAGTAGATAAAGAGTGAAGGTGGAAGCTGGGTAGGTTTGAAGGTGTGTCGGGTGTCGAAGTTAGTTCGAGGAGGAGTCAGGTGGTTGGGGAGGTTGGGGAGAGTTGGCTGATGGGCTGCTAGTCAGGTCGGATTAAGGAAGGGGCAGTTGGCGAATCCCGGGGTGGGGGGGGGGGGGGGGGGTGTCGTGCATTGTTAGTAATTGAGGAATTAGTTCTGTAGTTAACCAGGTATTAGACTAGTTTTATATCTGTCTAACATTTCCTGGGTAACGATCCAGGTGAGTAAGTTGGAACTGGCTGAAAGTCGCCATCTCTATCTCAGTTTTGTGGAGCAGGGGGATTGCCCATCAGAAGTTCAGACTTCCCAAGAAATTCCCATGAAGTCATTGCACTGGGACCTCTGAGTGGTCTGGTTGTAAATCTTGGGGGTACGTCCACTGTCTGACTATTTGGAGACCTGATGATCTGGGCCAGTTTTTCTTGTATGATGCCATCAAAAGAGGCAAAAGTTAACTTGCAAATTGTTTTACACAACGCCTGCTCCTGCTTTACTTTCTGTAAAATTGTATTATGGGCTGCCATCTGAAGGTGGAATTCACCCTCACTGTTCTTAAAATTCCTTTCAATGGAAAAATGATCAAATAAATATGTCCTCATGAGAATTCCAGGTCAATTCTGACTCTCTTTCATTATTCTCAGATTAAGTGATGAAAACAGTTGTTTAAAACAAGGAGGCCATTTGGCCCATCAAATCTGCACCGGCTCTTGCAAAGAGCTCTCAAGCCCATGCCTCCACCCTGTCCCCGTAACCCAGTAACCGAACCTAACCTATTTTGGGCACGAAGGGCAATTTATCATGGTCAATCCACCTAACCTGCACATCTTTGGACTGTGGGAGGAAACCGGGGTATCCGGAGGAAATCCACGCTGACACGGAGAGAACGTGTAGACTTCGCACAGACAGTGACCCAAGCCGGGAATTGAACCTGGCATGCTGGAGCTGTGAAGGAACTGTGCTAACCACTGTGCTACCTTGCTGCCTACATGTGAGGGGTGGGTGGATGGAGTGCATGGTTCAAACATCTGCAACTTGCTCATGGATGAGGGCATGCTGGGAATTGAGAAGAGGCGAAAGGCAGGAACATACCATGACGAGTAATGTTCTTAGGCTATCCAAACGCACCATTCTCTCTTGCAGTCAGCCCCATGATGTTGAGAGCCATTGCCTCAACAGGCCTCAGGAGATACAGGCATTCACATTGGTTCTGTACTAGTCCCTTATATTGTGTGTTAACTTGTCTTGCAAGAGAGAACAGAATGTCAGTGATTGCGTTGTGGTGCGCTTGGGTTGTATGCCTGCCATAGCTGAATGTATTATTATATTAACCGGAGGCACCTGGAGGCAGTGAAAGGTGGGTATGAGTCTGGCAGCATTGGTAGGCATGTGAAGATGAGGTGAGGGATCTGGATCTTAGGTGTGAGTCCAGAGTGGTACTGGGGGAGTGATGAGGTTGTGACGCATTGAGCAGCATGAGATGTTGGTGGTGTGGTAGTGAGAAATGCCATATGAAGAAGGTGCGTTCACCGACCTTGATATTCTGTGTGCGGCCATCAGACTTCCTGTGTCACTGCGGACAGGTCCTCAGCTTCAGACATTGAGAATTGACCTTCCTGGTCACATGCTCTGACTCCCTTCTGACGGTGGTCCTTCAAGTCCTCCTGATCCCCTGCAGGAACATGGTGCCTTGACTCCTGTCCACCTCCACCAGTAATATCTCCAATAGCACATCCACCATGCTCCAACCCCCTCTCTGCCTTTGTATCCGATTTTCCATGTTCTAAATTGCAGCAATTGTATTCAGTGCAGCTTCCTTTTAAGTGGGACAGATTGTTTTTAAGAAGAGCAGGCTGATTGGCCCCTTGCTGAGTATAGAAGCAGCTGGCAGTGTAAAGAGGTAGCCAACAGAGAGGCAGCTACTCATCCCAATGCTACTACAATGGTAAGAAAGTGGTGAAATCACATTTAGTTGCAAGAACATTACTGAGTCACAAAAAGCAGTTAAACCTATGCACATGATACTGGAATGAAACATAGTATATATATTATTAGACCTGTTTCAGGAGGCTCCACTTTATATACTGCTGAACAAGTCAGCCTGAATTAATTATTATTTTGATTGTGCATTTACTTCCAAACTTACAGCTAAGGATGTGATGTTGTGGAGGTACGGATTAGTCTCCTTCTGATTCTATTGCCTGGATTTAAAGCTCTCCCCTCCATCAGTTGGAAGACATGGAGGATGATAAATCCAGCAGGAGGTCTGTCCACTGACTACCCATCCGCCCCTGCTCCCTCTGTAATTATATTGGCAGTGGGGGTAGAATTGGCAGCCTGCCTACTGGTGCACCAATTGAGCCCCTTAATTGGCACAGTAAAGGGCCTCATTCCATCACCGCTGGTATTTAATGGGTGGCAGGAGAGGTCCAGAACAAATACCCAGAATGGCAGGTTTCCCTGAACGTTGGTAGTGGGAGGTGTGCTCCTTAATGAGTACCCTTGGCCCGTCAGACATTCCCCAATGTGTTACCCCCTCAAGGTTGTTTTGCATCCCCCCCAGCCCCCCAAAGACTTCTCAAACCACAGCCCCCAACCCGCTTTCCCCTCTCACTAGCAGCTTGACTCTGGTGAGACCTTAGCCAAATGGTGACCATAGTCCTTAGCCAAATCCTGGATCCTAGGTGCCACACACCTCTGACCCAAAGTACTGGAGGACTGCTGGCCTCTCCTTGCCCATCAGTTCTCTTGAGGTGGGAATTCTTGTTCCTGAGGGATGGAAATGCCACCTCCAGTTCCGTAAAACTGTCGTAGGGCAATCAATGTCGTTGGGAGGACCCCGCCAACCTTTCAGCGGGGGGGGGGGGGGGGGGGGCAATGGAATCCAGCATCCCACATCATTTAGCCCGGTGATTCTAAAATTACCAAATGTGAGAGAATATATATATTCCACCTGGAAGAAGTGTCTCAGGCGACTGTGTATTACATTTGAATTGATTATATTAGATAAGTCAGCTATACAAATGCCCAATCAACCCCTGTCAGTACAGCCTCTGGAAAGATAGAGACCTCCATATAAACGACAATAAATTTCTAATTGGTTTTTCAGCCTCGCTGTTGGTTCCAGGATTTCTACTTTATGTGTATATCCTACAAAGTGAGCATTTTAATATCTTATTCTGCCGTATTTGTTTTATCTGCAAATAAGTTATTGGCTTCTCAAAAAAGCTATTTGTTTCTCTTTCCGAATGATTGATTTGAACATATCTATCCCATTTCAAACTGCTCTATTTATTCCATCTGAACAAAATTAGATTTTTTTTCATATTTTCTGAAGTGCCCATCAAAACCAGCAAATCCTACTGCTTTATCCTTGCTCTCTGACCTTCCCGACAAATCCATCCATCAAATTCCTTCCTGTCCCACTCACCACACCCACTTCTGCCGCCTCAGGCTCTGACAGTGGATCAGCAATTAGTGCCTTTTTCTGGTTTCCCAATCAGAATGTCCATCCACTTGTGTGAAAGGCCCTCAACCATAATTTTACTGTGGATGAATTGACGTTGGCAGACGTCTGGTGATACCTTGCCCCTTATTAAGGATTTCTTGCCCGTCTGTTCTCACACCTGCCCTTCCCAAATTGCTGTGGTACAGGGTGACTCTATCACTGTTTCATTACTTTTTTTCTTCCCTCCTCATGTGAAAATATTTTTCTTCCTTCATGTACCCCAACTTGTGGCACCCTTCTCTTTCAAAATCTCTATTTTTAATGCCCTCCCACCCTCATAAAGACACTCTGAATTTCTCACTGAGCTATCATTCCTCAACATCCACACAGAGCATCTTCTTATTCTTGGTGATTTGTTTACCCTCCTTGTTCACCCTCCTCTGAGTTCATTGCATGCTTGTGTCCCCCGATCTTCCCTTACACACTAAATGTTCTATCAATGATCATGGCGATCCATTATGACCTCTCTACTCCCTTTGTAATGAAAGTGACATCTTTGATCACTCACCTATTGTAGCGCTAACAATTATACTCAAAGCCGAGAGACTGGTTCAATAGAGGCTTTATTGTTGTACGATGTGGTCCCTCCATCTGCAACTGTAGACTAAGGGTCTGAGTGGCTCTCATGCATATTTATACACAAGCTCCCTGTGGGCGGAGCTAGCCAGCAGGGGCTTACCGGAGGAACCTGTATTACAGGTACAGGCATACATCCCCCTACTGCAGTACGCATAACTACAGTGGTTATCTCACCACATTCACCCCCTGTAAAACAATGAGTCCGGCGGGGGTGACATGTAACTCTAATACAAAGGATGCTATTTACAAGAGAGTCCAACAAGGAAAATCAAGAGTCCATCCGGTTAGCAGGTTACAGGTTGAGCCGAATCGGTGGTCGAACGTTCCGTTGTGATCGGCGTAGCTATGGTGGTGACGTCGGCACAGGCGGTGATGGCAACAATGGTGCAGGTGTTGGCGGTGTTGGTGCTGGCTGCTGGTGGGATGACTCCGAGAGCAAGCCGAAATCTTCCGTATCCTCCAGGGTGGGCAGGGGGATGAGGGATGGACCTGGTGGGGACGAATAGGGGGGCGCCGGGGTTGGCGCAGGAAGAGAAAGGGGTGTGGGCATGGGATTGGCACCTGAGGGAGCCAGGTCCCGGAGTGAGACTGTGTCCTGACGGCCATCGGGGAACTCCACGTAGGCATACTGAGGGTTGGCGTGGAGAAGGCGTACTTTGTCCACCAGGGGTTCCGCCTTGTTGTGCCGTACATGCCTACGGAGAAGGACTGGGCCCGGAGTCGTGAGCTACGTCGGGATCGACACCCCGGATGTGGACTTCCTAGGGAAGGCAAAAACACGTTCATGGGGTGTACTGTTAGTTGCGGTGCACAATAGTGACCGAATGGAATGGAACGCATCAGGGAGGACCTGCTGCCAGCGAGCAGCTGGGAGGTTCCTGGACCGTAGGGCCAGCTGGACGGCCCTCCATACCATCCCGTTCTCCCTCTCTACCTGCCCGTTTCCCCGGGGGTTGTAGCTGGTCATCCTGCTGGAGGCGATACCTCTGCTGAGCAGGAATTGACGCAGCTCATCGCTCATGAACGAGGATCCCCTGTCGCTGTGGATGTAGTCGGGGAAACCGAACAGGGCGAACAAGGGTCTGAGTGGCTCTCATGCATATTTATACACAAGCTCCCTGTGGGTGGAGCTAGCCGGCAGGGGCTTACCGGAGGAACCTGTATTACAGGTACAGGCATACATCCCCCTACTGCAGTACGCATAACTACAGTGGTTATCTCACCACACCTCTGTCCCTCAGAAATTACATCCCTAACTCCTTCCAAATTCACTTTCTTCTTTACCTCCCTTTGATAAAAGTTCAGTTGTAGCAGTGTTCCTGTGGTGAGAGCTCCCCAGATTAAAAACAGGGTCAATTTCTCTATAACCATCACATTAAGGAGTATCTTCACTTTGCAACTCTGAGGTCTCGTTAGTTCAATTAGAGTCCAGAGAAGGTTCACTGCGTTGATGCTGGGTATGAAGGGATTTTCTTTTGAGGAGAGGAGGCGGTGATTGGGCTTGTACTCCTTGGAGTTGAGAAGAATGAGTGGTGACCTTATGGAGACATAGAGGCTTTTCAAGGGGTTTGACAGGGTAGCCGCTGAGTGGATATTCCCTCTTGTGGGGGGAGCCTAGGACCGGAGGGCATGATCTCAGAGTAAGGGGTCACCCATTTAAAATAGGGATGAGGAGGAATTTCTTCTCTCAGATGGTAGTGAATCTGTGGAATCATTTACCTCTGAGATCTGTCGAGGCTGGGTCTTTAAGTATGTTAAAGGCTGTGATACACAGATTTTTAATCAGTGAGGAAATCAAGAGTTAAGGTGGGAAAATGGAGTTGAGGATTATGTCAGATCAGTCATGATCTCATTGAGTGGTGGAGCAGAACCAATGGGCCGAATAGCCTCCTTGTGCTCCGATGTCTTATGGTGTTATTCATTGATCTGTCAGACACTTCTTTCCAGCATTGGTTTCTAGGGGAGGAATTTACTCAGGACCAAATTCTGCTTCATTAATCATGGAATAACAGAACTAATGCAGCACGACAGAAGGCCATTAATTCTGCCATGCCTGTGCCGGCTTTTTGAAAGAGCTATATAGATAGCCCCAGACTTTTGTTCTTTTCCCATAACCCTGCATTTTTTTCTTTCTGAGTATATATCAAATTCTGTTTTGAAAGTTCATCTTGAATGCGCTTTTATCACACCGCACTTTCAGGCACTACAATCCAAACCATCATAATGAAATGCATTGAAAAAAAACCTCCTCGTCTCACCACTGGTGCTTTTGCCAATTATCTTAAAACAGTGGCCTTTAGTTGCTGACCCTCTTTACAGTGGAAAACGCTCCTTCATTTTAAACTGCCAAAATCCATCATAATTTTAATAAGAAGTCTTACACCAGGTTAAATTCCAACAGGTTTGTTTCAAACACGAGCTTTCGGAGCTCTGCTCCTTCCTCAGGTGAATCCACTGAGGAATCCCCCCACAAGAGGAAGGAGCAGTGCTCCGAAAGCTCGTGTTTGAAATAAACCTGTTGGACTTTAACCTGGTGTTGTAAGACTTCTTACTGTGCTCACCCCAGTCCAACGCCGGCATCTCCACATCATCATAATTTTGAACACGTAGTTAAATCTCCTATAAATTTTCTTTCCTCTTAAGAGAAACAACAAACTGCATTTATATAGTGTCTTTAACATAATAAAATGTTCCAATGCTTCACAAGAAGGTTTCAAAGCGAATTTGAAACTGAACAACCTAAGGTGATATTAGAGCACATGCACCATACGTTTGGTCATAGAGGTAACTTTAAAAAACATGTTAAAGGAGGAAAGAGAAAAGTTTTAGGGATGGGTTTCTAGAACCTAAGGCCTAGGCAGCTGAAGATCTGGCCACCAATGGTGGTTCAAATAAAACTGGGGGTGCTAAAGAGACCAGAATTAGAAGAGCACAGGATTCTCAGGAGGCTGTGAGACAGGGGGATATTCCAGAGATAGGAGTGGTGGTGAATATATGGTGGACCTGAAAACAAGAATGAGAATATTTAAATCAACTTGTTGCCTATAATGGGACCTAATCAAGTCAGTGAACACATGGGTGAGTGGGACTTGATGCGAGTTTGAACAATGGCTGCAGGGGCAGCACGGTGGCCTAGTGGTTAGCACAGCTGCCTCACGGCACTGAGGTCCCAGGTTCGATCCCGGCTCTGGGTCACTGTCCGTGTAGAGTTTGCACATTCTCCCCGTGTCTGCATGGGTTTCGCCCCCACAACCCAAAAATGTGCAGAGTAGGTGGATTGGCCACACTAAATTGCCCCTAAATTGGGAAATCTAAATTTATATTAAAAAAAAGAACAATGGCTGCAGGATTTTGGATGGCATTAGGGCAAGTGTAGGTGTAATGGTAATGTCACTGGCTACTAATCCAGAGACCTAGGCTAATATTCTGGGGACATGTATTCACAACTGACCATGGCACCTAGTGGAATTTAAACTTAATTAATAACTCTGAGTTAGAAACTAATCTAATGGTAACCATGAAACCATTATCGATATTCATAAAAAACAATCTGATCAACTAAAGTCCTTCAGGAAAGGACATCGACTATCCTGAGTAGGTCTGGTTAGCATGTCATCTGACCCACAGCAATATGGTTTAAACATTCTCTGAAATGGCTGAGCAAGCTACTTAAATCGTGTCAAAGCCTACTAAAAGGAAACAACAGTAGCAAATCCAGTCCTGTTGACTGTAAAAAGTCCCCTAATAACATTTGGGGACTTGTGTGAAATTTGGGAGAGCTGCCTCGTAGTCACACTTACGGAATAATATCTGAAAATGTCCCAGACACCACCATCACCATCTCTGGATATATCCAGTCCCACCAGATATGGCAGCATCCAAACAGTCTGGAGGGAATTATCTTGAGAGTCCTCAACATTAAAGTCTCATGGCATCAAGTCAAACATTGACAAACAACCTACTTTCTCTCCTCAACTGATGCATCAGACCTTCCCCATGTTGAACACCAATTGGAAGAAGCATTAAGAGTGGCTAAGGAGCAGACTATACTCTCGGTAGGGGACGTCAATGCTCATCACCAAGAGTGACTCGGTAGCTCCACTACTGACTGAGCGTGCCAAGTCTGAAAGGACATAATTGCTAGATTAGGTTTGCCACAGGAGGTGAGGGAACCGATAAGAGGGACAAATCTCCTCATTCTCATCAATCTACCTGCTATAGATGCATGACAGTATTGATAGGTGTAACCACCATACATTTCTTGTGGAGTCTTCACATTAGGATAACCTTCAGTGTGTAATGTGGCATTACCATCATGATGAATGGGATAGATTTCTAACAGAGCTTGAAACTCAAAGCTGAATATCCATGAAGAGCTGTTGGCTATTAGCATGTACCACCGTCAAGGACCTCTCCAGCCAACATTACTCCTGGCAGCAGGGTCAGAGGCCTCACGGTGCCGTACATGGATGGAGCCAGGGGTGTGCAAATGGGGGGGGGGGGGGGGGACATATGGGGGCAGAGTCTGCAGTGCCAACTGGGACCACTGTGTAGCCAATTGGACCTGGTTGGGCACGGGAGTATGCACCATGCTAATCTTCACCCCCTGCAGACATATTGGAATTCAACTAGCAATTGTGGCCTTCCTCTTAGTTACCGCAGTCCTGCGGGATGCACTGTGGCTGCATGAGCTGGAGTTGCTCAAGGAAGAGGAAGCTGCAAAAGCAAAGCTTTCCCCAGAAGGTATGAGGCGGTCACTGAGGATTGAGCACCGGCCGCCCAACAGGACGAGGAGGAGAAGGTCGAGGAGCAAAGGAAGCACTGCATGAGGCCCCGTGTGTACCAGCAATGCCTGTCATTCGAGGATCTGCCAAGGCATGCCATCAAATCCACCTGGATCTAACTGGGCAGCGGGGTTCGCCGCCATCACCGAGATGCCCCAATCCAGAGGGTGTTGTCCTACAAGCATCTGCAGCTAACAGGCCGATCTTCACAAACCAAAAGGGGTTCCACTTGATGAATGTGCAGCTGTGCATCATGTACATCTGCAGCCAATATCTGGGCAATATGCATGGTGCCTTCATCCTGGAATACTTGACAGTTCCTGGCCACTTTGAGGCACACACCAGCTGGAGGGTTGGCTCCTAGGCGACAGTGACTGATGTGCCTATCTGGAGGCCACAGACTGACTAGGAGACCTGCTACAACGCCCATCCGCATCCAGGGGTGCGATCGAGCGGTGCTTTGGCATCCTGAAGATGCGGCTCAGGTGCCTGGAGCGCTCTGGATGAGCTCGCCAGTGGTGCTCAGAGGATCACCCGCATCGTGGTGGCCTGCTGCGTCCTCCACAACAGGGGCGATGCGCTGGAGGAGGAGGATGAAGGCCAGTCCTTGTCTGACGTAGAGGATTCGGGGGTGGGTGAGAATGGTTAAGACATGGGGCCTGGGCAGGTACAGGAGGCCGTGCAACATGTGCGCCAAGGCCAATGCACAAGGGGCGCTCTGATTGCCTCCAGGTTCACTGACTGGGAGCGAGGGGGCTGGGGGGGGGGGGGGGGGGGGGGGGGGGACTGTCCATTGGCACAAACACTGCATCCTGTGTGGGGGTGCTGTTGGGGGGGTGACACACATGTTGCAGGGAATCGCAACTCAGTGGGGTCTCACTCCCTCACCCGATTCCGCCACCCTGGTGACTGCCCTTTCTTCAGGCTCGCCGACCATCTACAAGACCCTCTGCTTTGCTGCGGTGAGAGGAACAGGTCCTGTGGTCCCTCTCCTGTCTTCTCCCTCTGCCGGGCAGTTATAGGCAGCCTTTCCCTGGGGTGATAGAAGGAAACAGAAAACGCACAGTCTTAGGCAGTCTAACGCATACAGTCCTACGGATGGGTAGCTGGTGGCTTTAGTGGCCAGAGCCCCCAGCCATGGCGGCTGGTATGAATGCCGGCATGTGGTACAGGGTGGGGGCTTGGCCACCCTCCGGGTGGGTGGGGGGGGGGGGGGGTAGCGTTACGGGTGTGAGAGACGGGGGTTGGTGCCAGGGGCACAGTGCTGCCTCCTCACCCTGGCCGCCCTGAGGAGGTTATGCCGTTTTTTCCTGCACTGCTGGCAGGTCCGGATGATGTTGCCCACGGCGCTGACCACCTCTCCCATCTGCACCCAGGCAAGGCAAACGGTGGCAGCTGACAGCCTCCTTCCAAGCCCGGGATACAGGTTCGCCCACCACGCCTCCATGGTGTCAATCAGGGTCTCGAGCTTAGCGTCCATTTAATGGGGTACTGCTCTCCTCGTTGCCATCTTGTTGGCTGGGATCGTGTGTGTGGGGAGTGAAGTGTATATTCGCAACTGCAACTTGTCAGCCTCCTGCACGTCAACCGCGAACCTGACGAATACCCATTGGAATCGATTGTGTTCCACATGGTACTGCTGCTAGACCCTTAATGGCTGCTATATTGGTCCAGATTCAGCGCCAGTTTTGCTGTCGTTGAAGTGCACAAATCCTGCCCCGGCGTCAACACTTAGTCTCAACACACAGAATCATCTACCAGTTTTCTTTAAATGGGTGCTTGATGGACGGTGCAGACTCAATGGACTAAAGGGCCTCTTTTGGTGCTGTAAAACTCTATGACTTCTTTTTCAGTGGTACTTGTTAACTTAATATGGGACTACAGTAATTTGGGCTACTTAACTATTAATGGTGAACTCAGAAGGTGATGTTGGCAGACTGTTTTAGTAGAAGAAACATCAGCAGCATATTAATGCAGGGATCTATGGGAAGCCTCCAGCAGCCTTTACTGATTGTGGGTTCTTCCCAGAATGGTGACTTAGATCCAATGCGCAGGTTTTGGGCACTGGTCTCACACTCCACTTCCACTTTAACAAGAAAACACCTGTCAGCATCTGTGTAGGCCCTAAGGAATCCTGAATTCATCCCCGAGAGGCATAACCGTCAACTGTGGCCTCTTTTTACTTGCCTTCCAAGCACACAACATGGTCATCATCTGATGGATTAACCTGGCTCAATTTTTCCCTGATGAGCCTCGGCAACCAAGCTGGCTGAGGTTAGCTGAGTCAGCCTCAGATAGCAATTCAATCTGAGGTCTTCCTTGTCTGTCTGTCTTATTTGCTTCACGAGATAAACTGACTGAGGTATTGGAAGAGACAAACTGTGTCCCTCAAAGGGACTCATCATTAGTACCTTTATTAAGAATTAAACTGTGACATACATTTAGAAATGTGAGGGACTAGGATGAAACAGTACATTTTGAGAATATATATATAGATATCATGGGTTTTTTTCATTTAAAAAAATGAAAGAAGGTCCTTAAAATAGTTGAATTGATATCTGTCTGTGACCCCAAACAAAAGGAGATTTCCCAAAAGGGACACTTGCACCTCATTGTTTCTGGGGAGCCATTCATGGCCGACCCCCTCTCCAGACAATCCATAGAATCCCAAAAGTGTAGAAGAAGGCCATTTGGCCCATTGGGTCTGCACTGACCACCTGAAAGGGCACCCTACCGAGGCCCAAACCATGTCCTATACCCCATCTAACCTGCAAACCTTTGGACAGTAAGGGACAATTTAGCATGGTCAATCCACTCACTGGGCGTGTTCCTCCATCGCCCGATGCCAAAATCATGATCGGCGATGGGGTGGAGAATGCCGGAATTGGGGCCGGCGCTGGTTTGTCACCGGTCTGCCATGCTCCGCGCCGTCCAAACCGGCATCGTCGTGACATACGCTGCGCGCCATTTCAACGCCGTTGGCACATCATCAGCCGGGCCACCCGCAATGCAGGGGATTGCGCCGATTTTCCTGTCGTGAAAGCCACACATGCTCTGCTGGTGTCAACACTTAGTCTCAGAAATGGAGAATACAGCCCACTGTTTTTTGGCCTCGGAGAGCTTCTCCCTATCTTGGCCGCATTTGAGCAGCCGTCCTGCACTGGCGAATTGAGCCGAATATGTATTTCTGAATCTTGCCCTTGAGATCCAGATCATGCCAAGCCTCACGAGTCCAGTAACTCACGCGCGAAAGCCAATTTTAGCCTCTCCTGGGATTCAGCCATTGCATCCTGACTCCAAATCAGGCACAACGAGGTTGTTGAATTGTGCCCTTCTTTCCCCTCTGGTATCTACACTGTAAATCTTTCTTTTCTCCATCCCAAATTAGGCAAGGGAATACATGATAAACGGTAGGACTCTGTGAGGCACCATGCATCAGAGTGATCTTGATCTGCATGTACACCTGTCCCTTAAGGTAGCAGAGCAGGTGGATACAGTGGCTGAGAAGGCATGTGCTATATTTGCCTTTATTGGCAATAGCATAGAGTTTAAGAGCAAGGAGGTTATGCTGGAACTGTATAAAATAGGGGTTAGGCCACAGGTAGACCATAGTGTGCAGTCTTGTAATCCACATTATAGGAAGGATGTAATAGAATCCCTACAGTGCAGAAGGAGGACATTCAGCTCATTGAGTCTGCACTAGCCCTTGCTTAGATTGAGCCCCCCACCTCGGCGGAAACCCAGCTCCTATCCCCATAGCCACCGGCAATATTAGCACAGCCTACAAACCTGCACATCTTTGGACTGTGGGAGGAAACTGGAGCCCCGGTAGGAAACCCACACAGACAGAGGGAGAAAGTGCCAACTCCACACAGAGAGTCACCCAAGGTCAGAATCAAACCTGGGTGGTAGTACTGGAAAGTGTGCAGAGGAGATTTACCAGGATATCTACCAGGGTATTGCCTGAGCTGGGGAGTTTTAGGTATGAAGAAAGGTTGGATAGACTTGGATTGTTTCCCTTGGAGCAGAGGAGACTGAGGGATGGGGGGGGGGGGAGGAATTGATTGGGATAAAAGCATGAGGGGCATAGATAGAGTGAACAGGAAGAATCTTGGGCTGGATTCTCTGAGCCTCCGCGCCGAAATCGCGATCGGCACGACGAATGATCGTCAAATCCGGTCCGTTGCCGCTCCCGTGATTCTCCGGTCCCCGGAAAATCGCTGATAATCACATGTGCGTATGGTCTACGTGGCACGGGTAAAGGACGAGTGACAGAGGCCCCTGCGGTGATTCTCCCAGGAAAAATGACCAAGTCCCCGACGGCGTGATTCTAACCACATTTTGCCTGTTGGAAATGGCCGGTGGCAGCTGCGGACTCAGTCTGCGGCCGCCCTGATGGGGCGTGGGGGATCTTTCATCGGGGTGGGAGGGGCTCACAGGCAGACAGGCAAGCGATCGGGCGGCACCGATCCGCAGATGCGCGCGATCTCGGGGGGGGGACCTACTTGTGAGTTCGCCAAGTTGCACGAGGTGGCCGCTGCAGGTCACTGCATGTTGTGCGCATGCGCAGACTCCCAAACGGACGTGCAGGGCCCCGTACCCGCAGCCAGAGTTGCAAGGAGCACCCCGGTGCCCTGCTAGCCCCCTGCAGGTTGGAGAATCACTCTGGACTTTCTTAAGGAAAGATAGAGTGATTCACTGCATTTTTACACTAGTGTGGGGATACAGCCCCATTATTGGAGAATATCACCCCTTTTTCCTTCAGTGGACAGGTCAATGACGCAGGGGGCATAGAATTAAGGTAAATGGAAGGAGGTTTAGAGGGGATGTGAGGTGGAAACTCTTTTATCCAGAGGGTGGTGGGAGGCTGCCTGAAAGGGTGGTGGAGTCAAAGACCCTCACAACATTCAAGAAGTATTTAGATGTGCATTTGCGATCCCAGGGCATACAAGGCTATAGGCCGATTGCTGGAAAATGGGATTAATATAGTTAGGGGTTGTGTTTAAGCGGCGCAGACATGATGAACCGAAGGGCCTTTTCTGTACTACTTGATTTTATGGCTCTGACTATTGTGAATTACAAAGTTGCAATCAATTTTGCTGATCAGATGATGATATAACTCTTTGATTATGAATATTACTTGAACCATGAATCTGGATTACAGCTTTTTAAATAATGTATTGCTTTGGAAATATAAACAGGATCCTTTAAAATGTGTAATTACATCAATTAAAATTGTATTAAAAACATAATTGCATTTTCATTCTTGTAATTTTAACTCAGATAGCATTTCTTTACTCCCGATGAACAGCTCGGTAAATTGACAGCTGAAATTAGCACAACATTCACGAAAAGCTATTAAAAACATTTCTGGTGACATTACTGCAGGTAAATTGAGAAATCATTGCATTTGATTACAGACAACATCTCCCTGCTATATTGTAAAATAATAACAAATTGCAAAGGATCGTTATTGAATGTACATTGCTTCCACATTTCATACTTACTCTAAAGAATTATCAGCAATATGCAGGGATTAGATAACAGAAGTTCTGATAATTAGTTTGTGAAGGAACGTGCTTGAATTAGAATTATGCTTGCATCAGTGTTTAAAAAGCTCCAGGTAACAACAAACAATCTGCAAATATTTGGCTCCATCCCACAAACCCATTCATGCAGCTACACATTCGAAATAGAAAGAACAAAACAAAAATGACCAAAAAGTATTCAAAGACAAAATGATTCCATTCCAAAATTCTACTGTTGCATTGAGGTGCAATGCATCTGTGTACAGTTTATATTTAAGGAATAGTGTATAGTGTGTTCTAGGTTTCCCCCCCCCCCCCAAAAAATGTAAAAAGCTTAGGAATACGTAACACATAAATTGGGAATTTACAGTTAATTGTCACATTTGAATCAAGAACTCAGCAGAATAAAATTAGAATGATGTTAGCATTGGAATTCTGTGAATTCGGTACCAGTATTAAGAATTATGTTTGGATCGACTAATTAGTTATCTTGAGTTGACTGTGCACTTTAATGGCTGCAGTGGATTTTACTGCTTCTTTCTATCAATAGGCACACCTTTATATTATATCTGTGCCTGCGGCATTTGTGAATTATGGGGTTTCCTTCCTTGTAAAATGAAAGCAGTAATGTGCCATCGCAGAGACTCATAAGGTATCAGAGCAAAAGCACTCATTTATTTCCAGCGACAGTAGGTAAAATGGATAGCATGGTTCATAAAATGAATCAATTCAAATTGTTTTGCATCAGAATACACGGTTGAAATGTGAAACCTTTTTTTAGAAGTGTGGTTTCTCTGGTACTGTAGCTTCATGTAAACAGCTCAAAGACCATCAAAATATGTCAATTCTGATACTTTATGGAACATGTAAAAGATAAATACAGTGTGATGAATGCAATACAGAACAATTCCAAGGCACAGTATTTTGATGGGTTCAATGCCATGAATTGCAAACATTAAAAATCTGGCAACAAATTCAGTAATTTGATTGCTTCATGACAGATGGGCATGAAATGTAATTTCTCTCTGGGAAACAGTATTTATGGTCTTTGATTAATTAGCAATCTAATTTAAAATGCAGTTTTTATGTGATGCATGACTGAGAAAAAAAACTTTGCTCCAAAATTATCCAAAAATTCAAAAATAGACATCTGCTCCCACTTCACTTAAACTCATTGTACAGCCAATCCCCTTTTTCTTATCAGCCCGTCTTCAGTGTGCATAATTTCATGGTGCACCTGGAACACATCTGAACCAAGCTGCACAAATTGTGATGTCCAATAAACTTTTGTCACATTCATCTTTACAAATCAAACAAAGAAGTCCAAGAGATATCCTGTTTGTGCATTAATATGAGCCCATTTCATATTAATTCTCAGAATGTGGTTGGCACCAGCAAGGTAGCGTTCACTGTTTTGAAGTTGGTCATATGTCTCTTGAAATGCTGCAGTCCTTGTGGAGACTGTATACTAACAATGGTGTCAGGCAGGGATTTGAGGCTATTAATCCAGCAGTGATGAAGGAATGGTGATATATATCCAACCCAGGTTGAAGTGTGAGTAGGAGGGAACCTTGGAGGTAATGGCAGCGCCATGTGATAATCTGCAATGACTGTAGCATTTTGACCTATGAGAACATTGGGTGATGCTGCAGCTTGAATATCTTTACTTCAATGAACTCTGCTCAAAAGCAGACTGGCCTATTTACTATAAAAGTGCTATATGATATTTAGTCTGGGCAGTGTCAACTCAAGATTACCCTTAATTTGGTGTTAACCCCTTCTCTGTTAGCGATTTCACGAGAGATACCACAATGAAAAAGTTGGGAAATAAATCACCGTGACTCATGTTGATGTTAAGGTACAATTGTTGCGATACAGAAAATGTAGCTTGACTTTGCCACCTGGTCATGTCATTCCAGATCAGGAACCCTTTCATATTAATGGATCTTAGGGCATCGTTGTATAATAGGTACAGTAATTGAAGAGCACCTACTTTGAGCAATGCATGGCTGATTAATTAGGTATTGCTTTTTGCTGAGCAAAGTGCAATTCTGCAGCTGTGCAGAGAAGATTTAGGAGTGAAATTCTATATTTCTGAGAGATTGGGCTGGATTTTAATGTGGAAAAGTAGATGGGTTTTGGAGCAGTTGGGAAGTTTGGTGGGTGATAAAAGCAGTTGAAGTAACAGCTGGACCCAAACCGCCAATGTCATATTTGACTTCAGCACATTAGGTTGCCTGCATGCAATGCCCCCCTCTCCTTCACAAACCCTAGAAGATGTGAGTTATCAATTTCCATTTACTAAACACTCAACTAGAGCAATTTTGACACCCTGCCTTCCCTTCAACGTCAGATCGATGGGTTTCCTGACCTTTCTGAAACTTGCTATTCAAGCTGTGTGCACAGTTTGAAAGGACGGAAACAATTTCAGTCAAAGATGCCACTAAATATTCAGTACTCACAGCTGGTCTCCTCCCTGCTGGTGGAAAACTGTTTATTCACAGTAATTTTGCTGAGGGTCTACTTTGTATTTGCACAATTTAGAGGTAACTGTTTGCATTTTGGATGTTTTTCCTATCATTTCAAGGTAGATGCTGTGTATGCTGCCTTAGATTGGACCTCAGATAAAGATCAAAATGTCAAGTAAGGGCACCATCAGCAGTAGCCTGCTGCTCACAGACCGGTAGCAGCACAACAGAGAGGGGACTAGCAGCGGGGGATCCATCAGAGAGATCAACAAGGAAGGACAAGCAGAGAGGTAGGATGTACTGTGCAAGGGTGTAAAAGCAGAGGCTTAGTTTCCTTGACGTGTCTGAATGCCAATGTCTCAAGCGGTTCATAGTGCCATCTGAGCCACCTACAGCCTCCCAGAAGAAGGCCTGCTGCATGCCAGACCTGGTGGCCATCAAAGTCAATAAAACCCTCAGAGTTTTGCCTCTGGAAAGGCTGCCAGGCCCTGCCCAGAAAACTTTCCATGATCTTTCAGTTGGCTACTCACAAATGTAAAGGAAAGGTGACTGATGGGTGCTTGAAAGGGCCTATAATTATATTGCCTTTGCTACCAATGATGACAAGTCAGAACGAGCGTGTGTTGAGTTTTGAGCTCTGGCTGGTTTCCCACAGGCATCAAGTACCATAGACTGCATACATGTGGCAATCTGGACACCACAGAACAAGGTAATTAATTCATTAACCTCAACCCATCCAAAAAAAACCAATGTGCAGCTGCTGGTAACCACAAGATGATCTTAGGCAGGATTCTCTGTTTTGGTATGTTCGAATAGCGAATATACATCATCAGTGATGTCAGATCATGTCATTTAATAATCTTTATTGTCACAAGTAGGCTTACATTAACACTCCTCGTCGCCACATTCCGGCGTCTGTTTGGGTACATAGCGGGAGAATTCAGAATGTTTAATTCACCGAACAAGCACGTCTTTCGTGACTTGTGGGAGGAAACCGGTGCATCCACGCCGGCACGGGAGAACGTGCAGACTCTGCACAGACAGAGCCCCAACCGCGAATCGAACCTGGGGCCCTGGCGCTGTGAAGTGACAGCGCTAACCATTGTGCTACCGTGCTGCCCTTAGTGTCACTAGAACTCAGAGAGAGATGCTTCTGGAAACAGCCTCGTGCTTATACATCCCTGTACATAGTTGAATACAGTTAATAAATGTTTAGAAATTCATGAATGCCCTGTTTCCCTTAATCTCTTTTAAACACATCCTGGGACTGTTTCTGGTGATGATTCATAAGGTGCATCCTTTGTCCTTCTGCACTGCATCATCACACATCCTTCTCCTTGTCTCTCAACTCCAAACTGCGCTGAATCAAATATATGGGGAATTGAGGTTGCATCAAGTGGGTCCGCAGTGTGCCTGCTAACACTAATTGGATGGGAAACCCAGAAGTAAAATTAGGATTAGATCACTGGGTGAAAAGGTCACTGGCAGATGCACTGCACTTA
This sequence comes from Scyliorhinus canicula, assembly GCF_902713615.1. Taxonomy (NCBI): domain Eukaryota; kingdom Metazoa; phylum Chordata; class Chondrichthyes; order Carcharhiniformes; family Scyliorhinidae; genus Scyliorhinus; species Scyliorhinus canicula. The sequence continues at coordinate 176,946,220 of NC_052149.1, read as the reverse complement.
CTTACAGGTTCCATACTTGCTACTGGAATTAAAACCCTGGTCATTATTTCTGTGATTAAGAGTTTACACTACAGTCCTGGTCAGATAGGGATAGGTTAATAAGACAGAGGAAACACATCAGAAAGAACATTCTCCGAGTATTGGACCGTGGAAACATTTTCTAGTTTTTAAATAAATAAATAAATATTTTTATTGAAGTTTTTACAAAATATAAACATCTCAACTCTTTTAGCAAAACAACCGTGGTAACACCCCAAGAACAATACCCACCCAACTTCAAAAGCAACTACAAACAAAAGAAAAAAACAAAAGAACACCCAAACAACAAAAGGGAAAGAGATACCACCCGCCACATCCCACAAACCCATGTACACAGTTCTCCCTCCCACCGATCCAAACCCCCCCCTCCCTCCCTCCCCCCCTCCCCCCCGGGTTGCTGCTGCTGCCGGCCTTTTCCCTACCGTTCCACCAGGAAGTCCAGGAAAGGCTGCCACCGCCTAAAGAATCCTTGTACTGATCCCCTCAGGGCAAATTTCACCTTCTCCAATTTAATGAACCCCGCCATATCATTGATCCAGGCCTCGCATCCTTCCATTGGAGCAAGATCCTCCTCTGGGCTACTAGGGACGCAAAGGCCAGAATACCGGCCTCTTTCGCCTCCTGCACTCCCGGCTCCACTACAACCCCAAAAATTGCGAGTCCCCAGCCTGGCTTGACCCTGGATCCCACCACCCTCAACACCGTCCTTGCTACCCCCTTCCAAAACTCCCCCAGCGCTGGGCATGCCCAAAACATATGGGTGTGGTTCGCTGGGCTCCCCGAGCACCTAGCACACCTGTCCTCGCCCCCGAAAAACCTACTCATCCTCGTCCCAGTCATGTGGGCCCTATGCAGCACCTTGAACTATATGAGGCTAAGCCTCGCACAGGAAGAGGAGGAATTCACTCTCTCCAGGGCATCCGCCCACGTCCCGTCCTCAATCTCCTCACCCAGCTCCTCCTCCCATTTATCTTTCAGCTCCTCCGCCGAGGCCTCATCTACCTCCAGCATCACCCGGTATATGTCCAAAATCCTCCCTCCTCCAACCCACACCCCCGAGAGCAACCGATCCCGGCACCCCTCGTGGGGGCAGCAAGGGGAACCCCTCCACCTGTTGCCTGGCAAACGCCCTCACCTGAATGTACCTAAACATGTTCCCCAGGGGGAGCTCAAACTTCCCCTCTAACTCCCCCAAGCTCGCGAACCTCCCCTCCACAAACAGGTCCCTCAACCTCCCAATCCCTGCCCTGTGCCAGCCCAGAAATCCGCCATCAATGCTCCCTGGGACAAACCGATGGTTCCCCCGTATCGGGGCCTCCATCGATCCCCCCACTTCTCCCCTATGCCGTTTCCATTGCCCCCAAATTTTGAGGGTAGCCGCCACCACCGGGCTCGTGGTATACCTCATTGGAGGGAGTGGCAACGGCGCCATTACCAGCGCCTCCAGGCTCGTGCCCACACATGACGCCGCCTCCATCCTCTTCCATGCTGCCCCTTCCTCGTCCATTACCCACTTACGCACCATCGCTGCATTGGCAGCCCAATAGTACTCACAGAGGTTGGGCAATGCCAGCCCCCCTCATCCCTGCCCCGTTCCAGGAACACTCTTCTCACCCTTGGAGTCCCATGCGCCAACACAAATCCCGTGATACTCCTGTTGACCCTCCTAAAAAAGGCCTTCAGGATAAGGATGGGGAGGCACTGGAACAGGAACAAAAACCTCGGGAGCACCGTCATCTTAACGGACTGTACCCTCCCCGCCAGTGACAGCGGTAACATATCCCACTTCTTTTTTTAAATAAATTTTGAGTACCCAATTCATTTTTTCCAATTAAGGGGCAATTTAGCGTGGCCAATCCACCAACCTTGCACATCTTTGGGTTGTGGGGGTGAAACCCACGCAGACACGGGGAGAATGTGCAAACTCCACACGGACAATCATATCCCACTTCTTAAACTCCTCCTCCATCTGCTCCACCAACCTTGTGAGGTTGAGCTTGTGCAGGGCCCCCCAGCTCCCAGCCACTTGGACCCCTAGGTACCTGAAGCTCTTCCCTGCGTGCTTCAGTGGGAGCCTACCAATCCCCTCCTCTTGATCCCCCGGATGCACCACAAACAACTCACTCTGGCCCAGGTTCAACTTATACCCAGAGAAACCCCCGAATTCACTAAGAATCCTCATCACCTCCGGCATCCCCCCCACCGGGTCTGCCACATACAGCAACAGGTCGTCCGCATACAGCGACACTCGATGCTCCTCCCCACCTCGCACCAGGCCCCTCTAGTTCCCTGACTCCCTCAATGCCATGGCCAGGGGCTCAATCGCCAACGCGAAGAGCAAGGGGGACAGGGGGCACCCCGTCTCATCCCCCGGTACAGCCGAAAGTACTCCGACCTCCTCCTATTTGTGGTTACACTCGCCATCGGGGCCTCGTAGAGCAGCCTCACCCACCGGATAAACCCCTCCCCAAACCCAAACCTCTCCAACACCTCCCACAAATACTCCCACTCAACCCTATCAAAGGCCTTATCCGCATCCAATGCCATCACTATCTCCGCCTCCCCTTCCATGGCCGGCATCATAATGACATTGAGGAGCCTTCGCACGTTCGTATTCAACTGCCTTCCCTTCACAGCCCCGTCTGATCCTCATGAATGACCCCGGGCACTCAATCCTCTATTCTAGTGGCCAGGATCTTTGCCAGCAGCTTAGCGTCGGCGTTTAGCAGCGAAATCGGCCTATATGACCCGCACTGCAGAGGGTCCTTGTCCCGCTTCAGGATCAAGGAGATCAGCGCCCGTGGCATAGTTGGGGGCAAAGCCCCCCCCCCGCCCCCCTCCCTTGCCTCGTTAAAGGTCCGGATCAACAGGGGGCCCAACAGGTCCAAATACCTTTTATAAAATTACGCCGGAAACCCGTCCGGCCCCGGCGCCTTCCCCGACTGCATGCTCCCTATCCCTTTGATCACCTCCTCCAGCTCGATCGGCGCCCCCAGTCCCTCCACCTGCTCCTCCTCCACCCTCGGGAATCGCAGCTTGACCAAGAAGCGCCCCATTCCACCCCCTTCCACCGGGGGTTCCGACCGGCACAGTTCCCCATAGAAGTCTCTGAAGACCCCATTAACATCTACTCCCCTCCGCACCACCTTCCCAGCCTTATCCGTCACTCCCCCAATCTCCCTGGCCGCGTCCCGCTTTCCGAGCTGGTGTGCCAGCATCCTGCTCGCCTTCTCCCCATACTCATACACCACCCCCTGTGCTTTCCTCCACTGAGCTTCCGCCTTTCTGGTAGTCAATAAGTCGAATCTGGCCTGAAGGCTACGCCTCTCCCCCAGCAATCCCTCCTCTGGAGCCTCCGCATATCTCCTAGCCACCCGCACCATCTCCCCTATCAGTCTCTCCCTCTCCCTCTGCTCCCCCCTCTCCCTATGGGTTCGGATGGAGATCAATTCCCCCCTCATCACCGCCTTCAATGCCTCCCAGACCGTCCCCACTCGGACCTCTCCATTGTCATTGGCCTCAAGGTACCTCTCGATACACCCCCAAACCCTCTCGGCCACCTCCTCATCTGCCAGCAGCCCCACCTCCAAGTGCCAGAGTGGACGTTGGTCCCTCTCTTCCCCCAGCCCGAGGTCCATCCAGTGCGGGGCATAATCTGAAATGGCAATAGCGGAGTATTCCACATCCTCCACCCTCGAAACCAACCCCCTGCTCAGGTCAAAAAAATCAATCCTCGAGTAGGCCTTGTGGGCCCACTCTAACTCCAGGGGCCCCTGGAAGGACCCAGCGAGTTTAACATAACCGCCACATAGGCCGCCAGGTCCAACCCCTCCAGCCCCTACGTGAGGCCCAGGATCCGCAAATTCTTCCTCCTTGACCGGTTGGCCAGCTCCTCGAACCGTTCCTGCCATCTTTTATGGAGCGCCTCGTGCATCTCCACCTTCCCCGCGATGGCCACGGCCTCATCCTCCCTTTCGGAGGCCTGCTGCTGCAGATCCCGGATCGCAGCCCCTGGGCTGTCAAGGTCTACATCAGCTCCCTGGTGGTTACCTTCAACGAGTCCAGCAGCTCTAACTTAAGCTCCTGGAAGCAGCGCAGCAGAGTCGCCTGCTGCTCCTGGGCCCACTGCCTCCAGTCTTCCGGGTCTCTGCCAGCCGCCATTTTGTCTTCTTTCACCCGCTTTTTCAGGGGTGCTTTCTCCTTTTTTCTCCTTACCCGGTCCATAGGACCGTAGGGGTCGACTCCTGTCCTCTTCCCACGTCGGGATTTGCCGACACAGCTCCGTTGGGGGCTGAAAAGAGCCCCAAAGTCCATTTTCAGTGGGAGATGCCGAATGTGCGGCTTAGCTCCGCATTGCCGCCACCGGAAGTCGAAATATTTTCTAGTTGATCAGCACCTAAAATTGTCATGGGTTTTGAGAGATTGTTTTTAAAGCAGGCCAATGCCAAAGTCCTCCTCTTAATAGGTTCACAAATTGTGGTGAATCACAGTCCATGTAATTCACACTGTTATTATATATGATGTACTGTGTCTATGTCAGCTCGGTGTACGAGCAGTTGCGTGTCTCTGCCCATAGGGGGAGATGAGGAGTTTGTACTGGGCACCACCCTTGGCTCCGCCCATGGCTCCTCTCACTAACCGGAAGTATAAAGCTTGGCAGTTGTGAGCCTGCCTGCCAGTTCATCTCGCCGCAGGCAGGCTCTGTTGTAAGACTATTAAAACCACTGTTCACTTCCAACCATGTGTCGTGTGAATTGATGGTCACATCACAAATGTCAACAGCAAGAGGCAAATCATTATAAAGAGATCCTATTTGTGAAAATGTTCTAAACTGACCTCTGCAGTGGATTGGATTCAAACACTGACTGACTTTAATGACAGTGAGGCAAGCTTTGGTAATAGATGTTAGAGGAAAGGCTCAGGGACTTGAGGTTGTTTCCGTTAGAGAGGAGAAGGCTGAGAGGTGACTTAATAGAGACATATAAGATAGTCAGAGGGTTAGATAGGGTGGACAGTGAGAGTCTTTTTCCTCGGATGGTGACGACCAACACGAGGGGACATAGCTTTAAATTGAGGGGTGGTAGATATAGGACAGATATCAGAGGCAGTTTCTTTACTCAGAGAGTAGTAGGGGTGTGGAACGCCCTGCCTGCAACAGTAGTAGACTCGTCAAATTTAAGGGCATTCAAGTGGTCACTGGATAGACGTATGGATGAAAATGGAGTAGTGTAGGTCAGATAGGCGCAACATCAAGGGCCGAAGGGCCCGTACTGCGCTGTAATGTTCTGTGTTCTATGTTCTATTTTAAGGCTTTCAATAAGTAGAAATGAAACAGATATTCAGATTTTTACATACAAAGTAAATATGCAATCAAATTGCCGAAGTTTTTTTTGAAGAGCTAAAGTCTTGATCGTTTGGTGAGTTTGCAGTCTTGAGAACTTTATTTGTTACTGCAGCAGTTTAAGGTAAGTTTACAAAGTATGAGAGCAGTGTTGCAAGTCTTCATTAGTGTGTTTCTGTGAGAGGCTTTTCTAAATTGAAATGCTGTTAAGGTGCCTGCCAAGATGGCAGAGCCCCATGACTATGGCAAGTCAATTAGTCATACCTTACAGGGTTGCATTTCCAAAATCGTTGATGGAATTGGTCCATTTTGTTTGGATCCTTCATAGCTTCTATGTTGATCTTTCATGGACGTTTCTTCTGTTGCACCCATCATTTGGGAGCCAGTTTGATGGACCAAATTGAATGGATAAGTCGGTGATCAGTCGTGCAGTCATGAACTCCGGTCATTACTCTAGCCCTGCAGGCACCTTTGCAATTCTGGGCACATATGGGGACATAATCGATCCAGTGCTTGGACTGTGGGTATTTCCATGATGTTTTGTACTTGTTCTTCTGGCGGAACACGGTATTGGTAATAATAAACCCATATTCTCCATATTTGGGAAGGAGAATAATGCAGCTGGAGTTGACAGTTCCAATTCCTCCTATCAGTGGTTCCATTCTCTTACAATTTCTTCCAACTCTGGCGTCGAAGTCTCCATTAAGATGCCTGTCCTCCTTCAGAACACCGCAGACATCAAGGCCAAATTTGGCATTGACATTTTTTTGGGTTTTGTTGTCGATGACCAGAGTTGGTAGCGAATAGGCTTCTTGCTAGTATGAGACAGAGTCATGAGGTGTTCATTTCTTCCAAGAGGGAACTTGTGAAGCTGGTTCATAAGTTCAAACTTGATGGAAAATCTAATTCCGTGAAGTCCTCATTCTTCTTCTCATTTTCCATTCCAGAAGAATGGAAGTCCTGGAGTTCCTCGAGCCGTCCCTCTCAAGTTCATTGGGTCTCACTCTGAGCAGCAATGAGAAACAGGTGCAGTGCAACGCTCTGGGAATTTGAACGTGGGTGTGTCCATGAGGGTACTGATGTTCCAGGTCTAAAACCTCACTACTTGTGTCATTTCTGTGTTTCTGCTGAAAATTGTGATCCCTCTGGGTGAGGCTATCCATTCGGGAGAAGTGAAGCAGCCGATGGTTCAGCCAGCTTTTCAAGCCCTCTCCCCAATAAGGGATGAGAAGAGTGTACCCTAAGGGGGATTCTCAATCACAGTTACAGCTACGGAAAGCTAAACTCGACCTAGTGCTAGACGGCCATCTTGTCACTGCTGCCTCCCTGCCAGATCATGACTAGAAACTTTCAGACTACATTATCTCCCATCTCCATTTGTTTGGGAGATGTGCTCAGAAAGAAAGACAGCTGTGCGTGACATCTTTTAGCACAAATAAACTTTTGCACAGCAGCTGCCACACTGTCTTGGCAGAATACAATGGGAAAGAAAGCATGGTGATTGGAGGTTTCATTCTGATGCAACCTTAGTCCGCCAGAATAATGGTTAATGAAGAGGAAGTCCTCAATGGTCTCAAGGGTGCCTGATTATTACAACCTTCAAGAACGGAAACAAATCCAACTGTGGAATTTACAGAGGCATCTCCCTGTTTTCCATTGCAAGAAAAATCATCACAAGAACCCTGCTGAATCGACTGATTACTCTTGAAGAGCTACTCTCCGAAACTCAATGTGGGTTTAGGCCATCAGTAGGCATGCTTGACAGCTCACTAACCACAAGACAAATGTCACAAACAGCATCAATCTCTCTACACAGCATTTGTTGACTTGACAAAGGCCTTTGAGTCTGTAAATTGTGAGGCACTCCGAAAGATTCTGCTGAAGTATGGATGTCCTCCAAAAGTTCTTACTGTCCTTTGCCTCCGTCATGATGATATGTGAGCTGTGACCTTAACAATGGATTCATTACAGACCCTTCTGAGGTTAAGATGAGACTCAAACAATGTTGTGCCTGTCTTGTTATGCTCTTGGCTTAGCATAAGCTGCTTCCTTGATGTTCACTCTGACAAAGGAAGGTTCAGACGTGGAGATAACTTCAACACGTTTATTAAACTATTTAAAATTCTCCTACTCGGATTCGCCACTACTGTTAATCCTTCTATAGCTACTCAGACTGACGAACCAGTCTGCTACAATCCGCGTGGTGGGTGTGATAGTGAATCAACCCTGTGTCTGTACTCACTGAGTGCCTCCACTGGAAAGAGAAAGATCATGTGTGCTGTGTTCTTTATACATGGGTTGGTGTAATGCCCCCCTGTGGTAGTGTCACCTCTGTGTGTATCGTGAATGCCCATTGGTCATGTCCTATCTTACTGACCTATTGGTTGAGTGTCTGTGTGTCATACCTCTGGTGCTCCCTCTAGTGTCTAGCTAGTCTATGTGTACTCACATTAACCCCTTGTGTATCTGTTATATCATCACAGTGAATTTGCTCCAACTCTTTTTCTTGATCTTCCTTGTTGCCATACTACATCTTTCTAGAGACAAGCTTCCCACTGGAATGTAAATCAGACGATTCCAATCAAAAACAACGACCACTTTGACCTCAGTCATTGAGCTGCAATATGCTGATTATTCTGCAGTAAGTGCTGTGTCAGCAATGCAACTCCAGGGAGTTGTCGACATATTGACTGAGGCGTATGAGAAGATGGGACTTGTACTCAACATTCAGAAAACCAAAGTCCTCCATCAGCAACCTCTAAATGCACTCATCCAATCTCATCAATTAGGATTCATGATGAGTGCCATGGAAATTGTGGAACATTTCCAGTATCTTGGAGGTTTGCTTTCACACAAGGCTGACATTGACAAGTCGAGCTTTGCCTGAAATCTACTGGTGCAGCCTTTGGCCACCTGAGGAAGCAACCGTATGAAGAACGCGACATCAAAACTGAAACCAAGTTCATGGCCTACCATGCAATTGTGATCCTCCCTTACTGTACGCAGCTGAAACATGGACAATGTACGGAAGACAGCTCAAAGTACTGGTGTTGTACAATCAATGCTGCCTGCAGAATGCCTTACATATTAAGTGGAAGGACAGACATACCAACATCAATGTTCTCTCACAAACAGGTACCACTACAGAGGCTATGGTAATCTGCTGTCAGTTTCTTTTGATTGGTCATATAGTTCATATATCAGATATTAGGCTCCAAAGCAGGTCTTCTTCTCCCAGCTCAGTCAGGGCAGACGCATCAGAGGAGGACAGAAGAAGTGCTTCAAGAATGTTCTAACAGCCACCATCGCGGTCACATGCTGAGTGCAAATCACTCATTATCAATACCTTGGGGAAGGTCTGAGATAAAAGCCCATCACTGCCCTTGCGGGGTGTTACCTGCTACAGGTGAGGAAGTCACCAGGGATATGTTAACAGAGAGCAGGAGAAGCAATTTAAGAAGGACTGTGGATGCAGTTACTCCCTGGAATGGGAATGGCTTCTGGCTGGCTTGGTGAGCTCAATATGTGAGGTGAGGTCAGAAATCTCACAACACAATTCAGACCGCTTCCCCACTGCACACATTTTTGAGAATGTGCTTAAAGCCAAAGTAAAGAAATATAATTTTGATATCAACTTCTGAGAGAGCCTTGGACCAAACCAAATGGTGACAGAGTCTGTGGGAAGGATCCTAGAATTTTGAAACCCAATGATGACGAAATGAAGAGAAAAAGGTAAAAGTGGCAAAAAGAACCTGCCATGACCTGAACTGGAAACGTATGACCAGACATCCGACATGACAGCAAATGGCCAACATACCATAATGTCTACAGATCTCTATCTGGCCTCTCATCATCATCTTTGGATCCATGGAAGACAATCACCCTCAATGTAGCAGTGCCGTAGCACAGTGGTTAGCATAGTTGCTTCACAGCTCCAGGGTCCCAGGTTCGATTCCTGGCTTAGGTCACTGTCTGCGTGGAGTCTGCGCGTTCTCCCCGTGTCTGCGTGGGTTTCCACCGGGTGCTCCGGTTTCCTCCAAAGATATGCAGATTAGCTGGATTGGCTATGCTAAATTGACCTTCGTGTCCAAAAAAGGTTAGATGGGGTTACGGGGATAGAGTGGAGGTACGGCTTGGGTAGGGTGCTCTTTCCAGGGGCCGGTGCAGACTCGATGGACCGAATGGCCTTCTTCTGCACTGTACATTCTATGATTCTATGACTAGCGAGGGATAGCCAATGCTATTAGTTACTGGTAGAACCCAAGTTTCTTTTCCATGTTGATCTTCTTAACTTTCAAATTCCTCATCTATCTTTAGTTTCTCTCTGTTGTCTGTTTCCTGTTAATATCTTCGTTCATGGAACATTAGCAGCTGGTGAGTGACAATGAGCAAAAATGGTCATCACCAGAGATTTATTTTTATTCTTTCATGGGATGTGGGCTTTGCTGGCTTTGGTGGTTAGATGGAATGGCCATTCTAAATTGCCCATTAGTGTCCAAAGGTTAGGTGGGTGACTGGGACAGGGCGGGCGAAAGAGGCCTTGGCTACGGTGCTCTTTCGGAGAGTTTGTGCCGACTAGAAACGAATGGCCTCCTTCTGCACGGTAGGGATTCTCGTAGGTCAGAGGCTGGGAATCTGGTGGTGAGTGACTCATCTTCTGATCCCCAAAGTCTGTTTACCATTTACAAGGTACAAGACAGGAATGTGCTGGAATTCTCTCCACTTTCCTGGATGAATTTAGCTCTAACAACTCTCGTAACACTTGACACCACACAGGATGCTTGATTGGCACATAATCCACCATCTTAAATATTAATTCCCTCCACACTGACACAGTAGCTCCAGTGTGTATCACCTACAAGATGCACTACAGCAACTCACTACAGTCAATCGGTCCTTCCAAATCACTGGCCACTGCCCCCTAGAAGGGCCATGTCAAGAAATGCATGGGAACACCACCAGCTTCAAATTCCCCCAAGCCACACACCATTCTGACTTAGAAATATGTCAGTATTTCTTGATTGTCACTGGGTTAAAATCCTGCAAATCCCTCCCACACAGCACTGTGGATGTACCTTGTAGCCACCGAAGTTGGCCATTCCCTCAATACAATATGGAGGAACGCAAAGCTTGCAGGTTAGAATGGACAAAGTTTGCAGCACAAGCAGGCTGCAACAAGCCACTGTGTATTCTGTCTGCTAAGAGAGCAGACAGCACCGAAACGAACATTCCGCATACTAATGAGGCAATCTCCGGGACAGTTAACATAGTAATGGAACGATCCCAAGGACAAAGGACACAAATAGGGAAGTGATTGCAACATTGTATGGGAAGCCTGACACCCCAGCACCAGCGGGGTTCGAAGACAAAGCACCTGAAGGCCCGCCCAGTAGCCGAGGGACAGCCTCAGTATTGGGGGGGATTCAAACAAATCGATTGGGAAGAGACCCAATCGATCCCCAGAAAAGGAAAACGCCCCAACCCCCCACAGATCAGATAGCACCCGCACCAATGAACCCAGTCACCACCCAAAGAAAAGCAACCGCAGAAGGCGCACCCGAGAACAAGTACACCACCCCCTTAACTGTAACACAACTAAGGGACGCGTGTGAGAAAATCTCCCCGTTCCTCCCCACTGCAGACCCCCACCAATTTTTCGCAAGAGTGAAACAGCAGGCAACCATGTACGGCCTGGATGAGCAAGAGCAGGTGAAGCTCACAGTTTTGAGTTTAGACTCATCAGTTGTAGCAGCCCTCCCCGACCCACAGAACGTTGGAGGAGGCACCCTCGAAGAGATGCATACAGCTATTTTAGACGCGATAGGGTATAACAGAGGAGACCCAGTCGAAGGCCTAAATACGTGTAGGCAGAAAAGGACCGAGCACCCCACAGCATTCGCAGGAAGGCTGTGGATTCATTTCACTGCCGTTTTTGGTGATTTAGACCGCGCACATTTAACCCGAGATAATATGGTTAAATGGACCCGCACCATCATCTCCCATGCCACAGATGCAGGACAGAATGTCTGCAGCAATTATGACCCCTCAAAGAGGCCCATAATGAAAAATGGGTATTGAAAAGATTGTCCCGCGCTTGGGAGCAATCTGTCCAAGGCAAGATAAAAGTACAGAACCCCGAAGAAGCTCAGGCTGCAGCAGATATTCAGGCAGTGAGAGCACACCAAAACCCCGCATGGGTAAATGAGGGAAAGAACAGCCCCCCACAGAAGTCACAAGAATGTTTTAACTGCGGACAGTTCGGGCATTTTGCTAGGGAATGCATTGGCCCGCAGAAATCTCAGAGAGGCCAGCAGACAGTCACTCTGACCAGGAACAAAGCAAAGCCAATCCATAGTATAGGGACGCAGTCAGGACAGACCAATGTGGACGGAACGGACTGACGGTGTTCGAGCTCCCCCACTTGGGTCTATGACACCCTCTGGGACCGATCCGGAAGACCAGTGGTCACGGCAAAAATTCGGGGAAAGCCCATAGAATTACTTTGGGACACAGGAGGGTCCCGCACAACCATTAATTCATCCACTACACCACAGGCAGACAAGTGGCCCACTACAGCTTCAATAACCCTCAGCGGCTTTACAGGTCACTCACAGCAGGGACACATTACAGCCCCTGTATCAATCCAACGAGGGAATATCTCCACCAGACACCCCGTTGTTTTAGTTAATCTGCCCCGCACAGCAGAACACATACTGGGCATTGACTTCATGAATGCCCACAGCCTGTCGTTCGATCCAGTAAATCAATGTGTCTGGAGAATGGCAAAATCTGACAGAGCACCCGCAACGCTCACAGTAGGAGAGTATGCGAACAGGATTAGCGCAGTAGGCGACTATTGTTTTGACCCAACCACACTTAGCATGGACAAACAGGTTAGGGCAGTATTGAACAAACACAGAACAGTATTTGCCAGTCACCGGCACGACTGCGGCAGAATGACTGGACAAGTTCAAATTACAGGACCTGACCCGAGACCACAGAGACAGTACAGATTTCCCCTAGAAGCAGAGGGAGAAATTGGAAAAGTTATGGAGAGCTTATTAGAGCAGGGTGTACTTAGGACAGTAGCCTCAACTAATAATGCCCCTATTTGGCCAGTGAGGAAGCCCGATGGATCATGGCGTCTGACCATTGATTATCGGGAACTCAACAAAGTTACCCCAGCAGTAGCCCCCACGGTAGCAACAAGTCCCGAGACCATGCTCAAGCAGGGACTCCACTCCAAATATTTCACGGTATTGGACATTAGCAACGGCTTTTGGTCAATCCCATTGGCAAAGGCGTGCCAGTACAAATTTGCCTTCACATTCAAAGGACAGCAGTACACGTGGACATGCCTCCCACAAGGATTCCACAATTCCCCCTCCATTTTCCACCGACAGCTGGCAAATGGACTAGCAAAATTCTCCCGACCCGAATGTCTGGTACAGTATGTGGACGACGTATTACTGCAGACAGACACCAAGGCAGAGCACATCACGCTTCTGTCCGAACTCCTGGAACTATTGCAAGACATTGGATGTAAAGTTAACCCCAGAAAGGCCCAAATATTGGAGAATCAAGTGATGTATTTGAGTACAGTTATCACGCGCGGCAAACGTGAGATCGAGTTCAAAAGAATTGACTTGATCGTCAAATTGCCCTTTCCCCAAAATGTTTCAGCCCTCCGGTCGTTTTTAGGACTGGTTGGGTATTGTCGCAACCATATCGATGGTTTTGCGACCAAGGTAGCCCCACTATCAGACCTCCTTAAGAAAGGAGCCCCTTGGGAATGGCTTCCGCAGCATACAGAGGCTGTGGAAGAGTTAAAGAAAGCCCGTAGCGCAGCACCCGCACTACAAGTTCCAGATCCACTCTCCCCCTATGCAATTGAGGTAGCTAGCACAGATCTGACCCTCTCGGCCGTGCTTCTTCAGGAACGGCACGAGCAGCTACGACCAGTGGCTTATGCCTCACGACTGTTAGACCCCGTTATGCAAGGTTTCTCAGCCTGCGAAAGGCACCTGCTCGCGGTATTCTGGGCAGTACAATATTTTTCCTACATTACCGGACTCAACTCCATCACCATTTTGACCGAACACACCCCCACACAGTTACTTTTAGACGGACGACTGAAGGACGGTTCAGTGAGCCAGATAAGAGCAGCTAGGTGGACACTTCTGTTACAAAGACGGGACATAACAGTTAAACGGACCAGGACAAACACATTTTTAGCAGACAACCTACAGTACCCAGGACAACCCCATGAATGCGAAATCGTAGCACCCCTTCACAACACAGGACCCTTCATTGCTAAGATGCCCCCCAGGAAGATAGGGAATTCAAGCCTGAGCCCCCAGCACACAGACATGTGTGCCCCATTGAAGATATATGTGGACGGTTCATCCACAGTTTTAGATGGCGAACGCATTACAGGATGCGGGATTTATGTAGAAGATGCGCAGGGACGCGCACTAGAGGAGATAGCACTAAAGTTACCCGGTCACTTAGGCGCGCAGGCAGCAGAGCTCGCGGCCATTGCATACATAGTGGACCACCCAGATTCGTTCCCCAGCCCAGCAGACATATATTCGGACAGTTTATATGTCTGTAACAGTTTAACAGATTTTCTACCCCTGTGGAGGACAAGAGGTTTTGTCTCTGCAGACGGGAAGCCCCTTCCATCAGGCCCATTACTCTGCCATATCCTAGAGAAGGCAAAGGATAGGACGTATGGCATCATCAAGGTTAGAATCCACCATCGATCATCCCCCCCTGGTAATGTAAAAGCCGACGCACTGGCTAAAGCAGATTCCAGGCGAGGTCATTTTTGGACACCCCCAGCTAGCGCACCAGCTAGCGCCCCTGTGAGTTCAGTTCAGGTCTCACAGACAGACATCGAAGATTTAGTACAGGCACAGAAGCAGGACGCAAATCTCCGGAAGATTTTAAAAGGAAACTTTGTGGCCCAGTACGACAATTTCAAACACGCTTTGACCACACATGAGGGTGTGATTATCAAAGACCAGTTGTATGTGGTTCCTGAGAAAGACAGGAGTCAAATGATTGCCTTATTCCATGATGGTCATGGACACCAAGGGATCGACCCTACCACAGCCCACCTTAGACAACTCTGTTGGTGGCCCAATTTAAGAGAAGATGTTGCCCACTACATAGAGAACTGTTTAATTTGTGCACAGAATAACCCGGAGAGGTATTCAAGGAAGGCAAAACTCAGCCACACTCACCCCGTTAATGGCCCCTGGACTAACCTCCAGATCGATTTTATAGGTCCATTGCCCCCTTGCAGGAATGGCTATAAATATGTTCTGGTGGTCATAGACACATTTACGAAATGGGTAGAGGCATTCCCATCTCGTACAAACACTGCAAAGACAGCCGAAAAGATCCTGACCCACCACATTGTTACTAGATGGGGACTCCCCAGAAGTATAGAATCAGATCAGGGATCTCATTTTACAGGACGGGTCATGAAGAACGTCCTGACCATATTCGGAGTCAAACAAAATTTCCACATAGCGTACCACCCCCAGTCAAGCGGGATAGTGGAACGCATGAATCGGACTCTAAAATTGACCCTTAGAAAGATGGTACAGGAGAACAATTCAACTTGGGATTCAGTGCTCCCATTCGCTCTTATGTTTATAAGAAACACTGTTTCAGCATCAACAGGTTTCACCCCACACACACTCATGACCGGACGCCCTATGAAAGGATCAGAATTCCTTTTAGGACTTGACATGACCAGCCCAGAAGTGACGGCCCTCACACACGAGAAAGCAGTAAAACAATTAGTTGAGACTGTAAGGTCGGCTCAGCTAGGAGCCGCAGTAAAATTGGGTAAAAGACGGTAACAGAGCAAGGCCTGTTTCAACAAAAATGTCCACACCACAGAATTTCAGGTTGGGCAACAAGTAATGCTATCTGTGTATAACCCCAGCACGTTTTTGGCCCCAAAATTTTCCGGCCCGTACTCAATTTCGGACAAAATCAGCCCGTCAGTATATCGGATAAAGTACCCCAATGGTAAGACTGCGTGGTTCCATATTAACCAATTAAAGGCTTATGGAACACAGTCAAACCACTCACACCATGTCCTGCTAGACGCAGCAGAACACCTCGCCCCGCCCACAAGAGACACATTTCCACCCTCCCCCTCACAGACCAGTTCCTCATCGGACTCGACCTCGACTCTGCCCACTGACTTTAGGACACGCCCCGGAACGCCCACAAGCTGCCACAGCAGAGACAGCGACTGTGACTTGGACGACAGCCACAGCACGCCTCTCTACTGCCCTGATTCCACAGACACCACACACACCACCTACGACACCGACTACAGTGATTTAGAGATCACTTACATTAAAAATCCAGACCCACACCCAAACCCACCACCCAACTATGACGACCCCGACAACGTTCCTTCACATTTAGACCCCACGATTTGGCACAGGGACAATTCATGGAGACTTGTCCGCAATGACGAGAGTGACCCCCGGTCACACAATGCAAAAATTGCATGCCTGATCCATACAACGGTATGGGATCAGGGAGAAGAGGATGACTTGATGTCTGACTCCCGACACGGCAACCCCTTTGCGAACCTGTTCGCAGAGGATAATGAATGAGGTGTCCAGATGATGAAGTAAGAGGAACCGCTTGAGACATAAACGATATCCTTTCTGATGGAACCTGCAGTATGTTTAATGTTTGTTTGTTCTATGTTTATCTTTCATTCAGCTCAGAACGCTTAGGAGAATCGGCCACAAGACTTTCAGCTGAAAAGTTTGTGACCATCTCACATTTCGTCATTGTTCTTCTGTAGTAAAGATGTTTTGTTCCCAAGACCATTTAATCTGAAATGTCTGAAGCCCAGCTCAAGGCTTCTCCCTTGAATCCACGAGGAGCTCCCTAGCTCCAGTTTCATAACTGCTCTTCTGTTTGGAGGACAGAAGAGGCAACCCCCATGATGACTACAATCTTGCCCGTTTGAATATGGTCGCTCAGGCAGTGGAGAAACGGCACTGAGGACCCGCCCTGTCTGAGGACCACCCCTTTGGTCAGCTAAGCTCGGGTAGAGCACAGCACGCCCTACCCGGGGATTCCACCCAAATCTTACCCATCGCGGCCCACACGCAACCCATTTCGACTCTCTTATTTCTAAAAGTTTGTTTTCCTCTGGTTTTGTTTAACACAGCCCTTTGGTTGCAACCCTCATGCTATTTACATCCAGGAACATTTTGGGATGGTAAATTGCAACACTCTGCAAGATGGCTCGCACTGGGTTAGTAGTTAAGTATATGTCTGGTCCTAAATCCGCTTTTGAAAAAAAAATGAGGGAGTCACATGGAGGTGACCATCATAAAGGGAAATTTGGAACAAGAGGACAGATATACTTAAAGTCAAGATATTAAGCTGAACACTAACAGATAATATGCTTGATCCCATAGCTTTCAGACGTTCGAGAGAGGAACCGAAGCAACAGCACAGGAAGATCCCAGGAAGGAAAGAGAAGAGAAGAGAAGAGAGAGAGAAGATGAAGAGCACTCCAATTGCTATGTTTTTAGTTTATGTGGCATCTGCGTAGTTGCGCGTGGACGCGAACCCCCTTTCCCACAGTACAACGTTTGCTAACTTCTCCCAAACCCAGACCACCCCCAGCCCAGTCAATGGTAACAGTACCCCGACCTGGTGTACCAGATTTCTGACATGGTACTCCTTGTCGTACGTTATAGAATCACTTTTAGCAATAGCGATCATCTGTATTATAGTCCAAAGCCTCAGGATGAGGAAATGGAGAAGGAGAGCCGACCGCTCTCGTGCCTCAACAGTGTATAGAGTGAGATCCCCTATTTTTGGATTCCACCAGTCCCCCGAGCCACTGGAAATGTAATCAAGTATTTATTTTTACACTTGATGCCTTTGTAAAATAAAGAGATTCTTTCTATTAATGATGTACCTCTGAGCTCGACTGCCGAGTCAGAGAGAATGAAATGTAATGATGCTGCTGTGTGAATGATTAAGGATTTAGAATGTTGTAGAATGTTTAAATATGAGATGAGAGTAGTTTATTGAGAATAGTTAGAGGTTCCCGATTTCATTTGATAATGCATGTCCCCTTTGACGTAGCGCCAATCAGAAATTGTTAGATAAAGTTTTTTGGCATAATTGAGGAAAGTGCAGAGGCCATGGAACTCGCTGACGTCAGGGAACCCAAAGATACCGACCTTGGGTGATCCTTCATGATTTCTCATGAGGATCACAAGGAGAGAGTGTCGCCACCGAAGTTGGCCATTCCCTCAATACAAAATGGAGGAACGCAAAGCTTGCAGGGTAAAATGGACAAAGTTTGCAGCACAAGCAGGCTGCAGCAAGCCGCTGTGTATTCTGTCTGCTAAGAGAGCAGACAGCACCGAAACAAACATTCCGCATACTGATGAGTAAATCTCCGGGACAGTTAGCATAGTAATGGAACGATCCCAGGGACAAAGGACACAAATAGGGAAGTGATTGCAACATTGTATGGGAAGCCAGACACCCCGGCACCAGCGGGGTTGAAAGGCAAAGCACCTGAAGGCCCGCCCAGTAGCCGAGGGACAGCCTCAGTATTGGGGCTGTAATGAACTCCAATTGGCTTTATTGGTTGGCCAATTGGAGTATGAGCTCCCTCAATGATAGCTCATTGAGGGGGCCCATATAATCACCTGTGTAGGCTTTGTGAGCCAGTCTTAAGTTGACTGGACTGCTAGCAGCACTGTTTGTAGCTGCTCCTGTAATATCGTTATTGTAAATAAATATTGGTGTGGTGACGGAACTCCTGCCTCCCGTGGATTACTACAGTGGCGACGAAGAGGGGATAGCCCAGACGGAAAGGATACCCACACCCCAGCCCCGAGCAATTTCTCCAGACCCCGTCATCCAGTCATCAGAGTCGGAGATGGACACACTCGACGAGGCCGCCGCGACACCTCTCCCCGAGGAGGAGGAAGAACAACTTCCAAGGAGGTCGTCAAGGAAAAGACGGGCACCTATAAGGTACACCCCGCCCACTTCGGAGAACGACCCGGCGGACGACACAGAGGTGACAGACCCAGACATGAGGAGCAGGAAGAAGCTCAGAGGAATGCCAGCTGGCAGGAATTCCTCGGACCTTGGGGGGGAGGGGTGTAATGAACTCCAATTGGCTTTATTGGTTGGCCAATTGGAGTATGAGCTCCCTCAATGATAGCTCATTGAGGGGGCCCATATAATCACCTGTAGGCTTTGTGAACCAGTCTTAGACTGGACTGCTAGCAGCACTGTTTGTAGCTGCTCCTGTAATATCGTTATTGTAAATAAATATTGGTGTGGTGATGGAACTCTTGCCTCCCGTGGATTACTACAGGGGGGATTCAAACAAATCGATTGGGAAGAGACCCAATCGATCCCCAGCAGATAGAGGGTCCGCACAAAAGGGCGCGAAGCTCTGGGACCTATAAAAGACAGGTCCCAAACTCAGTTCGTTCTTCTTGACCAGCCCTCTTCTCTTGACCAGCCCTCTCGACCAGCCTTTACCAAAGAAGATCTTGACCGAGAGAGAGGAAAGGTTCGTACAGCAGCCGCCAGCAAGTAAGTGTCTCACAACGATCGCTACCAGAGATAGACACTCCTGACCCCTTTTAACCCGTACCAACCTGAAGTCTGCGGACCCAGTGCAGAGAAAGAGGCCCTTGTCCCCTGATCCGGCAGCTCCTTATTCAGATAAGTATTGGTCTATTTAGTGGTAGGAATAGTTTAGTCATCTTAGCGTGTGCATGAGTAGTTTATAATTGTATTATAATAAACTCATTTGTTTGAACTTACTAACTGGTGTATGGTTTTATTTCTTTAAACTTGACCTTGAAACTTGTGGCGGTATCTTAACGATACCTGGCGACTCCAAAGCTAAGTAACGAAACAGCCAAATCGAGTGTTAAGCACACTCACCCAGAATGAGCAACAACCTATACCACATGGTCTGCAGCGGTACAAGAAGGCAGCTCACCCCCACCTTCTGATGGGCAATTGGAGATGGGCAAGAAATGCTTGCATTGCCAGTGAAGCTCCCATTCTGCAAAAGAGCTTAATAAGGATCTTGTCACTGGTCAATCAATGGACAGCCCAAGCAGAATGCCCTGAAGGCAGAATGGAAATTTAACTATTTTATTGAATCTCTGATTGAATTTGTTTTTCAGAATTTGCCTGGTCTTGGGAAACCCAGCTGTTGAAATGGGGTGAGGAGGCCCTCAAAGCTGTCTGGAAGAGTAAGAGTGCTTCACTACAGCCCACCAAGCTTCTCACATTAGAATGCCCCTCAGTCATATAAAGGCGACGGGGGCAGGGATTGGACCGCACCCTGGTCCGAATGCACTCCCTAATCCCCGATTAGGAATCGGATCAACAAATGATTAGACAACCCCTCCGCCCCATGCTGGGGATCGGACCTCCCTGGTTCTGAGGGCTGCTCTGGAGTGCTCCCTGTCCAACTGGAAACAAGTCATTCTATCAGGCCAACGTCTGGATGGAGAAGCTGTCAGGACTAAAGGACGCACAATGTGGAGTTAAAACTTCATCATATAAGGGAAATCTGAACTTCCAGATGTTTTCCATCTGAAACTCTGCCCCAACACCAATGCAAACCTTCCCTGTTAATAGCCAAATCATTGACTGCATCAGATTCACTCATTAGCATTTAGTTGGACTATAAAGATCTACCTGAACCTTAGGTTTGCTTGGGAAGTTTTTAACATTTGATTTTGCACTTGTTGAATTTATACCATGGCAGGTATGAATCCTAAGTGTTGTAAGATTACTTCCTCAAGCTGATCTCACACTGCTTGCTTTATTAAGGTATTTTCATGCTGGCACTGTATTACATGTTTTATTGTTCAGGCAAAGCAGATTCAGTGCTGGATCTGTGTGAAATGTATTATACAACTAGCCTGTTGGGGTTGACTGTACTTGTACCATTTAAAATATGTTCGATGGGATTACACTGTGTTTTATTTCCTTTTACATTGATGCTGGGTGCAGAATGTGGTTCTCTCCCATATTTAATTTACCAGCCTGACATGGGTCCTTGTTTGGCCCATCAAAAAAAAGTAGAAAGAAGCCATGCATTTTCCGCGTCTACAAATGCCATTTTGGGACTCACAAAAATGTGTCCTGAAGTTGAATCAGAATTTCCTCCTTCTACACTGTGGGAGGATGGCATAAGTAGAAATGTCATGAATCTGTTGCCTATGCAAAAATTATTTCACCTGTTTTCTTTGACAGATGGAAAATGTAAACTATGTACAATCTAACTGGTAGCTTGGAGATGGACACACACGCATATATCTATCTGTATAATTCTATGTATATCAAGATATGCATAATAGAGGGATGTAGGTATGCAGAGTGTATGTCCTTATTCTAATTTAATTATTCATTTTAAGAGCAGAGTAAAACTCTGGGTGGAAAAGACAATTGAACTGAGAGGATCTGTGGCCTTTCACAACCTATTGTTCTGATCCTTGTAGAAACCGATAACTTTTTTAATAAAACGGTATCCTGATGATGCCAACAGAAATAACCAAAGGACAACGGGTCACTTTTTAAGACTTTTACTGTAACACACAAAGTACAATCCATACAGATCAAACATTGATTAACAAGCAGCTGATACATCACACTAGGGGCTGAGGCTGGTTTAGCAGAGGGCTAAATCGCTGGCTTTGAAAGCAAACCAAGGCAGGCCAGCAGCACGGTTCAATTCCCATACCAGCCTCCCCGAACAGATGCTGGAATGTGGTGACTAGGGGCTTTTGACAGTAACTTCATTTGAAGCCTACTTGTGACAATAATGATTTTCATTTCATTTCACTAAAGGAAAAGTTAAGCATCGTATTAACTAACTGATATCCCCAAAATATGCCTTATGAAAATCTTTACCCTTTGTAATGCTGCTGATGGATGTTCTCCACCAGAACCTCCCCACTCCCCACCATGCCAGGTTGAAACTTCCAATGAGAAGACCTGTTTCTGGGAGATTTCCAATTCAATTCTGCTGATTTTACAGCTTTTCTTCTGTTTCGAAAGGTTCTGTGAGAGATGCTAAAGGTTTCAACCCAATATCTCATTGAGTGCCATGTGAATTTGTCTCCATTCTCAAGTCTTATTAGCATAGCATCCATAAGTCACATAGGCACTGTTCTCAACAGATACTTGACTACACCCTTTCAGAATTCTCTTTCACTTTGGATTTATAGGGGCATTTCAAGATATGAGCATCTCACCTAGTTCAGCGTCCAGGACATTATCCTTGGAAGAAGTAAGTGAGTATGGGGAGATGGATGCAAATTTATAACTGATAGGAGTAATAGCAGAGCAAGCATAATTGACACAGGACTTGAGCAGATAGTTCAAGAAAGGAGAAGTGGTAACAATAGTAGAAGTAGTGCTGAGAATGAAAGGGTGAAAAAAGGAGAAAAGGTAAATGTATGAATTATGGGGGGGTGGGGGGAATGGTAAGGGAGGAGCTGAGGATCACAGAAATTGTCGCCTGCAACAGTTGGTGTGCCACACCATACCATGGCACCAAAAGAAAGGAAAAATAAATAGGTCAAAGAGAAGTAAAAGAATAAAGAAGAGAAAATCATAAAAGGAAAGGATGGTGTTATTAATGTAATAAAATATCTCACAATGCTTGTCCGGTACATCATCAAACAAAAAATGATGCCGATGTTATGAATGCAATATTTATAAGATAATGGCCACAACTTTTCAGGTACATTCACAGTGGGGACAAATCCCATCATGGCCGCTAACTCAGGTGAGGGGCCAAAAAAGATTCCTGCTGGCAGCAATTCTGAACACTATCTTCCTAGGCCCTTTCCGCTGAAATAATCAGGCTCACGCCCAGAAAGGGTAAGAACTTGATTTGAATGAATTTGAATTCATTGTAATCCCATTAGTGAGATTAAAATCAGATGTTCTAGCCTTGCTGAAAATTTCCACAAACCAAAATCTCTGTCTTTGCATTTCCAGAGTCTGAGGCAGGAACTTATCCAGAGCATTTCCCATGGGGGCCAATTACTACTGCTCCTTAAAAATGCGGACCAGCCCCCAATGGAGTCCGAGAGGGCAGGAGGAGGTGAGTACTGCTTTCTACTGAGTGGAGAAGGGTAAAGTAACTGTTGGCCAAATGCAGAGGTGGGTCCCTCAAGGGAACTGGTGATTGGGGGGGTCAGACTAGGGTTGAGGAGACCAGGTTGGGGAATTTCCATGGGAAAGTGATTGCTATGAAAGTATGGTCTATGTAGTCTTGAAACCTCTTTCAAGTTTCAAACGCTTAACAGCTCGCAGCAAATCTGCATCTTAAATGTCCTAAATCTTCTCACAAGACAGTGCCATTCTGTAGCTTGTCTCTTGTAAATGCACCCAATGACCTTTGAAGAGGCTCTATGGTTACACAGAAGCAGTCTGGCCTTACAAATCATCTTGAAGGTGTTTCTTAACAGAGCATTTCACACCCGGTGACCATTGAAGAGGCTCTGTGGTTATACAGAGGCAGTCTAGCCCCATAGATCCTCTTGAAATTGTTTGTTTACAAAGCATTTTGTGCCCCATTAACGTTGAAGACGCTCTGCGGTGACACACCTGCAGCCCAGCTTTTTTTTTAATAGGGTTTTTTTTCAACATGACTGATCCCATCCCCCAGATTTTGCAGGGAAGGGTTTTTTCAACCTGCCAGCTGTCAGAACTCCGATTCTTTTTGAATAGGGTTGATTTCAACCAGCTTGATCTCAGCCCTCAGAGCTTTTGCAGGATGGGATTTATTCAAGGTGACAGCTGTCAGCTTTTGGAGATTAGAGTGAAAGGGTTCTTGCCTGAAAGCCTTTTTACTGCCAGTGTTGAATTTCCACGCTGTGCACCAAAGAAGCTCACAGATATTGATTGCCAAAAGCCCGGGGGTAGGGCTGAGCGGAGCAGAAAATTGTTAAAGACAGAGGCATGGCAGCTTTGAGGTGCAATGTTATTTAATGCGGTGAATTGTGTAAGCGCAACATTATCAACACTCTTCCTAAAGGTGTGTCACTTTCCCTGAACCCACGCAGCTACTGCTTTTTAATCTTCCATGGCCTGTCACTATGTCTCGGTGTTTCCCAGGGTGCACATTGGAGGCTGCCTGTTGCCTTCCACTCTCTGTGGCCTGAGCTGCCTTTTGCAGGCTTCCACTGGAGGGCCTGGACCTAGAGGGACCCAGGCAACTTTCGGGTGTCACTGTTATTGGCGTGTCACTTTGTTCTGTCCACTACCCCTGCGATGAGTCGGTATCAGAATGGGGGGAATTCAGAAGGGCTGGAGACGGACAGAGATCATTAGCTTAATGCCCCAGCAAGGGTTCCAGTGTTCCCTCCACCCCCTGAAGCTCGTGAGCCCCTGTGTGAATCCATGGGATGGAAGGGCAGCTGGAGTGAGCTCCAGAAGCCTCAATGTCACCGAGCGCTGGAGGTCGAACATTGTCTGCACCATGGTGTCGAAACCCTTAGCAATGACTCTGCATGTATGGACCAAGCTCTCGATTCCCTCAGCAATGGTCCTCTGTGTCTGGGTCATGTTCTCATGGCCCTCAGCCATAGTCCTTAGTGATAAATCCATTTCTTGCACTCCACCACTCGTGTTCTAAGCGAGGGGAGATTGCGATCAGGATCATGCTGCCAGTGCTGGTGCGAACCTCATTTCCATACCCGAAATTATACTGGGGTGGAAAACAACGCTGGCTGTCAGTCTCTCAACTTCTCCAATTTTTTACAGATATTACATGGGATGGATGATATGTTGGACCCCTCAGAGGCTGCCCTCATGGACCACGTGGCCAGACGCTGGAGGAGGTGGCAGCAGCAGTGCGACAGAGACTCAAGGCGGCAATTCATGTGCAGGGCCCCACCCCACACCCTGAGGACCTGGCCGCCCATCAGGGTCGGGAGGTAGCACGGTAGCACAGATGTGTTCCCAGGATGCACATCAGAGGTGGAGACACCCTGCTGCTTACCATGTCCTGTGCCCTTCGATGCCCCTGGCGGGCGTCCTCTGGGCTCTGGGGCCAGAGGGCCCCGACCCACTTGCCGGCAGCACATGCCCCGCCATGCCACCCTTTTTTAAAACTTTATTCATTTACGGGATGTGGACGTTGCTGGTTGGCCAGCATTTATTTCCCATCCCTAGCTACCCTTCAGAAGGCGGTGGTGAGTTGCTGTCCAGAACCGCTGGAGTCCTTGAGGTGTCGGTAAACCCATTCTGCTGTTATGGAGGGAGTTCTAGTATGTTGCCCCAGTGACAGTGAAGGAGCGGCGATATATTTCCAAGTCAGGGTGGTGAGTGGCTTGGAGGGGAATCTCCAGGTGCTGAGGTCCCCAGATATCTGTTGCTCTTGTCTCTCTACGTGGTAGTGGTTGTGGGTTTGGAAAGTGTTGTCTAAGGAACATTGGTGAGTTACTGCAGTGCATCGTGTAGATAATGCACACAGCTGCCACTGATCGTCGGTGGTGGAGGTTTTGAATGCTTGTGGAACATAGAACAGTACAGCCCTTCAGCCCACGATGTTGTGCCGACCATTTATCCTCAGGTGGAGCAAACAAGCGGGCTGCTTTGTCCGGAATGGTGTCGAGCTTCTTGAATGTTGTTAGGGCTGCACTCATCCAGGCAAGTGACAGTATTCAATTACACTTGTGACTTGAGTCTTGTAGATGGTGGACAAACTTAGGGGTGGGGGGGGGTTCAGGAGGTGAGTTACTCACCGTGGGATTCCTAGCCTTTGACCTGCCCTGGTAGCCGAAGTATTAATGTGGCTAGTCCAGTTCAGTTTCTGATCAATGGTAACCCCCAGCATGTTGATTGTGTGGATTTAGCGATGATAATGCCATTGAATGTCAAGGGGAGGTGGTTAGATTCTCTCTTATAGAAGATGGTCATTGCCTGGCACTTGTGTGGCATGAATGTAACTTGCCAGTTGTCAACCCAAGCCTGGATATCATCCAGGTATTGCTGCATTTGGTCATGGACTGCTTCATTATCTGAGGAATGTAGCTGAATATTGTGCAGTCAAACGCAAACATCCCCACTTCTGACTGTATGATGAAGCAGCTGAAGATGGTTGGACCCAGGATGCTACCCTGAGGGTGCTGACTCTGAGATGTGCCGTTGTCAGGGGGTGGAACTCGCGGGAGCTGGTGGCCGCCGTGGCCACTTCATAGGGTGGTTCCGGGTTGGCACCGAGTGCCCCCCTCCTTCCGGTCTGTGCCCAAAGGGCTCTGGGTCATCTTGGGATGGAGGGGCAGCTGGATTGAGCCCTGGCACCATTGGGGAGGGGACCACATCACCACCATTGGATTGAGATCCTGCGTGATAATAGACATGTGGTCAGTGGGAGGGTTGGGTCATTATGTATGGCATTAACAAATCACGCAGGTCATCTGGGCGGGGGCTGGTGGATCCTTACCTCTGCACCGTATGCCAACCTCTGCGTTGGGGACCAACCTGTTCTCGGCCACCCCCGTGACCTCCAAGGCCCATTCCTCTTAGGGGTTGATGATCTAATATCCGGCACCCTGCCGCCCAACAGAGCCCTCTCCCTTCTGTTGTGGGTCAAGTTCTACTGCAGGGACACAGAGAGGACATCTTGAGCCGCATGCTTCGCTCATCATGGAGGGAGGGCTGGGATGGGGGGATTGGGGGGGTGGGGAGTGTTGACGGTATGGTGGAAGTTTGGGGGTGCTGCATGGGTGGCACTGCTGGACATGGGTGGGCCAGGGCACAGTATGGTGCTGGGTGGGGGCGGTGCCAGCCGCATGGCCCTGCGGGGGTGGGAGGGGAGGTGAGGTTGTGGGTGCCGGGGGGGGGGGGTGCTGGTGTGAACCCACTCCTGCAACCAGATGGCGGTTGTTGATCTTCTTACAGCTCTGAGTGCTGGTCCTCCCAGTGCCACTCCCCAAGCTGACGTCTGTGACAGTTCCTCCCAGGTGACACTGGCTGCCCTGTGCCTGACCCTGCGAGCCCCTTGGGAAAACAGGGCATCCCATCTGGACACAACTGCGTCCAACAATCTGGCCAGGTTGGCATCCCTGAATATTGAGGCTGGTCTCCTCGGTGGAATGGCTGCGAGCTGTGTGGGTTGGCTGTGCAGGATTGGTTTAAGTGCTGCTCTCCCTTGTTGGCGGGGAGCTGGTCTGCACGGTCTCAGTGTATCAGGTAGCGGGACCTTCATTTGCAGCGTGGAGCCCATGGAGCCTCCTTAAGTGGATTAATTAACGTTTGATACCAGTGATTACCTCGCCGTGTCGAGGGTTGGGAAGCTTGCGGCAGTTCCCGCTTCGAAATGTTTTCATTAAATTGCACCGTTTGTCACTTTTTGGGCCCTGGGGAGTTTCTCATTTCTCATCGGTTTAGCCCACACTTCGAATTTCTTTCATCACTGGGGAGCTGAACTCAGATATCAGGATGCCATTTTGAAAGGGTGTCCCGATCACGAAGGAAGCTTGTGCGTCCCTCACACCCCCCCCATCCAAGGGCAATGTCCAACATATATGATTACCCCACACAACCCCAAGTGTGGACACCTCACAATGGTGTCCCTGGCGGCACCCCTCTTCAGGCCCACCCTTGCCCCTTACACGGCACCTCTTCCAAGGCCCCCGCTCTTCACCCCCCCCAACCTTCCAGAAGCCCCTTGCTGCCCATTCTGCACCCCCCACCCTTCATAGCCTCTCCACCCTCCTTTCATGGAAATGGTCGCCCTCAGGCCCTGATCCTTGGCAGTGCAACCCAGGAACCAGGGCACTCCCACCCTGGCAATGCTCCTGTCAGCTTTGCAGTGCCACCTGGGCACTTTGGCAGTGTTAGAATGGCAGTGCTATGATGCTAGACTGGCAATGCTTAGGTAGCCACATTCCAGTTGGAGAGCCAAAAGGCCAACCTGTCCTGTCCCTAACCACCCAGCTCCAATGGCTCAGGAGACCCCTTTAGTGTCATTCCGGCCGGGTCCACGTTTGTGTGGACCAGTACTGAACAGCGCCCGGCTAGAGACTCACTTGGGAGGCTGTTAGATGGCGGGTGAGCAGGCCTAAACAGGTTTAAAACTGACTTAGGCGCATGTGCGGTTTGGTTGGGCCCATTGTGGGCAGGATCCTGATCGCGCCGCCACACAAGGTCTGGGTAGATCTTATGAAGCATTCTGGTTTCCAGGAAGCCTGCGGGAGGCTTCACCCTTCATCTGCCAGGCCGTCGCACTCCTGTTCATATCCGATGC
The DNA here is from genome assembly GCF_902713615.1 of Scyliorhinus canicula. Classification (NCBI taxonomy): domain Eukaryota; kingdom Metazoa; phylum Chordata; class Chondrichthyes; order Carcharhiniformes; family Scyliorhinidae; genus Scyliorhinus; species Scyliorhinus canicula. Next base: position 176,918,513 of record NC_052149.1, on the reverse strand, counting down.
CGCTGGTTGATCGCGCCTTTGCCATTTTTCAGCAAAAGTTCCGCCCAATATGTTTTGGAATATTTCTTTAATTTAAGATAAAATGGTGTAGTGAAGAGAGTTGTGTGACCTGCTATGAGTACTGCCCAACAATAAGCCTATCTAGCTGGGTTACCGTGGAGACCAAAGGCTGAAGTTGAGATTTATTGAGAGCAAGGTGGAAAATGCTCACACCTGAAAACAAAGGCAGAATTAGTTGGGCAGACTGTGTACAGACTTTCTGTCTCAGAATTTTTGGACAGAAAGAAACAGATAAAGAGAGAGGGACTGGAGTCTGACAGAGACAAAAAGCTGCAGCTGGTGCAGTCAGTATAGAGGAGAAGGCTGTTAGTCGTCTGAGAGTTATCAGGCAGAGTGCGAGAGATATGCTGGTATTCCCACGGCAATGTAAGGACCCCAGACAATATGGCCTTGTGAAGCCAGTAGAAGATACCACAGAGTGGGCTATGCTCCTCAAAAGGTCAGTTTGGGAATTCTCAGGAGACAGACGGAGAAGACCTTAGATCGTGAGTGGACATCCTGGTTTAGCAACATGAACCTAATTGTCATGCGGGTGATTGTGGACTGCCTCATATAAGATATGTAATGATATGGAGGGCATTCTGTAATGTAAATGAATGCAGTGTGGGTTTATCAGTCGTATTAGGACATTGTGGGGAGACAATGGGGTAGTAGTAATATCACTGGACTAGTAATGTAGAGGATGTGTCCAATGCGCTGGGGACATAGATTCAAATCAATGGCAACATGGTGGCACAGTGGTTAGCATTGCTGCCTCACACGTCAGGCACCTGGGTTCAATTCTGGCCTTGGGTGACTATCTGTCTGTGGACTATCTGTCTGAGAGCAACTCCACAGAGTAATCAAGCATCAGCCTGACACAATCATTGTCACTGAATCATATGTGCCAGATAACACCAGACCTGGATATGTTCTGTCTCACCAGCAGGACAAATCTAGTGGTGAGACAGTGGTATACAATCAGAAGGGACTTGTCCTTTGTGTCCTCAACATTGACTCTGGATCCCATGAAGTCTCATCGAATCAGGTCAAACACAGGCAAGGGAAATTTCTACTGGTCAGCACCACCCCTCAGCAGAGTTAGTGCTCCTCCATGTCAGAAGGATATATCTGCCAGACTGGGTATGTGGCAAGAGACAAGGGGGTCAACAAGAGTGAAGAACCTACTAGACCTTGTCCTCACCAATCTATGTGGGGCAGATGCATCAGTCCATGGCAATATAGGTAGGAGTGAACACCATAGAGTGCTCCTGAAGATGAATTCCAGTCTTTACATTGAAGACAACCAAAAGAGTAAACGCTGTAACATCTCAGCAGGTCTAGCAGCATTTGTAAGGAGGGAAAAGAGCTAACATTTCGAGTACAGATGACCCTTTGACAAAGCCCCCTTTACATCGAGGCTACCTAAATTGTTTTATGTGGCACTATCACCGTGCCAAATGGGATAGATTGAGAAGAGATCCAGCAGCTCAAAACTGTGCATCCAAGTAGCTCTGAGGGTCATCATCAGCAGCAGAAGTGTATTCAACCAAGAGCAGCACCAGGCATGCCTAAAAATGAGGGTGTTAACCTGCTGAAGCTAAAGTACAGGTGGTGCAATGGACAGCGTTAAACAATCCCACAATCAAAGGATTAGATCGAAGCTCTTCAGTCCTGATACATCCAGCGGTGAATATGGTGGACAAATAAACAACTAGCATGGCGAAAATCCTTCACAAACATCTCAATCCTCAATGATGAGGAAGCACAGCACCAGTGCAAAACATTTGCAACCATCTTCAACCACAAGTGCCGGGATGATTCATTTCGACCTCCTCCTGAGCTCTGCACCATCACAGATGCTCATCTTCAGCCAATTTGATTCAATCCACATGATATACAGCTGGAGGTACTGGATGCTGCATAGGCTAGGGGCCCTGATAACATTCCAGCAATAGTATTGAAGACTTGTATTCCAGTACTAGCTGTACACCTAGCCCTGCGGCTCCAATACAGCTACGATACTGGCACCTACCTGACATGGTTTATCCTGTCCATAAAAAACGCCAAATCCAATCTGGCCAATTCCACTCTATCAACCTCCTCTTGCTGATCAGCAAAGTGTTGGAAGGTGTCATCACAGTGCTATCAAGCAGCAGTTTGGGTTCTGACAGGATCATTCAGCTCCTGACCTCATTACAACCTTGTTCCAAATGTAGACAAAATAGCTGAACTCAAGATTGAATGGTGTCAAGCTTTTTGAATGATGTTGGAGCTGCTCTCATTCAGGCAAGTGAAGAATATTTCCGCATACCTGTACCTTGCAGGTAGTGGACAGGTTTTGGGGAGTTAGGAGGTTAACTATTCACCTCAAAGCTCTCTGTCTCTGATCTTTTCTTGTAGCCTCAGTATTTACATTACTGGTCCAGTTAGGTTTCTGGTCAATGGTAATGCCCAGGACTTTGATAGTCAGGGATTCAACAATGAATGTCAAGGGCCATGGTTAGATTTTCTCTTGTTGGAGAGAGTCATTGCCTGCCACTTGTGTGGCACAAACGTGACTTGCCACTTGTCAGCCCAAGCCTGGATATTGCCCAGGTCTTGCTATATTTGGACATGGACTGCTTCAGTATCTGAGAAGTCACGAATGGTGTTCAACATTGTGCAGTCGTCTGCAAACATGCCCAACTTATGATGAAAGAAAAGTAATTGAAGAAGCAGCTGAAGATGTTTGAGCCTAGGACACTACCCTGAGGAACTCCTGCATCAATGTCCTGGAACTGAGATGAATGACCTCCAGCCACCACAACCATCATCCTATGTGCTAGGTATGACTCCAACCAGCAGAGCATTTTCACTCTGATTTCCATTGACTCCAGTTTAGCACGGGGTCCTTGAGCCATATTCGGTAAAATGCTGCTTTGATGTCAAGAGCAGTCAATCTTATCTCAGTTAATTTTGAGTATTGAGTTTTCTAAAGTCATTTTGTTGGCAATTATTTGCTAAACCACAACAAAATGTTGTGATGCTTTTTTTATTACTGTGGGCAGGGGGAGGAGGCGGTCGCAATCACAGACTGAAGAGGAATTGAACAAAGTGTTGTTTGCATTAATTTTATTCACATGCTAGCTGCCGAGCCAACTGAGCTAACTGACACCACCCCACAAGTATTAGTTCCCCATAATGTAATGTTTCTTTTAATTTGTTACAGTAAAAATCTTAAAAGTTGAAATATTGACATGCAACTGTGAGGGTCCTTCCTGTTATTCCCTTATTTCCCCTTGCTTTTATTTTGCCGTTAACATTTTTGATCCATGAGGAGTTGTCAGGATGGCTGAGTGGTCTAAGGCACCAGACTTAAGCAGACATTTTTGATCCATGAGTGATTAATGAACGTACATCTTTAAGTCAAGCAGCAGAGAGAATGAGGAATTCAGAAGTTACAGGAAAGAACACTCTACTAGTCTGCTACTTTGAACAGGAGCTTCAGACTTTTCAGCACCAGACAGAGAGATGGGCTGGGACTCGGTTTCGTTGATTGGCTGAGGGCCAATGAATTGGCCCAAAAGGCCGCACTATGCCCGGTAGCAGGCGGTGATTGGATCCTGTCCCAGTGGATTGGTTTTCAGAGACTCAAGGTGCTAAACTTGGAAGCAAAGGGCAAAGTACTCCGTTCTCCATGCTTTCTCCAAAAAGGCTGTGAGTACTGTATTTCTGGAACTGCAGAGAGCCTCCAGAAAAACCATTACAGGCTGCAAACACAGGCCAGGATGCTCTCTCTCTCCTGAAAGGCTGTGAGTACTGTATTTCTGAAACTACGGAGGTCTGAATGAATCCACAGTAAAGACTCGGACTGAAAGTAGAGTTTGAAGAGGAGTAAGGTGCTGTATATAACCATCTGAAACAAAGACTATTTTTCCTTTTTACTTATGATTGTTTACTTACCCTTTCTTACCCTCTGTGTTTGCCTGTTTTGTGTGTGTATACAGAGGGTGGGAGCAAGTTAAAGTAGAGAATTAGGAATTAGACAATAGTTAACCAGTTGTATTTGCTCATATTTCATTAGAGTCGTTGTTATTAAAAAAAAGTAATTGTGTTTACATTTACAAACCTGGTAACTGTAATTATAGGGCAGCCAAAGGCCAAATGTTCTGGATATTTTTCCAAAAATGATTAATTCTCTTGTATTGTGACTCCAGGCCCAATGAGGCTGGAGTTGACCGTGTACTAACTCAGGGTGTCGTAATACAATTCCTTTAACATGGTCACTGGGAATTCACATCTCTTGTTTAAAGTAATTGGCCTCTCAGATTGTAATACTGAATAGCATAAGGAAATATTCGGACCGATGACCAAAAATTTGGTCCAAGAGGTAAGTTTTAAGCAGGGCCCTAAAAGAGAAAAGAGAAAAGGGCAGCACGGTAGCATGGTGGCTAGCATAAATGCTTCACAGCTCCAGGGTCTCAGGTTCGATTCCCGGCTGGGTCACTGTCTGTGCGGAGTCTGCACGTCCTCCCCGTGTGTGCGTGGCTTTCCTCCGGGTGCTCCGGTTTCCTCCCACAGTCCAAAGATGTGCGGGTTAGGTGGATTGGCCATGAAAAATTGCCCGTAGTGTCCTAAAAAATAAGGTTAAGGGGGGATGTTGGGTTACGGGTATAGGGTGGATACGTGGGTTTGAGTAGGGTGATCATGGCTCGGCACAAAATCGAGGGCCGAAGGGCCTGTTCTGTGCTGTACTGTTCTATGTTCTATGTTCTATGATGAAGGTAAGTAGAAAGGTTTATGACGAGAATTCTCGAGTTGAGGGTCTCGGCAAATGAAGACCTGGCTTCCAACAGTGGAGTGATTACATTTGTAGATGTGCGAGAGAATTAGAAGCACACAGAGATCTCAGAGAGTTGTTGGAGATTATAGAGATAGGGAGAGGCATTGACATGGAGGGATTTGAAACAAATGATGAGAATTTTAAAATTGCATCTCTGCAAGTCTTGGGGCCCAATGAACAGAGGGAAATGGGTAAACCAGGCTAGGTGCAAATTAGAAAGATAGAGAAGCAGCTGAGGAGGGACGAAGCGAGAAATACCAACACAAAGGCAACAGAGTCTGATAAGAGAGAAAGAGGGAGAGAGAGAAAGAGAGAGAGACCAAACCTCTGATCTAATTCTTGTAAAATATTAATTATACATTAAAAGTGCCTCAAGATTTCATTTGAAATGTAGCATTCTTTGACTTTATATGAATTCACAAACAGAATGCCTGTATCACTTTGCCAGCGGAATTGATGATTAATTTTGTTTACACATCTGTAAATGTTTGAAAAATTCAGTTGATCACTGCATTGCAACTCACGGATATTTCTGCAGCGTGCCTAGCAGCATGTCACCCAGCCTGTGATTGCAGAAAAGCCCAGAGGCAATTAATAATTTGCCACATGGCTTAAATATGTGAGCTTTGATGTTCTGAAATCTAATTCATGGTAATTTTATTTTTTTCAAATGTGTCCTTCTGAAGTGCGGGAAGGAGCTTTTGTGTGAATGTCAGACATTCAGATTTGAAGCCAGAAATAATTAGCTTCAGACATGATTCTTGATTTCTGAGAATTAGGAAGGTAACCCATTTATTTTTGTTTATTTAGGAGTAGCTTTAAAAGTCTCAATATTAGTCGAAGGCTAATGATTCATTTAAACTCCGATTTTAACCTAACTTACCCAACAGGAACAGACCAAATGACCATTTCACATACCCTGTTCATTGATGTTAAAGATGTATTTATTTTACAAATAATAGTTTAGTTTTTCAATTACGCCAATGGAAAACAGATTGCTGTGAAAATCTGAACACAGTCTAGTCTTCTGTAGTAGATTTGTTCAAAGGAAAAACTTCAGAAGTCGAAGAGATCTTCTCCCAGGGCTCTGGGTGAGTTTTAATTTTCCTTGGAACTTATCCTTGGAAAATATTATTTGTGCGTTAATTAGTTCAGGAGGTAGATTGAGTACAAGTTTCAAGTTCATAACAAAAGCAACCAGATGTCAAACGTATTCCAAAGCTCTGTTTGCATGCGCACTAACACTGATCACAGGAACTTAGAACACTTTACTCACTCATATTCATGTTTGATTCATGTATTCATGAATCTAAGGCCTGTTTCTGATGATCCCCAGGAACATTGTGCCAAACCAATACGGCGTCAGTCACCTTTCCAACACAGTTGAGTCACAGGGAGTTTGGTTCTCTCAGCGAGAGCACGGGATAGAAATTGATTGCAAATTGCTGTACTCGCAGTGTTTTAAGTGTAGTGAAATCAGGATATTAAAAAAGTTTAGCATAATTTTAGTACATTTGTATTCTTCTGTTCGCTAATGCGTACTAATGTTTCACTATTCTTTTCATCGTTTGCTCGCTTGATTGACATTTAAAATGATGTTTCACCGCACAAAAATGCATTCTATTTCCTTTTTTAAAACAAATCCAGTTTTTTTGTCCAGTTGACATTCTGACCTTTGGCTTGTGGTTTTTGTTTTAAGGTCTATTTAATTGGAAGATCATCAGGGTCCAGTGCCTTTGCTTTTAAAATAAAGGCATTTGGAAATTGAGGGCAGCTTTGAAATAACAGTGAAGTGGCGAGAAGAATGCAAATAGCATGTATCTGCATTTCAGAGCAGAGCAATGATAAAAGACAAAGTCCCGTTTGAAGTGCTTGTGTAATGGAGAGTAGAAAGTACAGCCATTGAAACTGCAATTTTTTTATGGCTCCTTTACAATAGGGACAGAACAACAACATGAATACAGAAATGGATTTGATTCTCTTATCCACCTCCTCCACTCCCCCAAAAAGCCTTCTTGACTGTACGAATGAAAGCAGCGTGTTATTAAGTGCTTGATCTCAAAGGAACAAATTCTAATTAAGTTTACAGCGGAACAAGCGAGAAAATTCCTCATAGGCTGTGTAGACAATCTGCTACTCAAGTCAGGAGATGCACAGGGGTTCAAGAGCAGAATGTGCTGCTAACTCAAGTAATCATCATCACTTGTCAGGCAAGGTCCAAGCTTAGAATCAATATGTGCAGAGAACAAATAGAACTGCTACGTTGCGAGTGAAAAAAAACCTTCATAATGTTAGCTTGCAAGTGTGTGAACCAAAATATTACTATCTATTCCGATATCCTGTTTTTGTGAAACTCTTCTCAGATGCTGAGGCCAATATATTTCCATCTGATTCAACGTTTACCACATAAAATATACAGGGCAGGATTTTCCAGTTCCAACTGTTCCAGGATCGGATATCCCTGTCCTTCATATATGCAGCTCCGCCAGTGACAGTTCCTGTGGCGGGCGGATTCATAAGATTTGACCACAGTGGAAATGGTTGCAATTTAGACTGGTATGCAACCATATAAATTGCAAGAGCTAGACCGTTGGCATGTGAATTGGAACACCAACAGCACAGGGCTCAACCCCATTGGCCTGTCTTCAGCCGGCTGCAAGATTTTAAGAATTCTACTAATTTTGAGAATCTGTTATATCTAAGAATTTTATTCTGTAACCCCAGTTTAAAATTAAACAGTTCAATTTTGACTTGTTGTTGGGCAGTTGACAGTCAAGATAGTTGGGGAAAGAGGAAAAACAACAAACTTGTTTATTGTTTTATGGTGGAGCTCACTTGAGTTGAGCTGAAGCTGTCTTAATGGCCAAAATACGATTTGGCGTTTGTTTTTAACCTAATTTGAAGGAATGTCAAAAACAGTGTGAACTTCGTGCGGAATTCTCTGGTCATTGCAATTCATTTTTCCTGCCAGCAGCGCAGTCCCGCCTGCGGGTTTCCCGGTAGCGTGTGGTGGTTACAATGGGAAATCCCACTGACAAGCGATGGGAATATGAAATGAAATGAAAATCGCTTATTGTCACGAGTAGGCTTCGAATGAAGTTACTGTGAAAAGCCCCTAGTCGCCACATTCCGGCGCCTGTTCGGGGAGGCTGTTAAGGGAATCGAACCGTGCTGCTGGCTTGCCTTGGTCTGCTTTCAAAGCCAGCGATTTAGCCCAGTGAGCTAAACAGCCCCTGTTTAGAATATAGAATCCCGCTGCCAGCGAATGGCACACGGCCGAGAAACACTTGGTTTGGGGACCAGAGATGCCAACCCCTTATGTTAAACAAACCATGTGTTGCTTTACTGGACCTGAACCAGAGGGGAATACCTTTATTCACTGATATTATGATCAGAAGTGATCTTAAATGCTGATGTTAATAGCTTTAATTTTAGGCTTGGATGAGAATATGTTGACGACAGAATGTGACACTATTCATGACTGTTTGACGTCAAGAGGAAACATGCCACTTGCTTGTCATGGAATGTTTTCTTCTGGTGTCTGAGGAAGTAACTGATGGAATCGTGTCTCAATTGTGGGGTTGTAAAGGTGGGGTGACATGAGGTGAATTGTAATAAGCAATTGGGACCAAAATTGTGTGCTGAATGTAAATGGAGGTGATTAAGGCTAAGAACGGTGTTGATAGTGGCACATTTTCACAGGAACTTCATTGCAGTGTTACTGAATCCCTACTTGTGACATGTGACTTTCTGAATGTAACTCATAGAATCATTCTATGATTCTATGAGATATATGCAATGGCCTTGCCCTCTCCTCTGAGGCCAGTAAATTGCTTGTGGCATCCAGGTTCTTGATGGTAAACTGCTGGCACTGACCTCTTCAACTTTCTGTCACCATTGTGACCTCTTTGTGTGTCTGGAGGACCTCCAACCTGTTTGTGGATACAAGACATGTCTCCTCCTTTCCATCTCCTCCACCAAATTACCAGTGCTGCATCCAAAACATGTGTTGGTTGTTGTGCAGCACTATTCCCAATGATCTCAGCACTTCCAGAAGCCACAATGCCACTTCCCTTTAAGAGGTGCAAGTTGTGCTAGGGAGTAATTATATTGCCCTCCCTGCTGATGCGTGCTACTAATAAACAGCATGGTTAGTAACAGTGCATACAGAAATCATTTTGACGAATTGTTGTCGTGCTACCTGCATCACACTGAAAGGGCATGGGGAAATCATGTATCACAATCTCTGCACCCACTTCTGGAGGCTTTCCAATTTAGACCCCTTAGAATTCTTGAGAGCTCAATGATCCAAGCTGGTTTCATGCTCAGGTACAACTCTGTCTGAGATTTATTTTGCCAAGAATTATAATATTGTTAATTGATTGCAGGTTATTTTTTTTAAAATTTTAATTCTATTTCAAATTTCTGGGCAATCATTTTTTTAAATATTTTTTGATTATGTGTTTTGATTATAAAAAAAAGGTTTTTAAAAAAGCTCTTTCAGTTGCTGTTACCTTTTTAGATTAGATTCAATTTTCATTTGCAGATATTCAATCTGAGTGTAAATTGAGCTTTTGTCTTCATGTGGTTCATTATACATCACTGATTATTTTCAGCATCGCCACCATTACATGATTTGGACGTTACTTTAACTAGAGGTTGAAAAATGGGTATGGTGCTAATAAAACTCGCCTGTTTAAAAAAAATGAATTCAACACACAATGTTGGTCCGGATTGCTGATTATTACAATGCAAAGTTGCTTGGCGGTGCTAAACAGACACCTGCAGATTTAAAATGGTGAGTATTCCTTTAAGTAGCACTGGAGAATGACATCAATATCTTGTCTAACTAATGACAGATGACCACCTTGGAGCAGAGGGGAAACATTTCCACTGGCAGTGTTTGGTAGCCTTTTCTACCAGCAGCTCCCCTCCTTTGGGAGATGGAGCATATGCCCCCTCAGCCTGCTGAGGGATGGCACCTCCAGTCCAGTCACATGGCAGCCTCCCCATGCAGTCAGCAAAATGCCAGCGGGCAGTCTAAATCATCCCCAACAGGGGTCTCTTATTTAAATGGGCCACCACTGCCATTTAGGTGTATTAGATCCACATCTTGGCCCACCTCTGGGAATGAGCCATCCTGACAAGGCTTCCTGCTTCGACTAAGTGGTGCTGAGGCTAGTGGGATAGTAGTTAGCACTGCTGCCTCACAGCGGCAGGAACTCAGGTTCGATTCCGACCTTGGATTCCCGCTATGAGGAGGCAAACATATTAGTCATGATGTGGAGATGCCGGCGTTAGACTGGGGTGAGCACAGTAAGAAGTCTTACAACACCAGGTTAAAGTCCAACAGGTTTGTTTCAAACACTAGCTTTCGGAGCACTGCTCCTTCCTCAGGTGAAAAATATTAGTGACTTATACAATGATAAGTACAATATTCACGACATTGCAATGTTCCAACAGAAATATATTTTCAGACAAATGTTTCCTTTTTGTCTCACCAATTTCCTTTCCCATTCATCCTCTCCTGGTGGTGCTAACTTCATGCTGAGGCCTGATTCCACAGGTGCTGATTGCCCTTCGATTTTTCACCCAATGATGTTTATTCATGTGATAACCTTGACTGTGAGTGTCGATAGGCTAGTCACCCACAGGTAGAATTGCAGCAGAGATTGATTGTGCACTCATTGAACACGATGACATGCACAGACTTGCAGCAGTGGAGAATCCAGGCTGGATATTCCTATTCAAAAGCCTGGACACTTAGGTTCCAGTTCCCCTCCCGTCAACCAAACTGAAATCTGCTCATCAAACGCTGAGTGGAGGAAGGTCTGGGATTTTCTCAGTCTGTCTATCGAGGCTACATTATGAATAAAGTTACATGAGCCATTATTAATATACTGTACATTTTATTATTAACATGGACCAGAACTTCCTGGCCACACATTAGCGGAGTTAAATGAGTCGCCTTCTTCATACCGTATGAAATATTAACAAAATAGCTTTATTTGCCACATGCATACAGGAGAGCTAAAACTCAGCCGTCTTAACTACAGCTCGGTCCAAGAAGTTCTGCCCCAACAAAGCCCACACGCAATTCCTTATACTGTTTCAGCTCGATATAGTGATTCAAAATAATTCAACATGATATGAGTGATTCAAATAGTACGATACAACCGATTATCAGTACCGGCAACGTGATGGGATTGCAATCATTCCCGATTAGATGACGGGGATACACTGCTTTACATAATTGCTCCGAATCGTTCAGCAGGTACATTTTGCCCACCTGCTGTGCAATACATAAGGACCGTGTCTGAACAACAGGTTTGTGATGGGGTGGTAATCTGCTCCATGTCCCTGATATTTGCATGTATTTGAATAGTATAATGTCTTTCCTCGACTGGCCGGAGCCAGGCTGATTGCTGTCCTATTAGTTAGGTTTTACCTGTGGCCTGCTGGCTTGTACTATGCTAATTTAATTAGGTTCTTGGAGACTGTCGATTCAACCCTTTCCAGGCAGGTTTTTCGTTGCTGCCCTAAGTGAACCTCTGAGGCTCCATTTTCCCCACTACACTCCCCTCTGATCGCTCTTGGTCACACCCAAGAATGCCATAAACAGATATTATTTGGTTTTTCATATATTTCTTATTACTAAACATTTCTATCTTGTGGCTATCACCGTCGGTCCTTGTGGATGCTCTCCTGCCTTCTGGTTTATGTTGAAGACACGGTACCGGAGCTTTCGGGTGGCAGGCCTTACAGATCATGGAAAATGTCCTAAACAATCCTGCTGTAATTATCAGCTACTAATATTTCCCCTTCCCGTTTATGGAGGGATGCCACTGGAGTGGGTACAGGGGTATTAACTTTGTCCCTTTTGCATTGCTGGCAGCACATGATGGTTGCCCATGCCAGTACTACACCCTATTGTAAACACCTCCCATCCATTGGTCAATCAGTTCCCTGCTGACCCTGGAAAGAACATGTCCCACCAATGGTGTGTCCCAGAGAGTCCTACCCGAGTGGCTGTCTGTATTGCTAGGTTTACCTGGATCCTTCCCTTACTGGTTCCTTTGTTCCTTTGAGTATCTGACATATTCCTGAACGAGTTCTACTGCCCTGTGCATGGCCTGTCTGATTATATTGCCTGGTCTGTCATTGGTGTACAATGAATCATCTCACCAGGCCCCAAATACGTAACCTGTTGTCTTTCCTGGGAGGTGAAACTCTCCCACAGTTAAAGAGTCCCTCACTTGTATACAGAAGCTGTGGCTGCTACTACAAAGCAGGCCCCCTTAGATTATCTCAGTCTCTGGTGTGATGAAACACCACTGGGTCGGGCCTACCTGTATGGCTTTGAAAGCTTCCTTTAATGGCAGAACATCGACTAATACTTGTGGTGAACGTATTGTGCTAACCATTCACCATGTATTACACTGTATCACGCTGTTGCCCATGTGGGCTCCACCTATGGACCATTGTACGATATTACACTGAATGTATCATGTTGGTGCCCTTGTGGGCTCAGCCCCTGGCTCTGCCCCTTGAGGGGAGGTATAAAGAGCAGCTGCCCTGTAGGCAGCTCTCACGAGCAGAGCAGTCGCAGGCAGGCACGGTTCTAGTCGATTAAAGCCACTGTTCACTTGAACTCTCTGTTTCTCGTGAATTGATGATCGCATCAATACCTTGCTGTGATTTGACAGGGGTTCAAGTGTCTTACATGCACATACTATGTAATGGTCTGACTCCTAGCAGCACTCCGCAATGCTCATGTATGCCAAGCCTCCTTTGTGGGCCATGTACCTCCTGGATCCAGTCCAGTAAACTCAGCCCTCCTGCACTGTTCCCAGTGATTCAAGCTTGGAACTATTCTTTAAGTTCCCTTTGAGGTGTTCTCCTGTGGAACTGCCATAATCAATTTTATCCCTCCCTAATTATGCCTGCAGCTATTTTGTCCAAGGCCTGCAGGAGCCCTTCTCCTTGTAGGTTTATGGCAGTCAGTGCATACTCAGTCCCATAAGCCCCATACATATGGTAGCCCTTTTCCAACTTCCGTGGCTACCCAAGAGGTGTAACTATTTACTTTGGCTATCTGTACTGAGTTCACGACTGAGTTTATACTGGCGAACAATCCTCCAATGTCCCCTCGACTGCTTCATTTACTTTGTCTGTGAACCTTGGATTCAGGAGACATCCTATAGTTGTAATCGTCTACGGTCGCTGCTGCCTGGTTTTTGCCCACCTTAAGGCACTGGGATGGTTGTGGCATTTAGATTGTAGGACTTCTAATAATCCCGTGAGGTTATAACTAATCCTGGGGGGAGCTCAACCAACTGAAGGCACCGGGTAGGCTTTTGATATCCACAAGTACTGAGATTAAAATATCTAACATCGCAACATCCTAATCTATCGAGTTCACGTGTGCAGTATTCCTGATAATATTGACGGTCAAGCCAAGCTCCCACAAGGGAGGGAGCTTAGCCCATCTGGCGGTCCAGTTTAAGTATGGACCGACTACCCATACCTCTTCACTTGATTCTGTTACGTTACATGTGAATGCCCACATTCCCAAACCTATGTGTGTGTATCATATATTCCTTTTATGAGCAAATGTCATTTTGAGTCTTTTTCTGTTTTTAGTCCCAGTTCGGAGTCCCAGTTCGGAGGGTGTATCGAATCAGTGCCTTTTCCGCGTTTCCCGAAGAAAGTGCCACCCTGAGGGTTGTTTGGTGGTGTGGGTTTCCCAGTTTGCTTCAGCCCATTCACAGCCCGGGTCCTTAACTCGGACCGGGATCCCGGGTCAGTTGAGGGGCACGAGCTCTGTGCGATTGGTCATCCGTCTTCCCCATACGGGTGTTATGGGTCCGATGGCTGGCGGGAGTCACTGGCACCAACTTCCAGGTGCTGGGCTTCTTGATCCATTCCCCTGTTCCTCTCAGGGGAAGCTGGATGTACTGCTCTGGGCACAAGCAGGGATTTCCATCCAAGTGTACGGCCGGCGCCTCCCAGGCCCTCGTGGTGGTCATCAAAGGAAGCAGGAACCTGGAAAATAGTACGATTGTCCCCACCAGCTGGAGGGACGTTGGGCATCTTTCGGTTCATTACATAGTTTTACTTGAGTTTAATGCTTCCGCCTCGGCAAGCCTTTCATATCGATCAGTGCACAGGTACCTCTTGCAACCATCACCCCGCAGGGCCCGACCCATCGGGGCTGCAAACCTGCTCGCCCGGGAAGTATTGTAACCATTACCTTATCCCCCACCTTGGAGTTTTGAGTTTTGATGCACTTCTTTTCCTTTTCCCAATCTTTAATTCTCTGCATATCTATCACTTCCCCTTCCACTTCCAGCTGTGCAGCTGCTCGGCTAAGTGTCTGGCAAAAACGAATACTCTTTCCCTTGCATTGCAAACTTCTGCCCCTCCGGTTACTATATTCTCTGGGAGCGCCAGGCCCTCCCAGCCATTAGTTCAAAGGGTGTCAGTCCTGTCCCTCTTACCCTGGTGGCTCGCATTTTAATTAAGATGGCTGGCACCACCTTCGCCCACCCCTGTTCGGTTTCCACTCAGCCTTTAGTACATAGAACAGTACAGCACAGAACAGGCCCTTCGGCCCTCGATGTTGTGCCGAGCAATGATCACCCTACTCAAACCCACGTATCCACCCTATACCCGTAACCCAACAACCCCCCCCCTTAACCTTACTTTTTAGGACACTACGGGCAATTTAGCATAGCCAATCCACCTAACCCGCACATCTTTGGACTGTGGGAGGAAACCGGAGCACCCGGAGGAAACCCACGCACACACGGGGAGGACGTGTAGACTCCGCACAGACAGTGACCCAGCCGGGAATCGAACCTGGGACCCTGGAGCTGTGAAGCATTTATGCTAACCACCATGCTACCGTGCTGCCCTTTGGTCAGGCTGTTTTAAGGGTTGGGTTTGTCCCTTCTAGCATTCCTTGCTGCGGCAGGCTGTACCTTTGCTGCGCTGTCTGGATCCTGCCCATATGCAGCGACAGGTCTTGCTTCCTCTCTTTGTACACTCTGGGTCTGCGCGGTGTCAGCTTTGGCCGCCCCATCAGCGTAAGCATTGCCCTGTTGCTGTGGGGTTTGGATCTTCCTGTGTGCGCTTACCTTGATTACCGCAGCTTCTGCGGGTGCCTCAGCTGCCTCTAATAATTCCCCCTTTTGCACTGTAGGGATTCTATGAAATGTTCTTGATTTTCTAATTAATTCATCTTCATTTTCAAACACATATGAGTTGTGACCCCCTTTTAACTAGGTTAAGAACAGAAAATTCTGATATTTTTTCCTTTGAATTATTCATTAATCTTCTGCAGCCCTTATTGTGATCTGGAATTATAATTGAGCTCTTAACTGTGTGTGGGCAAAAGAATAAGCCTCTTATTCAGCTACTTCGTGTCACCTCACTCATCGTGCTGATTGACAAATACTGATCAGTGTTGAACATTCATGTTTTAAAATCCTGCATTAGTGCAAAATCAAGCAAGTTACAGAACTAGTTTAATGTGTAAAGAACAGTTTCAGCCAAGTATGTCAAAGAGATATTGATGTAGAATCGATGGGTGAATTTTTCCCTTCTGGAGACCAAGTCCTGTCGTGAGCTGGAAAATCGGTGTGTTCCCATTGGGTGGCGGAATGGTTGAACATGCACAATCTTCTGATGGCCACCTTGTTAATTATGCATCTGCAATGGGTTGGGTGAATCTCTTGGCATGGCCTCTTCGAGACGCCCCTCCTGGCTGGGCGGTTGGCTCCTGGGCGACAAGGGTTATCTGCCCGGTCACATACTGACGTGCTGGAGGAGAAGGAGAAATGCCAGGCCTCCTCCAATGAGGAGGGTGTAGGGGAGGGTTGGATGTGCAGGGCATCCTCAGGATGTGCAGGCTCAGGTAGGCAGGGGAGGCCGCACAATGTGCGCGCCAGGGCCAATGCCCACAGGATACTCTGATACCCTCCTGGCTCAATGACTGGATGGGAGGGGAGGGGCATCTGGCCAGGGGCGCCGACACCCCATCCTATCCCCACACCCCCCGCCACCCTTCTCGACCACACCCCTGTCTGCAACCCGCTCCGTGATACATCCCTGTCACACTCCGGGGGTGTAGGCCCTGGGTTGGCAGTAACAGCGGGTCTGGCCCATGGGATGCAGGATGATGACAATCCGCTCTGCAATGAGCTCTGATGCTCCACATCATTTGACAATGTCTGACTCCTGCCCAGGGAAGCATTTCCCACCATTCACCTTGGTGATCCCTACTTGCAAGTTGGTCATTCCGTCACACGGTCCCATCGAACCCCTTGGGTGGCAGAGGTGGGGATGGTCGGGGAGGAGGTTGGGGAGCCCAGCCCACCCAAAACGTCCACCGAGTTTCCACCCCCCTCCCACCCCGCACCTCTCTCTGGCCAGCCCAGACCAGCACACCCCTCACACAGCACTGAGGCAGGTTGATTAATGTGAACAAATATATATAAATACATGCCCCAGCCCTTATCACTATATTGTGCCCTGCAGCCATGCCAACATAACTGGTGTCTTGTTTTCAGTCCTCACGTGTCCTAACGCTACATCTAGGTAGATCCCTAGACGGTACAGCAGGAATGGAAGCTGCCTGCTGTGATTCCCGCCCTGTGACCTGGGTCCCCATTGGCGACCGTCTTCTGGGGTGACCGGGACTGGATCGGCACGGCTGCTGCTTGGGTGTCCCAGGTGGCATGGTGCCCCCCTGTTTAACCTGCTGCCCAACAGATGTGCAAGAGACAGGAGGGTGGGGGGAAGAGTCAAGATGCTGCAGTGTTCTGGCACCTCCCCTGCGGGAGTCACCGGCACAGACCCCATCACCTCCTCCTCCCTCGGGGTGCCCGATGGCTACTTCATTGGATAGGGGTGCGATCGAAGCTATTCCCTGAGGCACCCCTGCCACCTGGCGCTGCCGGTCCTGGAGGCACGCTCTCATCTCGTGCAGTGTCTAGATGCTCGTGGCAATGGAGCAGAGGGAGTGGACCATCACCATCTGGGACTGCGCCACATCATGCTGTGTCTGTGCCACCACCTTCTGGGACTGGATCACATCCCTCTGGATCTGTGCCATGTTAGCCAGTGCCTGGGGAATGCCAACGATGCTCTCAACCAAGGCCCGCTGTAACTGGGCCATGCTCAGGAGCATGTCCAGTTAGGTGGCTCTGGCACATGGCTGCCGTTGAGAGAACAGCCCTGTCCTGGGCTTCAGCCACTGCTGCACAGATTGCCCCGGGTCTTGGACATGCTGATCCATAGCAAAAACCCTCACCCCCCCCCCCCCCCCCCAAGGCCTCCACCGTGGACGCCACCTGTGCGCTGTTGGCCTGGATGGCATGCATGATCAGCAACACTTACTGCTCCTCAACCTGATTGGACTCCTCCAACTGCACCTGAAAATGCTCGATGCTCGCCGATAGCCCCTCATTTAGTCTCTGGCTCTGCGACTGCATCTCCAAAATCGATGGGACTGTCTGTTCCAGAAGCCCAAAGCCTGTCGGGATGGCAGCTAGTCCCCGAAGACGGCCTGCCCTCCGACCATCAGCCTCGAGAGTTCCTACCTCCACCTGATGTACCAGAGCAGCTGTGTGATGCACACCAGAGGGTGTCCCAAGAGCCTCTTCACTAAAATGCCCAACTGTCTCTGGGATGATGAGAGGGTGTTGGAGACAGCTGTGACGGGCAATCAGTGTCCACATCGGAATCAAGCTCCAGGGTATCCTGGGTTTCAGGCATATGTGTCAGCTCCATGTCGGTGTCGTCGTCGCTGTTGGCACATGGGGGGATTCTGGTTGTGGCTGGGGGCGGGGGACGCCAGATGGACCCATCCCATCACCAGCAGCTCCTGCAAGATACAAGACAAGACGCATGATTAGACCATGGGCCAGGGGGTGTTGGGGGGTGAGGTGGTGTGGGTTGGAGGTGATGGTGTTGGGGGGGGTTGACACACGTGGTATGGGGAACCGCAACTAAGCAGGGCCTCACCTCCTTGCCTTCAGCTGATCTCCACACAGGTGACTTCCCTTTCCTCAGGCCCGCAAATGACGTCTAGGGCCCGCTGCTCTGCCTTGGTGGCGGGCAGCAGTTTTCCCCCTCGTCCAGGGGTTGTAGGTGGCCTTCTGGGTGGTGTGGGGGAGGACAAAAAATGCACATTGTCAGACAGTCCCAGGGGGTGTGCACCTGGTGGCTTCAATGGCCATGGCGGCTGGTATGGGTGTGGCATACATGTGTGGGACGGGAATTCGTGCGGGGGCACGGTGCTGCCTACTCACCCTGGCCTTCCCGAGGAGGTCATGCAGTTTATTCCTGCGCTGCCGGCGAGTCCGATGGTGTTGCTGGCGGTGCCCGCACCCTCAACCACCTGTGCCCTGGCAAGGCGAATGGAGGTGGCTGGCTGCCTCTTCCCACCCCAGGGTACTGGGTGGCATGCCTCTCCACCACGGCATCCAGGAGGATCGCAAGCTAGGTGCCGGAAAATCTGGGGCCACATGTCTTGTTGGCTGGGATGGTGTGTGTGAGGAGTGCAGTGAGTATATGCAGCTGCAGCTTGTCAGCCTCCTGAGTGCCAATCACGAACCCGGTGAATCCCGTTTCTCATTGGAATCAATTATGTGGTGCCGATGCTAATCCCTCAACAGTCACTGAATCATTCCAGATGCGGCGCGATTTTTGCTGTCGTGGAAGTCTACAAATCCTGCCCCAGAGTCTTAGGAACGGAGAAACCAGCCAACAATGTTTTGACATAAGCCACAATAGATTTGTCAAGCATAATTCCCCTTTCTTAAATCCAGGCCGACTCTATCTGATTCTACCACTGTTTTCCAGGTGCTCTGCTATAAAATGTTTGCTAATGAACTGCAGAATTTTCCTCACAACCAATGTCAGGCTGACTGCTCCATAAATCCATATTTTGTCTTAACCTCCATTTTTTAAACAGTGGGGTTACATTAGCTACACACTCACCTGCAGGAACTGTACCAGAGTCTATAGAATCTTGGATGATAAACACGAATGCATCCACTTTTTCTTGGGCCACTTACTTAAGTACTCTGGGATGTAGATCTCAGACCCATGTGTTTTATTACCCTTCAATCCCATCAATTTCCCCAATACTATACTGAATTCCTCCAGTTCCACCTTCTCACCAAACCCTATGCTCTCCAACATTTCTGGTATGTTATTTTTGTCCTCCTTTGTGAAGACACAACTGAAGTATGTATTCAATAAATCAGCCATTCCTTTGCTCCCCATTATTAAATTCCCCTGTTTCTGACTGTACGAGACCTACACGTGACTTCATCAATCTTTTTCCCTTCACATACTTAAAGAAAGTTATGCAGTCATTTTTTATAACTTACTCTTGTATTCCATTTTCCCTTTCTTAATCAATCCCTTGGTCCTCCTTTGCTGAATTTTAAACTGCACCTGATTCTCAAGTCTGTTGTTTTTTCCCTGGATAATTTGCATTCCACTTCCTTGGATCTGAATTGCATGGGAACGCAAATCACAGAGCTTTTCAGTATCTCTCGACATGCAAATTCATGTATTGCGAGGGATCTAAGGGAATCCCACTATCAGACTGCCATTTTGAGCAGACAGCCTGATCGCGAAGTCCTGCGGCTGCTCCCCTCCCCCACCCCGCACCGCAAATCAGCACCTCTCTCCACCCCAAAGCAGCCCCCACCCCCAGATTTTCTGGGTGCCCCCCACCCCTTTCTCCAAATACGGGTATGATCTGACCCATCCCTCCCCAGGGGCTCCCTAAATAGGAAGACCCCACCCAGAGACCTCTAAATAGAGAATCTCCACCAAAGGTCCCTTAACCAAAGGAAAACCCCACAAAGACCCACCTAACTAGAGGGACCCCCACAGAGGCCAGCTAACTAGAGGGACCGCAATGTGGCAGAGAATCGGGCGTCTGGGAAAATTGGTCCTTTATTGCAGGCCTCTCTAATTTCTTGTTTAACACCATTGCCAACATCTACTTGGAGATCTATTACAACCCCCATGACCATTTTTCCCCCTTCAGTGTTTCTCAGCTCTACCATACAATTCCACATCTCGGAGCAAACAGGCAGGATTCTCCATTCAGCAACGCCAGTATCATAAAGCATGATTGGGTGGAGAATCGCGCATCAGCCAAAAATCGAGGCCAGCTCTGGGCGTTGAATGGAATGCCATGCTATGAGCCTCGACAGCAGTGTGAATGCGTTCTATTTCGCACAAGGCGTGGGCATACAAATCATACAGTAAATGATATTGGCATATCATTAACGGGCACCCCCTGACATTCTCTGGGCCTCCAGTAATGCTTCGTCAAAGCCAGGATGAATGACCAATGGCGAGGTTCATTTGTGGTGTTTAAAATTGGGAAACAGGTGCTGAGGTTGCTGAGGGAGACAGAGAAGGTATAATGTGTTCCCAAAAGTGCCGCCGTGGGCTGCCAGTCCTACCGTTGGCTGGGGGCCAACCTCCAGGTCCGAGGAGAATAACGGGGGTGACCAGGGGATGGTCCGAGGTATGGAATGACCCCCGGGACTGGGGTATCCAGGCATGGACCACCATTGCCGCAGCCTGCAAGCAGCCTTCTTGCAGCACACCCCATTGACCACCCACTGTAGTTGTTCAGAGTGCCTCCACCGTATGGATACCCCATTCCCTCATGGCTATCCCCTGAGGAGCTGGTTAGCACAGTGTAATACAGAACAATGCCAGTAGAACGGGTTCAATTCCTGTACCAGCCTCCCCAAACAGGTGCCGGAATGTGGTGACTAGGAGCTTTTCACAGTAACTTCATTGAAGCTTACATGCGACAATAAGCGATTATTATTATTTAGGAGCCCACAGACCCTGTCCTCCCTGTCATGATACGCGGACATGCACATAAATGAGATACAGACAGGCAGCTAATGACACAGAGAACAGGACATAACCAATCAGCAGGCAGAACACTTGGGGGTGGTTTCCCACTATAAAAGGCACGAGGCACTCACACTCCGTCTCTTTCCACTGGGGACATCTACGGCGTGAGTCAGGGTGTATAATCACATACCGCATCCAGCACGTGGCTAAAAGCTAGTCTGGTTCAATCAGACAGAGTAATCACACTGAGGTTAGCAGATCCGATCTCTGCAAATATCTCTTGAGAACCCATGGATGCAGGCCAGCCAGTTCTGGGATTTGTCATGTTTAGTCCTTCAAGTTCCTGTAATACTTTTTCTCTGCTAATATTAATGGTCATAATTTCCTCGTACTTATTAGCCCTTTCTTTACACTTCATTTCTGGTGTGTAACTGTATGTAGATTATGTGTAACTATATAATCTTTTCAATATCTCTGTCATTTCCTTAAAATACCCAATGATAATTTCTCCTGTCTCTGTAGCTAGGTAACCAATGATTACTTTAGCAACTCTTTTTTTGTGTTTCTGACAAGTATACCCTCATTCTATTTTTTTCAATTTTTTTTTCTTTATAAATTTAGAATACCCAATTCATTTTTCCAATTAAAGGGCAATTTAGCATGGCCAATCCACCTACCCTGCACATCTTTGGGTTGTGGGGGTGAAACCCACCCCAACACGGGGAGAATGTGCAAACTCCACACGGACAGTGACCCAGAGCTGGGATTGAGCCTGGGACCTCAGTGCCGTGAGGCTACAAGGCTAACCCACTGTGCCATCATGCTGCCCTATTTTTTTTCAATTTTTAATGGCCCTTTGCTTGTTTCTAAAACATTCCCAGTCCTTATGCTTACTACTATTCTTTACAACATTCATAGAATCATAGAATACCTCACAGTGCAGAAGGAGGCCATTCAGCCCAATTGAGTCTGAACTGACCCTCTGAAAGAGCACCATACCCAGGCCCATCCCCCCACCCCATCCCCATAACCCCACCTAACTTTTGGACACTAAGCAGCTATTTAGCATGGCCAATGCACCTAACCTGTTTTTCTTTAGACTGATGGAGGAAACTGGAGCACCCGGAGGAAACTCATGCAGTCACGGGAGAATATGTAAAGTCCACACAGTCAGCCAAGGTCGGAATCAAACCTCTGTTTCTGGCACTGTAAGGCAACAATACTAATCACTGTGCCACTGTGACACCCAATTATAAAACTCTTCTTTTAATATAATACTCTTCTTAACTTCCTTAATAAGTCACATATGGGTCTGTTTTGCTAAGTTTTGTTTTTTAATGGAATGTACCGTTGCTGAATATTTTGAATTATTTCTTTAAATGTTTCCCACTTTATTTATTGCCAAATTTTTAGTCTATTTATCTAATCTACCTTAGCCAGCTCTTCCTCATACATATGTAATTGATTTTGCTGAGGTTATGGTTCTTGTTTGGGGCTAGAGTATTTCACTTTCAAACTAAGTATGGAAAGCAGTGGTATTATGATCACTATTCTCCCGTGGACCTTTTACTATGAGGTTAATAATTAACTCTGCCTCATTGTACAATAGATCTAAAATAGTGTTATACTGTTCGATTCACCGACGTATTGTTGCAAGGAACTATCACAAAAGCATTCCACAAATTTATCTTCCAGATCACGTTTACTGATCTGATTGGCCCATTCACTATGAAAGCTGAAGGGTCCCACAATTGTTCCATTGTCTTTATTACAAACTCCAATAATTTCTTGCGTGATTTTATTACGATCCCAGACCAGACCCCAATGGTGGCCATGAGACCAAAACCCCAATATTTTATTTTAGTTTAGTTTTGTGAGGCTGCGTGGAAAGAATACTTTGCTCTATGTGTGATTGCATGAAGAAATAGGGATTTGGTATTCTAAAACAAAACTTTATTTTTTTTAAACTCCCAATTAAGGTGCAATTTAGCGTGGCCAATTCACCTACCCTGCAGATCTTTGGGTTGTGGCGGTGAGACCCACGAAGACACAGGGAGAATGTGCAAACTTCACATGGACAGTGACCCAGAGCCGGAATCGAACCTGGGACGTCTGCACTGTGAGGCACCACTGCTACCACTGTGCCACCATGCCATCTGCAAAACATTATTACTAAACTCTTGAACAATACACCTCAAAAATAGTTTACAATTACCCCTTAAACAATACTGCTGAATACAGTAAATACCATACCCTTAATTACTATCTCTATTCCCAATTAAACAACAAGAAAGGAAAAAATATACATCTTTCAATCCATCCTGCATCCCAATGACACAGAGTAATACTTGCTTTCCAAAAGAGATTTGGCTCCTGTTAGAACTCCTGCAGACTTGGCTGGATGTCTTCAAAAAGCTGTTTCAGATGGTTTGTTTCAGCTTTCCCCTTGATTTTAAGCAAGTCTTCTCTGCTTTAAATACTATTACCCTTTTTGTAACTATCCTACTGTGAGAGCAAAACACTTTACTTGTGGTCTAAAAGGATAGCCAGATCAGAAATCAACTCATAACGCTTTCTCAAAATATCTGAATACCTGAGCTCCATCCAGCAATGTCATCATCTCTCCAAGCTGAAAACAAATTCACACCCCAGGCTGAAAACATATTAACTCCTCAGGGACTCCCCCTAGTCAAACAACATTGCATTAGCCCAGGCTGTTTTTACTCTGGTCCCCTGGCTCCTAAAAGATTTCTGGTCTTGTAAAACAGGGGGTGGGATTCTCCGCCGGCGGGATTCTCCGTTTTGCCGATTCCCGAGGGTTTCCCGATGGCGTGGGGCTGCCCCACATTGGGAAACCCCATTGACCGGCCTGCGTAACGGAGAATCCCGCCGGCGGGACGGGGCAGAAATGTGGCGTAGCAGGGCAGAGAATCTAGTCCAAGATTCTTTATAAAATCATGACTACTGTAGTCAAACACACTAACCCTTGGCTTTTAACCCTTGAATTGCAAAATGTTTAGAATCGAATATATTTAAAATTTTGCATTCATCACAGTAGTAGCTATGCTTCAGCCATTTGCACCCTTGCCTCTTAATCACAATGTTCTGGGTTAAAATCCTCTTGCAGGCTTGAGGGCAAGAATCAAGGCTGACACTCCAGTGCAATACTAAAGGAGTACTACACCCACGCAGATGCCTGCTTTTGGATAAGAGATTAAACCATGTTTAAACCAATATGCCTTCTTCGGTGGATGATAAAGATCCCAATATTCATCCATTTTAAATAGATTATCTAGTCATTATTACATTTTTGTTTGTGTGAGTTTTCTAAGAACGCATTGATTGCCATGTTGCCTACATTACAAGATGATAAGAAATCAAAATATGCTTCACTGGCTGTAAAGTGCTCTGAAACGCAGTTGGTGGTTATGAAAAGTTCTATGTAAATGCTATGGTAAGTCTTTTTTCTTTCTTAAACTTGTATTCAATGGTATAACTTCTGTTAAGGAGCCTTTAAACTACTCCCGTTAGAGTTTTCTGATCCTGGCTATTCCTAATCACCATCATTACTTCTACCGATCTCCTGAACCAAGATCCTTTCTCCTTACTGTCCTTATGTCATCCTTAACTACCACGGTTAAGCTTCCTCCTTTTCCATTCCATCTGACTTTTGAATATGTTGCGTACTCTGGAATAGTTATTTCCCAACCTTGATTACTTTATAATTGTGTCTCTGCAATGGCGATGAGATCAAAATCATTTATCTCTATCTGTGCCACTAGTTCATCCATCGCACTGAGAATGCTTCCTGCTTTAAGATAAAGAGGCTTTCATTTAATTGAATTTCTTCTGTGTGGGCCTGTTGGATGAATACAGATGCCGATGTTTTGTGGCAGCAAATCTGATGGCATAAATATGGCAATTTAGTTTAAATGTGTTATGACTGTCAAAGGTGGAAACACTATTAAAGGAAGATGGATTGGCCAGAGACAACAGATGTTTATAAAAGGTAATTTCTGTTTCATGCAGCAAAAGATTTTTCATCTGTCAAAATTTCCGAATGGGGATATGTTTTAATCTCTCGGAAAATAAATAGTAAACAAGTTAACTAATAATCATAGTCAGGGGTTTTATCCTTGCTTCATATAGACAGCTCAAATGAAGCTTTCTTGACACAAATGATTGACCGAGTGCTACCATTTGCATCAATACTTGGACTTAAGCTTGGGCAGTAACAGAAAACCAGCAAGATTTTCACTGTTGGAATTTTTGCTTTTTTAATTAACTAAAAGAAATAGGGAATATTAACCTAACTTTGGAAGTATAGTTTAACAATATTGCCCAAAACTACTTAAGTTTCTATCTTCTGTGGGAGCACCTCTGCTTTCAGAGAGGAGACCAATGAGCTAGCTTCATTCTGCTACAATAAGTATTATTTAGCTCGAAGAGTCTGGGATCCAGGATTGTGGTTTAAGGTTCTGTTGTGGGGACTCAAGCTATTGCATAAATCAACAATTGTCATAATGGACTGGATTTAATATTTCCTGGTGTGTCGTTAAGTATGTTCAAGACAGATTTTTAACCAGTGAAGGAATCAAGGTTTATGGAGTTAAGGCAGGAAAGTGGAATTGAAGATTATCATATCAGATCAGCCATGATCTCATTGAATGGCAGAGCAGGCTTGATGGGCTGAATGGCCTACTTCTGCTCCTACATCATATAGTCTTACGGATTAGGAGTCAGAAGGGAAAGCATGTAGCGCAGTCGGTCTCACCCATGTCAAGGTTTCCGGCAAAAATGAGCGCCCAGGCTGCAGGTCCAGGAAGGAGGGGAAGAAGTGGAGGAGTTTAGTTATGAGGAGGGAGGAATGAATATGCCGCGTCTGAAGGACGGGAGGGTATCTTTCTGTGTCATGCTCTATCTGGTCAGGCTGTGTGTCCAAGATGCAGTGATTTCTTAACCAACCTCACATGAAGAACTGAGTATGGCTAATCTTTATCTCCTCTCTAACAGGTCAGTCACCCTCACTAGCAGCCACCGTTCCTCAAGGACTGGTGTGGACCTCTGAGAAAGAGGAGGGAACCTTCATTCTTTTCATACTCTGCACATAGCACTATCTCAGATAACCGCACCTTAGTGGGTTTATGGCCAAATGAGAACCACAAACTAGTCTGAGTTGTAACATTGTTTCAAAAGGGAGAAAGGAGTAATTTGAGTATTTATGGGCCAGTTAGTTCAACTTTGTTTGTGGGCAAATTATTGGAATCAATTCTGCAGGATAGTATCAACTTTCATTTAGAAAGTCATAGATTAAACAAAAAAAGTCAGCATGGATTTGTTGAGGGTAGGCTATGTCTGATTAACTTGATTGATTGTTTTGAGCAATTTACAAGCAGAGTTGATGAGAGGGGATGTGATCTACATGGGTTTTAGGAAGGAATTTGATAAGATTCCACATGGCAGGCTGGTTAAGAATATAAAAGCTCTTGGGATCCAAGATTGAAGAGTGTTTCTGTGACCAGAAGACAAGTGGGGTTTTGCAGAGCTCAGTACGCTCGCTTGTTTTTTTTGCAATTGATGTCAATAACTTAGATTCAAACGTAGAGGTTCTGGTAAAGAATTTTGCAGATGATGCAAAAATTGGCCATCTGCAGGACAATAAGGAAGAACAATTTAGATAGCTTTAGAAAACTATAGATGATCTGGTCAGTTGGACAGAAAAGTGGAAAATGGAATTCAATTCAGAGAAATATGAGGTAATGCATTTTGGGAGGTGTAACAAGGTAAGCGGATACGCAATGAATAGGTGGATACTGAAACAGAGGGAGCTTGGAGTATATGTCCACAGATTCGTAAGGACAACAGGACAGATTAAAAGGTGATTCTGAAGGTATGTTTTCCTTTTGAGCCAAATTATGGAATATAAGAGCAGGAAGATTATACTGAAACATATAACACAGGTTAGATGCAGCTTAAGTGCTGTGTACATTTCTAGTCACTACATTACAGGAAAGGTTGCACTGGAGAGGAGATTTACAAAAAGATGTTGCCAGGACTGGAAACTTTAGCTGTGAATGAAGATTGGATAGGCTGGGTTTGTTTTCCTTGGAATTGAGGAGGCTGAAAGGTGAGTTAATTGAGGTGTATTGAGTTATGAGGGGCCTAATTAGAGTAAATAGGGATGACCCATTTGCCTTATCAGAAAGGTCAAAAACCAGGGAGCATACATTTCAAGTAATTAGTGGAGAGATTAGAGGGAAGATGAGGCAACACTTCTACACTAAGATATGTGGAGACCTTAAACTCATTGCATGAAAGAGTGGTAGAGGCAAAAATTCTCACATTGAAAATATACTTGGATGTCTACTTGAAGAGCTGTGAGCTACAGATTGACAAACCTAGAGTAGATAGAGTTAGGCTGGAGAGCTCTTTGTCGATCAGCATCGATACAATGAGCCCAAAGGCCTCCTTCTGTGTCATAAACTTCCTTTGATTTATCTATGTATGAGGTAAGCATGCTGTTTCTTTGAGCCATCCATCTTCCCCATCCCCCAAGTGTCTACCTCTCACCAAGTTGTGAATCTCTTCTTTGAGGAGAGAAACAGAAAGCCATAATTGTTCAGAATGGCTTGTGTGGAGAGAGGGAAGGATGCCATTTGTGGAGGGTGGTTGTGAGGCATGGGTGTGAGAGGGCTGCAGGATAAGTGTAAGTGGAGTGCTGGCTTCGAGATGGGGGATGAGAGATGCCTGTACAGGAAGGAGTAAGTGGAGCAGGAAGGTGTATTGTTCTGCTGTGCAGGAGAATGTTAGACAATTCAGAGTGTGGGGTGTGGCACCTGAAAGCATTACACTCACATACCTGTCATACGATCCTCTTGGTGCACTGCTTCAGGTGGAGGGACCACACTTATGCTGCTGACTTCCTCAGCCACTTCCACCTATTCCTGCTTAATTTACAAGGTTATCCTCTCTTTGCTTTTGAGCGAGCTCACCTCATTGCAGTCGCACTGATCCCAAAGCATGACCTCAGTGTGAGAAACCTGGGGAAGAATATTCATTGCCCCATGATGGAGGATTTGAAGGTGCAGCTAGGAGCATTTTTGCATTTAAGGCTGCTGTGACAGTGGGCTGATGCGATCCAGCCTCCAGACAATTTTTCCAAAGGTGGCTGAATAATGTCTGAGGCGGATAGCCAATAAGTAGCCTTTAGGAGTATGTTACATAAGAACATAAGAACATAAGAACTAGGAGCAGGAGTAGGCCATCTGGCCCCTCGAGCCTGCCCGCCATTCAATTAGATCATGGCTGATCTTTTGTGGACTCAGCTCCACTTTCCGGCCCGAACACCATAACCCTTAATCCCTTTATTCTTCAAAAAACTATCTATCTTTACCTTAAAAACATGTAATGAAGGAGCCTCAACTGCTTCACTGGGCAAGGAATTCCATAGATTCACAACCCTTTGGGTGAAGAAGTTCCTCCTAAACTCAGTCCTAAATCTACTTCCCCTTATTTTGAGGCTATGCCCCCTAGTTCTGCTGTCACCCGCCAGTGGAAACAACCTGCCCGCATCTATCCTATCTATTCCCTTCATAATTTTAAATGTTTCTATAAGATCCCCCCCTCATCCTTCTAAATTCCAACGAGTACAGTCCCAGTCTACTCAACCTCTCCTCATAATCCAACCCCTTCAGCTCTGGGATTAACCTAGTGAATCTCCTTTGCACACCCTCCAGTGCCAGTACGTCCTTTCTCAAGTAAGGAGACCAAAACTGAACACACTACTCCAGGTGTGGCCGCACTAACACCTTATACAATTGCAACATAACCTCCCTAGTCTTAAACTCCATCCCTCTAGCAATGAAGGACAAAATTCCATTTGCCTTCTTAATCACCTGTTGCACTTGTAAACCAACCTTCTGTGACTCCTGCACTAGCACACCCAAGTCTCTCTGAACAGCGGCATGCTTTAATATTTTATCGTTTAAATAATAATCCCGTTTGCTGTTATTCCTACCAAAATGGATAACCTCACATTTGTCAACATTGTATTCCATCTGCCAGACCCGAGCCCATTCACTTAACCTATCCAAATCCCTCTGCAGACTTCCAAGTATCCTCTGCACTTTTCGCTTTACCACTCATCTTAGTGTCATCTGCAAACTTGGACACATTGCCCTTGGTCCCCAACTCCAAATCATCAATGTAAATTGTGAACAATTGTGGGCCCAACACGGATCCCTGAGGGACACCACTAGCTACTGATTGCCAACCAGAGAAACACCCATTTATCCCAACTCTTTGCTTTCTATTAATTAACCAATCCTCTATCCATGCTACTAGTTTACCCTTAATGCCATGCATCTTTATCTTATGCAGCAACCTTTTGTGTGGCACCTTGTCAAAGGCTTTCTGGAAATCCAGATATACCACATCCATCGGCTCCCCGTTATCTACTGCACTGGTAATGTCCTCAAAAAATTCCACTAAATTAGTTAGGCATGACCTGCCTTTAACGAACCCATGCTGCGTCTGCCCAATGGGACAATTTCTATCCAGATGCTTCGCAATTTCTTCCTTGATGATGTTGAAGGGGATAGGGAGGACACTGTTGTAATCTTTCTGAATAGGCGTGATTTTCTACTGAGTTCGGAGACTGGCAGCTCTTTCGATGCCATTGATCCGGATGCACCAAGCCCCAATAATATGGCCAGGGGCAGGTCACAATAACTCCACCACGTGGGGTTCCTCGAAGCTCTGATGGCTTTGACCCTCAACATTTTTGAATCTGATGCACACATCCCCTTGCTGTCTGAGCAGTGCCCACTCTTCTGGTGGAGCTGCAGGGTTTCCAAAGCTGAATGTGCCTGCAGTCTCAGGAACCTGTCCGCATTCCTCAGTTGGACAGCGAACCCAGAGGTGTTCAATTAGAATTTTACCACCCAAAAGATCGTGCTAGAGTACAAAATGCAGACCCTAGCTGGGTCAAGACACAGAAATGGTCCTGACCCTTCAAAATGAACAATCGACCCATGATGCCATCCAAGGGCCGAGGCCTTCCCAGGTTGCCTCTCCATTCCCCTGAAAGCTTCCACCTGGTGACATCGGTATTCCCTTTCATTAGAAATCTTCCCTTTGACAGAATGAATATGTCATTCCACCTGCCCTCCCTGAATTGGTTTGGCAGTCTGAATGTGAGATGCTAATGCCATGACTGAGTTGAGCCAGAGCTGCGTCCACTCATCAGTAAATAAGGTTACTGACCTAGAAATGGTCCTACCTTATCAGCAGGGACAAACTCTGGAAGATTCATCCTCTCAAGTCCATTGAGTTAACTCATCTCAACTAAGGTGATTGTAGATAAACTGCAACCTTCGGCCTTCTGATCCACAAAGAGAATCTTCAGCCAAGCTCTTGAAAGCATCCAGCAACCGCAGATTGAAAGTATAATGAGGTATTAGGTTTGAATAGGGCAAGGCTGTGACACTTACCATGAATAATGACTGCAAGGTACAAGATGACAAACAGCACCTACAGTGACAGACTTTCTTTTGTTTTAAGATTCACGGTTGCTCACTCAGAAGAATGAGCTCAGAATGCAGAAATTGTTCCAAAGCAGTGAAGTATTATGAAATGACAAAGGCAATTCAAGAGAAATTTAAAAGAGACAGAGGAAAAAAAAGAATAATCTGAAAAGTTTATGGCCATGCAGGAGCAATTATGAAGGGATTGTGACAAAATCCCTGACTTTCGATGTCTCTGTATTATATATTATTTTATAATTAAGGCTTGTGTGGGGGAAAAAACAGTTCCACATCATCATGTCAGGCATAAAGTCGAGAAATAGTTTCAGGTACTGAGATCACCTGATGACAAGTTTGGCTGATTTAAACTAAACAAACAAATAACCCTAAAATATATGAAGGCACCGTTATTAAATATCAATGGCAGTCAATGCCATGTGGCTGGTAAATTGTCACCATTTTTGAATTTGACAGAAACAGAACTAATTGCTGAACGGCTGACATGGATGTGCTGTAGAAAGTATTACAGCTATCCACGTGCCAATGTATTTTGTATTTTATGATTAGTAATCTCAAATGCAGGTGAACCTTTCAGGATTTAAAATATAAGCATCTCAGTTCTTAAACCAGGGTTTATTCCACAGGAAGGGCAGCCCCATAAACATGCAGATATATGCTGGGCAGCTTTTTGATCCATTTCTTTCTGTTCCATTTATAGCACCACCATATCCTTAGGCTAACCCTATTACGATCCCAGACCAGATCCCAACAGTTGCTATGGTACTGGACAGGAACCCTAATATTTTATTTTAACTTTCTGAGACTGTGAGGAAAGGATTCTTCACTGCACGAGTGATATCTTGCACAAATAGGGACTTGGTACATTAAAACAAACTTTATTACTAACTTTAACCTCATAATTAAAACAGGCTTCAATTATAAATTAAACAATGCTTAACAACACAATGAAACAATCTAAACTGTCATCTTTATCTCCACTCATACAACACCCATCTTGGGTCACAATCTACTTTTAAATACAGTTAGCAGACTCAGGAATACTTGCTGTAAACAGATGCCTTGGATACACCACAATGATAAAGTGATATGATTCAGGATCCAGCTTGCAGTTTCTTGCCTGTCTCAAGCTTTTGTTTAAGCTGCCAACTTTTCCAGAAACTGCTGTTCTATTCACAGGCAAAATCTTTTTATCTAAACTGCTTTGAGAAAAGCTGCTGGTCTGTCCACGGTCAAAGCTTTATCAGTTTCTCCAGAAATTGCCAGTCTGCTCACAGATAGATCTGTAACTGAACTGCATGGAGAGAATAGTCTCTTGTCTGTTCACATCCCAATCCAAAACTGATTTTGCTTTAAACTGCAACCTCAAAACCCAATTGCTTCAATCCCTGGCTCCTCCCATTAACTACATCATCTTACTAAGCTTAACTCAATGTCTATAAGTATCTACTCCCCAAAGAACCTTCTTGATATAAACAAAAGTCCATTAGCCCAACTTCAGCAAATAATATCTATGGCTGGAATTAATTATGATCTTACTTTCATTTATTTATTTATTTCCAATTTAGCGGACCCAATTCATTTTTTTCCAATTAAGGGGCAATTTAGCGTGGCAAATCCACCTACCCTGCCCATCTTTGGGTTGTGGGAGTGAAACCCACGCTAACACGGGGAGAATGTGCAAACTCCACACGGACAGCAACCCAGAGCCGGGATCAAACCTGGGACCTCGCTGCCGTGAGGCTGCAGGACTAACCCACTGCGCTACCGTGCTGCCCCATGATCTTAATTTTATGATGCTTTAATTGCATGTCTGTCTCAAAGAAGTGATGCTGCCTTTTAAACAAGGATTTTATAAAACATGACTGCAGCAATCAAATACTATCCCAGGCTTTTAACTCTTACTGCGCCAAGTACATCTAATACAGTATACCTGAAATTCCTACGATAACCCATAGAGCATCACCATCAAAAGAAACGTCTGTTTTTGTGGATGCGTTTTAATAGTGAACATTATTAATAAAAAGATAATGACACATTCCATTATGTGACATCAGGCATGGCTGGAAGTTCAAACAGTATATATATATATATATAGGTGCTCTGATAACTATTCCAACCAGCATTACATAATTAATTTAAATTGCACCATTTAGATCTGATTAAGCTCCTGGAGAAATTGTTTACTTTCCTATAGTATTGTGTGCAGTGAACAGCAGGGTGCATTCAACCTCAGATTCTAACTGAGCATCTCCCAGAGGTTTTTTTAATGAAGTTCATGAGGAGGTCATTGACTGTCAAAACATAATGGACCAAAATTTACGGTCACAATAATTTGCAAGGGTAATGGCCCTGTGAACCATTACTTCAGAGTAAATGGTACAACAGATCTAGGTAAAGAGGGGATGCATGATTAAACATCAATATCTAAAACTTTCTGTCCAATCTGCTCTGCTATTAGTTTTGCAAAAAATGGGATTTTATCTTGAATCTCCCTTTTTTTTTTCGAAATTTGCTCTAATTTCAAATTGCCACAAAAAAGGTAAGTCTTGTTGTCAGCATACGTGTCCAGCTAACAGTGTGCTCGGTGTTGCAGCCTCTGAAAATTAACATTAAAAATATGGAAACTCACTACATCAGGTTTTTTCACGGAGACTTAAAAAATGTTGAATTTGAATTATAGAGATATTTGTGTTACCTTCTCAGTTTGTTTATTTATCATAAAGAAGTGATTTTCCCCACCAACAGGATGCTGCCACCAAGCCAAAAAAATCGCTATCACAGAAATGAGTAATATTGTATATGAATTTCAATCCAGCGTGATGCCAACTGTGTAGGCCATATGACCCAATGACTGATGGATTGTATCGAATGACGGGCGGGGGCGGGGGCGGCGGGGGGGGGGGGGGGGGGGGGGGGGGGGGGCGCGAATCACACTACACCGCTCCAACGCCGGTCCGCTGATTCTCTTGTGATCAGAGAATTGGCGCAATGGCGCCGGCGCAGTTGGCGTGCCACCGGTCGGGGGCCACTCAATGAATGCCCGCCGAGTTCGGCCGAGACCCGCCGCCGCTGTCCGTGGGTGGTCCTACCCGGCAGGACCATGGCATTCATGCTCAGGGGGCCGTCCTGGTGTGGGGGAGGGGGAAATCCAACTCCAGGGGGGTCCTCCACGGTGGCCTGGCCCACGATCGGGGCCTACCGATCGACGGGCAGGCTTATCCCGGGAGGGCCTATGTTCCTCCACGCCGGGCCCCTGTAGGGCTCCGCCATGTTGCCCAGGGGCTGACGCGGAGAAGGCAACCCACACGCATGCGCAAACTCGAGCCAGCCGTGGCGCTCTTGCGTGAACACGCGCCAGCCGTGGCATGTATGTGCGAACTCGTGCCGGCTGTGCTGGCTCCCGTATCGGCAGCTAGCTTATCCCAGGAGGGCCTATGTTCCTCCGCACCAGCCCCCCTGTTGGACTCTGCCATTTTTCTCGGGGGCCGGCATGGAGATGACTACCCAAGCGCATGCGCGAACTCGAGTCAGCCATGGCGCGCTTGGGCGAACACGCGCCGGCCGTGGCGTGCATGCGGGAACACTCACCGGCCGTGCTGGCACCCGTGTTGGCAGCTGGAGCTGCGCGCCATAGGATCGGTGATCCTAGGGGCCAGATGACGCCCTCGTAAGACGCTCTGGCGTTTGTGTCGGCATCAACACTTCGCCCCAGGATCGGAGAACCCCGCCCCCATGTCCCTTTGGTTGTTTGCAGCAGGTGAAGTAAAAACTGTACCTAACCAGTGGCTGCTTGCAAAGCTCAAATCACAGGCTGGAATTTTCAGGCTTCCACTGCGGGTTTCCAGGCAGTTGGGGGGGGGGGAGGGGGGGAGGGGGGGGGGGCGTATATAATGGGAAACTCCAATGACAGCAGTGGGACAAGATGATCCTTCCACTGACCAATGGCATGCCGCCTCCACTGTCCCGAAACATGCCGCAGGGGTCACAGAAAATCCCACCCATACTCTCAAACATCAGATGTGATTCAGCGATTGGACAACACTTGTTAAACAATCTGATTGTGTAGGATTAACTGAAAACCAATGTAAGATTTTCAGTCAGACTTTTGGTATGGCTGCCTTTTACATGCTAGAAGCTACATATTTTCACTCACAGGGCCCTGTTCTTTTCATACAGGTGGAACATGTCTATGCATTATGCTTTTTCAATGAAACAAAAGCTTGAGGACAGCCATTTCTTTGTTCATTTTCATGGAAATGCCTTGAACAATCAGTGTCAACCTGCCTGGTTTGAATTTGAACTAAAGTCTCACAGTAAGAAGTCTTACAACACCAGGTTAAAGTCCAACATGTTTGTTTCAAACACTAGCTTTCGGAGCACTGCCCCTTCCTCAGGTGAATCAGGATTTAGGACTTTAACCTGGTGTTGTAAGACTTCTTACTGTGCTAACCCCAGTCCAACGCCGGCATCTCCACATTAAAGTTTCACAGTTAACTGTTTCCTGGTGCATTCTCCATGGCAACACTTCTCCCACAGTCCACTTGCAAACTGCAAAGATGGATTTATATTTCTGGGGAATATTGTGCTATTCTATGAGGGAGACTATGGGCGCGATTCTCCCAACGGGAGACTAAGTGCCGACGCCGGAGTGAAACCCGGAGTGTTTCACTACGGCATCGGAGGCCACTCCTCATCCCCTATTCTCACCCCCCGGGGGGCTAGGAGTGGCGGCGCGTGAATTCTGAGCGTCTGGCCTTGATGCTTGCGTCAAAGCGGCACGCCGGGAATGACGCGGCCGGCGGCGCCGAAGTGACGTGAGCCATGCATGCGCAGGTTGGCTGCCTCCAACACGCGCATGTGCGGTTGACATTTTCCCCTCCGCTGCCCCGCAAGACATGGCGGCTTGATCTCGCGGGGCGGCGGAGGGAAAAGAGTGCGTCGTTTACAGACGCCGGCCCGACGATCGGTGGGCACCGATCGCAGGCCAGACATCTGCTGAACACGCCCGTGGGCTCAAACCTCCTTCTGTCCCCCCCAAAGGCCCCACACTCACCGGTCACGCGCTGTTCACACCGGCAGCGACCAGGCTGGAGAATCGCGCCCTATGTGTCAGTTTTTGTGTGTGTTATTGACTTAATTAAGCTGGGAAAGGTTATTAGAGACAGGTTGTCTTGGAGATTTAAGACATGAAGGATGGGGGTGGAACTGAGTTTGATAGGCTGTCTGGTGTGCCTTTATAAAAGACATAGCAGTTTGCCATGGGTAATCTTATTGGATTTTTATCGTTAAAATTCTATAAGGGAGTGTTGCTTCAAAAGTGCTAACTTGTGGGTCTGATCGAGTAGGCGATATTTTGGGGAGAATATTTTGTAAGACTAACTTTAACTGTGTAATTGTAATCTTGCATGCTTAAGTTTTCTTTTATTCTCCTTAATAAAGCCTTTACTTTTTATTTTTTTAATTCCCAAAAATTTGACAGAACTTCTGGCTGCTGAGATCAATACTTTTATTCTCATTTTCCAAATGCAAAAAAAAAGGTTAATACCCATAAGCCAAGCTTCCCTCTTGGATTTGGTTTGCCCAGCAATTAACATCTGATGTGGTCATAACACCAACCAACCAGCACTCTCTTATCAAGCAATATAAATTGTCGCTCCCTTTACTATTGGTATTATTATGAACTGTCCTGATGAATGCAAGATGAAACGCTTTGACAGCATATCTCTTTTTTCAGTAACACTCAGGTTTTGTACAAGCAAGAAGTGTATTAGATGGGATCAGGCGAAGATGCAATGAGGTGGCTCAAGTGGATCAAGTGTCTTTTGGGGAAATCACTGATCATAGTACCATAAGGTTTAGGTTAGCCATGAAGAAGCACTAGGAACAATCTAAGGTGTAAAATGTTAATTGGAAGAGAGCCAATTTCAGTGGGGTGAGAATGGATTTATCCCAGGTAAAGTGGAATCATAAATTGGTCTCAAAATATAATAGAACAATGGACTGCCTCTAAAGTGGAGATGGTTTTTGTTGGGTTGAGGTACAATATCACGAGAGGGAAAGGTAGGATGAAGGGCAGAGCTCCCTGGATGATGAAAGAAATGGAGTGTAAGATGAAGCAGAAAAGGGGGATGAATGACTTATATCAGATTAAGCATGCATGAGAAAACTAGACTGAATACGGTAATTTCAGAGGGAAAGTGAAAAGGAAATAGAAGTGGCAAAAAGATAGTATCAGAAAAGACTGGAAGCTATCCTAAAAGGGAAGTCAAAAGTCTCACATGGGCATATAAGTTGTAAAAGGGCAGTAAAATGGGTCTTTTACCAATAGGCAGGCAGTGATTAGTGGGGTACCGCAGGGAACTGTGCTAGGACCCCAAATGTTCACATTGTATATTAATGATTTGGATGAGGGAACTAATGTATTATCTCCAAATTTGCAGACGATACAGAGCTGGGTGGGAGGGTGAGCTGTGAGGAGGATGCAGAGATGCTTCAGTGTGATTTGCACAAGTTGAATGACATGGCAAATGCAGTATAATGTGGATAAATGTGAAGTTATCCACTTTGGCAGATTATTATTCAGTTAAGCTTTTCATTTAGCTTTGCTTAATTAAGATGCTTGCTGAAATCCATGTATCCTTCAGTATATGGGAACATCACACATGACTGCAATGAACAATATTGCCTTTCACCAGCCTGACATGGACTGAAAATAGTCTAATTGATAGTCAGATGTTCCAGAGGAATTAAACTAATCTGGGAAAGACAGCTTGAGAGATGCTAAGAAAAAGATGAGGTCAGAATATCTCCACAATATGTACAAAAGGCCTCAGAGACTAATGGAAGGTACATTGATATCAAAGATGGGACGTTGAACCTGAAATGTAGATAAAGTGCACGATGCCCCCATAGGCAGCATGGTGCCACAGTGGTTAGCACTGCTGCCTCACAGCACCAGGGACACAGGTTCAATTTTGACCTTGGGTGACTGTCTGGAGTTTGCACTTTCTCCCCGTGTCTGCTTGGGTTTCCTCTGGATGCTCCAGTTTCCTTCCACAGTCCAAAGATGTGCAGGTTAGTTGGATTGGCCACGCTAAATTGCATTAGTGTCCAAAGATGTGCAGGTAGGGGGCAGCACGGTGGCACAGTGGTTAGCATTGCTGCCTATGATGCTGAGAACCCGGGTTCGAATCCAGCCCTGGGCCACTGTCCGTGTGGAGTTTGCACGTTCTCCCCGTGCCTGCGTGGATTTCACCCCCCACAACCAAAAGATGTGCAGGTTAGGTGGATTGGCCGCGCTAAATTGCCCCTTAATTGGAAAAAAATAATACGCTAAATTTATTTTAAAAAAGATGTGTAGGTCAGGTTACGAGGATAGAGTGGGGAATGAGTCTGTGTAGGGTGCTCTTTCAGAAGGTCGGTGCAGACTCAATGGGCCAAATGGCTACCTTCTGCACTGTAGGGATTCTATTCTATTATATTTTGAAATTAAGGCCCAGATTGCCTGCCCTTTGAATCATTTGAGCCTGGGCGTGAGATCCAAGATGCGCGAAAGGACCCCACAGAAGTCCTGATGTGTTGACCTCCACGGAAATTACTCGGGAAGTTTGTACTTTCAATCGGAAATTCTCCCACTCCCCAGGAGTGTTCATGAATTTCTCCGACTTTTTGGTAGAATCTAAAACATTGGGTAGTTCTCTTTTACTTATCTGAATAGTTATCCAAGAAATATTAAAAAGAAATATCCTTGTCTAACTCCTAGGTAACTACAGACCTGAACTCACAGCCACACACATTGCCCCCCTTCATCTCCAGCCCCACACCTCGACTAGCTACCACCCCCTTTCCCGCATGCCTAACCCTTTGACTACCCCTCCTGACTTCCCCAACTCTCTGACTATCTTCCGGCCATCTAAGAGCTGACTTGTCACTCCCACCAACTACCCCAGATCCATAACTACACTTCCTGATGATTCCCCTATCCATCTTACCCAGCTAACGCTTGCCACCCTACCCACCTCATCCACCCAACCCTATTACCACCTCACCCATCTACCACCCAATTACTTACCCACTTACTCACTCTACCTCACCCACCTACCAACCCCACCATCCTTCCCATTCATTTATTCATCCATTCATGAACATTCACATTAGACCTTTATACTTATCTTACGGAACTGGTGGTGCTGTAAAAAAGGGAGCATCGCTTGTCGACCCACACCCAGCGCCCAATGCTACAGTGCTGTGATGGAGTTATTCATGCACCAATAAATCCCACATTCATGAAGAAACTGGGCTCGGAAGACCCAGCTAGAAATGCAGAGCAGAGTCGGGGCACAGAAAATGATGAGCGAAGATGATACCATTGGACAATCCAACGATGATTGCTGCTTCGTGCAAGAGCCAGGCCAAAGTAAACCATTAAAGAATCTAAATGTCTTGTCAATTATCCATCCAGGCATGCACCCCAGAAATAAGTTATAAACTAAGAGACCTTGGGAGGGTTATTTTCAGGAACAGTGGAAAAGGGCTCTGAAGGAAGACTCTTGAGGGTGTCAGAAGACCTGAGCATTAAGTGAAGCAGTAAAGAGACAAAAAGCTGTTTGAACATGCCAGCTGGCTGGCCCAATCTAGACAGTACTCGTGATTTGTTGTGGTTGAATGTTTTTGCCATGTATGTTATGTTACATATACCCTTATTAAAAACACAGCAGCCCACAAACTGCTTTCACTCAAATCCTTACTAATTGATTGATTGAATAGTGATAACTCTCAGGTAACTTTCTAAGTTTGACTTGGAGTATCCTTCAAAGGTTTCAAATTCTCACACCAATGATGGAAGTGCCTCCAGTCCTTTACCACTTGAGGCCCTAGCAGGTTTACCTGCTGAGGTTCCACACATCCCTGAACTCTCCCACCGGCTTCAAAATTGAGGCCGGGATGAATGTGAAGGCCTCAATTGTGGTGACGATGGGTGGGCTACCCTAGGCTCCTCCCACCACCTGTAAAATTGTGGAGAGTTTAGAGATGGATGGGTGGGTTGGAGGAAGAATACCACAGATAATATAGGGGGTCCCCTGCCTGCAAACCAGCTGGTATGGGGCAACCGAGAGGGTTGATGAGGGTAATATAGTTGATTTGGTGCATGTAGACTTCAAAAATATGTTTAATAACGTGCCACATAATGGATGTGCCAGTAAAGCTGAAGCCTGAGACATAGAATGGACTGTGGCAGCATGGATGTGAAGTAACTGAGTGACAGGAAAGAGAGAGTAGGGATGAACAGTTGTTTCTACCAACTTAAGGAAGGGAGACAGTGGGATTCCCCAAGGATCAACACGAGGAACACTGATATTCTTGATGCGTAATAATGACCTTAACTTGGGTACATAGGGCAGAATTTAAAAATTTGCTGGTGATACAAAGCGTGGGGGATTTGTAAACTGGATGGCATTAGTCTTCAGAATAACATAGATGGGTTGGTGGATGGGGTGAACACATGGCAGACAAAATTCAATGCAGA
Source organism: Scyliorhinus canicula (assembly GCF_902713615.1). Taxonomy (NCBI): domain Eukaryota; kingdom Metazoa; phylum Chordata; class Chondrichthyes; order Carcharhiniformes; family Scyliorhinidae; genus Scyliorhinus; species Scyliorhinus canicula. The sequence continues at coordinate 176,878,672 of NC_052149.1, read as the reverse complement.
GAAGTCTGAAGTGACATGTTTCAGAAAGAAGATAGAGGAGGGGCGATATAAAATAAAAGATGCAATCAAATTGCAGGAGCAGAGAAGCCCTGGGGTACACATGCACAACTCAGTGAAGGTGGAAAGGCCAGCTGAGAAAGTAGTTAAAATGGCATATGGGATCCTGGGATTTACAAATAGAGTCAGCAAGTGAAAAAACATGTATGCTATGGCAGATCTTTACAAAATGCTGGTTAAGCCTGACCTGGAGCTATGTGTCCCAGTGCGGGCACTGTACTTTAGGAAAGTTGTGAAGACTTTAGAAGAGGGTAGAGAAAATATTTTGCAAGAATGGTTCCAGGGTGAGGAACTTCAGTCACTTGAATAGGTTGGAGAAGTAGGGAGTGTTAATAATATTAACTCGTGTTAACGAATATTAACTCGGGCCCTTCTTCTCTGCTCCTTGTTATTAAAGAATATATAATAGAATAAATAACTGTACTCTCTTCATCAGCTGTTTTGCTTTCCTTAGGAGATATAAATTTGCAGTGAGCATTCTTAGTCTTTTTAGCTGGCCTAGTTCTGCTCTCAGATTAACTTTTTCTTTACTCCTTTATCCTCCCAGCTTTTTTCTCTAACTGTCATCTTGTTCAGTTATTTTTTTTAGTTTCAGTTATTTAATGATGGTCCTTAATGTCAGTTATTCACCAACAATCAGCTTACTGCTTTCCGGTGATATCAGTCTTGAACCTTTTTCAAACTCAGTGCACTGCCTGAACATCTCCTGAGCCTTGAGAAGGCCCCGAGCCTCGAACTGTATTTGTCCTTCTCCCGGACACAAGCTATCCCAGGCAGGCTTCGGCTGCCCTCTGCTCCCAAGCCTAACATTGCATTTATCCTCCTCCCAGGTAAGGCTGTCCCTCGTCGGTCCGGTTGCTCTTGTGCTTTTTAAACTCCAGACTCCCCTCACACTCTTTGATGTTCAGGTCAGTTTTGTGTCTCTCCCTGCACCAACTTTATTGCTGGAATATCTTGCTCATGATGTGGTGACGAAACCTGGACAGAATCTGAAGGAGTCTGATCAGCTAGTCTGATAATTCTAATGATACGATCACGTGTCACAGGTGAACCTTTGAACATTGGCCTCACGGTAGCATGGTGGTTAGCATCAATGCTTCACAGCTCCAGGGTCCCAGGTTCGATTCCCGGCTGGGTCACTGTCTGTGTGGAGTCTGCACGTCCTCCCCGTGTGTGCGTGGGTTTCCTCCGGGTGCTCCGGTTTCCTCCCACAGTCCAAAGATGTGCGGGTTAGGTGGATTGGCCATGCTAAAATTGCCCGTAGTGTAAGGTTAATGGGGGGATTGTTGGGATACGGGTTACGTGGGTTTAAGTAGGATGATCATTGCTCGGCACAACATCGAGGGCCGAAGGGCCTGTTCTGTGCTGTACTGTTCTATATCTATTCTATTGTGTGGTGATTTTGTAATATCTGTGAAGCACCTTTTTTTTTCTAATTTAAAGGCACTATATAAATGCAAGTCACTGTAATATGTGCTGAACGATGAGGACAGTTAAATCTTTCTAATTTAAGCTTTTTTAATAATAAACATGAACAGCAGAGAAAAGGTTAACTTAGGTGAAGGTCACCCAAAAGATCTGGAATTGATGTGATAAATGTTAATTTTACCATTACCCCCAATTCACTTTTGACTTCTTGGAGATGATGCAGGTTAGGATAAACTGTCCTCAGTGACCAAAAAGGTTAGGAGATGTTATTGGGTTATGGGGATAGGATGGAAGTGAGGGCTTAAGTGGTTTGGTGTAGAATCAATGAGCCGAATGGTCTCCTTCTGCACTGTGTGTTTTATGTTCTATGTTCTATGATATACAACACAACTCTAAAGAGGACAAAAACAACAACAAAAAAAGAGAAAAGACTGTAAGCAGTTTTTGAATTGAAACATTATTAAAATAGATTAAGGATAGAATTTGCACTTACATAGCACCTTTCATGATCTTCCAGATCCTTGACCTCTACCACCTAGAAGGACAAGGGTGGCAGATGTATGGGACCACCACCACCTGCAATTACCCCTGCAAGTCACTCGCCATCCTGAGTTGGAAATATATTGCTGTTCCTTCACTGTTGCTGGGCCAAAATTCTGGAACTCCCTCCTTAACAGCACTGTGGACTGCAGCGGTTCATGAAGGCAGCTCACAACCACCTTCTTAAAGGCAATTGGGAACGGGCAATGAATGTTGGCCTAGCCCACTTCCCATGAATGAATAAGAAAAAAGTGTCCCAAAGTATTTACAACCAATGAACCGCTTTTGAAGTGTAGTCACTGATATAACGTTGAAACACAGTGGCCAATTTGTGAACAGCAAGCTCCCACAAATAACAGTGATAATGACCAGATAATCTGTTCTAGTGATGTTGATTGAGCAATAAATACTGTCCGGACCACTGAGGGAACCCCCGTGTTCCTCCTTAAAATAGTGCCATGGAATCTTTTATGTCCGCCTGAAAAGTCAGTCGAGACCTTGGTTTAACATTTCATCCAAAAGGTGGCACCAAGCCAAGGCTGACACAATGTGCAGCTGACAACTTAACAAAAAAATTAATTAAATTAAAAATGTTTTTAATTACAAAAATAGGATTTATAATATCTCCCAGGGGAAAAGGCAAATGAAATGTACTGAAAGAATGCAGGGGATTATTTCAGTTGATTAGTGTTTCTCCTTAGGTCTTAATTGAAGGTTGCGCAGGGGAAATTAGGCTTTCTAGAACCATACAAATGCACTGCGTATAGTGTATGTCAAAGCAAACAGATGTTCTTGATAGTGCCGTAAGTTGATAATGTGTGAACAGCTGAAACTGTTTAACTGCCTGATACGTTGTTGCATTGAAACTCCGCTAATTGTTCTGGACGTGAATGCTAAGTGCTATCATTAAACGCTACCCATATAAATGTTGGCGGAATACGGATATTAGTCTGTGATGCCAACACAACTGAAGCAGAAGCATTAATTTGGAAAGTCATTGGGTAGAAATAAAAACAGAGGCCATGGAAAGAAGAAACAAAAACCCAGTTGGACTGAGAAAAGAAAATAGAAAATGAAGATAAACTGTTGCTCAAAATTGTCACCTGAAAAATGTTAAATATATTGGGCTGCAATTTGCTGGAAAAACAAATGGTTTTGACGATGCGCATTGTTATTCGTGTGCAATCAGACCAGCAAATACAGGGCTTTGGGAGAAATCCGGTGAATTATAAATCTTCAGAATTTGCTGGTTAATTTATGCCACTTCACCACTTGCTTCGTACAAATGACATGTTGCTCTTCGTCTCCCAGTTTTTCTTTTAAGAATTTGCTGTATTTGCACATTAGTTGCCCATTAAACTCACTGCAGAAAATTAGGGTAGTTAATGAAGATTGTAAAGGCAATAAGATGTAACAATTTTAATACAATGCCAATTAACGCCTCTGGCTCAGAAAGGGAATAATTAAAACCATTGAATCTCATTCCCTCATGCAATAAATTGTTCTTGGAGATGATATGTTTGGTTCGAATGTGTCCATTCTAATTCACCCTCCTTCGTTCTAATCTTTAAACCTCATTGAGAGACAGAGACTGATGGTTCCTATGTGTAAGGGCAGCACGGTAACATAGTGACTAGCACAATTGCTTCACAGCTCCAGGGTCCCAGGTTCGATTCCTGACTTGGGTTGCTGTTTTTGCGGAGTCCGCGAGTTCTCCCCGTGTGTGCGTGGGTTTCCTCTGGATGCTCCGGTTCCCTCCCACAGTCCAAAGATGTGCACGTTAGGTGGATTGGCCATGCTAAATTGCCCTTAGTGTCCACAATTGCCCTTAGTGTTGGGTGGGGTTACTGGCTGCTGGGGATAGGGTGGAGGTGTGGGCTTGGGTAGGGTCCTCTTTCAAAGAGCCGGTGCAGACACGATGGGCTGAAATGCCTCCTTCTGCATTGTAAATTCTATGATGTTCACTGAGGTCCCAGATGTCTCATTGCCCTCAACGTGTGCTGTTAACAGCTCACACTTCCCAGCAAGTTACAACTCAAAAACATTTTGTGCTGCAGGCTGCGGGACAAAGTCTAACTTGATGGTTTATGCTGGTAAATGCTTGAGTGCAGCAAAATGCGCTGCATGAAGTAAATTTGATAATAAATGTATCTGAGAAGAATATCTTCCCAAACAGCCTGGCCTGTTCCCTATGCAGCCTGGCCTGTTTTTTTTTTCTATTATTCTATGAGGAGAATTTCCAGGGAAGAAATATTTGTGGAATTGTGAGCTGCTGACTTGGAAAGGTTCACCACTGAGCAGAATGGAAATGATAAAATAGTTTCACAGAAATCAGGGCCAGGATTCTGCAAGCCTCTGCACCGCAATCGCGTTCAGCGCAGGGGTGAAGAACAGGCATCAGTCCTGCGATCAGCCGATGCGGCGCCGGTCGGGGGCCGTTGAAAGAGGCCCCCCCCCCCAGCGATTCTCCGCCGACAACTGGTCAAGTTCCCGCCGGCGTGGTTCACTCATTGTTCCACTTGGCGGGAGCTCGGAGTGGCGGCTGTAACTCAGTCCACGGCTGCCCTGGTGGGGGCGGGGACATCCGTCACTGTGGGGGGCCTCCAGGACGGCCAGGCTCGCGATCGGGGGCCATCGATTTAAATGATTGGGAGAAGTTGTGGAGCAAACGATTGTAGCATACGGTCCAGCACTAAATTAATTGTTACATGCTTGCATTTGTCAGCATGGTGCCTAAATTCATTCCTCTATTAATCAAAGCTAAATTGGACCTTTTTAAAGGGAGAAGTGCATTCTAGTTTCAGTAGGTGGTGGACGTTGTTGGGGACTAGAGTTTGGCCTGAACATGGAATGATAGTGGAGGAAGTATGCTCCAGAGTTCCCAGACATTGCACTGAATCTTTGGTCCAGAAGGTGGAGAGGAAGAGAGATATCCTCTATCAAGAGGATATCTCTCTTGGTTCACTGTCTGTGCGGAGTCTGCACATTCTCCCCGTGGGTGCGTGGGTTTTTTCCGGGTGCTCTGGTTTCCTCCCACAGTCCAAAGGTGTGCAGGTTAGGTGGATTGACCATGCTAAATTGCCCTTAGTGTCCAAAATTGCCCTCACTGTTCGGTAGGGTTACTGGGTTATGGGGATAGGATGGAGGTGTGGGCTTGGTGGGGTGCTCTTTCCAAGAGTCGATGCAGACTCGATGGGCTGAATGGCCTCCTTCTGCACTGCAAATTCTATGATTCTATGAAGAGAGGGCTGTTCAGACAGACATTGTGAAAACAATGGGATCAGATAGCCATGGAGGTCAATGTCAACAATCTGGCAGAGGATCTTGATGCAGCGCCTCAGGAGCTCGATATCTGATAATTTCAGCCAAGCTCATATCAAAACTCCAAAACATAGGACTTGGTTCCTCCCTCTGCAACTGGATCCTCGACTTGTTGACCCATAGACCACAATCAGTATGAATAAACAACGACATCTCCTCATGATAGTCTTCAATACCGGGGTCTCGTAAGGCTGTGTATTTAGCCCCCTACTGTACTCTCGATACACACAGGACTGCGTAGCAGCATTTGGCTCCAACTCCATCTACAGCTTTCCTGATGACATAAACGTAGTGGATTGGATCTCGAATACAGATGAGTCAGATCAAAGAAGGGAGATAGAGTCTAGCGGCGTGGTGTAATGCCAACGATCTCCCTCAACCTCAGCAAAACTAAGGAGATGGTCTTTGACTTCAGGTCGCGAAGTGTCATACACACCCCTGTCTGCATCAATGCAGTTGAGGTGGAGATGATTGACAGCTTGAAATTCCTAGTTGTGCACATCACCAAAAATCTGTCCTGGTCCACCCACGTCAACGCTACGACAAAGAAAGCACAACAGCACCTATACTTCCTCAGGAAACTAAGGAAATTTGGCACGTCCTCTTTGACTCTTACCAATTTTTACAAATGCACCATAGATAGCATCCTATCTGACTACATTACTAGTATGGCAACTACTCATCTCAAGACCGTAAGAAATTACAGAGTCGTGAACAGCGCCCGTCCATCACATGAAACTGCCTCCCATCCATTGACTCTGTCTACACCTCCTGGTGCCTTGAAAAAGCGGGCAGCATAATCAAAGACCCCTCCCAGCCAAGTTATTCTCTCTGCCAACCTCTTCCGTTCAGCGGTCGATACAAAAGTCTGAGAACACGCGCTAACAGGTTCAAAATCAGCTTCTTCTCCGTTGTCACCAGACTCCTGAATGACTCTCTTATGGACTGAACTGATCTCTCCACACATCTTCTTTACTGAGTAATACTACACTCGATATGCTTCACTTGATGTCTGTGTCTATCTATTTACATTGTATTTATTGTATGTCTTATGTTTTTTCATGTATGGAATGATCTGCCTGGACTGTACGCAGAACAATACTTTTCACTGTACCTTGGTACATGTGACAATAAATCAAATTTAATCCATGGCTCCACACAAATGGCAAAGGTCCTTGAATGTACCTTCAAATGATGCATCATACGATATGAGGAAGAAGCCTGAAGTACTCTTGCATATTGCTAAGTTTAATAAGATGCTACACCAAGGTATTGGTAGTTTCGCTGCTGAACATGAAGCTGTGTTCTTCCTCAGGGTGTCAGCATTTATCCCCTCACCCCAGCCATTCCACCTGTGCTCTTGCTATTGCCTGTCAGCTAGCCAGCCCAGACCGCTGCAGCCTAAGCCATGATGGTACAACCCAAAGCCAGGCCTCCCAAGGCCAGAGATCTTGAGGTCATCCTAAAGGCCATCTGCAATCACCCCATTCAAAGTTAGCAAACTTCCACCAGCCTCGGGCATCCACTGGGAAAGAACTGTATCCGAGCACTAGGTAAAGGCAGCAAGAATGACAGGTACAAAGGGAATTCACAAGGGTGATTAGTTGACATTTGTATGAAATATTGGATGATTTGGTTTCTAAAGTTAGTTTGGAAAGTTTGTTTTATAGTGACTTTTATTTGAGCATTGGAACCAAGACGATACGATGATCAGTAACAGGGAAGGTAAGGTGTGGAACTGTTGGTGAATGAGGAATTGGGTTTGTGTACACAGGTACCACCGCTGGACATGCTGACCACAGACAGCTCAACCAGACTTGGGGATGTGTTTGCTTCTTCCTCCCTTCCTCCTTCAGCGCTTCTACAACCTCCTCTTTGTCAGCTGATCAGCATAAACTTGGTGGAAAGGGCTGTCAACGAGGCTCTGTATCATGCAGCAGACCACACTGAATCTTGGCTTTCACTGAGTACTACAGGGTTCCTGCAGAGCTGTCTAGTCAGCAAGGAGCATTGTTAAAGCACCCCTTGGTCTGCTCAATCACATTTCAAGCAGCAGCTTGGTTTCATTATGAAAAAATGAAATGAATTGATAATTGCTTATTGTCACAAGTAGGCTTCAAATGAAGTTACTGTCAAAAGCCCCTAGTCACCACATTCCGGCGCCTGTTCGGGGAGGCTGGTATGGGAATTGAACCGTGCTGCTGGTCTGCCTTGTCTGCTTTAAAAGCCAGCTATTTAGCCCTGTTCTAAACCAACATGTGTGGGTGGAGAACCAATGTTTTGAACCACATGGTCTATGGATAGCCCTTGTCCCGAGTGACACCCTCTGGCTTGACACGGCAAATCAGAAGCAGATGGTCCAGCAAACAGCCACAGAATGAAGGCAACATGACAGCTGTCAGGATACAGAACATTAATACACTAGCTATAGGAACTTAAGAAATAGGAACGGGACAGCACATGTTGTCACTCTCCTCTGCCTTTAAATAAGATCTTACCTGACATGGGTTGATCTTTCATCTCAACTCCACTTTTCCTGCCCATTCCCTTAAAGTCCAAAAATCAATCAATGTCAGCCTTGCACTGACTCATTAACTGACCATCCACAGGTCTTACCTGGTGGGCTGGACACTTTCTGCCGGCCTCCTTTGCCGAATGAGGTGACAGGAGGATTCCCTTAAGATGCCATTATATTGGCCCACACATGAATGGGCTGCCCAACCCCCTCCTGAGCTGAGATGATTTGCAGTGGGGAGTGAGATGGGGTGGGTAGATGTCTGGAACAGTGCAGCTGGCATGGCACCAAATGTGCAGCCCTCCACCTGCTATGCTGCCCCAGAGGACTGTAAAATTATTGCCCATGTCAGCTAAATCAAAATTAAAGTAAAACATTTGGCGAGCTTAATTGAACAATCTTAAATTCTCAAGGATTCATTAACACACACTTTCAGTAGACATGGATGATGTTGTCAGACACTGAGTTCCTTGTCAGCAATGTGTTTATTCGCACATGTGTGGATTGAACAGTTGAAATAGAGAACTTTCAGTCAACTGAAGTGGAATAAATTGCTAATTTATCTGTTTATCCAAAATATAAAACCTGAAGGAAATTTTTTTTTAAATAAATATTTTATTGAGGTATTTTTGGTATTGTAACAACAACAAAATAAACAATGTACATGAAACGATAAACATAGTGCAAAAGCCGTTTCCCTTCCTTACAGATCCCACTTTTATTAACCCCCGACTCTAAGCTAAAATAATCCCCTTCTGCTGACAATTAATTTTCCGCAAAGAAGTTGACAAACGGTTGCCACTTCCGGGCGAACCAGAACAGTGACCCACTCAAAGCGAACTTGATTTTCTCCAAACAGAGAAAGCTAGCCATGTCTGATAGCCAGGTCTCCAACTTTGGGGGCTTTGAGTCCCTCCGAGCCAATAGTATCCGTCTCCGGGCTACCAGGGAAGCAAAGGCCAGAACGTCTGCCTCTTTCTCCTCCTGGATTCCCGGGTCTTCCGACACCCCGAAAATCGCCCCTCTGGACTCAGTGCCACCCTTGTTTTTAACACCGTGGACATGACATCTGCGAACCCCTGCCAAAATCCCCGAAGCCTCGGACAGGTCCATAACATGTGAACATGGTTCGCTGGTCCTCCCGCATATTTTACACACCTGTCTTCCACCCCAAAGAATCTGCTCATCTGGGCCACTGTCATGTGAGTCCGATGAACGACCTTGAATTGTATCAGGCTGAGCCTGGCACATGTTGCGGACGCGTTGACTCTACTCAACAAATCCGCCCATATACCATCCTCTATCTCTCCTCCCAGCTCTTCCTCCCACTTGCACTTCAGCTCCTTGGTCTGCGTCTCCTCTGACCCCATAAGTTCCTTGTAAATGTCAGAGTCACTCCCTTCTCCTACGCACCCTTTGGAAACTACCCTGTCCTGAATCCCCCTTAGCGGTAGGAGCGGGAAGGTTGACACCTGTTTATGTAGGAAGTCTCGCACCTGCAGATACCTGAATTTGTTTCCCCTCGCCAACCCAAACTTCTCCTCCAGCACCCTCATACTCGGAAAGTTCCCCTCTGTAAACATATCCCCAATCCTCTCAATCCCTGCTCTCCGTCATATCCAGAAACACCATCCATACTTCCCAGGGAAAACCGGTGATTATTACAGATTGGGGACCAGACCGATGCTCCCTCTGCTCCCACCTGTCCCCTCCATTGCCCCCAGACTCTCAGGACCGCCGCCACCACGGGTCTGGTGGAGTACCGTATCAGCGGGAACGGCAGAGATGCAGTTACCAACGCCCCCAGCCTGATGCCCTTGCATGAAGCCGCCTCCATACGCTCCCATGCCGGCCCCTTCCCCACCACCCACTTACTGATCATGGCCATATTCCCTACCCAGTAATAGTTATTAAAATTTGGCAGCGCCAGCCCGCCCTCTCCCCAACTCCGCTCAAGCATTAACTTCCTTACTCGCGGAGTCTTGCCCGCCCAAACAAAGCCAGAGATCACTTTGCTGACCCGTTTAAAAAAGGACCGCGGAATAAAAATGGGGAGACACTGAAATACAAACAGGAATCTCAGGAGGACCGTCATCTTCACTGTCTGCACCCTCCCAGCCAGTGACAACGGAAGCGCGTCCCATCTCCGAAAATCATCCTTCATTTGGTCTACTAATCAGGCCAGATTTAATTTATGCAGCCGGTCCCATTCCCATGCCACTTGAATGCCTAGGTACCTAAAGCTTCCCCCTACTAACCTAAATGGCAGCTCCCCCAATCACCTGTCCTGTCCCCTCGCCTGGACTACAAACATCTCACTTTTCCCCATATTTAACTTATACCCTGAAAACTGGCCCAATTCCCCTAGAATCCTCATGATTTCTTCCATCCCCTCTATTTGGCCCGATACATACAGAAGCAGGACGGCTGCATAGAGCAAGACTCTGTGCTCCACCCCACCCCCCAGACCAGCTCCTTCCAGCCCCTTGAGGCTCTCAGAGCAATTGCCAATGGCTCTATAGCTAGCACAAACAACAGTGGGGAGAGGGTGCATCCCTGTCTCGTCCCTTCGGTGCAGTCTAAAATAGTCCAATGTTGTTGTATTCGTCCGTATGCTTGCCACAGGAGCCTGATACAGCAACCTGACCCAGTCAATAAAGCCCCGCCCAAATCCGAACCGTTCCAGTACCTCCCACAGATAATCCTATTCTACCCGATCAAAAGCCTTTTCTGCATCCATTGTGATCACTACCTCACCTCATGATCACAAGCTTGTTTAACAAGCTTCTTACATTGGCCACCAACTGCCTACCCTCAACAAACTCCGTCTGATTTTCCCCAATAATGTCCGGAACACAATCCTCAATCCTGGAGGACAAAATTTTGGCCAGCAATTTGGCATCCACATTGAACAGGGATATCAGCCTGCAGGACCCACACAGCTCCGGGTTCTTGTCCCGCTTCAGAATCAGCAAAATCGTGGCCTGTGACATCGTTGGGGGCAGCACCCCTCTTTCCCTTGCATCAATGAACATCCTCATCAATATCCCAGTGAACCTTTTATAAAACTCCACTGGTAACCGACCGGCCCCGGGGGCTTTACCGGCCCCGGGGGCTTTACCCACCTGCATGGCCTTCAGAACCTCCACTATCTCTTCTAACCCGATCGGGGCCCTCAAACCTTCCACCAGCTCCCCGTCCACCTTTGGGAAATTCAGCCCCTACAAGAAGTGCCTCATCCCCACTGGCCCCGTAGGGGGTTCCGACCTGTACAGCCTACTGTAGAAATCCCTAAACACCTTATTAACCCCTGCTGAATCTCCAACCAGGTTTCCATTTCCGTCATTTACTTTCCCTATCTCCCTGGCTGCCTCCCTCTTTCTAAGCTGCTGTGCAAGCATTCTGCTGGCCTTCTCTCCATGCTCATAGATCGCCTCCCTTGCCTTTCTCAGCTGCTCCACCGCCCTCCCTATGGTTAACAAGCCGAACTCCGCCTGTAGCCTCCGCTGTTCCCTTAAAAGCCCTTCCTCTGGGGTCTCCACATACCTCCTATCGATCTATAATATCTCCTTTACCAGTCGGTCCGTCTCTGCCCTGTCCACCTTCTCTCTATGGGCCTGTATCGAGATCAACTCCCCTCTGACCACCGCCTTCAGTGCTTCCCAGACCACCGCTGCTGAAATTTCCCCTGTGTCATTGACCTGCAGGTAGTTCTGAATACATTTCCTCAGCCGCTCGCACACCCCTTCGTCAGCCAAACGTCCCACATCTAACCTCCAGTGCGGAGCAGTCTTTACTAACCTGCAAGTCAATCCAGTGTGGGGCGTGGTCTGAGATTGTGATCGCCGAGTACCCCGTGTCCACCACCACTGCCAATAAGGCCCTGCTCAAAATAAAGAAATCAATCCGGGAATACACTTTATGCACGTGTGAGTAGAAGGAGAACTCCTTCACCCTCGGCTGCCCAAATAACTAATACCACCTGCACCCCCTCCAGTGTCCCACTGACCATAATGTAACGACCTAGACTATTCTATCCATCTCAAACACCATCCGCTTATTGATCAGGATCGCGACCCCTCTAATCTTTGAGTCTAGTCCCGAGTGAAATACCTGACTGACCCAGCCTTTCCTCAATCTAATCTGATCAATTACTCTAAGGTGCGTCTCCTGCAAAATGACCACGTCCGCCTTCAGTCCTCTAAGATGCACGAACACATGTGCCCTCTTGACCGGCCCATTTAACCCTCGAACATTCCAGGTGATCAGCCTAGTTGGGGAATCATTGCCCCCCCCCCCCCCAACGATCAGCAATCCCCTTTTTTGGGCCCGCCTCCAGCCCATGCTCCGCGTCTCCACCGGTCCACCTGCAGCCAGCCTCCGCCCTCAACCTCCTCTCTGTCCCTTAGCCCAAGCCCCTCTCTCATCAGCAGAACATTTACCCCCCTTCCCCCCCAGTAATAACACACTGTACCCCAACCCCTTTAATAAACCGAATATATGCACACCCCCACTGCGCTTCAGTGAACTTGCCTGCCCAGCTAGCTTGGTGGCCCCCATCCCTGGCGCCAGATGGTCTCCCACCTATTGTTCCCACCCCACCCTCGCGAGTGCTCTGTGAGCCCTGTCCACCTCCAAGGGTCGGGAGAATGCCCCATCCCCCAGCAGCTTTTCAAACATGTCCGCAATGTATGCCCCAGCATCCGCTCCTTCGGACCTCTCCGGGAGCCCAACGATTCTCAAGTTCCGCCGGTGGGACCTATTCTCTCGGTCCTCCACCTTCTCCAGGAGCTTCTCCTTCTGGTCTCTCAGAATCCCCACCTCCAACTCCACCGCAGTTTGATGTTCCTCCTGCTCAGCCAGCACCTTCTCTACCTTCTGGATCGCTCGATCTTGGGCGTCCAATCTAAGCTCCAGCCGCTCAATCGACTCTTTTATGGGGTCCAAGCAGTCCCATTTCTGCTTAGCAAAGCCTTCCTGAATAACTTGCATCAGCTGCTCCGTTGACCGCTGGGTCGACAAACCAGAGGTCCGGCCCTCCGCCATACTGTCTCCTGCTGCAGCTTCAGCCCAAGCCTTTTCTCTCTTTCTGTTTCTGCCTTTAAGAGCACTTCTAGTCCTTCTCTCCATGCACCGATTTGGGAATTCAGTACACAATTGCCCCTGTCACCAGTTTTACAATTCAAGTCCGGTAGAAAATCAGGGGAAAAGGTCCAAAAGTCCGGCCAGAGCGGGAGCCACCAAATGTGCAACTTATTCCTTCATAGCCGCCACCAGAAGTCAACCTGAAGGAAAATTTGACTGCATTTGCATGATTGATATGTGGCTCTGTCTACTTTGAGGACGATAATGAGAGTTACTCAATGTCAAAAAGAATATTCCACAATTTCTAACTCTCATGCTAACACTTAAATGTTAACAAATGAAGTGGCAAGAATGTAAATTGCAAAAAAACTGGGATAACAGCAGAAGTTCTGTCCTTTCGAGGAGTTTGAAAGGGTTTTCCTTGTATCCAATGACACGGGACATCCTCTTCCTATAAGTGTTCATTCTCGCTTTTGTTATCGGCTGACTTCTCCTGTACACTCTGTAAAGGAAGTTAGTAGTTCCATTGAACAGAACGACATCTTTATGACTTAACGTTCAGTATGTAGAGCATAGTGAGTACGGGGGCAATTTTTCAGCAATGTTGTGCCCGTTGGAATTGTGGCTATATCGGAGAAATATCTGAAATTCAATTTGCGCCGGGTGCATTGTTCTCAGCAGACATAATCAGGTTCATCCTATGAATTTAAATAGATTTTAACATGCAAAGTCAGCTTGTCGCCCAATCTTCTGGGAACGTGCAATGTTCCCACTCACCAATGTGGCGTGGCAGTTGGTGAGAATCACTACTGGTCGCAGATGCGTTAACCACACTAGAGTGGGGCTGGGGGAGCTCGGAGAACATAGTCACCCCCACATGAACGGGATAATGGCATGGCAGTGTCCTGGCACTGCCCCAGGCATCCTGGCAGTGTCAGGTTGGCTTTGCTGGGGTGCCATGCCGCAGTGAGGTTGGCATTGCAAAGGGACGGGGCCTTTGACGACCCCATAGCGGAGAGTCACTCCTTGAGGAGTGCTGATGGTGGGGGACCTTTACCGGAGAGGTGGGGGGGGGGGGGGTGGCCTAATGCCGGCAAGGATGGTGGGGAGCGGATGGTGGCTGGGTTGGGTAATCGTGAAGCCTGCATGGTCTGAGAGGGGGCAGGGGTGACCCGAACATCTAATGGTGGGGGGTTTCCCCACTGTATCTTGCATTCCTGCAGACAAGACGATTTGTCCCAAGTTAGCTGAAGCCTGACATCACCAAATAAGAATGTTTTGCACTTTAAACTGCTGTGAGACTTAAATCCTGCAGTAAAACACAATTTTCCACCCACCAACTGCCGAACTCTGACTCACAGACAGTTTCATCTATGGAGCTCATGCAAAGCAATAAGATGTGATTGGCGCTAGAAAAATGTGTGGGAAGAGTACATTGCAGGTAAGGTGGGCACATCTCCCACACTGCCCACTTTCAGTGAGACCTACACCAACACAAAACCTAATCTTATGCATTGCGCTTTTCGCACCACAGTCATCACTGCAAAGCTTCCTCCAACACCATGGGTTGGATTCTCCAGGGCAGAGAATGGTCCTTTACCCGTAAATCAGGACCGGCGCCGCTGAAGCTTGCACGCGAGCCATGCGGTGCAGGCAGGGGGCCATTGACAGATGCCCCCTCCGCACATAACCACGTATCAGCCGTCGGGAATCTCTGGTTGCGGACGCCGCCCTGGTGGGGGTGCGGGGGCGATCACCGGGGGGCCCCTCATGGACAGCCAGTGGAGCGATCGAGCGGCATGGACCTGCGGGTGCACGCAATCTCGTGGGGGCCTGCATTTTTGATGACGGTCGGCGGTGTGAATCTGCCATGTTGCACGGTACGGCCACTGTGCACACGCGTGGACTGCCGACCAGAAGTGCAGGGCCCCATATCCACAGCCAGAGCTGCAAGAAGTACTCCGGGGCCCTGCCAGCCCCCTACAGGTAGGAGAATCACTTAGGACTTTCTTAAGGAAAGTCCAGAGTGAAACGCCAGCGTAAAGGGACATAGCCCCATTTTGGAGAATCCAGCCCCATATTTATAGTTAAAGGTACAGACCTAGGGCAAAATTCTCCGACCCCCAGCAGGGTCGGAGAATCGCCTGGGGGCGCCTAAAATCCCGCCCCCGCCGTGGCAGAGATTCTCCGCCACCCGGGAAGTGGCGGCGGCGGAATCTCGCCACTCCAATCGGAGAGACCCCTGCGGTGATTCTCCGGCCCGGATGGGCCGAAGTCCCACCGCTGGGAGGCCTCTCCCACCGCCGAGATTTAAACCACCTCTGGAACGGCGGGCTCAGCAGCGCGACCAGGCCCCCGGGGTCCTAAGGGGGGCGGGGGGGTGATAGAACCCCGGGGGGTGCCCCCACGGTGGCCTGGCCTGCGATCGGGGCCCCCGGCTCAGACTCTGGGCCAGTGCCCTGGCTGCACTATTTTCTTCCGCGGCCGCCACGGCCTTCGCTGACCGCTGACGTCACTGCCGGCGCATGCGCGGACCGTCGAAAGCCTTTCAGCCAGCCCTGCTGCCAGGGGCGCCGGTTTTTTGCGCCGGTCTTCTGGTGGCAACCGCTCCGGCGCGGGGCTGGCCCCCAAAGGCGGGGAGAATTCCCCACCTTTGCGGAGGCCCGATCCCTGAGTGGTTGGCGCCACTCCCCTACTCCGGGACCCTCCGTCACGCCGGGTAAGGGAGAATGCCGCCCCTATTCAGCCAAATAGAACAAAATCTACCTGGTAGTTTGTGTACAACTGGGTGTCACTTATTAATTCCGGGTGCTGCTTTTTGAAGTTAATGCTAATTTCCTTCAATGTAACGCTTGAGCTTTTATTAAAACATAAATAATCATAATTTGTTACAACTCTTGCGTAGCCCAAGGACTTCAAAATGAAAGCTAAAGTGCATTATATTACTAACTGGACAAAGGAAGATTGCTTTTGATCTTAAGGGTGAAGGTCACGGCCACGATATTTTGTGATATTCTCATGTCTTTAGCCCCCTAGATCATTTGGCTCTTAATCTCCATTCTCAAGATGATGCGAGTTAATAGTGCATTTTTGATTGGCTTTCTATCTTTATGAAATGATGGGTCATGGTAGATGCAAATTGATAGTTTCCAGTGATTCAAGAACCTAGAGCAAGAAAATATAGATGTAATATCAAATAACATGGAAGCTCAAATGTTTGTCATCCAGAATCTGATCTCCAATTTGTGGCCCACCTTGAAGAGACTGGTAGCACATGGTTAGGGATTTCGAGGCATCACTTATCTCCTGCAGTACACAGTCTCCCCACAATACAATGGCAGTGGCACAGCTAGAATGTTACATGTTGCCCTCTTTTTGATAGAGCAGCACATCTGCCCTCTCCCCAACCCACTCAACCAACATTCGTCATGGCGCTAGAGAGCCAACTGGGTCAAGCTTTACCAGCCTGTTTCTGTCTGCAACCAGGCTGAAATTCCAGAGGTCACCAGTTAACAGTATCACAAAGAAACCAACACAAGTAACCGTCATTAACATTCACAAAGTCATTGGAGGGCACCCTGTGGGAGCAGTTGAGTTTGTTCGCTTTCCTCTTAATACAGCACTGTGCGTCATCACTTGGATGAGAAATGAATTCAAGATATTCACTGTGCTTGAGATTAAATTAATCACCTTTATCACATTTGGCACTTTTTATAGCAACTTCTGAATCTGCATTATTAATAAATACATTCTCTAAAACCTGGCTGGATGGTTACACTATTCTTCAATGCAGTCAATGGTCATCGTTCTGAGAGTTGTACCTTGTGCCTCATTTCCTGACTTTAGATCAGTTTGTCTACTTCAGAATTTATTTGACTCTTAGATTGTTTATTGATCATTATTGAAAAAAGGTGGAAGAAGGGACAACAATAATGTTAATGTGACAAGAAACTACCCTTCACACAACTAATTTTATTAGGAACATTTGAATTAAATTAGCAAGCTTTTTTAACATTGTTCCTGACTACTATTTTCGGACAAAAAGTTTGGAATATTTCTCTGAGTTATTAGATTTTCTGTGATTCAATAGTTAAACGCCAAATTAATACTTTTTGTTATTTGTATTATAAGGCTGGAGAAGGTAAAGTCACCTCTCCATATGTGCATGTAATTCTGAGGACAGGCAGAGCTGACTGTTCGGAGCGACAAGATAGTCGCAGAATCTATCTCTCCTGTGTGCACACAGTTTTTCTGAATTAAACAAAGTTTTACCAACACCATGCGGTCGAGAACAGACTTTGAGGTTTTTCTTCCCTCCAACACCCCCAGTCCCTGATAAAATCCCCTCATGCCTGCGGGTCGGCCCTCGCCCGACTGTGGGGGTGCTGGAGTGACTCCGCAGCCGCCATGCCGAGTTCCCGACGGATGAGGCCACACACGACTGACACCATAGCGAAATCGTCCGGTCATGGGTGGAGCATCAGGGGCCTCAGGCAATGTCCGATTTGGTCAGGAACTGTGATTCTCCAGCCGATCGCCGAACGTGACTTTACCGTCGGCGACCAGTGAATCCATCCCGACATCTCCTTACCTGGCCCTTTTAAATGGTATTTTGTAATTTGCCTGAATGACTACAAGAATTATTGTTTCTTTAAAAGTTTTCAATTTTCTTCCTGCTTCGATAAATATCCCAGTATTATATTTTCACTCTTGCTATAACATTTCAGAATTCCCTCGTATATTTTATTGAAGAGTTACCTGAACCACTTCATTTTTTCTGGTTAAAACTTAATATCAGCATTAAATCTTTAAATCTCATATTATCCATAAAATCCATCCATTTAAAGACAAGTGCCTATTCCATATATCAGGGGATTCTTTTATGTGTTTTATTAAAGGAATTTAATGTTGAGATATCAGATAGTATGATAGTTGAATGTCACCATGACAAAGGTAGAGGTCTCATAAACTTGGCCTTGCTGGTGTCTGAGGGCACAGCAAAAAAATCATACATAAGTACCATGGACAAGGTAGATGGTTGTGTAAGCCTAGTTCATATACTTTTCCAATCCACTCAGGCAAGTGATGGCTGCCTTCTGATTGAAGTTACAATGAAAGAACACAATCGCGCAATACCACAGTCTGAGACAAAGCTCCCACACTTGTATTGCTGTGTGTATTTTTGGGGGGATTTAAACTGAATCTCGAGATGAGCTGCAGCAGCTTTGGTATAAACATGATACACTTGATAAGAGTCTTGTGGTGTTACTTCTTTATCGATGTTGCCAAGAACAGGAAACCTGCTTTCCACTTTTTAATGTAGTGTACAAATTCTGGCAAGATGAAGACCAGTTTAGTACAGATATGAGAGAGAAACAATTAAATTCACAGGTGCCATTATACAGTAAAACCAATAACAATTAAAAACATCTCATAAAATCAGTAACTAACAAAAGATCAGTTAATTATAGGACTGAATGCAACCATTTTAATTGGGGAACAGCTTTATAATTCTTTGATCTTTAAATTGTATAGAACTCTTAATATTGGCAATTTATCTCCAGAGACTTTAACTATTTTCAAACAATTTGAAGAATAATTATGTGGTGAGCTTGTTGCTTGAATAATTGCGTGATGTTATTGGCTTTGAAATAACGTGCTGGATTCTCTGGTCCCCCAACCCTGGGCGGGATTCTCCGTCCCCCGACGCCGATTTTGTTATTGGCGATCTGATGAAGAATCCCTTTTTAAGATGGAATTGGGAGGGGCGCCTGCTATCAGACGCTCTGCCCCCTCCAAAATGCGTCATCGAGGAGTGAGTCACATGCCGTTGGGACGGGCTCGGGACCCTCCCCCAATGCTCTGCCCTGATGGGCCGAGTTCCCGACCGCGCGATTGACTCATGGGCCGGGATTCTCCCTTCTGGGGACTAAGTCCCCACGCCGGCGGGAGAACCGCCGCCAACCACTCCGGCATCAACAGCCCCCAAAGTGCGGAATTCTACGCAGTTTCGGGGCTAGGTGGACGCCGGAGGGGTTGGCGCCGCTTCAGCCAGCGCCGAAGGGACGGCGCAATCTCGCGAATGCACAGAACCGCTGCCGTGATTGTGCGCATGCGCAGACCGGCCGGCGTATTTTGGCACATGCGCGCGGGGTTCTCTTGTCTGCGCCGGACATGGCGGCACCCTACTGGGGCCGGCGTGGAAGGAAGAAGTGCCCCCATGGAACAAGCCCACCCGCAGATCGGTGGGCCCCAATCACAGGCCAGGCCACTGTGGGGGGCCCCCCCGGGGGTCGGATTCCCCCGCGCCCCCTCCCAGGATCGCCCCCGCCGACTTACCTGCCAGGTCCCACCGGTGCGTGAGTTGAATGATTCACACCGGCGGGATTGGCCAAAAATGGACGGACGCTCGACCTATCGGAGCCCGGAGAATCGCTGGGGGGGTGGGGGGGGGGGGCGCTACCAATGGCGCCCGACCGGCGTGGCGAGAATCCCGCCACTGCCCGAAAAATGGCGCTGGAGATTACGGCAGCCAGCGTCGGGGCGGGATTCTCGCCGCCTCTCGGGGAATCGGCAGCCTGGCCGGGGGGGGGGGGGGGTCGGAGTATCCCGCCCCTGGTTTCAGCAGTCGGAAATCTGGTGTGCCGGCTACATACTGTGTCCCGAGCCGAGGGGTAGCCATGCTGCTGGCCGAGAAGAGGGGGCTCCCGTGAAGCTAGGGGGAATGCAGGGGGGTGGCGAGAGAGTGTACAGGGTGTCACTATCTGGCAGGTCGGGTTCACGCACGGCCGACTCCATGTTGTATGGCGCAATCGACTAAAGCGTCGCCGTGCACATGCGCGGTAACAGACCTGGCATTTCTCCAGGTGTTTATATTGGGAAGGCTGTGCATTTCACGTGGCACGCCTGCTAGCCCCTCACCGGTCAGAGGACCGGTGCTGGGGACGCCCCGATTCTTCTGGTCTTAGCCCTGTAATCAGAGAATCCAGCCCCCTATATTTCATGGCGGTGTGCCGTTCCCTGGTGGCAGGATTCGCTACACTCTCGGCTTGTCAGTGGGATTTCCCATTGAAGCCATCCCACGCTGATGGGAAACCGTGGACAGGGATGCTCTGCTGACTGGAACAGTTCATTGCAACAAGCGGAGAATTCCAACCCAGATCTTTCTACTTCATGTCCATGGGGTGGAATTGTCGGATAATGGGGCTATGTCCCCATGACCACGAGAAAACAGACGTGAATCACTCTGGAATTTTTTCTCGAAAGTCCAGAATGATTCTCCATTTTGAAATGGACTTGCAGGGCCCCGGAGTAGTCCACGCAGCTCCGGCTGCCAATATGGGGCCTTGCACTTCTGGCATGCGCGCTACGGCCCGCGTATTTCCGCACATGAGCGGAGGTTCCCTTCTCCGTGCCGGCCCCCAGGCAAGATGGTGGAGCCCTACAGGGGCCCCGCGCGGAGTAAAATAGGCCCCCACGGAACCAGCCCGCCCATCGATCGGTAGGCCCCAATCGCGGACCAGGCATGGGGGCCTCCCCCCGGGGTCGGATCCCCCCCTCTCCAGGACAGCCCCTGCAGACTCACCTTCCACGTCACGCCATATGGGACCAGAGTAACCCACACCGGCGGGACTCGGCCAAACTCGTTGGCCACTCGGCCCATCGGGGCCCGGAGAATCGCCGGAGGGGCCACTGTCAACGGTCCCCGACTGGCGCGGCGGGAATCCCGCAGGCGCCCATGAATCGGCGCCAGAGAATGGGGAAGCCAGCATCGGGGCGGCGGGGCGTGACTCTCGTGTCCTCCCGGGGATTCTCCGACCCGGCACCGACGCACAGTGGCAGCAGTGTGTACAAGATACACTCCAGCAACTCGGTATTATCAGCAGACTCCATGATTCACCGCCTCCGACGGGCCAAGTTCCCAACAGCATGGTTCACTTGTGCTTTTAAATTCATGAAACCAGCATTATGGCTGAAGAGGGAGTGAGAGAGGAGGTAGGAGACAGAGATGTCCTGACACTGGCCGGGCTGGCTGGGGGGGAGGGGGCGGGGGCTGTGGATGGGGGAGGGGTGTGCCTGAGGAATGGGTCACGTGGCTGGGGTGACCCCCTACAGGACTAGACCGGTGTCCAGGCAGGGACCGTCATTGCCGCAGCCTGCAAGGCAAGCAGCTTGCTGCGCACCCACTGTCCACCCACCTGGGTCCCTGTTTCTGCAGAGCGACACTGGCCGAATGGATGCCCCCAGCCATCACACCCCACCCTCCACCTCAACCCCTGCCACTCAACCAGCCACCACCCGCTGGCAGGGCACCACATGACCCACTCAACGACAATGCCCTAGTAGCACCTGCGGGGGCTGCGGAGCATACCGCTGGCAAGGGCAGCGCCAGTTGATGGTACCTCTGTCATCAGGCATCAGGGATGGGCACTAGGGCCAGAGAATTTCATGGTGCTAGGCACCAACGGGGCCACGGGTGCGGAGATCCGGGGGGGCATGGCGCGGCAGATCCTGTAGTGACAACTGGGCCCACCATGCAGCCTATTGGACCTGGTTGGGCACAGGGGTAGACACCATGCTAACATGTAGGCCTCTCAGCCCCTGCAGACAATAGATATTGGAACTCAACCAGCAATGGTGGCCTTCCTCCTAATTGCCGCAGCCCTGGGGGATGCCAAGTGGCTGTACGAGCTGGAGCTGCTCGAGGAGGAGGAGGAAGCTCTGGAACAGGAGGCAGCTGCCCAGGATGGAGAGCCGGCTGCTCAACAGGCCAAGGAGGAGGAGGTGCAAAGGAGGTGCCACATGAGGCCAAGTGTGTGCCGGCAGCGCCCATCGTTCGAGGACCTGACGGGCTGGGCATGTCGTCAAAGACTCTTGCTGAGCAGAGAGACAATGCGATACATCTGCCAGATCATGGCACATCTGGCACCGCGGGGAAATGGGAGGGGCACCCACTTCTGGTGGAGGTCAAGCTGAATATTACCCTGAATAGTTACGCCACGGGGTCCTTCCAGGCGCCGAGTGAGGACCTGTCCGGGATCTCACAAAACATGGTGCACAGGTGCATCCGTACCATCATGGAGGCCCAATATGCCCAGTTAGCGCAATACATCCATTTCAATGCAGACCGAGAACACCAGGATGCCTGGGCAGTGGGTTTCGCCGCCATTGCTGACATGCCCCGGGTCCAGGTGTTGATCGATGGGATGCACGTGCCCCTAGGAGCAGCTGCTGATGACAGGCTGCCCCACTAAAACTGAAAGGGGTTCCACATGCAGCTGATATGTGACCATCAGCTGCCCATTTTGTATGTCTGCGCCTGATACCCGGGCAGTGTGCATGACACCTTCATCTTGCCACACTCAAAGATTCCTATCATGTTCGAGATGCACCTCCCCACCGCCTGTTGGCTCCTGGGTGGCAGGGGTTATCCATTGAGGTTATGGCTGTTGGCACATATGCGAAGGCCACAGACCGATGCGAAGACCCGCTACAATGATGGTCAGGCACTGACCAATGGTGTGATCGAGCGATGCATCGGCATCCTGAAGATGCAGTTCAGGTGCCTGGACCACTCTGGGGGGGATCCTCTAGTATGGTGCTAAGAGGGTCGCCCACATCGTGGTGGTCTGCTGTGTCCTCCACAACAGATGGGCAATGTGCTGGAGGAGGAGGGCCCAGACAGGCAGGGGAGGCCGTACGACGTTTGCGCCAGGATCAAAAGGCATAGGACACTCTGATCGCCTTCAGACTATGGAGGGGGGAGGTTGATGGACTGGCCAAGGACATGGACACCGTCACATCCAAGTGGATCCGCAGATGGTGCATTAGGAGTGATGGTGGCCTGCTGTAATTCCTGCCCTGCGACCTGGGTCCACATTGGCAGGCTTCTTCTGGGGTGACCGGCTGATGCTCGGGTGTCCCAAATGGGGTGGTGCCACCCTGCCCATTGCCCAACAGATACGCCAGGGACAGGAGGAGGAGAGGCGGAGCTTCCCCCACCACCAGACTCTGTCAGTCCTGGAGACCTGCTCTGGTCTTGACCAAGGCCTGCATTCTTGCGGCCATGGAGCACACGGAGTGGACCTTCGTCGTGTAGTACTGCGCAGCATCGCCCATTGACTGTGCCATAACCTTCTGGGTTTGTGTCGCATCAGTGACTGTGCCATCTCCCTCTGGGACTAGGTTACCTCCCTCTATGTCAGCGCCACATCAACCAGCGCATGGGCAATGCCACCAATGTTCTCAGCCATGGCCTCCAGCACTTGGGGTTCTGAGTGGATGCCACAGATCTGCAATCACTCGAAGAAAAATTCAAAGCCATACGAGAAGCCAGCGCACCCACGAATGTAGCCGAGCTGAAATCTTTCCTGGGAATAGTAATTTATTATGGCACGTTCATTCCAAACCTGGCCGCAACATTGGCACCACTACACCAGTTGCTAAGAAAACACCAATGTTGGCAATGGAAGAAACAGCAAGAGAAGTTTTCTGCTTGGTAAAACGAGCTCTGCAATCATTCAGTTCATTTTGACCCAGGGAAGCCAATTGTGCTCACATGTGAGGCAGTTCTATCCCGAAAGATGGAGAATGGATAAGAATAGCCGATTGCCTTTGCCTCAAGGACTCTCTCAGAAGCTGAGTGAAATCACGCCCAAATCGAAAAGGAGGGACTAGGCGTCATCTATGGTGTCAAAATGTTCCACCATTCCATTTTCAGATGGCGATTCATAATAGTAACTCATCATAAGTTGTTATTGGGTCTTTTGAGAGTGAACAATTCAATGCCTCCAATGCCTCTGCCAGGGTGCACCATTGGACCTTGCTGGTAGCAGCCTACAACTACACTTTCCAACACAAGCCTGGCATCCAAATCTCCAATGTGAATGCATTGAGTCGATACCCCTTACGAAAGAACTTAGCGTCGCCGCCAGTACCCCAAGAAATCATCTTGGAGTTGAACTTGGACACCTTGCTGGTGCCATCTGGACATATACAAAATTGGACAAAGCGAGATCCACTATTATTCAATAGGTTAGCACACGAGAAGTCTGAACAGTTCAGGCCTCATTTAACCGCAGGAATGAGCTATCCTGCAAAGATGGAACAATATTTTGGGGCTCTCGAGCTGTTGGTCCACCCCCAGCGAGGGAATCCCTCTTACAATAATCATACAGCACCCATTTGGGCCAAACAGAAATGAAGAGGCTGCTTCGCAGTTATATCTGGTGGCTGGGAATCGATAAAGCTATTGAGGAATTGGTACAACAATGCATCACCTACCAGACTTAATAATCGTTACCTCCTTCAGCCAATCAGCACCCCTGGGAGTGATCAAGTTGCCTATGGACCGAAGTACACATCAACTATGAAAGGCCCTTTCTTGGGTCGTATGGTTCTTGTCTTGCTGGACGCTCATTCCAAATGACTGTCCATGCAAGAGTTGGGAACTATGAGTTAGGCAGCTACATTGGACACCTTCCTTTGGATATTCGCCATACACGCTCTACCGGAAACCATTGTGTCCGGTAACGGCATCTCTTTTACCGGGGATGATTTCCAACACTTGGTCAGACAATCAGAATTCAGCATACCATGGGGCGGCAAGGTAGTGCGGTGGTTAGCACTACTGCCTCATGGCGTCAAAGATCAGGGTTCGATCCTGGCCCAGGTCACTATCCATGTGGAGTTTGCACATTCTCCCCTACGAGTCTGTGTGGTCTGATCCCCACAACCCAAAGATGTGCAGGTAGGTGGATTGGCCATGCTAAATTAACCCTTAATTGGAAAACAAATAAATTGGCTACTTTAAATTTATTTAAAAATAGTTTAAAAAAAAGAAGTTGATGAACCTGAATGGCCCTCGATCACCGTGCATTAAACGGGTTGGCAGAATAGGTTTTAATAATTGCTATGAGGAAGAAATCATACTGGCCATTGCTCCAACAGCTGGCCAATGTCCTGTTGCACTACAACATGACCACATATGTCACTGGGGGTCACACAGACTGAATTGCATATGGATCATCGCCTCAGAACTCGTTTGGATGTTTCCAAATTTGATAGGGAGGGTGGAGGCACACCAGGCCTCCCAGAAAAATCAACATACTTCACAAAAAGGTGACAGATCATTTGAGGCAGCTGACCTGGTTCTGGTTTGAAATGCCGCCCCACTCTGGTTCGCCAGTCGGATCGTGTCCCAATCTGGACCTGTATCAAATGTAGTAAATTTCAATGGCAGGACAGTGTGGATGCATGTCAACCAGATGAGGAGCTGAGGGAAAGTAACACACATTCAAGAACAGATCGGTCCAAATTGTGCCTCGGGCACTCCTATGGCTTTTCCCAGAGTGGAGGGAGCTGGGGATTTTAGAGTCAGACCCGCCAGTGGCCTCGATGGGAGCTGGCAAGGTGAGCGGCCCTACAGAAGAGGTGGAGTCTCCGAAAACATCAACTTCAGCCAACAACAAGACTAACCTGGAGATGATGGAGCCAGCTGGGGGACGAATGAGGTCCACGAAGACTCAAAAACTGACTCCATGATGAACCATTTTTACATTATGTATTTTGACCTTGTTAATAGCACTAGTATATAGCTGACTTTGTAAATTGTAATGAGGGAAGGGATCTGGTTGTGTGGCTCCTTTAATAGTGCAGACTTTGTGGTCCACATGACCAACTTGGGACCAATCGCAAGGAAGCGGCGAACCCTGACTATTAAAGAGAAAGCACAGGGCCCTTGGAGCAGGGGCCAGGGCTGTGTGGACCCCAGAGCTGGAAAGTCAAAACTTAATCATCAATGGTCTCTGCCTGTATTTAGTTGGCTTTGCCTACTGTTATTAAATTCCCTTTATTATGATTGTAAATCTCCAGTGTAATGTCTCGAGCCATCAAAATTAGTTACAGATTCAAAAGTTCAAGAATGTGCTTGACAGACTGGGCAACACAAAGGCTGCCATCATCCACCCTGTGTTTCCAGAAAAAGCTCATTTTGAAAGCAATACTCTACAACATTCTACATGAATCATTGACTAATTTTGTATGGCACATGTTATCAGAAAATCAGGTGAACATTTTCAGTAATGTTTCTAATCCTCATGGACTGACAATAGTCTGAATATGTATATATATTTGATTATTCGGTTTTACAGCAAAGACTGGTCCAAAATTTTGATTGTGTGGTTAAACTGAAAAATACATTCACAGTAATGTATTAAAAGTTGCAATAAGCAATCTTTTTATGTAGAATCCCATGGAATTTGAGGCTAGTACCCGTGTGTTAGAAGCAGATGCAAAATCCGAAGTGTGCAGTTTAGACTTGGCAAGAGCAGGTCTGAACTTTGTGGATTAATTGAATAGCCAGAGTACCCCTTCGGACAGAATTGATACCCCTTTGGATCTGATCCCAGGGCACCTTTTTATGACAGTAAGATGCCCTATGGAATTGTTAAAAGTAGGCATAAATGTGTGTAAAAGGTGTTACCCTCCTATTACCCATCCATTCTTCCGACACAACCCTCCAAACCCCCTGACTATCACCCACTCTCCTGACTATTCTCTTGACCCTCTGACTACTCCCCACCCCCCACTACCTTCCAGAACCCCTAACTGACTACCCAACTTCACAGCGCCAGGGTCCCAGGTTCGATTCCCCCATGGGACACTGTCTGTGCGGAGTCTGCATGTTCTCCCCGTGTCTACGTAGGTTTCCTCCGGGTGCTCCGGTTTCCTCCCACAGTCCAAAGACGTGCCGGTTAGGTGGATTAACAATGCTAAATTGCCCTTAGTGTTCAAAAAGGTTAGGAGGGGTTATTGGGTTACGGGGATCGGGTGGAAATGAGGGTTTATGTGGGTCGGTGCAGACTCGATGGGCCGAATGGCTGCCTTCTGCACTGTATGGTCTATGTTCTATGTTCTAACTCATATCCTCCTGCCACCAATTGACCACCTGACCAAAATCACTCAATTGATCAGCCAACTCCTGACCCATCCTACCCACCACCCACCCATCCTACTTCTCAAATTGACTGGCATCTAGAACAGTAGTGAACTCCCTCACTGGTGAGTCAGTTTTGAGTTTTATGCTTAATTTCTGGAATGAAGGCAGTGATGTAGTCTTGATTTCATTGCGCTAGTAGTCCACAGGCCAGGGCTAATGCTCTGGCGACATCACAGAATCACAAAACTATTACACCACTGAGGCGGCCATTTGGCCCACTGTGTCTGCACTGGCTCTCCAATGGGCAGTAAAGCTTAGTGCCATTCCCACTGCATTTTCCCCATACCCCTGCATATTGCTTCTATTCACGTAATCATCTAATGCCCTCTTTTTTTAATTCTAGAGTACCCAATTAATTTTTCCCAATTAAAGGGCAATTTAGCATGGGCAATCCACCTACCCTACACATCTTTGGGTTGTGGGGGCAAAACCCACGCAAACACCAGGAGAATATGCAAACTCCACGCGGACAGTGACCCAGAGCTGGGATCGAACCTGGGACCTCGGTGCTGTGAGGAAGCAGTGCTAACCACTGGGCCACCGTGCTGCCCTATCTAATGCCCTCTTGAATGCCTCAACTGAACCTGCCTCCACCACACTCCCAGGCACAAATTCAGATCACAACATTACAGCTGGTGGAATTTAAATTCAACCATAATTCTGGATTTCAAAACTGGTCTCAGTAATAGTGACTATGGAATTATCATTAATTGCCATTAAAAACCCATCTGGTTCACGAGCGAAGGAAATATGCCACCTTTACCCAGTCTCACCTATATGTGACTCCAGATACTAACAGCAATGTGGCTGACTTGTAACCATTCTTTGCAATGTCCTAGCAAGATACTCATTTCCAGCAGAATTAGTGATGGGCAATAAATGCTGGTCTTGCCTGCAACACTCACATCATATGAAATAATACATTTAAAGAAAACCCTTATAACTCAGTGGTAAGTGCCCAACTAACCAAAAATGTCATCTTACTAAAGGGTACTTGCCCATGTAATGACTGACCCTAAATATCTACTGTGGGTTTTGCTTTGCCATGCAAATGCAGCAAATTCATGCCACTCAATAAATCCAATGCCAATGGTAAGACAGATGACACAATACCATTTTTGCAAAGGAAATTGGCAGAGCAGCAGAACTGAGGCAGAAGCTTATTTATTGATAGATCTGCTCCTTGCCTTTTCCTATTACGTATCGATAATATTGAACATCATTAGCCCCACCATTACTTTGACAGCAAAATCTGGCACAATAATTTGCAGACATCAAAAGAATCAAATTGTGAAGTGTATGACATGCAATGAGCCTCTATTCACCTCTGAAGTCACATCCAGTCATTTCATCTCTGTAAACATCAGAGAAATGAGAGGCTGATATTTACCATTGTTATGTTTCTCTGAGATGATTCTATGTGCTATGTACCACTTATATATTAGGAGCTATCCATAGAATTGAAATAGCGTTAGGGCATAATATTGAAAGCTGTCTTTGAAAAGGGGATATAAAATAAACTACAAGAAAAATCCATTGTAACACAGCGTGGTTTAATAGTTTAAGACTGATAAGCTACAGGCATTCTAACTTTGAATGTTGTGCAGTCAAGCAAACAGACAAAGAGTTAGCTGGTCGGGATTCAGTGTAGATGTTAATCTGCTTCTGAATGCTGGGGGGGATAGAATATGCCATTGTTTGAACAGAGCTGGAGGATGAACTGAGGATGATAATTTCAGACACCAATTTCCTTTCCATTCCAGAATTTCTATAGTATAGTTTAGGATTTTGAGTTACTTGTTCTGTGCTATGGAACCTTATCCAAACAGGATAAATAAGAAAATAAGTTGGCAGATTGAAAACTAGCCTGATTGATTAGCTAATACTCAATATAATAATGGATACAATACAACGTGGCATCTGAGTCAGTTTTTCATGCAAGAAAATATATATTTAAAATAGCTAGAAAAACATGTGTTGCATTATGAAATATGCAGATGAAACATATCTAAATACTTCTAAAATGCATTGACATTTTGATATTTTCACTTCTAGATTTTGCTGAAGCAACCTTAAGTTCTGATCTTCTGTCTGAAATCCTGTGCTTATTTTAATGTTAGTTTTAAAATAAAACAGTGTATTCAAAATGTTGGGGAAAATCGTTTGCTCTCTGGATTGTTGGAGACAAGTCATATAACTGAGATGTGTGTCAGGACCCTGTGGAAGTTCTCCACGTGGACCTCTGCATGAATTGCCCAGGAAGGTTCAACTTCCAGTGGATCATTTCCCTTACTCCCTGTGAGCCTCTGTCGATGTCTCTAACTCTGAGTTAGGGTCCGAGACTCAAGACCGTTCTGAATAGTTACCCAAGAAAGGTTAGGCGGATTAAAACCGAGGCACAAAAACCCAAAAAGAAAAGTCAGTCAACTGCGACGGACAGTGGAGGTTCTGGAAAAAATTTAAAATAAAGTTGCCAGAAATAGTAGCAAACCTGAGGATTGGGAAGATTTTAGAGTACAGTAAAGGAGGACCAAGATACTGATAAAGAATCAGTAGTGAATCAGTAGAGAATACAGTGTGAATGTAAACTAGCAAAAGTCATAAAAAATACTCTGCTAAAGCTTCTATAAGTATCTAAAAAGAAAGTGTTTGACGAAGAAAAATGTGGGTCCATTACAGGCAGAATCAGGAGAGCTTATAATGCGGAATAGAGAAATGGCAGAGTAGCTAAATGATTACTTTGTGTCTGTCTTCATTGAGAGAGATACGAGAAGTCACCCGGAATTAGAAATGCAAAGAAGTAGGGAGAATGAGAAATTGAAGGAAATTACTGTTAGCAAGAATGTTGCTAAGTCATCCGGACCTGATATTCTACGTCCCAGGGTGTGGTAGGAGATAGCTATGGAGATAGTGGATGCATTGGTTATAATCTTCCAAAATTCTATAAATTCTGGAATGTTTCCTGCAGATTGGAAGGTAGCAAATGTCACCCCACTACTTAAAAAGGGAGGGAGAGAGGAAACGGGGAACGACAGAGCTATGACGCTTACATTAGTGGTAAGAAAATGCTGGAATCTATTCTAAAGGGTGTGATAAATAGGCACTTATATAATATTGATCTGATTGGGCATATTCAACAGGAATATATGAATGGGAAATCATGCTTGATGAAACTATTGGTGTATTTTGAGGATTACTAAGAATATTGATAAAGGGGAGTCAGTGGATGTAGTATACTTAGATTTTCAGAAGGTTTTTGATAGTCCCTGACAGGAGGTTGGTTAGCAAAATTAAAGAACATGGGATAATAGGTAATATACTGGCGTGACTTAAGGATTAGAGATGACAGAAAACAGAGAGTAGGATTAAATATGAGTGATTCTCACTTTGGCAGGCTGCGACTAGTGGTGTACCACAAGGATCAGCATTTGGGCCCCAGCTGTTCACAATACATCATTATCAATCATTTTGGTGTGGGGATCAAATGCAATATTTCCAAGTTCGCAGATGCTAGGTGGGCATGTGTATTGTGAGTGGGCAAGACCATGGCAGATGAAATGTAAGATCAAAAAATGTGAGGTTATCGTATCCACTTTTGTTGGAGGAACAGCTGAGCAGAAAATTTCATAAATGGTGAGAGATTATAAAGTGCCGATGTGCAAAGGAAGCTGGTGTCTTCATAATTAGATCATTGAAAATTAACATGCAAGTGCAGCAAGTGATTAGGAAGCGAATGGTATGTTAGCCATTATTGCAAGTGAATTTGAGAACAGGAGTAGTGACGTTTTGCTTCAGTTATGTAGAAACTTGGTCCCATTGACAAGCAAAGGATATTTTTGCATTGAGGAGGTCCAACAAAGGTTCACCAGACTTGCTTCCTGGACGGTGGGACTGTCCTATGAAGAGAGATTGGGGAAACTGGGTCCGTATTTGTAGTGATCTCCGTATGTGCAAATACATAAGGGGTTAATGTGTAATCAGTAGAATCAGATGATCACTAGAGGGCAGCACTAACGGTATAAAAGCAAGCTCATTCTGTTTCCCTCTCTCTTTTGGGTGTATTGTGATGAGAGGAGAAGTATAGATTAGCTCAGTGTTAGTGTAGATAAACATAGTTACTATATTTAGATCTTGTTCACCTTATTGCTAGTATAAATATTAAAGTAAAGAACTTACAATATTATTGCTATAGTTACTCAATAAATCTTTTGTTGGTGCTGGACGACTTTGAGTCTTTCTCATCAAGATTCAGAAAACCTCATCAATAACAGTAGTGAGCAACATATATTGTATTCAGTAGTATAACATACTACCAGAAGTGTAATAAAACAGTATTCTCCAGCATTTTGAAGAGGGAGAGGTGACGTTATTATAACCTTCAAAATACTTAAAGAAGACAGAGTAGATGCAGATAAGATGTTTTCCCGGTTGGAGAGTCTAGAATGAGGGAATGAGGGCAGCACGGTGGCACAGTGGTTAGCATTGCTGCCTACGGCACTGAGGACCCGGGTTCGAATCCCGGCCCTGAGTCACTGTCCGTGAGGAGTTTGCATATTCTCCCCATGTTTGCGTGGGTTTCACTCCCACAACCCCAAAGATGTGCAGGATAGGTGGATTGGCCACGGTAAATTGCCCCTTAATTGGGTAGTCTAAATTTATTTATTTTTTAAAAATAGAATGAGGGAATGCAATTTCAAAATAAAGAGGGAATCACTCAGGACCGAGATGAGGAGCCATGTTTTTACACAGGACATTGTGAATCTATGGAATCCTGTACCCCAGAGGACCATAGACATTCAGTCACTGAGTATGTTTAAAGCACAAATTTCTCAATAATATTGACACAAAAGTATATGGGAAAAAGGCATTGAAGTGGATGATCAGCCATGGTCATACTGAGTCGTGGAGCAGGCTTGATGGGTTGAATGGCCTACTCCTGATTCTATGGGCTGGATTCTCCGATTCTGGGGCTATGTCCCAATGCCGGCTAACATGCCGGCAACGTAGAGCACCCGGCTCTAGCTTCCAATATGGTCCAGAGAATTACCAGGTCCGTGGGCGCGCATGTGCATGGCAAACACGGCCCCCAAAATAGTCCCCCACTTTGGCCATCTCGGGCACCCCGGACTACCCCCCCCCGCAGTGCCCCCAACCCCTGATGAAGTCCCCCCATGCCGTGGATCGGCCATCCCCCAACTGTGTGAGCGCTGGACTGAGTCTGCAGCCGCCACGCCGAGTTCACGACGGATAAGACCACACACGACCAACGCTGTTGGGAACTAGGCCGGTCGGGGGTCGAGCATCGGGGGGGCAGGCCTCAGGCAACGTCCTGAGGCCGTCGATGCGTGGCGCTGCGTACTCTGCGAATACGCTGCTCTGGAGGGGCGGAGCGTCGTGAAAGCTGCGGCGCCCCCAATTTGGTCGGGAACTTTGATTGTCTGGCCAAATGCGATTTCAGCGTCGATGACCGGAGAATCCAGCCCTATGTTCCTGGTCTAACTCCTGGATAACTCCAGAACTGACCCCTGTAGCCATGCTGGCCACGCAAAATGGACACTGAGCCAAACTAAAATGGAAGACAGAAGGAAAAGCCTGTTTAGTGAGAACAGACAGCCTGCTCTCAACTAATTAGCATTTTGCAAGCAGCAAACCCGTTTCTGGCCAGGTGCAAGATCTCCAAGCCAAAGGTGTTAATGGCAAAGCGCTTAGCATTCTGATGAGGCAGCCCAGATCCAGGCACGAACAATGGCAACATTTCCATCTCAATGTAACACTTAATTGGTTGTGCAGGCAGGATGGCACCAGTGTAACGAATATCGAAACCACCCCCCCACATCGAGGAAGGCCCTCGCATTGGAGGATTTCGAAGGTAGCCGTTTGGAAACGCTCCAATCGGTACCGAAAGGTAGAGCCCGCCTAGAAGGGGGCAAGGACATTAGAGAGGGGTATAAAGGCAAATTCCCCACAGAGCCCGGTCTGTTAAACCCGTGCTCCGGCCCTGATAGACATCTTGCATCCTGACTCCAGCCGTTGAGCACCAGCCGCCGAAACCGTAAGTTCAACGCTCGCTACGCGATCCAAGCCCACTAGACTCCCAAGTACCAGAACGCTTGCTGAAGGCTGCAGTACAAGACCAGGACGAAGGCCTCGTTCTCTGACCTTGCCTGTTCCTGTTAGATAAGTATTCTGTTCACTTAAGTTTAGTTATAGCTTAGTCTCTTAGTGTGTGCATGAGTATTTATTATAACTGTATAATAAATATTGATCGTTTGAACCTTACTAATCGGTGTATCGTCTTTATTACTTTGAACTTGACCTTGGAATACTTGTGACGTTGTCTATACGGCAACTGGCGACTCCAGAGCTGAATAATTACATAGAACAGAGCCTAGTAGTGTTAAGCACACGTCGAATACGGAGGCGTGTTAATACACTCCAATAAACGCGTTTTACGCCCATAGTAAAACGTGCAACACCCCCCCCCCCATCCCCAATTCTTCACGTTGGCCTCATGACTACCACCCCTAACACCTGGTTACCATCCTGACCCCCTGACTACCATCCCAACCCCCTGACTACCATTCTGACTGTGTTCTCTCCTGCCCTCCTGGCTATCTCCTCCAAGCGCCTCACTGCCTTCTCAACCAGCCTACTACTGTCCAGACTGGATCCAACCACCATCCTGATATGTTCTGACTACCTTACCAATCTGACCCAACCACACCCATACCTGTAACTCACTCACCCACCTACCCACCTCAAGCACCTACCCCGCCCCCCAAAGAAAACTACATGAGAAATCCATTGTGACACAGTGTAGTGTAATAGTTTAAAGTTGGTAAGTACGGGCATTGTAACTTTGCATATTTTACAGTCTAGCAAGCAGGCGTACAGCTAGCTGGTCAGAATTCAGTGTTTCAATTAATTTGCTTCTGAATGCAGACATAGAAGATGCCATTGTTTGAACTGAATGAAAGATGAGCTGAGGATGATAATTTTAGATTCCAATTTCCTTTTCATTCCAGCATTTCCTTTCCAACGATGGTATAATTCTGCTCCCTACTTACAATCTTACCATCTCATCCACCTGTCCCTGCTTAGCTGCCCACTTACTCACCTTAGACATGTTACCTACTCCTTATGGGTTCTGACAAAGAGTCATAACCTTAAATCGTTAGCCTACCATCCGTTCTGCCCATATGATCATTCCTTTATCTGTATGTGGTGGAGAACATTTCTCCTTCCAAAGTAACATATTTGGTTTTACAACTATGATGCTTCACATACTAGGTTTTCTGTCTTTACTTTCCAAATAAATGATCACAGAGAATATTGTCAAAGTGAAACAAAAATGTTTTGATGAAAGTGTTGATAAACTAGTGCAATCAATGATTAAAAATCAGAAACAGAATATTGCTGAGAAGCTTGTAAGTATTGTAGAATAGAGAAGAACATAAGAAATAGGAACAAGTGTACCTTATATGCCCAGTTGAGCCTGCTCCACTATTCAATATGACCATGTCGTATCTTGGACTTCAACCCATCCCACCAACCCCCATGTTCATTGATTCCCGAAAAGACCATCTGTCCAGACCGGCCTTAAATGTACTCACCGATGGAGCATCCACATCCTCTGGGGTACAGATTTTCAAAGACCCAGAACCATTTGTGAAAGTAATTTCTCCTCATCTCAGTCCTAAGTGATCAATCCTTTATCCTGAAACTGTTCCCCTGAGTTGTAGATTCCCCAACCAGCAAAATTAGTCTTAGTGTCCACCCTATCAAACCCCTGCAGAGTCTTGTTTGTTTTAATCAGACCACCTCTGATTCTTCTAAACTCCAGGACATAAAGTCCCGATTGATTCGGCCCCTCATCAAGGGATAATCCCCTTATCCCAGTGACCGATTTAGTGAACCTTTGCAGTACTGCCTCCATTGCAAATATACCTTTCCTTAAATATGCAGACCAAAATGGCGCACAGTATTTGAAATGTAGTCTACCAAAGCCCTGTATAACTGTAGCAAGACAATAAAGGCCAACATGCCTAATTGCTTGTTGTACCTGTATGCTAACATTTTGCATGCCTTTATGAGCATACCAAATTTCTCTGAACATTAACATTTACAAGTTTTGTTCCTTCTCAAACATATTCTGTTTTTCTATTCTTATGATCAAAGTGCCTTTCCACCTAGATTCACCAGCAAACCTAGATATATTAATTTCTGTCTCTTCATCTAAGTCATTAATATAAATTGTAAATAACTGAGACCTGTGAACTTATCCTTGTGATACTTCATGATTCACAGCCTGCCAACTTAAAAATGCCACATTTATGCCCATTCTGCCTCGTATATATCAACCACTCCTCTATCCATGCGAATATTTTACCCTCAATGCCATCAGTCCTTACCTGGCCTATTAACATTCTGTGTGGTGCCTTATCAAGTGTCTTTTGGAAATCTAAGTATACTGCGTTTATCTTCATCTACCCTACTAGTTGTACCCTCAAAAAAATGTACTCATTTTTCAGATAGGAGTTTCCCTTTACCTGTTTTCCATTTGACCTGTTTTAATCGTACTATTCTTTTCTAAGTATCTCATTAAGACTTTCCTCGGAATAGATTCCAGCATTTTCAATTGCCAAATGTTAGATTAATTGGCCTGTAGGTCCCTGTTTTCTTTCTCCATTCGTTCTTGAAAAGCGGAGTTACAATTGCTACCTTCCAATCTGAGGAGACATCTCCCAAATCTAATAAATTTTGGAAAATCATGTCTCGCGCATCCACAACCTCTGCAGCTCTATCTCTTTTAGAAGCCATGGGTGTCAGCCACCGGGTCCTGGGGATTTTAGTCACTTAAGCTTCTCCAATACCTTTTCTCTGCTAATGTCGATGCACACCAATTCTATTATAAATGCTTTTGAACTTCAGTCTCCGTGGGCTTACAATGGCAGGTATTATCTCTCTGATTTTTGCATAAAATCAATTCTGAATAAATAAATTCTTTTGATTATTTGTATATTGTTTTATGCTTCACTTGATGATTAGAATAGAGTTCTGAATTGCTAATTTTCTACCTTTTATGTGTTTATTTTTCAGAGCTTCCTTTAAGTTCAGCTTTAAAGTGTAAATGATCAAGAGTTTGTACTGGATATAAAAGTCCAGCATTTGAAGAACATTGCAAATAGAGTACAATGAAATTACAGTCTGTTGAGTGCTCCTATTGCACGGCACTCACGTATCACAACATTTTCGATCTCCAATATGCCGCAGCTCTGAAGGTTTGATTTGAGCGAGTTCAGTGCTACTTGGGCTCAATTTTCCTGATATTTTGACAAATGGGATAAATGAGCAAAACAAGATTATGGGAATACAGTTTTTAAACTGCGTGCTTTCTATAAATGTTAATTCAGTAGTAATCAACCATTATACGGTTGCAATAATGTTGTAAGTTAACAAATCAGTGCCAATAAAATTAATCTCCATTGTTGTAAGGCACGCTTATGAATGGGAGGGAGTGGTGGAATTTTAAGGTGGGTAAGCAGATACATTTGGGTGTGGTTAGGGTGGGGGTTTGGCAAGGTGGCTACAATACTGGAAAATGCAAATACATCAGGAAATCAGCCCTAATGTCTGCGAACTCATTGGGTTAGACTGTGCCGCATGCATCCACTTCAGAATATGTTAATCATTAAATTACAACAATGGTCACAGTCATTTTGGAGTTTAACTTCAGTTCCTCAGGTTTCCAGGACCTCCTGATAGTCTGCAGTGAAAGAAAGGAAAGCAAAATGTGGTAATTTGAGGGGTTGACACCATGACAGGAAAAGATGCCACGTAGAATACACATAACTGCTTTCTTACCTGCTTGTGTGAAAATGTTTGTTCACCGTGCCTGTGCTGAGATATTACTGTTCACATTTTGCACACTTTGATGACATCGTCCATAACTTGGAGGATCGGAAGTCTAATTTGCGCTTTGCAGCTCTGATCCATGATGTCCATTGAGGACCAATATGGTAACCAGCAGTAGCAGGAGCTGCACCAGCAACAGCCTGCTGCTCTCAGACCGACCTCAGATCAGTAGAGGGTGCAGGCTTGCAGGAGGCCATAACTGGCACATGGGGTCCAGGTACATAGGACAAGCTTCCTTGACATTGGGCAGCGTAGTGGCGCAGAGGTTAGCACTGCTGCCTCATGGCGCCGAGGACCTGGGTTAGATCCCAGCCCTGGGTCACTGTCTGTCGTGGATGGTGAGGGGAGGGAGGGGTAGAATTTCCGCGAGGGTTTCCAGAATGGTTGTGAGGTGCAGTGCTTTGCGCAATATTGTCCAGAAGCAAGGTTTGGAGCTGCAGTAGGAACAAAGATCAGAGCTCAGGTTCTCCACAGATGATTTTGAGGATGGAGAAGGAGATGAGGAGGAGGTGGAAGGTGATGCGGGCAATGCATCATCAGCAGCTCACTTCGCTGCCCAGGATTCCCTCATTTTTGAGAGCTTCACTAAGGTTCTATCAAGGGCACCCATCTCACTGCTTCATGCCAAAGCACCCCCAACCCCACGGGCACCCCTCCTACCTCCTGATGCTAGTAACATAAATCAAACAATTAAACTTCCTTTACACAGCTTTTCACTGAACATCACCCATCCCCACTCCATCATTATTCACCATCAGTTCATGTTTTCCCATTCTATCATTACACAGCTGAAAAGACCAATTGTCAGCCAGCAGCAAAAGATGAGCATGAAGTAAAAGTGATGCAAAACAACCATATTTCTGCGGCTCACAGACAATACAAAAACTTCTCACAACGTGTTAACTCACCCATAGAAAAAAGAATGAATAATTTGCATTATATCAAACTTTTCATGAGCACCAGGTGTCTCAAAGGGCTTTGCAACCTGACTCTGTGGCAGCCATTTTGGGAGAGTACAGAGAAACATAGAAAATAGAAGCCCCAGAAGGTCACTCGGCCCTTTGATCCTGCTCCGCCAGCCATTCATTCTGATCATACCTGATCATCAAGTTCAATACCCTGATCCCTCAACTACTCTGTGTTGTGAATTCCGCAGATTCGCCACTCGCCTCAGTCCTGAAAGGCTTATCCCTTATTCTCAAACTATGACCCCTAGTTCTGGACTCCCCCACCATCGGGAACATTCTTTCTGAATCTACCCTGTCTAATCCTGTTAGGTTTTTGTAAGTTTTTATGAGATTTCTTCTCACTCTTCTAAACCCTAATGAATATAATCCTAACCAATTTAGTCTCTCCTATGACAATCCCGCCATCCCAGGAATCTGCCTGGTAAACCCTTGCTGTACTCTGCATAGCAAGAACATCCTTCCTCAGATAAGGACACCAAAACTGCACACCATACTCCGGGTGTTGCCTCACCAATGCCCTATTCAATTACTGCCCAATGCAGTAAAACATCTTTATCCTCTCACTATGAAGGCCAACATTACCATGTGCCTTCTTTACTGCCTGCTATACCTGGGCGTTTACCTTCAGTGACTGATGCACAAGGACACCAAGGTCTCGCTGAGTACCCACTTCTCTCAATTTACACCCATTCAAATAATAACGTGCCTTCCTATTTTTGCTGCCGTGTCCATTATTTGTTACTTCATTTTCTTTAAAAAAAATACAAAGTCCACATTGAATAGAGATTACATAGAACATAGAGTACAGAAGGAGGCCATTCAACCCATCAAGTCTGCACCGACCCACTGAAGCCCTCACTTCCACCCTATCCCCGTAACCCAATAATCCCCCCTAACCATTTTGGTCACTAACGGAAATTTAGCATGGCCAATCCACCTAACCTGCACGCCTTTGGACTATGGGAGGAAACTAGAGCACCCGGAGGAAACCCACACAGACACGGGGAGACCGTGCAGACTCCGCACAGACAGTGACACAGCGGGGAATCGAACCTGGGACCCTGGCGCTGTGAAGACACAGTGCTATCCACTTGTGCTACCGTGCTGCCTCAAATTGTATCCTAAAAGTTGTCAATATGACATGCCTTCGTTGGGCATGATAACAAAAGCTAAAGAAAAACTTGGGGTACGATTTTACAGGAGAAAAACAGAGTCCCATTTAGGGTGCATTTAGAGTACATTTAGCGGGGTGTTAACCGACGCCTGCAGCACCGAGGCCGATCCTGCGATGAAACATGGACCTTGTTTTATTTTGGCCTCGGCCAGGAATGCCCCACCAAGGCCGCACTTACCTTCTTTTTTAAATGCCACCCCAATCTCTTGACACCCCCCCTCCCAATGTCCCAACGTTCATGTTGGGGGATCCTCGACTCCCCCTCACTGTACCTCCTAAGGACAGGGCACCCGCTGGACCGATCAGAGGCACAGGCGACCTGACGCCCGTGCACATTAACATTGCCTATCTGCTCACTTAAATATGTAAATCTGGATCATGCCAAGTGAGGTCAAGATCCAGATCTGCGAGATCTCGCTAGATCCCGCGAGGCATTCCAAGCTTCGCAAATCTTGCAAAGCCTCTCGTGAGATTTAACGGCCTTGTTGTGCCACTGGGTCTGGCGCGACGAGGCTATTCAATCGTGCCTAGAATCTATTGGCCAGTTCAGTACATGCATATTATGCATTAGCTAGTTCTTGCTGAAATCCAACTTTATCATGTGACCTTTCTGAAGGAAAATGCACATTTCTGCTGAATTGTGGACAACATAATTATTTTGGTGAGAAATTGTCTCATCTGATAACATTGGAAGTGGTGCGAGAGAAACCCAGAGTTGCTCTGCTGATGCCCTCTGCACTTCTGGCCACTATCTGTGTAGCCCACACAGCATTCTGCCAGGATATCGCCTCACATAGGTTCAGCCCCACATGAGCCAGAAGGCTTCCTGACTCACCCTGATTAAATCAGGGGTGGATAAGGTCAAGGGTGGACTTCCTACCCGGAGGGCAATTGAAGTCCATATTTGGGCAATTAATGGCTACTTAAGGCTCTATCCTTCTGTTGCTGATGTACTATCATTGATGGGGGAGCTGCATGCCATGTAAGGTGGTGTCCTTTCTGAAGGCATTGAGGTTCTCCCTGGTTGGGCACCCTTTGGCCCACAGTGGGTCACTCCCAGCTAAAGGACAGCCCCTAGTGAAAGAATCCCCCCACACAGATCACCGCTACAAAGACCCAGCATCCCCTCGCCGGGCCCGCTCGAATGGCTTTGAATGGCACTGGGAAGTCTGGCCTACTAAACTTCGGCGCCTCCTCAATGCTGTCTGGACTGGGCCTGCTGCAGTACCAACAGTGGCCAGCACTCACGGTGGTTTTGTTGGGGCTGAAGATCTGTTGGGTCTCCAATCAGCTGGTAGCTCTTGAAGGCAGAACCTCTGCCCTTAAAGGTACGGAAGCTCCTATACCAGACAGTTAATTGAATTCTGAAAATAGTTGCGTCAGGACCCCTGGCCCCCTCTCTGGATTTCCAATCAGCGGATGGGGCTGTTAAATTCAGCTGAAAAGTTGCAACAGGTAATGTGGCAGCGGTAGTATCCCTGGCTCTGAGCTCAAAATGGTGATGGAGCAGGGACTGTGATGAGTACAATCTTCACATCATCCACCTGACCAAGTTGGAGCTGGACTCCTCCATGCTCCTTGATGGTGACAAGATGCTTTCTGATGGGCCTGCTTATTCACACAGCATCTTGTTAGGCATGTTCATTCGCCGTTCAGATATATTGCAGTCAATGAGGAGTTCCGAAAAGGTGAGTCGAAAGTAATTTATTTCCTACTTACTTATTTGCTGTGTATCCTAACTGTAACAGTTCAAGTCCCAGCCGGGACCATCCTGAGATGCCGGCTCCCTCTTGGGCTGGCTTTTATCTCGGGGGTTTAACAAGCCAGCTGTCGGGCCCTCGCCTCTCAGCGGGGGAGCTCGTATACCATGAGCCCCATGGAGGGTTTAATTCCTTTTACGTTCAAATATTTAAGCTGTATATAGGTATTGTAATCTGGTCAAATTAAATCTTGGGCGGAATTCTCCGACGCCCCGCAGGGTTGGGGAATCGCCCGGGGCCAGCGTAAATCCTGCCCCCGCGTGGCCGGAATTCTCCTCCACCCAGGAATCGGCGGGGGCGGGCATTGCGCCACGCTGGTCGGCGGGCCCCCGCTGCGATTCTCCGGCCTGCGATGGGCCGAAGTCCTGCCGCTGTCAGGCCTCTCCTGCCAACGTGGTTTAAACCACCTCTGTGCCGGTGGGAGCACGTGGCGCAAGCGGGCCCCGGGGTCCTGGGGGGGCGGGGGCGCGGGGTGATCGGACCCCGGGGGGGGTGCCCCCACGGTTGCCTGGCCCACGATCGAGGCCCACCGATCGGTGGGCGGGCCTGTGCAGTGGGGGCACTCTTTTTCTTCCGCCATCGCCACAGCCTCCACCATGGCGGAGGCGGAAGAGACCCTTTCCACCGCGCATGCACCGGTGGTGATGTCAGCGGCTGCTGATGCCCCGGTGCATGCGCGGACTCACGCCGACCGGCGAAGGCCTTTTGGCCAACCCCGACGCCGGGCGGCGTGGTGCCAAAGGCCGTTGGCGCCAGTCGGCGGAGCGGGAGCCACTCCGGCGTGGGCCTAGCCCCTAAAGGTGCGGAGAATTCCGCACCTTTAGGGAGGCCCAACGCCGGAGTGGTTGGCGCCACTCCGCTACGCCGGGACCCCCCGCCCCGCTGGGTCAGGGAGAATTTTGCCCCTTATGTCTGGAGATAATAATTAATTATAACAATGGGAACGAATATTGTACAAAAGCTTTTATTATCATTAAAATATTGATGAACAGAGGCGTTTGATTTACATGCTTGTAAAATTTGCAGGATAAAAATGTAATATTGATGATATAGATTCTAATGATTTTTTATTCAAATGGACCCGAGCAGACAAATTCATTTTAAGGAAAACCAGGCATTTGTTGTGCACAGCTGCGTATTTTTGCCCTTTCTTCGATGGACAAACAAAAATGGAGTAGAAAATTAAACATGTTGTTTTTTTATATCTGTACCGAGCCTGAACATTAAGAATTTATTGGACTGAGATTTAACTTAACAGCAAAGTACATTTCTTGAGACAACTCTTGGAAACATTGTGCTTGAATTATATTCTCTTACAGTACTTTATTACAAACTCTGATGAATTGGGCAATTGCCATTTTGAGGCTATGTTAACTCACTCGTACACATTGGGAAATATGATGTAAAAATGCTCCATCTCACACAACCCATGAGCCCAGCTTTTGCTAATTAAGGAGGAAGAATCCCTTACAAATCTTGTTCAATAAATACGATTAACCACTATTTATAATGAACTGTGTTTACAATATTCGTGCATATTGAGCACAGGGGAAACTTTCAACTATGTTGCACACTCCACCAAGATGCAGAAAATACATGATAGGAATGACTTCCAAATAATTTGAAAAATAGCCATTCCTTTTTTTTATAAATGATTTTTATTGAAATTTTTACAAAATACAAAATATAAACATCTTAACTCTATTAACGTACAACCGCGGTAACACCCCATAAACAATGCCCCCCAGCTTCAAGAGCAACTTCAAACAAAAGGAAGAAACAAAAACAAAGAAAAAGAGAAAAGAAAAAGAAAACAAACAAAGGAGAGAGATAGCACCCTCCACAAACCCTTGTGCACAGTTCTCCCTCCCCCCAATCCTTACCCCCCCTCCCCTCCCCCCCCCCCGGGTTGCTGCTGCTGTCGGCCTGTTTCCCTACCGTTCCACCAGAAAGTCCAGAAAGGGCTGCCACCGCCTGAAAAACCCTTGTACTGATCCCCTCAGGGCAAATTTCACCCTCTCCAATTTAATGAACCCCACCATATCCGAGATCCAG